>NC_089240.1:56511683-57173565 GCF_963924675.1 Phocoena phocoena
TTATTGTATTCTTCAGCTCTAGTATTTCTGCTTGCTTTATTAAAATAATTTCTGTTTGCTGAAATTTTCATTTTGTTCCTATATCACCTTCCTGGTTTCTTTTAATTCTCTGTCTATGTTTTGCCTTAGCAATTTGAGCATATTTAAGAAAATTTTTAAAAAGTATTTGTCTAGCAAACCTGCTGTCTGGGCTTTCTCAGGGATTTTTTCTATCAATTTATTTGTTCGCATGAACCATGTTTTCTTGCTTCTTTGTATGCCTTGTAATTTTTCTTGGTTTTGAAATTAGGCATTTGACTATTATAATGTGGCAACAATGGAAACCATTTTCCCATGCTTCCCCAGTGTTTATTTTTTATTCCCATTGGTAAAAACTATAGTAACCCATTTGTTTTGATATTTTTTCCAAACTGTTTGCAAAGATTATTCCTTGCTTTATGTGATCACTGAAGTCTCTGTTCCTTTAGCTCACTTCAGCTACTGCTTTGGCAGTGATTTCCTTGAAATCCAGAGAAATAAAACAAACAAGCAAAATAAAATGGAGAAAACTTTTCCAGTTTTTAAAGACTTCTAGAGCATTCCCTCATTACTTAGTTAGGCTTTCTCTGAGCCTAGGAACCAGCCTGATGTGAAAGTTTAAGATCTTCTAAGGACTTTTCTGGGAATGCATCTTTTCTGGGCATGCTCCTGGTTTTCTAAATTCCCCCATATACATGGCTGTTTTTGATTGTCCTAATTACCCAGAAGGTTTCATCTCAGCTTCTTCTACAGGCATTTGATGGTCCATTGTATGTCTCAAACTGTAACTTCTTGCCCCAAGCATCTGTGTGTTTGCAGTATAACTTGTATCTTTTATGAGTAGTACCTGCAGCTTTTCCAACTAGTTTTCTGTGTTATGCAAAACAGAGAGAAGTACCTAGCATTATAAAATTTTATATTCTCCAAAATGATTAAAACAGATGAAAGTCCACTCTGTACCCTCTGGCTCCAAGGAGGGAACTGGGAACCCAGATGCCACTGGCTCAAAACCTAGATTCCTGCATTGGAGAGAGGATGATGCAAGGGCAAATATCTACACCACAAGGCATTCCTACCATTTTGAAGATGACTTTTTCTTGATTGAGTTTTTGCTTGGTTAGTGTAACCATGTTACTGTTTTTCAGATCTCCTGTAAAGTTGATTCAGACAGCTCTGTTTGGTTTTTTTTTTTCCATTTTTTTTGGAGGGACAAGAACCTGGAGCTTTACAGTGTACAATTTTGCTGACATTATTCTCTCTTCTCAATGCTTTTCAATTGTTAAGTCATTTATGCCTAACAATAACTCTGAAGTAGATATTATTATCAATTTTATTGATCTAGTAGAAAAAAATAATATCTACAAGGTAACTTGCATCTTTTCCTTAGGGTAAACCCCTTAGCATAGATTATGGTTCTTAAGTACTGTTTCTCCTTGATGTCCAAGGGTAACTTTTATCAATGATTTCTCCTGGAAATGAGATTTAAAATAGTGCTTTTTCACTTATGTTAGGATAATTCAGACTCATGCCCTGTATTGTACCATGTATGTAGAAGAAGAATATTGTGTGGGGGCTATGTCTCTTCATTAGTTCTTCACAGCTAATTTGTGCAACTATAAAATGGTAAATGGTAAAAATGGCAGCAATTATAAGCCCATAGAGGTGAAGTGTGTCCAGATGTCCCTACAGAGATGCAATTGTGAGGTTGTGGGAACTAGAGATAGCTGTCCCTTGTAAGACTGTGAAACTCTTGAGCCTAATGGACATTTAGACCTCAGTCAGAAGCACTTAAGATTGACCCTGACTTTGGACACCTTTGGCACTCTCAGTAGCCTAGACAGCTGACTGTGGCAGCAGAAGTTGTCTTTCTCTGGAATCTCTGGTGCCAATAATTGTTTCAGTATAACATCTATAATATTGAATGGGAAGGAATCAAGCTGCCCTATGTTTGATACTATCAGATTCAGAGACAATGTGAAGCTGCATCTGGGTTTGTTAAAGTGACTTTAGAAGTTCTAGAATAGGCAATTCCCTCACAATTTTGGAGATTGCAAGTGCTCCTCTGAATCCTGCAGCTGCAGAAGGTGGACATGTTCATGTGTGGAGGTTTAAGTATCTGGGGAGCAGTATCCAAAAGAACTGCTAATTTAGGGACTATTGATGAGAGATTTGCATCAGGTGCTCCAGTATCAGAGGATATTGAAAAATTGGCAGCAGTCTTACCTTGCCTTGCTCACTGCCCTGGGATGGAGGATGATGGGTTTGCAGTCTTCAGGGACTGCTGGCCTCTTGAGTAGAGCTGCTTAAGTTACTGGAATGTGGGCATAGAGGCCTACAGCATCTGTGGCTACTGCTCGTCCAATTCAGGCTACTGCTGCTGCTCCTGTAATAGACCAGGCTGATCACCCAAGGGCTGTTGCTGCTTCTTCTGTGATGTGGGCAGATAGGCCCTTTGTTCTGTACAGCCAGGGTGCTGATGTTGTAATATGGGCAAATAAGCCTGCGGCATCTGTCCCTGCTGTTCTCCTCAACCAGCCTGCTGACCCTGTGGCTGATGCTGATACCAGAATGGAGGCATATAGGCCTACAGCACCTACCTCTGCTATTCTACCAGCCAGGCTGCTGGCCCTGAGGTGAAAGATATTGCTGAAGTATGTTCTTGAGGCTCTGATATAAAAGCAATTGCCAAGAAGGACAATCCTGCAGCATGACTTGGAACAGCCTTCTCATGTCTGATTGTGGATCTCTCAGATCAAGAAGTATCTCCTGGGGATTAATTGGGGTTGGAATTTTAGAAAAGTCTGTAGAAGTATCTTGGGCATTGGACTCAAAAGTTCTTCCCATTAAGGATATTCCTGCAATAGTCACTGCAGTAGTTTGCAGTAAAGTTGCTGAGACAGCCCTAAGTCTTCCCCATAGAAACCAGTCAGTGTCCTAAGAGATGCCTGTCTTTGGATGGAGTTTTATATCTGACTCCTCCATTCTCTAGACTTTTCACTGGGACAATGTATCAAAGACCTCTCCCTTTTTACTTAATGAGCCTGGCTAAAGATTTATCAATTTTGATAATCTTTTCAAAAAACCAGCTCTTGATTTCATTCATCTTTTCTATTGTTTTTTTTTTTGGGGGGGGAAGGATTTATTTTATTTCCACTCTGACTTTATTGTTTCCTTCCTCTGCTGACTTTGGGCTTTGTTCTTTCTCTAATTCCTTTAGGTGGTAAGTTAGGTTGTTTATTTGAGACTTTTCTTGTTTAATGAAGTAGGCCTGTATCCCTATAAACTTCCCTCTTTGGAACTGTTTTGCTGTGTTGCATAGATTTTGGAAAGTTGTGTTTTTATTTTTGTTTGTCTCATGGTATTTCCAGATTTCTTTCCTTGATTTTTCTCTTGACACATCAATATTTTTAGTTGCATGTTGTTTAGTGTTTGGGTTTTTTCCATTTTTCCTTTGTAATCATTTTCCAGTTTCATACTATTGTAGTTAGAAAAAATTTCAATCTTCTTAAATTTAGTGAGACTTGCTTTGTGGCCTAGCATGTGATCTATCCTGGAGAACATCTCATATGCACTTGGAAAGAATGTATATTCTGCTGTTTTGTGATGGAATGTCCCATAGATATCTATTCTGTCAATCTGACCTAATATGTAATTTAAAGGCCACAGTTTCCTTATTGATTTTAAGTCTGGATGATCTAGCCACTGATGTAAGTCCCCTACTATTATTGTATTACCGTCAATATTTCCCTTTACGTCTGTTAATATTTGCTTTTGTATTTCAGTGCTCCTATACTAGGTGCATATATGCTTACAATGTTCTATCCTCTTCTTGAATTGACCATTTTATCATTCTTTGTCTTTTACTATAGATTTTGTTTTAAACTCTACTTTGTCTGATATGAGTATTGCTACCCCAACTTCCTTTTGGTTTCCATTTGCATGGAATATCTTTTTCTATCCCTTCGCTTTCAGTCTGTGTGTCTTTAGCTCTGAAGTGAGTCTCATATAGGCAGTATATAGATGGCTCTTTTTTCTTTATTCAATTTTTACCCTGTTTCTTATTATTGAAGGATTTGGTCCATGGACAAATGAAGTGATTATTGATAGTTATGTACTTATTGCTAATTTGTGACTTGTTTTATGGTTGTTTTGTAGTTCTTCTCTATTATTTTATTATTTTTTTAACCTCTTCCTTCATGACTCGAATATTCTTTTTAGTGTTATGTTTGGGTGCCTTTCTCCTTAATTTCTGTGTATTTATTGTAGGTTTTTCATTTGCGGTTAAAATGGGGTTCATATATATCAACCCATAACCATATCTACTTGTTTTAAACAGATCATCATTTAAGTTCAAATACATTCTAAAGATCTGCATTTCTTAATCCCCCTATGTTTTGTATTTGTGGGTTTTTTGTATTTAAACATCTTTATTGGAGTATGATTGCTTTACAATGGTGTGTTAGCTTCTGCATTATAATAAAGTGAATCAGTTATACATATACATATGTCCCCATATCTCTTCCCTCTTGCGTCTCCCTCCTTCGCACCCTCCCTATCCCACCCCTCTAGGTGTCCATAAAGCACCGAGCTGATCTTCCTTGGCTATGTGGCTGCTTCCCACTAGCTATCTATTTTACGTTTGGTAGTGTATTTATGCCCATGCCACTCTCTCACATTGTCCAGGCTTACCCTTCCCCCTCACTGTATCCTCAAGTCCATTCTCTAGTGGGTCTGTGTCTTTATTCAGCTCTTGCACCTAGGTTTTTCATGACTTTTATTTTTAGATTCCATATATATGTGTTAATATATGGTATTTGTTTTTCTCTTTCTGACTTACCTCACTCTGTATGACAGACTCTAGATCCATCCACCTCACTACAAATAACTCAATTTCATTTTTTATGGCTGAGTAATATTCCATTGTATATATGTGCCATATCTTCTTTACCCATTCATCTGTTGAAGGACACTTAGGTTTCTTCCATGTCCTTGCTATTGTAAACAGAGGTGTAAAGAAGAAATTGGTACATGACTCTTTTTGAATTATGGTTTTCTCAGGGTATATACCCAGTAGTGGGAATGCTGGTTCGTATGGTAATTCTATTTATAGTTTATTAAGGAACCTCTATACTGTTCTCCATAGTGGCTCTATCAATTTACATTCCCACCAAAAATGCAAGAGTGTTCCCTTTTCTCCATACCCTCTCCAGCATTTACTGTTTGTAGATTTGTTGATGATGGTCATTCTGACCAGTGTGAGATGATGTCTCATTGTAGTTTTGATTTCCATTTCTATAATGATTAATGATGTTGAGCATTCTTTCATGTGTTTGTTGGCAATCTGTATATCTTCTTTGGGGAAATGTTTATTTAGGTCTTGTGCCCATTTTTGGATTTGGTTGTTTGTTTTTTTATTATTGAGCTGCATGAGCTGCTTGTAAATTTTGGAGGTTAATCCTTTGTCAGTTGCTTCATTTGAAAATCTTTTCTCCCATTCTGAGGGTTGTCTTTTCCTCTTGTTAATGGTTTCCTTTGCTGTGTAAAAACTTTTAAGTTTCATTATGTCCCATTTGTTTATATTTGTTATTATTTCCATTTCTCTAGGAGGTGGGTCAAAATGGATCTTGCTGTGATTTATGTCATAGAGTGTTCTGCCTATGTTTTCCTCTAATAGTTTGATAGTGTCTGGCCTTACATTGAGATCTTTAATCCATTTTGAGTTTGTTTTTCTGTATGGTGTTAGGAGGTGTTCTAAATTCGTTCTTTTACAAATAGCTGTCCAGTTTTCACAGCACCACTTATTGAAGAGACTGTCTTTTCTCCACCATATATTCTTGCTTCCTTTATCAAAGATAAGGTGACCATATGTGCGTGGGTTTATCTCTGTGCTTTCTATCCTTTTCCTTTGATCTATATTTCTGTTTTTGGGCCAGTACCATACTCTCTTGATTACTGTAGCTTTGTAGTATAGTGTGAAGCCATGAAGCCTAATTCCTCCAGCTCTGTTTTTATTTCTCAAGATTGCTTTGGCTTTTCGGGGCCTTTTGTGTTTCCATACAAATTGTGATTTTTTTGTTCTAGTTCTGTGAAAAATGGCAGTGGTATTTTGAAAGGGATTTCAATAAATCTGTAGATTGCTTTGGGTAGTAGAGTCATTTTCACAGTGTTGACTCTTTCAATCCAAGAACATGGTATATCTCTCCAACTATTTGTATCATTTTTAATTTCTTTCATCAGTGTCATAATTTTCTGCATACAGGTCTTTTCTCTCCTTACATAGGTTTATTCCTAGATACTTTATTCACTTTGTTGCAATGGTAAATGGGAGTATTTTCTTAATTTGAATTTCAGATTTTTCATCATTAGTGTATAGGAATGCAAGAGATTTCTGCACATTAATTTTTTATCTTGCTAGTTCACGAAATTCATTGATTAGCTCTAGTAGTTTTCCAGTAGTATCTTTAGGAATCTCTATGTATAGTATCATGTCATCTGCAAACAGTGAGAGCTTTACTTCTTCTATTCCAATTTGCATTCCTTTTATTTCTTTTTGTTCTCTCATTGCTGTGGCTAAAACTTCCAAAACTATGTTGAATAATACTGGTGAGAGTCTGCAACCTTGTCTTTTTCCTGATTTTAGTGGAAATGGATTCAGATTTTCACAATTGAGGACAATGTTGGCTGTGGGTTTGTGGTATATGGTCTTTATTATGTTGAGGAAAGTTTCCTCTATGCCTACTTTCTGCAGGGTTTTTATCATAAATGTGTGTTGGATTTTGCTGAAAGCTTTTTCTGCATCTATTCATATGATCATGTGTTTTTTATTCTTCAGTATTTTAATATGGTTTATCACACTTATTGATTTGCATATATTGAAGGATCCTTGGATTTCTGGGATGAACCCCACTTGATCATGGTGTATGATCCTTTTAATGTGCTGTTGGATTCTGTTTCCTAGTATTTTGTTGAGAGTTTTGACACCTATGGTCATTAGTGATATTAGCCTGTAGTTATCTTTCTTTGTGACATCTTTATCTGGTTTTGGTATCAGGGTGATCTTGGCCTCGCAGAATGAGTTTGGGACTGTTCCTCCCTCTGCTATATTTTGCAAGAGTTTGAGAAGGATAGGTGTTAGCTCTTCTCTAAATGTTTCATAGAATTTGCCTGTGAAGCCGTGTGGTCCTGGGCTTTTGTTTGTTTGAAGAATTTTCATCACAGTTTCAATTTCAGTGCTTGTGATTGGTCTGTTCATATTTTCTATTTCTTCCTTGTTCAGTCTTGGAAGGTTCTGCATTTCTGAGAATTTGTTCATTTCTTCCATTTTATTGGCATATACTTGCTTGTAGTAATCTGTCATAATCCTTTGTATTTCTGCAGTGTCACTTGTTACTTCTCCTTTGTCATTTCTAATTCTATTGATTTGAGTCTTGTCCCTTTTTTTCTTGATGAGTCTGGCTAATGGTTTATCAATTTTGTTTATCTTTTCAAAGAAGCAGCTTTTAGTTTTAGTGATCTTTTCTATCATTTCCTTCATTTGTTCTTCATTTATTTCTGATCTGATCTTTATGATTTCTCTCCTTCTGCTAACTTTGGGAGTTTTCTTTTTCTTCTTTCTCTTATTCTTTTAGGTGTAAGGTTCAGTTGTTTATGTGAGATGTTTCTTGTTTCTTAAGGTAGGACTGTGTTGCTATAAACTTCCCTCTTAGAACTGCTTTTGCTGCATCCCATAAGTTTTGGGTCATCGTGTTTTCATTGTCATTTGTTCCTAGGTATTTTTTTTAATTTCCTTTTTGATTTCTTCAGTGATCCCTTGGTTACTAACTTGTGCATTGTTTAGCCTCCATGTGTTTTTATTTTTTACAGGTTTTTTCCTGTTATTGATATATAGTCTCATAGCGCTGTGGTCAGAAAAGATACTTGATACAATTTCAATTTTCTTAAATTTTCCAAGGCTTGCTTTGTGACCCAAGATGTGATCTATCCTGGAGAATGTTCCATGAGCACTTGAGAAGAAGGTGTATTCTGTTGTTTTGGGACAGAATGTCCTATAAATATCAATCAATTCCATCTTGTTTAATGCATCATTTAAAGCTTGTGTTTCCTTATTTATTTTCATTCTCGATGATCTGTCTATTGGTGGAAGTGGGGTGTTAAAGTCCCCTATTATGATTGTGTTAGTGTCAATTTCCCATTTTATGGCTGTTAATATTTGCCTTATGTATTGAGGTGCTCCTATGTTGGGTGCATAAATATTAACAATTGTTATATCTTCCTCTTGGATTGATCCCTTGATCATTATGAAGTGTCCTTCTTTGTCTCTTATAATAGTGTTTGTTTTAAAGTGTATTTTGCCTAATATGAGAATTGCTACTCCAGCTTTCTTTTGATTTCCATTTGCATGGAATATCTTTTTCAACCCCCTCACTTTCAGTCTGTATGTGTCCCTAGGTCTGAGGTGGGTCTCTTGCAGAAAGCATATATACAGGTCTTGTTTTTGTATCCATTCAGCCAGTCTATGTCTTTTCGTTGGAGCATTTAATCCATTTACGGTTAAGGTAATTATTGATATGTATGTTCTTATTACCATTTTCTTAATTGTTCTGGGTTTATTATTGTAGGTCTTTTCTTTCTCTTGTGTTTCATGCCTAGTGAAGTTCCTTTAGCCTTTCTTGTAAAGCTGGCTTGGTGGTGCTGAATTCTCTTTGCTTTTGCTTGTCTATTAAGTTTTTAATTTCTCCATCAAATCTGAATGAGATCCTTGCTGGGTAGAGTAATCTTGCTTTTAGATTTTTCTCCTTCATCGCTTTAAATATGTTCTGCCACTCCCTCTGGCTTGCAGAGTTACTGCTGAAAGATCAACTGTTAACCTTATGGGGATTCCTTTGTGTGCTTTTTCTTTCCCTTGCTGCTTTTAATATTTTTTCTTGGTATTTAATTTTTGACAGTTTGATTAATATGTATCTTGGCATGTTTCTCCTTTGATTTATCCTGTATGGGACTCTCTGTGCTTCCTGGACTTGATTAACTATTTCCTTTCCCTATTAGGGAAGTTTTTAACGATAATCTCTTCAAGTATTTTCTCAGTCCCTTTCTTTTTCTCTTTTTCTTCAGGGACTCCTATAATTCGAATGTTGGTGCATTTAATGTTTTCCCAGACATCTCTGAGAGTGTCCTCAATTCTTTTCATTCATCTTTCTTTATTCTGCTGTGCACTAGGTATTTCCACTATTTTATCTTCCAGGTCACTTACCCACTCTTCTGCCTCAGTTATTCTGGTATTGATCCCTTCTAGGTAATATTTAATTTCATTTATTGGGTTGTTCATCACTGTTTGTTTGCTCTTTAGTTCTTCTATGTCCTTGTTAAACGTTTCTTGTATTTTCTCCTTTCTATTTTCAAGATTTTGTATCATATTTACTATCATTAATCTGAATTCATTTTCAGGTAGACTGCCTATTTCCTCTTCATTTGTTAGTTCTGGTGGGTTTTTGCATTGCACCTTCACCTGTTGTGTGTTTCTCTGTCTTCTCAGTTTGGTTAACTTACTGTGTTTGGGATCTCCTTTTCACAGGCTGCCATTTCATAGTTTACATTGTTTTTGGTGTCTGTCCACAGTGGCTAAGGTTGCTTCAGTGGGTTGTGTAGACTTCCTGGTGGAGGGGACTTGTGCCTCTGTTCTGGTGAGTGAGGCTGGATCTTGTCTTTCTGGTGAGCAGGTCCACGTCTGGTGGTGTCTTTTGGGGTATCTGTGGCCTTATTATGATTTTAGGTAGCTTCTCTACTAATGGATGGGGCTGTGTTCCTGTCTTGCTAGTTGTTTGGCACAGGGTGTCCAGCACTGTAGTTTGCTGGTCGTTGAGTGGAGCTGGGTCTTGGCTTTGAGACGGAGAACTCTGGGAGGTTTTCACCATTTGCTGTTACATTGAGCTGGGAGGTCTCTTGTGGACCAGTGTCCTGAACTTTGTTCTTCCACCTAAGAGGTACAGCCCTGACACCTGGCTGGAGAACAAAGAGCCTGTCACCCCCTTGGCTCAGAACAAGAGGGAGAAAAGAAAGAAAAAAGAAAGAAAGAAAGAAAGAAAGAAAGAAAGAAAGAAAGAAAGAAAAAGAAAGAAAGAAAGAAAAATAAAATATAGTAAAATAAAGTTATTAAAATGAAAATAATTATTCAAAAAAATTTTAAAGATGTGATAAAAAATAAAAGAAAGAAAGATAGAAGAGAGAAACCAAACCAAAAACAAATCCACCAATCATAACAAGTGCTAAAAACTATAGTAAAAAAAAATCTGAGAGACAGAACACTAGGACAAATGGTAAAAGCAAAGCTATACAGACAAAATCACACACAGAAGCATACACATACACACTCACAAAAAGAGAAAGAAATATATATATATATATCGTTGATCCCAAAGTCCACCTCCTCAATTTGGGATGATTCATTGTCTATTCAGGTATTCCACAGATGCAGGGTACATCAAGTTGATTGTGGAGATTTAATCCGCTGCCCCGAAGCTGCAGAGAGAATTTTCCCTTTCTCTTCTTTGTTTGCACAGCTCCTGGTGTTCAGCTTTGGACTTGGACCCGCCTCTACATGTGGGTCGCCTGAGGGCATCTGTTCTTTGCTCAGACAGGACGTGGTTAAAGGAGCAGCTGATTCGGGGGCTCTAGCTCACTCAAGCTGGGGGGATGGCGGGCTATGGAATGCAGTGGCAGCCTTTGGTGGCAGAGGCCTGCATGACTTTTCAAGAGCCTGAGGTGTGCCGTGTGTTCTTCTGGGGAATTTGTCCCTAGATCACGGGACCGTGGCAGTGCTGGGCTGCAAAGGCTTCCAGGAGGGGAGGTGTGGGTAGTGACCTGTGCTTGCACACAGGCTTCTTGTTGGCTGCAGTAGCAGCCTTAGTGTCTCATGCCCGTCTCTGGGGTCCATACTGATAGCCGCAGCTCACTCTCGTCTCTGGAGCTCCTTTAAGCATCACTCTCAATCCCCTCTCCTCGCACACCAGGAAACAAAGAGGCAAGAAAAAGTCTCTTGTCTCTTAAGCAGCTCCAGACATTTCCCAGACTCCCTCTTAGCTAGCCGTGGCACACTAGACCCCTTCAGGCTGTATTCACACAGCCAACCTCAGTCTTCCCCCTGGGATCCCACCTCCGAAGCCCGAGCCTCAGCTCCCCACCCCCACCTGTCCCGGCAGTTGAGCAGACAAGCCTCTTGGGCTGGTGAGTGCTAGTAGGCACCAATCCTGTGTGGGAATCTCTCTGCTTTGCCCTCTGCACCCCAGTTGCTGAGCTCTCCTCCGTGGCTCCTCAGCTTCCCCCTCTGCCACCTGATGTCTCCGCCCGTGAAGGGGCTTCTTAGTTTGTGGAAACCTTTCCTCCTTCAAAGCTCCCTCCCACTGGTGCAGGTCCTGTCCCTATTCTTTTGTCTCTGGTTTTCCTTTTTTCTTTTGCCCTACCCAGGTACATGGGGAGTTTCTTACCTTTTGGGAGGTGTGAGGTCTTCTGCCAGTGTTCAGTAGGTGTTCGGTATGAATTGTTCCACATGTAGATGTATTTCTGATGTATCTGTGGGGAGGAAGTGATCTCTACTTCTTACTCTTCAGCCATTTTGAAGTTCCCCTGTTTTGTGTGTGTGTGTGTGTTTTTGGCGGTACGTGGGCCTCTCACTGTTGTGGCCTCTCCCATTGCAGAGCACAGGCTCCGAACACGCAGGCTTAGTGGCTCCAAGGCATGTGAGATCCACCTGGACCAGGGCACGAACCCATGTCTCCTGCATCGGCAGGCAGACTCTCAACCACTGCACCACGAGGGAAGCCCTGTTTTGTGTTTTTGATGGCATATTTTACATCTTCAAGCGAATCTCTTAACTGTTTATTATAGTTATATTTGATTTTGCAATCTTTATCTTTTAAAATTTGTACCAGCTTATTTAAGCAGTTGATCAACTGCCTTACTATATATTTGCCTTTACCAGTGAAATTTTTTCCTTCTTATATTTTATTATTTCTTTTTATAGTCTTTTTATTTTTACACTTAAAGAAGATACTTTAACATTTCTTGGAAGGTTCATTTAATGGTGATGAACTCTTTTAGTTTTTGCTTGGCTGAGAAATTCTATCTCTCTTTGAATTCTGAATGATAACCTTGCTGGATAGAGTATCTTAGATTGTAGTTTTTTTTTTTTTTTCCTTTTAGCACTTTAAATGTATCATGGCACTTCCTTCTGCCCTGCGAAGTTTCCACTAAAAAAAAAAAATCAGCTGATAACCTTATAGGTGTTTCCTTGTATGTGACTCTTTGTATTACTCTTGCCGCCTTTAAAATTCTGTCCTTAACTTTTGTCATTTTAATTATGGTGTGTCTTGGTGTGGGTCTCTTTGGGTTCATCTTGTTTAGGACTCTCTTTGCTTCCTGTACCTGGATATATTTTCCTTCTTCAGGTTAGGGAAGTTTTCATCCATAATTTCATCAAATACATTTTCTACTCATTTCTCTCTCTCTCTTCTCCTTCTGGGCCCCCTGTAATGTAAATGTTAGTATCTTTGGTATTGTCCCAGAAGTCTTTTAAACTATCTTCATTTAATGTTTTCTTTATGTTGTCCTGATTAGGTTGTTTCCATTATTTTATATTCCAGATCACTTATGCATTCTTCTGTATCACCTAATCTGCTGTTAATTATTTCTAGTGTGTTTTCAGCTTCAGGTTTTGTATTCTTCAGGTCTGACTGGTTCCTTTTTATATTTCCTAGTTCTTTCTTGAAGTTCTCACTGTGTTCATTTATTCTCTTCCTGAGTTCATTAGCATTTTTATTACCATTGCTTTGCACTATTTATCAGGTAAATTTTTTATTTGTTTCATTAGGGTTTTTCTGGGGCTTTGTTTTGTTCTTTTGTTTGAAATATATTCCTCTGTCTTCTTCTTTTATTCAACTTTCTCTATCCCTATGAAATTAAGTGAAACAGTTACCTGTTGTGGTCTTGAAGGTGTGTTCTCTTGTGGGAGCATCCCTAGCAGATTGCATGTGCCCAGTTGCTTTGGTGGTGTGGGAGAGCTGGATCTGAAATAACCATGGGCTATATCTTCTCCTGGGGTGCACTGGCAGCAAGTTTCTTGATAGGAGGTAGGGATGGAGTCAGATGAGCTAGAGTCAGAGTCAGATTTCTGCTGTGTATTCTCCTAGGCTCAGTGGCAATCACTGCTTTATTGAGGGGCAGGGGCAGGGCCTGAGGGATTAGAGCAGGAGCCCTAGGGGAATTGGGCTTTTCTCTGTCAGTCTCTGCCTTCTTTAAGTACATGGCCAGAGATTGAGGTCTTGGGGTTACACTTCTGAGCTAGTTCTGCTTTTTTCCAAGTCTGTGATTGTGCACCTTGAGTAGAAGCAGAGTTGGGGCCCAAGGAGTTGGAGTTGCACTACTGAGCTGGCTCTGCTCCTTCCCTGGTGCATGTGTGTGTGCGTGATGACAATGGCTGTCTCTACCCTGGTTAGAGGTGGAGCTGTTGCCTGAGCTGACTCTGCTCCTTCCTCAGTGCATGCGTGCACAGTGGCAATGACATCTTTTGCCTTACTGGAGAACAATGCCAGAGCAGAAGGGGATGGAGCAGGAACCTGGTGGTGGCTGAGAGATGCACTGTGGTGATCCTGGAGGCTGGCCAGAACACCAAGCAGTTTTCAGTCTGCTGCCTCTGTGCTGGGACTGGGAGCAAAGAAGTCTGTGTATGCATTTTTCAAGAGAGGAGTCTAAGTTTCTTACATCACTCTGATCAGCCCCACTGGTTTTCAAGGCAACTAATGAGGTTTGTCTTCCCACTCTCAGACCCAG
Organism: Phocoena phocoena; assembly: GCF_963924675.1. Classification (NCBI taxonomy): domain Eukaryota; kingdom Metazoa; phylum Chordata; class Mammalia; order Artiodactyla; family Phocoenidae; genus Phocoena; species Phocoena phocoena. Next base: position 56,525,523 of record NC_089240.1, read on the forward strand.
GGCTGAGGTACCTAATATGGGGCTCAAACCCCTCACTCCAGAGGGAGGATCCCTGAGCCTGTGATTTTCCATTCCTCTTCTGGGTCACACACTAGGAGTGTGGGCTCCAGCTATATCACTTCTCTACTACCACCTCCATGTTGTTCTTTCATTATATTCTTGGTTGTAGATGAGTCATACTGCTAGTTTTCAGATCATTCTAGGAAGAGTTGTTATATATGTAGTTGTAGTTTTTGTGTGTTCATGATGTGCTCAGTGTCTTCCTTCTCTGCCATCTTGATCCTGCCTCCAAACTCCCCAATTCTTCTTAATGAGTTCTACCCAGTAATTTGCATCCAGAGCCTGATCATTGATCACTCTCACCCTCAGGATGAAATGGAATTTCTAAATCCTAGAGCTTGCCACCCTCAAATTCTATCTATTCCAATATTTCAAGGCAACCACTTCATGAAATTCAAAAGACAATATTGGTGTAGCTAAAGAGGATTAGTGGGACTAAGGACTGAATGTCAAAGGACAAGAATACAACCATAATCTTCGTATAAAAGAGGAAAACAGAAGTGCCATTGATACACAGTTTACATTCCATGCTGTTTTACAAACCAAGTCCATCACACCAGAGGATAAATGTAACAGTCTAAAACAAAATATTTTGGCATGTTAAGGAGGATGCAGGCCTCTTCTATAGATGAAAATCCAGAGCCTTTGACAAGATGGGTACCTTGAGTATTGTTCTATCCCCAACCTCTCCTCTCTACACCCTCCCTGTGCCTTTCTCTGTAGGATAACATAAAGATTTCTTCAGTTTCTCAATTCTTGATTTTGTGTAAAACAGAGGCAGAGAGGTCTAGTTGAAAGAAAACAGTATTTGAAGAAAACATCTTGCTTTGTTTTGTGATTTCATCACTAACTATGTTACCCTTGGCACATCATTGCTTAAATTTTCTGAGCCTTATTGTCCTCACCAGTACAGCACATGGGGATAATAAACAATAGCAAAAAAGGTAAAGAAAATTCCACCACAATCCCCTGTTGAAATTCTCTTCAGCCATTACTACTATGAATGTGAAACCTATCTATCAAAATGAGAAAATACTTATGTTGAATTTATTAAAAGTGGAACTCAAATTGAAACTATGGGAAACTATTCAGAGACAAAAGGGATAGGATAAAATATATCTCTATGCTAACAGTAGTCATAATGAGGTGATGGAATTGGGGTGTTTTTTCTCCTATTTTCTCCTTTTTCTAGGATGCTCTAATCAAAGAACATATTATTAATAGTTATATCTGAAGGATATCAATATAGAGCTGCAGAAAAATAGTTTTCCATAATTTGGAATTAGCCATGACTTATGTTCCTAAGGTATATATTGCACAAATGATAGCAATAATAACAACAAAAATAATTTTCCAAAGTAATAACATGGCCATCAGAATTTTCAACTTGCAGAACTATTGAGAGGAATTAAATCAATCAATGAGTGTGAAAAAACCAGGCAATTTGTATATAGAACATTTGTCTCAATTTCTGTGTTAATCCATTCCTAACTTCTTGCCTCCTTTCCACTTGGGTCCCAGATTCTGATGCAATAGTATGATCCTTCCTCTGCTATCCCTTAGACCTTTCCACACCAATGGCCATGCCCTCACTAAGAAGGGGAGAGTGGTCTCATCACTATTATTCAACATAGGTTTGGAGGTTTTAGCCACAGCAATCAAGAAGAAAAAGAAATAAAAGGAATCCAAATCGGAAAGGAAGAAGTAGAACTGTCACTGTTTGCAGATGACATGACACTATATTTAGAGAATCCTAAATATGCTACCAGAAAACTACAAGAGCTAATCAATGAATTTGGTAAAGTAGCAGGATAGAAAATTAATGCACAGATATCTCCGATGTTCCTATGCACTAATGATGAAAAATCTGAAAGAGAAATTAAGGAAACACTCCCATTTACCATGTCAACAAAAAGAATAAAATACCTAGGAATAAACCTACCTAAGGAGACAAAAGACCTGTATGCAGAAAACTATAAGACACTGATGAAAAAATGAAAGATGATACAAACAAATGGAGAGATATACCATGCTCTTGGATTGGAAGTAGCAATACTGTGAAAATGACTATACTACCCAAAGCAATCTACAGATTCAATTCAATACTTATCAAAACACCAATGGCATTTTTCACAGAACTAGAACAAAAAATTTCACAATTTGTATGGAAGCACAAAAGACCCCAAATAGCCAAAGCAATTATGACAAAGAAAAATGGAGCTGGAGGAATCAGGCTCCCAAACTTTAGACTATACTACAAAGCTACAGTAATCAAGACAATATGGTACTCATACAAAAACAGAAATATAGATCAATGGAACAGGCTAGAAAGCCCAGAGATAAACCCATGCACATATGGTCGCCTTATCTTTGATAAAGGAGACAAGAGTATACAATTTAGAAAAGACAGCCTCTTCAATAAGTGGCTGGGAAAACTGGACAACTACATGTAAAAGAATGAAACTAGAACATTCCCTAACACCATACAAAAAAGTATACTCAAAATGGATTAAAGACCTAAATGTAAAACCAGACACTATAAAACTCTTAGAGGAAAACATAGGCAGAACATTCTGACATAAAGCACAGCAACATCTTTTCAGACCCACCTCCTAATGAACATAAAAACAAAAATAAACAAATTGAACCTAATTAAAAGCTTTTGCACAACAAAGGAAACTAAAAAAGACAAAGAGACAACCCTCAGAGTGGGAGAAAAATTTTGCAAACCAGCAATCAACAAGGGATTGATCTCCAAACTATACAAACAGCTCATGCAGCTCAATATCAAACAAAAGAAACAACCCAATCAAGAAATGGGCAGAAGACTGAAACAGACATTTCTCCAAAGAAGACATACATATGACCAACAAACACATGAAAAGATGCTCAACATCATTAATTATTAGAGAAATGCAAATCAAAACTATGATGAGGTATGAGCTCATACCAGTCAGGATGGCCATCATCAAAAAATCTACAAACAATAAATGCTGGAGAGGGTGTGGAGGAAAGGGAACCGTCTTGCACTGTTGGTTGGAATGTAAATTGGCATAGCCCCTATACAGAACAGTATGGAGGTTCTTCAGAAAACTAAAACAAGAACTACAACATGACCCAGCAATCTCACTCCTGGGTATACACCTGGAGAAAACCATAATTCAAAATGATAAATGCACCCCAATATTCATTGCAGCACTATTTACAATAGCCAGTATATGGAAGCAACTTAAATGTCCATCAACAGAGAAATGGATAAAAATGATCTTGTACATATATACAGTGGAATATTAGTCAGCCATGAAAAGGAACAAAATAGTGCCATTTGCAGGGAAGTGAGTAGACCCAGAAGCACTGTGCTTCAAATGTGTTATCTCATTTAATCTTCACAATAACCCTAAGAAGTAAGTACTTTATTAGCATCATTTTACAGATGAGAACTTTAAGGTATAGAGACTGAGAAATTTATTCAAACTACTCACGCAGGATAAGAGGCAGAGCTGGAATTCTAATCCGGGACTGTTTATTCCAAAGCCTCTGCTCTTAATAATGCTACAGCATGCCACCTGAACAGCAATGTCTCTGCTTAAGGAATAATAGTCCCTCTAGGTTGCTAGTTTGGGAGTAAACTCTACTTTGTTAATTCACCTGGACTCTTACAGGGTCATTTTTAGTTTTATTTTAAAATTTTTAGCAGTGGATGACAGAAATGCTAGGAACAATTTAGAGGAATTCTGCCAGGATGCTCCAGTAATATACAAAACCTCCTTCTATTCCTATTCTTCCCTCCTCACCACTAATTCACCTGAATTTTAGAGCCTGGCACAAATACTGGCTCCACCTCATCTTTCTGACTCTATTTCTGCCTCTATAGAATGTTAATAATTAACCTTCCTCATGGTTAATATTAAATGACATGATGCTAAGTGGAGGCTGGGGGCAGTTACTGCCCTTATTCACATCTTCCTCAACCCAAAGAGAAAGATTGAATAAGAAACATGCTGAGGAACCCCAAACTGTCCTTTAGTTAGTGTTCCTCAAACACTTAGTATTTGTGGCACACTTCCAAAAATACTAGAATTTTGAGTTGTACACTTCAAAGACTTCAAAGATGAACACAAGTTTGAGAAAAGCAAGTTTTAGAAAACTGAAATAAAGCTTTCAATTTATCATGGCATATGAAGATATAAATTTTACATATATATGTATACATAAAATTATTTTTATTCTGAAACTAATAGCAATATGAAAAATAATAATTTCAAACAGTAATTATAAATTTTTATTTTAACATGACTCTTGAGTCTAGCTCCTTTTTTCCCCTTATTTTACCATTAGGAGAACAGAGCATAAAATCACACTCACTTGGCATACAAGTTCACTAACTACATTCTTCCTTTTTTTGCCTTTAATGCATGTAAGCATTTGTAATCTTAATTTGTAGATATATGACATTGAAATTGCAGACGAATTATGCATATTAATGTGGTTGCATCTCAGCCATGTCTCACTATTTCAGTAGAAATTTTACTGTCTTGACCATACTCTCATGTAGCATATACTTGTGTGACTAAGTTCATGCCTGCATGAGAAAAAGCATAATTTTTCATTGGCAACTTCATGACACTACACCATGCCTCTTCCCTCTTATTTTCAGCAAGTTGTAACTGCAAAAGCAAATTCAAATTCTATTTGGAAAACACACTTTGAAGTCTGGTCTAAAAGAAGTCATATTAAAGAGAAAGTTATGAGAAACTTTAGTTCCTGGTATTCAAAAAACATCATAAAACTCAGAGGCATATAAACTATCATGAGCAAGAGTCATTAGAAATAAAACTATAGACACAGGCTCACAAAGATATTAGATACTAGACTTACTAGAAATAAAGTGAGAAATACGTAGATTTAAAACATTTAAAGAAATAAAAATATGACTATAGAACAGAAGACTATCAAAAATGAACAGATATTATTAAAAGAAATAGAAGCTTGAAGGGGAAAATAGTCACTAAAATTAGAAATCAAGGGATAAAACTGAAATAAGAATTGGTTAACTGAAAGTCACATGTGAATTATCTAAAATGCATCACAGAGACACCAAAAGAGGCCTAGAACCTGTTCAGCAGAAACATCAACAAGTTTTGCAGTAATAGCTATTGCTCTATGACAAGGGGATAAACCTTTCCAACAGGATCAAATGTGAGAGTATAGTAAGCAATGGTTTTGGTTGTTTTTAGAGACTGGGGAAGCAGGTAAACACTAAACTGGCCATTTTAGTGATGTGTGCAACTTGCCTCTGACAGACTTCTCTTAATAAAATCCTCACTTTTTTACATCAATCAGGTTCTTCCTTCCTTTAGATCTTGAGGATATCAAACTTTTAAAAATATATATTCATTTAAAAATCTTTCCCTTGAAGTTAACTTCTCAAATGGATTGTTTTTCTTCCTTACCTTCTAAACGTAATATATTTATTTTTAGAACAATTTTATGTTACTGAAAATTGAACAAATAGCACACAGTTCAATATATCACACGTCTCCCACACACAGTTCCCCTATTATTAACATCTTGCATTACTATGGTACACTTCTTACAATTGATAAACCAATATTGATAATGTTATAATTAACTAAAGTTCATAGTTTACATTAAGGTTCATCCTTTGTGTTGTATAGTTCTGTAGATTTTGTCAAATGCATGATGTCATGCATACGTATGTATCACAAAGGGTAGTTTCCTCACCCTACAAATGACTTGTGCTCCACCTATTCACTCTCCTCCCTCTGAACCCCTAGAAAACACTGATCTTTTTATGGTCTCTATAGTTTTGCCCTTTTCAGAAATGTTATATACTTGGATTCACACAGTATGTAGTTTTTCAAACTGGCTTCTTTAACTTAGCTACATGCATTTAAGGTCCCTCCATGTCTTTTCATGGCTTGGTAGCTCATTTTTTAAAATCAATGAAAAATGTTTCATCATGTGTATAGACCACAGATTTTTTTCCCTTTGTCTATGAAGATTTCTTAGTTCCTTACAGTTTTTGGAGCAATGGATTTTTTCTTATTTATTTATATTTATTTTTGAACAACAGTTGATTTAAAATATTGTGTTAGTTTTAAGTGTACAACATACTGATCCAATGTTTTGTCAATTATACTCTATTTGAAGTTACTATAAAATATTGTCTATGTTCCCTGTACTGTAGAGTATATCTTTGCAGTATTTATTTTATACACAGTAGTTTGTATCTTTTACTGCCCTACTCCTATCTTCCCCCTCCCCACTGACAACCATTAGTTTGTTCTCTATATCAGTAGTATGTTTCTCTTTTGTTATTTTCACTTCTTTGTTTCACTTTTTAAATTACACTTAGGACTGATAACATGCAGTATTTGTCTTTCTATTTTTGACTTATTTCATTAAACATAATGCCCTACAGATCCATCCATATTGTTCAAAGGGGCAAAATTTCATTCGTTTTTATGTCTGAAGAAAATTCTGGAGCAAAGAGTTTTGGCTAGTTCTTATCAACTTGAGTTAAAATTCCAAGGGCTTGTCAGATTGCTTATGCACAAATAGACACAAGAGTTTTAGTAGTTAGATATGACTAGAGAAAGGCTGTTGAACAGCTTTATTCAGAATACAGAAGCCCTCTTCACATTTGGGTTCCCCAGGAGAGGGTCTCTGACTGAGGACTTACTCAATTCATAAAGACGTGTTTCAATCTCACAAAATCTTAGTACCCATTGTCTATGATATCCAGCTAAAACAAGAAACACTCAATTGTCTTTTGTTAAGGGTGGAGGATACGTTTGGATCGTCTTTAGTCTATCAGGAGAAATGTTTTCCCCTCCCGAAATGAGTCATGCTCTGAATAATGGACTGTATTTTGGCAAAATAATAATTATATTTGAAAAATAATAATAAGAGAATATTATGAATAATTTTATGCCAAAATTTTGAAAACTTAAGTGAAATGAATGAATTCTTAGAAAAAGATATAAATCAAAATAGACCAAATATAAGGATAGATTGTTTATTTGAGATTTTTCTTATTTCTTGAGGTGAAATTGAATTGCTATAAACTTCCTTCTTAGAACTGCTGTTAAAACATCCCATAGGTTTTGGGTCATCCTGTTTTCACTGACATATTTTTCTATGTATTTTTAAATTTCTTCTTTGATTTCTTCAGTGATCTCTTGGTTATTTAGTAGCACACTGTTTAGCCTCCATGTATTTGTGTTTTTTACAGTTTTTTTCCTGTAATTGATTTCCAATCTCACAGTGTTGTGATCAGAAAAGGTGCTTAATACAATTTCAATTTTCTTAAATTTTCTGAGCCTTGATTTGTGACCCAAGATGTGATCTATCCTAGAGAATGTTCCATGTGCACTTGAGAAGAAAGTGTATTCTGCCACTTTTGGGTGGAATGTTATATAAATATCAATTAAATCTATCTGGTTTATTGTGCCATTTAAAGCTTGTGTTTCCTTATTTATGTTCTGTTTGGATTATCTGTCCATTGGTGTAAGTGGGGTGTTAAAGACATCCATCATTATTGTGTTACTGTCAATTTCTCCTTTCATGTTTGTTAGCATTTGCCTTATGTACTGAGGTGTTCCTATGTTGAGTGCATAAACATTTATAATTGTTATATCTTCTTGGATTGATCCTTTGATCATTATGTAGTGTCCCTCTTTACCTTTTTTTTTTAACATCTTTATTCTAGTATAATTGCTTTACAATGGTGTGTTAGTTTCTGCTTTATAACAAAATGAATCAGTTATACATATACATATGTTCCCATATCTCTTCCCTCTTACATCTCCCTCCCTCACACCCTCCCTATCCCACCCCTCTAGGTGGTCACAAACCACCTAGCGGATCTCCCTGTGCTATGAGGCTGCTTCCCAGTAGCTATCTACTTTACATTTGGTAGTGTATATATGTCCATGCCAATCTCTCACTTTGTTACAGCTTACCCTTCCCCCTCCCCATATCCTCAAGTCCACAGGCTAGTAGGTCTGTGTCTTTATTCCCATCTTCCTCCTTACCTCTTGTAACAGGCTTCATTTTAAAGTCTATTTTATCTGATATGACTATTGCTGCTCCAGCTCTCTTTTGATTTCCATTTGCATGGAATATCTTTTTCCATCCCTTCACTTTCAGTCTGTATGTGTCCCTAGGTCTGAAGTAGGTTTCTTGTAGACAGCATATATATGAGTCTTGTTTTTGTATCCATTCAGCCAGTCTGTGTCTTTTGGTTGGGGCATTTAATCCATTACCTTCAAGGTTATTACCGATATGTATGTTCCTATTACCATTTTCTTAATTGTTTTGGGATTGGTTTTCAGGGTCGTTTTCTTCTCTTGTGTTTCCCACCTAGAGAACTTTCTTTAGCATTTGTTGTAAAGATGGTTTGGTGGTGCTGAATTCTCTTAGCTTTTGTTTGTCTGAAAACTTTTTGATTTCTCCATTGAATCTGAATGAGATCCTGGCTGGGTAGAGTAATCTTGATTGTAGGTTTTCCTCTTTCATCACTTTAAGTATATCCTGCTACTCCCTTCAGAGTTTCTGCTGAAAAATCAGCTGATAATGTTATGAGGATTCCTTTGTATGTTATTTTTTGTTTTTTCCTTGCTGCTTTTGATATCTTCTCTTTGAATTTAATTTTTGTTAGTTTGATTAATATGTGTCTTGATGTGTTTTTCCTAGGGTTTATCCTTTATGGGACTTTCCTTTTCTCCTGGACTTTGGTGACTATTTCCTTTCCCATGTTAGGGAAGTTTTCAACTATAAGCTCTACAAATATTTTCTCAGACATTTTCTTTTTCTCTTTTTCTTCTGGGACCCCTATAATTCAAATGTTGGTGCATTTAGTGTTGTCCCAGAGGTCTCTGAGACTGTCTTCAATTCTTTTTGATCTTTTTCTTTATTCTGCTCCCTGGCAACTACTTCCACCATTTTGTCTTCCAGCTCACTTATTCGTTCTTCTGCCTCAGTTATTGTAATTGATTCCTTCTAGTGCATTTTTCATTTCACTTATTGTGTTGTTCATCTCTGTTTGTTTGTTCTTTATTTCTTCTAGATCTTTGTTAAACATTTCTTGTATTTTCTCATTCCATGCCTCCATTCTATTTCCAAGATTCTGGATCATCTTTACTATCATTACTCTGAATTCTTTTTCAGGTAGATTGCCTATTTCTTCTTCATTTATTTGGTTTTGTAGGTTTTTACCTTGCTCCTTCATATGTGACATATTTTTTTGCCGTCTCATTTTTTTTTTTTTAATGAATGGGATTGTGCTCCTGTCTTACTGGTTGTTTGGCTTGAGGCTTCTAACACTGGAGTTTGTATGCTCTTGGGTAGAGCTGGGTCTTGGTGCTGAGATGAGGATCCATGAGACCTCAATCCAATAAATATTCCCTGAGGTCTGAGACTCTCTGTTAGTCCAGTGGTTTGGACTCAGAGCTCCCACTGCAGGAGCTTCAGCCTAATCCCCAGCTCATGAACCAAGAACCCACAAGTTGCATGGGGTGGCAAAAAAGAAAAACATGAGATCGATAACAAAGTAAAAAATAAAATTAGACTAGGAAGCTAACAGATATGTTAGAAAGAATATACAAATAAAAATATAGATGAATCAACAACTGGAAGGTACATCAGCACCACAAGAGTAAAAAAAGAGGAGGAGGCAGAGAAAAAATAAAGAAGGGAAAAAATGGGGTGGGGGAGGCCTTGGCTGTAGAGGGTGGGGCCTAATGAAGGGCAAGATTTGGGTGGGGGTTGGGGCCTATGCTTAGGAGTCCCAGAGCTGGAAAAGGCCCCAGGGGCTGTGGGGGCGTGAAGCTTTGCCTCAAGGAACAGAAAGGGCACAGGTGTGACCCCCACTCCTGGTGTCAGAGGGTGGAGGACATCACCAGGGAGCCCAGCAGGTTTCCTGGGCTCAAATGGGCAGGGTAAATGCCATCCACTCCTCTACCCCTCCTCCAAGATGGCTCCACCCAAGTGCCTCTCTTGAGTTCCCCAGCCTCCCTCCTATATGTCCAGGATCCGTGCAGTCTGGATGGGACTTCGGAGGCAGGGTACTGGCCTGGGAGCTCAGCAGGCTCCCTGGCCAGCATGGGCCAGGGACTCGCCCTCTGCTTCTCTCCCACTCTTCCTGGAGGGCCCCTCCCACCTGCCTCTCCTGATCTCGGCCTCAGGGGTACTGATTCTGACTGTCCTAAACTTCTCCTGCCCCTTCAGTCCCCCCACATCTTATCGATTCACTTGGGGGTTCCTCCTATCTCCTTGGGCGTCAGGGTTCACTGTCAGTGGCCAACAGGTGCCCTAGTTGTGGGGAGATGTTAATTCAGCATATTCCCACACCACCAGTACATAGAAAGAAATTACAAACAAAACATGATGACCCAAACCTATGGGATGCAGCAAAAGAAGTTCTAAGAGGGAAGTTTATAGCAATTCAATCTCACCTCAAGAAACAAGAAAAATTTCAAATAAACACTCTAACCCTACACTTAAAACAACTAGAGAAAGAAGAACAAAGAAAACCCAAAGTCAGTAGAAGGAAAGAAATCATAAAGATCAGAGCAGAAATAAATGAAATAGAAATGAAGAAAACAATACAAAGATCAATACAAATAAAAAGCTGGTTCATTGAGAAGATAAACAATATTGATAAAGCCTTAGCCAGACTCATCAAGAAATAAAGGGAGAGGATTCAAATCAATAAAATTAGAAATGAAAAAGGAGAAATCACAGCTGACACTGAAGAATTACTAAGGATTACAAGAGACAACTACAAACGACTATATAACCTATCAAACTTCTTCAATATATGAAAATCCATCAATGTGATATACCACGTTAACAAATTAAGGTATAAAAACAATATGATCACCTCAATAGATGCAGAGAAAACCTTTTGAAAAAATTCAACACCCATTTATGAAAAAACCTCTCCAGAAAATGGGCAAAGAGGGAAGATACCTCAACATAATAAAGGCCATATATAACAAACCCACAGCAAGCATGATACTCAAAGGTGAAAGACTGAGAGCATTTCCACTAAGAATGGGAATAAGACAAGGATGTCCACTCTTGCCACTCTTATTCAACATAGTTTCATAGTTTTGGAAGTCCTAGTCATGTTAATCAGAGAAGAAAAAGAAATGAAAGGAATACAAATTGGAAAAGAAGAAGTAAAACTGTCAATGTTTGCAGGTGACATGATAATATATATAGAAAACCCTAAAGTTACCACCATAAAACTACTAGAATTAATCAATGAATTTGGTAAGGTTTCAGGATAAAAAATTAATGCAAAGAAATCTCTGGCATTCCTATACACCAACAACAAAAAAATCAGAAAGAGAAACTAAGGAAACACTCACATTTACCATTGTAACAAAAAGAATAAAATACCTAGGAATAAAGCTGCCTAAGGAGGTGAAAGACTTGTGCTCTCAAAGCTATAAAACACGATGAAAGAAATCAAGGATGGCATAAACAGGTGGCGAAATATACCATGTTCTTGGACTGGAAGAATTAATATTGTAAAAACATACCCAAAGCAATCTACAGATTCAATGCAATCCCTATCAAACTATCAATGGCATTCTTCACACAATTAGAACAAAAAATTTTGCAATTCGTATGGAAACACAAAAGACCACGAATAGGAAAAGCAATCTTGAGAAACAAAAACAGAGTTGGAAGAGTCAGGTTCTCAAACTATACCACAAAGCTACAGTAAGAAAGACAGTATGGTACTGGCAAAAAAACAGAAATATAGATCAATGGTACAGGTTAGAATGCCCAGATATTAACCCACACACATAAGGGCACCTAATTTATGACAAAGTAGGCAAGAACATACAATGGAGAAAAGACAGCCTCTTCAATAACTGGTGCTGGAAAAACCGGGCAGCTACATGTAAAAGAAGGAAATTAGAACACTATCTAACACTATACAAAAAATAAATTCCAACTGTATTAAAGACTTAAATGTAAGACTGGACAGTAAAAACTCTTAGAGGAAAACATAGGAAAAACACTCTTCGACATAAACCACAGCAAGATCTTTTTTGACCCACCTCCTAGAGTAATGGAAATAAAAGCAAAAATAAACAAATGGGACTTAATTAAACTTAAAAGCTTTTGCACAGCAAAGGAAACCATAAACAAGACAAAAAGACAATCCTCAGAATGAGAGAAAATATTTGCAAATGAAATAACAGTCTAAGGATTAATCTGCAAAATACTCACACAGCTCATGAAGCTCAATATCAAAAAAACAAACAATCCAGTTAAAAAATGGGCAGAAGACCTAAATATACCTTTCACCAAGGAAGACATACAGATGGCCAAGAGGCACATGAAAAGATGTTCAACATCACTAATTATTAGAGAATTTCAAATCAAAACTACAATGAGATATCACCTCCTGCTGGTCAGAATGGCCATTATCAAAAAATCTAGAAACAATAAATGCTGGAAGAGGTGTGGTGAAAAAGGAATCCTCTTGCACTGCTGGTTGGAATGCAAATTGATACAGCCACTATGGAGATCAGTATGGAGGATCCTTAAAACTATAAATAGAACTACCTTATGTCCCAGCAATCCCACTACTGGGCATATACCCTGAGGAAACCATAATTCAAAATGAGTCATGTACCACAATGTTCATTGCAGCACGATTTACAATAGCCAAGACATGGAAGAAACATGTGTCCATTGACAGATGAATGGATAAAGAAGATGTGGCACATATATACAATGGAATATTACTCAGCCATAAAAAGAAACGAAATTGAGTTATTTTTCGTGAGGTGGATGGACCTAGGGTCTGTCATACAGAGTGAAGTAACTCAGAAAGAAAAAAAAACAAATACCATCTGCTAACACATGTATATGGAATCTAAAAAAATAAAGGAAAAAAAAGGTCATGAAGAACCTAGGGGCAGGACAGGAATAGAGAAGCAGACCTACTAGAGAATGGACTTGAGGACATGGGGTGAGGGAAGGGTAAGCTGGGACTAAGTGAGAGAGTAGAATTGACATATATACACTACCAAATGTAAGATAGATAGCTGGTGGGAAACAGCAGCATAGCACAGGGAGATCGTCTTAGTGCTTTGTGATGACCTAGAGGGGTGGGATAAGGAGGATGGAAGGGAGGCTCAAGAGGGAGGGTGTATGGGGACCTATGTATCCATACGGCTGATTCATTTTGTTGTACAACAGAAGCTAACACAGTATTGTGAAGCAATGATACTCCAATAAAGATCTATTTTAAAAATAGACTAAAGAGAAAATCTGAATGTTTCTATGACAATTAAACAAATAGAATGAGTAGTTGAAACTTTTTCCCACTAAGAAAATATTAGAATCAGAGGATCTTAGAGGCAAATTCTACCAAAAATTTACAGAATAGAACATTCCAATTTTACATTAACAAAAACAGAGTAAAGAAGGCGTATTTCTCAAATCATTTTATGAGTCTAATATAACTATTATACAAAACATACAAAAGTCAAAACTTTTAACAGAAAATTACAGACATTTTCAATACTGAAAATAATTATTTTTAAAAAGCATATGGAATCTACCAATTCAATAAAAAATAAATCATGTTATAGATGCAAAAATTTTCAACAAAATATATACAAACTGACTCAAGCAAAACATTAAAAGAATCATGCAACATGATCAAATGGGATTTATTCCAGGGATGCAAGGGTTCTTCAATATCTGCAAGTCAATCAATGTGATACACCACATTAACAAACTGAAGAATAAAAACCATAGATCATCTCAATTGATGCAGAAAAAGCTTTTGATAAAATTCAAGATCCATTTATTATAAAAACTCTCCAGAAAGTAGGCATAGAGGGAACCTACCTCAATATAGTAAAGCCCATATATGACAAACCCATAGCTATCATCATACTCAATGGTGAAAAGCTGAAAACACTTCCTCTAAGATCAGGAACAAGACAAGGATACCTATTCTCATCGCTTTTATTAAACATGGTTTTGGAAGTCTTAGCCACAGCAATCAGAGAAGAAAAGGAAATTAAAGAAATCTAAATTGAAAAAATAAGTAAAACTGTCACTGTTTGCAGATGACATGATACTATACTTAGAAAATTCTAAAGGTATCTCCAGAAAACTACTAGAGCTCATCAATGAATTCAGTAAATTTGCAGAATACAAAATTAATATACAGGAGTCTGTTGCACTTCTATACACTAACAATGAAATAGCAGAAAGAGAAATTAAGGAAACAATCCCATTTACCATCACATTGAAAAGAATAAAATACCTAGGCATAAACCTACCTAAGGAGGCAGAAGACCTGTACTCTGAAAACTGTATAAATGTAGATATATAATGTTAAATAATGTTAATAATAAACCTTGCTCATATATATATATATACACACATATAATGGAATATTACTCATCCATAAAAAGAATGAAATAATTTCATTTGCAGCAACGTGGGTGGACCTAGAGATTATCATACTAAGTGAAGTAAGTCACATAGAGAAAGGCAAATATCATATGATACCACTTATATGTGAAATCAAAAACATGATACAAATGAACTTAATTACAAAAGATAAATATATTTATAGACAGAGAAAACAAACTTATGGTTACCAAAGTGGAAAGGGGTGGAGGGATAAATTTGGAATTTGCTATTAACAGATACACACTACTATATATACAAAATAAACAACAAGGACCTACTGCATAGCACAGGGAACTGTATTCAATATCTTATAATAACTTATAATGGAAAAGAATCTGAAACAGAATATATATCTATATCAATCTATCTATATCTACCTATATAACTGAATCATTTTGCTGTATACCTGAAACATTTTAAGTCAACTATACTTCGATTTAAAAAATTAAAAATAAAAGTAAATCATGTTGGATTTATATTAGAAATGCAGATGTGTTTAGCATTAGAAAAATCAAGGTAATTTACCACATTAACAGTCTGAGGGAGGAAGCCATAGATTTTCTATTTCATTAAGTAGAAAATATATTTGGTAAAATTCAGCATCTCCTTCTGATTAGAAACACTTAGCAAAAAAAGGAGTAATAGGGAATTTCCTCAACATGATAAAGGATATTGGGGAAAATATCTACATCAAACATCATATCAATCATGAAATATTAAAGTGTCTCTTTTAAAATTAGGAATTAAGACAAGGGTAACTACTATTACTATTTCTTTCTTCTTGTACTGAAAGTTCTTGCCTGAATAACAGGATAAGGAAAAAAAGTAAAAACTAATGGGAGCTTGAAATTATGAAAATGTTAGTATTTGCAGACTATAAAACTGTCCACATAGAACAACCAAGGAAACTCTTTGACAAATTATCAAAATTGAAAAAAGAGAAAAGGAACCTCACTAAAGATTCCTAATGTAAGCTCACTATACAAGTCAATTGCAATTGCAAAATCAGCAATGAAAAAACAAGAAAGTGTTTTTTATAAAAACTAAACCATTAAATAAAAGGTATAGAGATTGAAAAGGAAAACATAAAAATGTCCCTACTTGTGAATGATATGATTTTCTAAATCCCAAAGAATTTAAAAAGCCCCCCTAAAACTAATGAGTTCAGCAAGGTTGCAGGGTATAAGAACAACATGCAAAAACTCAATCACATTTGTATATACTAACAATGAACAAGTGGAAACAAATTAAAACCATCATACCATTTAAGATTATTCCAAAGAAAGCAAAATGTTTAAGTATAAACTTAACAAAACATGTACAGGATGTGTATGCTGAAAACTACAAAGTACAGATTAAAGAAATCAAAGAAGGTCTAAATAAATAGTGAGCTATACCATGTTCCTGGATTGGAAGATTCGACATAGTAAAGATGTAAATTCTCTCCCCAAAGAGATCTAGGTTTAATAAAATTCTTATCAAAGTTCCGGCAAGGTTTTTTGTGTAGCCATAGACAAGTTTATTCTAAAATTTATGTGGAAAGGCAAAAGACCTAGAATGCGTAAGAAAATGCTGAAAAAGAAGAATAAAGGTTGGGATCACTCTACATCATATTAAGATATACTACACAGCTATAGTAATCATTACAGTGTAGTAATTTTAGAGGTATAGTTCAGAACCTAGAAATAAACCTACACCAGTATGATAAACTTGATGTTTAACAAAAATGCCAAAATAATTCACCAATTACACAAATTGGTATATAATGCTGGACAAATTGAACATGCTGAGGTATACAAAAAGAAGCTGAACCTAAATCTAATACCTTGAACAAAAGTTAACTCAAAGTGCGTTATGGACTTAAATAAAAAATAAAGATATAAAACTTTTAGAGAAAAGCTAGGAGGAAATCTTCAGGATTTAGGGCTAGGCAAGAATTTCTTAGCCTTTTAACCAAAAGCAAGATTCATAAAAGGAAAACTTGATAAATTCAACCTCAACAAAACTACAAACTCTTGCTCTATAAAAGGCCTTGTAAAAAGGATGAAAACAAGCAACAGACTTATAAGGAGATACTTGAACACCACTTACCCAACAAAGAGCTAGCATGGGGCCCGGGTTTGATCTCTGGTCAAGGAACTAGATCCCACATTCCACAACTAAGAGCTCGCATGCCTCAACTAAAAGATCCTGCCTGCCACAACTAAGACAACAGGATATAATGGCACCAAAAGAAACATTACCCAAGGAAACACTCTTTTTCCCTGCCATACATGATTCCTCTCAGAGACACTGGTGCTGGGTGTGGAGCAGGTCATTTTCAAGGGAGATCACACCAAAAAAAGTGACCCTAACTCAGGAAAAGCTCACTATTCCCAAAAGGCCTTCCAGCCTGGAAAGAATGCTTTGTTTCCAAAAGAAGGAGACTCCTTTCCCACACTTACAAGGACAAGTTTTGTGGAAGCTCCTTCTACCCCATCAAGCAGCATCAGCAGATATCAGTGGGAGCCCCAAAATTATGAAATTAAACAAATACCACCATAAAGGCTCAGAAAATAAGAATGTCATTGGATCACACCCCACAAGTATAGGCCAGGACTGGTGTGTTATACCTCAACAGGATGACTACTTGCTAAAATAGAAGATTTATATAAGACCCAGAGTCTTCTAGTATAATAATCAAATTGTCCAGAATACAATAAAAAATCATGCATTGTAACAAAAATCAGGACAGGTATAACTTGTATGACAAAAGGCAGTCAACTGTTACCAACTGATCTGAGAGGATCAGATGTTTGACTGACTTGACAAGGATTTTAAATCAGCCATCATAAAATGCTTAAACAGGAAATTACAAATTCTCATGAAACAAGTTCAAAAATAGAAAATATCGAGAAAGAAGTTAAAATATGACCAGTTGGAAATTATAGAACTAAAATATACAATAACTGCAATTTTTTAAAACATGATTTGATGGGCTCAATAGTATAGTTGATATCAAAAGGGATAGAATCAATGAACTTGAGGACAGAACAATATAATTTATGCAATCTGAACTATAGAGAAAAAAATAGACTAGTAAAATAATGAACAGAGCCCTAAGGACCTGTGGGACAATAACAAAAGATCCCACATTCATATCATCAGAGTCTAAGAAGGAGAGGAGAAACAGTGAGCCTCAAAGAGTATTTGGAGAAAAAATTGCTGAAAATTTTCCCAATTTAGCAAAATACATAGGACTAAAGATTCAAGAAACTGAGCAAACTCAAAATAGGAAAAACTCAAAGAAATCCAGGCCTAGACATATCATAATTAAACTTCTGAAAAGTAAAGGCAAAGTAAAAGTATTCACAGCAACCAAAGACAAAAGACAAAATACCTATAGAGGAACATCAATTTGAATATCAGTAGCTTTCTCAGAAACCAGGGAAGTCAGAAGGAAATAACACAAAATTTTACAAGTACTAAAATAAAAGAATTGACAACTGTGAATTCTCTATCCAGGAAATCTATCCTTCAGAAATGAAGATGAAATAAAAAAAAAAAGTCATCAAATGAAGGAAAACTAAAAGAATATGACTCTAGCATATCTACCCCTAAAGAAAGACTAAAAGAAATTCTTTAAACAAAAAAGGAACTTATAAAAGAAGGAATCTTGGAGGAAAAAGATGGAAGAAAGAACAATGGAAAGAGCAAAAAATAGGAAAATACAATAGACTATCCTTCCCCTCATGAGTTTCCTAAATCATTTGTTATAACTGAAACAAATATTATAATGCCATCTTATACTTAAAACAATGATATTTAAAATGGGTCCAATCAAGATGTCAGGGTAAGAGGACATGGAGCTCACCTCCACCTACAAACACAAGAGCTCCAGCTATGTGTTATTTATATGCAAATGCAGGACAAAATGCTATTATGAATGGTTGAGTTAGTATAAATGAGATCAATTATTATTTTTATAAACTCACTTATATAGTGTTTTTAATATAAAAAGTGCTTTTTATATACTAATAAATCTGCACAATTAATTCTATGACTTATGTTGTGCCCAATTTAGAGATTCAGAAAAATTTTAGACTAATGCACATCACACTTAATACACATAAGAACCACCTGCAAATCTTGTTAAACTGCTGTTTCTGATTCTGGAAATCTGGGGTGGGGCCAAGTCTTAATTAATCACTGGTTTCTGGGTGATGCCAATGCTGCTGGTCTGTGGACCACATTTTGAGTAGCAAGGATCTAGTCTCCACTGGTTCTTGGGCCATTACATGCTACTGCTCTTGTGACTATCAATTTTTGAGAAATAAAATGACAGGGATGTAATATACACATAGGGAATATAATCAATAACATTGTAACAATTTGTATGGTGATGGATATTATGTCACTGGTCATTTCACAATGCATACAAATATTGAATCACTATGTTGCATATTTAAAACTAATATAACATTATATGTTAATTATAGTTTGATAAAAATAACATGGCTATATATATATATATACACACACATGTGGAATTGTATATTGTTCCACATGTGTGTATATATATACACATGTGGAACAAGTTTCACTGTAAGCTAGCAGAAGGACTCCTGTACAATCAAGGCTGTAGGAAAGATACACATATAATTAGATTGGGCAGGAAGAAAGTCAACTGGATTGGGACCTGCCCTCCTGGGAGAAGACTCAGAGGAAAAGAGGGATCACAAAGACAGACACCTGTGTGGGGAGAAAGCAGGCTGAGCCACGGACTGGCTGCCACAGTGCAGGAGACCAGCCCCTTTGGCCAGTTGGAGAACCATTGGGATAGAAAGGCTGGAGAAGCCTGGACTCCACTTGTGAGGAGCAAAAGAGTGCTGGCTTTCTCCCGGGGCAGGGCAGAAAGAGGTATGCCCTACAAGTTACTAGGTTTCCTGAAATTGCCTCACTGTGATCCCAGACTGAGCCAAGCAAACACTTCATCCATACTCACTCCACCAAACAGTGCAGCACTGGACCTAGGGCATCCAGGATCTGCGAAAAGAACTGACCTTGGGATGCAGAGGTGATCTGCTCCAAAGGCAGAGCTCAAGTGAGGTGGCAATGGTCATTGTTGGTGCTACTCAATCAGTGCCCCAGAAGCAGCCCATACTTCTTTTATTTTTTAAATTTTATTGGAGTATGGTTGCTTTACAATGTTGTGTTAGCCTCCACTGCACAACAAAATGAATCAGGCATACACATACATATATCCCTTCCCATTTGGACTTCTCTCCCATTTGGACTTCACTCCCATTTAGGTAACCACAGTGCATTAGGTAGAGTTCCCTGTGCTACACAGTATGTTCCCAGCAGTTGTCTATTTTATACATAGTATCAATAATATATATGTGTCAATCCCAGTCTCCCAGGTCCTCCCCCCTCACTCCTTTCCCCCTTGGTACCCATATATTTGTTCTCTAAGTCTGTGTCTCTGTTTCTGCTTTGCATATGAGATCTTCTATACCATTTATTGAGATTCCACATATATGCATTATACGATATTTGCTTTTCTCTTTCCGACTTGCTTCACTCTGTATGACATTCTCTAGGTCTATCCATGTCTCTACAAATGACCCAATTTCGTTCCTTTTTATGGCTGAGTAATATTCCATTGTATATATGTACCATAGCTTCCTTATCCATTCCTCTGTTGATGAACATTTAGGTTGCTTCCATGTCCTAGATATTGTAAATAGTGCTGCTATGAACATTGGGGTGCATGTGTTTTTTTTTTTAACTATAGTTTTTCTGGCTTTATGCCCAGTAGTGGGATTGCTGAGTCATATGGTAGTTCTATTTTTAGTTTTTTAAGGAGCCTCCATATTGTTCTCCATAGTGGCTGTATCAATTTACATTCCCACCAACAGTGTATGAGGGTTTCCTTTTCTCCACACCCTCTCCAGCACTTATTGATTGTAGAATTTTTGACAATGGCCATTCTGACCAGTGTGAGATGATACCTTGTTGTAGTTTTGATTTGTACTTCTCTAATAATTAGTGATGTTAAGAATCTTTTCATGTGTTTGTTGGCCATCTGTATGTCTTCTTTGGAGAAATGTCTATTTAGGTCTTCTGCCCATTTTTGGACTGGGTTGCTTGTTTTTTGATATTGAGCTGTATGAGCTGCTTGTATATTTTGGAGATTAATCTTTTGTCAGTTGCTTCACTTGCAAATATTTTCTCCCATTCTAAGGGTTATCTTTTTGTCTTGTTTATGGTTTCCTTTGCTGTGCAAAAGCTTTTAAGTTTAATTAAGTCCCATTTGTTTTTATTTTCATTACTCTAGGAGGTAGGTGAAAAACAATGTTGCTGTGATTTACGTCAAAAAGTGTTCTGCTTATGTTTTCCTCTAAGAGTTTTATAGTGTCTGGTTTTAATTTTAGGTCTTTAATCTATTTTGAGTATATTTTTGTGTATGGTATTAAGGAGTGTTCTAAGCTCATTCTTTTACATGTAGCTGCCCAAATTTCCCAGCACTACTTATTGAAGAGACTGCCTTTTCCCCATTGTATATTTTTGCCTCTGTTGTCATAGATTAGGTGACAATAGGTGTGTGGGTTTATCTCTGGGCTTTGTATCCTGTTCCATTGATCTATAGTTCTGTCTTTGTGCCAGTATCATACTTTCTTGATTACTGTAGCTTTGTAGTATAGTATGAAGTCAGGGAGCCTGATTCCTCCCACTTTTCTTTCTCAAGATTGCTTTGGCAGCCCAGAATTCTGACAGCAGTGCAGCTGCCAGTTTTCCTGTGACCATATCCCTCTGTGCCCCAGCTCACACCAAGCAAATGCTCTGCCATCACTCACCCCATGCCACAGCACAGTACTGTGTCCTGGGCAGCCAGGACCAGGAGAAAGGATCGACCACAGGCTCCATCTCAGTGGAGCTGCATATGCCTACACAGGCAGAGCATCAGACTCTGTATGTACATGAGACTCACTTGCTTTAGCTCTCCCTTCCTTTAGAACTCCCTTCCTTTGTGGCAAATGTCCCAGTGAAGGGATAAGGGAAAACACACACTTAAAGAGAACAGAGCCAGCTCAAGGTCAACTCTCAGGGCTTCTGCTCCAGCAACTTAACATCAGACCCCAACCTTGACAGGGTGGTGACTACCACTGAGCAAAGAGGAAGTCCCGCCTCACACCCTGTGCAGTATCTAGCTCCTCCATCTCCAACCCCAAGTTGTAGCAAGGTGATAGCTGCCATTAAACACTGAGGAAACATGTGACTGGTGTCTGCATCAAATCCAGCCCTCCCACAAAAGGCATTGGGTAGACGCAGTTGGCATATGGACACTCCAACATAAGAACACCCCTTCAAGATGAAAAGAGTTAACTTTCACCTAAGTTAAGTAAAATGAAAAGGAAGAGTAACAACTCTTGATTGAAAAAGCAAGAGAAATCACCCCCCCACACACAAAATAATGCAACAGAAGTAAACAATGTACCAGATAAAATACTCAAAACAATGATAATAAAAATGAAATTGAATTAGGGAAAAGAATTGATCTAAACACTAGTCATTTTAACAAGGAAATAGAAAGTATAAAAAAGACCCAACCAGAAACATATCTTAAACAAAATATATATCTTAAACAAAATATCTTAAACAAAATATACTAGGAGGAATGAATAGCAAATTAAGTAATAGAGAAGAATGCATAAGAAATATGGAATATAGAATAATGGAAATAACCCAATAAGAACAGCATAAAGAACAACAATTCGGATGAATGGATAAAGAAGATGTGGTACATATATGCAATGGAATATTACTCAGCCATAAAAAGAAATGAAATTGAGCTATTTGTAATGAGGTGGATAAACCTAGGGTCTGTCATACAGAGTAAGTAAGTCAGAAAGAAAAAGACAAATACCGTATGCTAGCACATATATATGGAATTTAAGAAGAGAAAAAAATGTCATGAAGAACCTAGGGGTAAGACAGGAATAAAGACACAGACCTACTGGGAACGGACTTGAGGATATTGGGAGGGGGAAGGGTGAGCTGTGACAGGGCGAGAGAGAGTCATGGACATATACACACTAAAAAACGTAAGGTAGATAGCTAGTGGGAAGCAGCCGCATGGCACAGGGACATTGACCTGGTGCTTTGTGACCGCCTGAAGGGGTGGGATAGGGAGGGTGGGAGGGAGGGAGACACAAGAGGGAAGAGATATGGGAACATATGTATATGTATAACTGATTCACTTTGTTATAAAGCAGAAACTAACACATCATTGTAAAGCAACTATACCCCAATAAAGATGTTTAAAAAAAAATGAAAGCAACCTATGAGATCTCTGGGATAACATTAAGTATGCCAACATTCACAGTATAGGGGTTACAGAAAGAGAAGAGAGAGAATAGGGGATCAAAAATGTATTTAGCGAAATTATGGCTGAAAAGTTCCCAAACCTAAAGAAGGAAACAGATATACAGGAACAAGAAGCACAGAGGGTCCAAGATAAGATGAACCCAAACAGACCTACATCAAGACATCATAACTAAAATGGCAAAATTCAAAGATGGAGAAATCTAAAAGCAGCAAGAGAAAAACAAATATTCATATACAAAGGAATCCCCTTAAGGCTATCAGCTGATATCTCTACAGAAACTTTGCAGGCCAGAAGGGAATGGCATTATATATTTAATAAAGTGCAGAAAGGGAGCAGCTTGCACTTAGGATAATCTACCAAACAAGATTACCATTTAGAATAGAGGGAGAAACAAACACAATCTAAAAGAATTCAGCAATACTAAACCTACTTTAAAAGAAGGATATGGAGACCTTCAAGATGGTGGAAGAGTAAGACGTGGATATCACCTTCACCCCCACAAATACATCAGAAATACTTCTACATGTGGAACAACTTCTACAGACCACCTACTGAATGTGGGCAGAAGATCTCAGACTTGCAAAAGTTGTGTGGCTGATAGGGTCTTGGTGCTCCAGGCAGGTGTCAGGCCTGTGCCTCTGAGGTGGGAGAGCCAAGTTCAGAACATTTGTCCACCAGAGACCTCCCAGCTCCATGTAATAGCAAACAGTGAAAGCTCTCCCAGAGATCTCCATCTCAGTGCTAAGACCCAGCTCCATGCAATGACTAGCAAGCTACAGTGCTGGACACCCTATGCCAAACAACTAGCAAGACAGGAACACAACCTGTCCATTAGCAAAGAGGCTGCCTTAAATCATAATAAGGCCACAGACACCACAAAGCACACCACTGGATGTGGTGCTGTCCACCAGAAAGACAAGATCCAGCCTCATCCATCAGAACACAGGCACTAGTCCCCTCCACCAGGAAGCCTACACAACCCACTGAACCAACCTTACCCACTGGGGGCAGACACCAAAAATAATGGGAACTACTAAACTGCAGCCTGTTTAAAGGAGACCTCAAACACAGGAAGTTAAGCAAAATGAGAAGACAGAAAAATACATAGCAGATGAAAGAGCAAGGTAAAATACCATCAAACCAAACAAATGAAGAGGAAATAGGCAGTGTACCTGAAAAAGGAGTCCGAGTAATGAGAGAAAAGATGATCTAAAATCTTGGAAATAGAATGGAGAAAATACAAGGAACGTTAAAAAAGGACCTAGAAGAACTAAAAAGCAAACAAACAGTGATGAAAAGCACAAAAAATGAAATTAAAAATTATATGAAAGGAATCAATAGCAGGATAACTGAGGCAGAAGAACGGATACATGACCTGGAAGATAAAATAGTGGAAATAACTACTGCAGAGCAGAATAAAGAATAAAGAATGAAAAGAATTGAGGACAGTCTCAGAGACTTCTGGGACAACAATAAATGCATCAACATTCAATTTATAGGGGTCACAGAAGAAGAAGAGAAAAAGAAAAGGACTGAGAAAATATTTGAAGAGATTATAGCTGTAAACTTCCCTAATATGGGAAAGGAAATAGTTAATCAAGTCCAGGAAGCACAGAGAGTCCCATACAGGATAAATCCAAGGAGGAAAACACCAAGACACATATTAATAAAACTATCAAAAATTAAACACAAAGAAAAAATATTAAAAGCAGAAAGGGAAAAACAACAAATAACATACAAGGGAATCCCCATAAGGTTAAGAGCTGATCTTTCAGCAGAAACTCTGCAAGTCAGAAGGGAGTGGCAGGACATAGTTAAAGTGATGAAAGGGAAAAACCTACAACAAAGATTACTCTACCCAGCAAGGATCTCATTCAGATTCAACAGAGAAATTAAAACATTTACAGAATAGCAAAAGCTAAGAGAATTCAGCACCACCAAACCAGCTTTACAAAAAATGCTAAAGGAAGTTCTCTAGGCAGGAAACACAGGAGAAGGAAAAGACCTATAATAACAAACCTAAAACAATTCAGAAAATGGTAATAGGAACATACATATCAATAACTACCTTAAAGGTAAATGGATTAAATGCTCCAACCAAAAGGCATAGACTGGCTAACTGGATACAAAAACAAGACCCGTATATATGCTGTCTACAAGAGACCCACTTCAGACCTAGGGACACATACAGACTGATAGTGAGGGGATGGAAAAAGATATTCCATGCAAATTGAAATCAAAAGAAAGCTGGAGTAGCAATTCTCATATCAGAGAAAATAGACTTTAAAATAAAGACTATTACAAGAGACAAAGAAGGACACTTCATAACGATCCAGGGATCAATTCAAGAAGAAGATATAACAATTGTAAGTATTTATGCACCCAAAATAGGAGCACTTCAATACATAAGGCAAATGCTAACAGCCATAAAAGGGGAAATTGACAGTAACACAATCATAGTAGGAGACGTTGACATCCCACTTTTACCAATGGACAGATCTTCCAAAATGAAAATAAATAAGGAAACAAAGGCTTGAAACTATACATTAAATAAGATGGACTTAAGTGATATTTATAGGACATTCCATCCAAAAAAAAGAATACCTTTTCTTACCAAGTGCCCATGGAACATTCTCCAAGATAGATCATATCTTGGGTCATAAATCAAGTCTTTGTAAATTTAAGAAGTTTGAAAGTGTATCAAGTATCTTTTCCGACCACAATGCTATCAGACTAGATATCAATTACAGGAAAAAATCTGGAAAGAATACAAACACCTGGAGTCTAAACAATACACTACTTTATAATGAAGAGATTGCTGAAGAAATCAAAGATGAAATCAAAAAGCACCTAGAAACAAATAACAATGAAAACACGATGACAAAAACCTATGGTATGCAGCAAAAGCAATTCTAAGAGGAAAGTTTATAGCAATGCAATCCTACCTCAAGAAACAGAAACATCTCAAATAAACAATCTAACCTTACACCTAAAGCACTTAGAGAAAGAAGAACAAAAAAAATAAACCCAAAGTTAGCAGAAGGACAGACATCATAAAGAACAGATCAGAAATAAATGAAAAAGAAATGAAGGAAGCAATACCAAAGATCAATAAAACTAAAAGCTGGTTCTTTGAGAATATAAACAAAATTGATGAACCATTAGCCAGACTCATCAAGAGAAATGGGAGGAGACTCAAATCAATAGAATTAGAAATGAAAAAAGAGAAGTAACAAATGACACTGCAGAAATAAAAAGGATCATGAGAGATTACTACAAGCAACTATATGCCAATAAAACGGACAACATGGAAGAAATGGACAAAGGCTTAGAAAAGCACAACCTTCTGATGGGAATAAAGATGCGGACCTGCTAAAGAATGGACTTGAGGATACGGGGAGGGGGAAGGGTAAGCTGGAGCAAAGTGAGAGAGTGGCATGGACATATATACACTACGAAATGTAAAATAGATAGCTAGTGGGAAGCAGCCGCGTAGCACAGGGAGATCAGATCGGTGCTTTGTGACCACCTAGAGGGGTGGATTAGGGAGTGTGGGAGGGAGGGAGATGCAAGAGGGAAGAGATATGGGGACATATGTATATGTATAACTGATTCACTTTTTTTATAAAGCAGTAACTAACATACCATTGGAAAGCAATTATACGCTAATGAAGATGTTAAAAAAAAACCCACAACCTTCTGAGACTGAACCAGGAAGAAACAGAAAATTTAAACAAACCAATCACAACCACTGAAATTGAAACTGGGATTAAAAATTTTCCCACAAACAAAACTCCAGGACCAGATGGCTTCACACGTAAATTCTATCAAACATTTAGAGAAGAGCTAACAGCTGTCCTTCTCAAACTCTTCCAAAATATAGCAGAGAGAGGAACACTCCCAAACTCATTCTACAAGATCACCATTACCCTGATACCAAAACCAGATACAATGTCACAAAGAAAGTGAACTACTTGCCAATATCATTGATGAACATATGTGCAAAAATCCCCCCAAAAATACTAGAAAACAGAGTCCAACAGTACATTAAAAGATCATACACCATGATCAAGTAATGCTTATCCCAGGAATGCAAAGATTCCTCAATATATGCAAATCAATCAATGTGATACACCATATTAACAAATTGAAAGAGAAAAACCATATGATCATCTGAATAGATGCAAAAAAGCTTTTGAAAAAATTCAACACCGATTTATGATAAAAAAATACCCTCCAGAAAGTAGACATAGAGGGAACTTACCTCAACATAATAAAGGCCATATATGACAAGCCACATCCAACCTCATTGTCAATGGTGAAAAACTGAAAGCATTTCCACTAAGATCAGGAACAAGACAAGGTTGCCCAATCTAACCACTATTATTCAACATGGTTTTGGAAGTTTTAGCCACAGCAATCAGAGAAGAAAAACAAATAAAATAATCCAAACTGGAAAAGAGGAAGTAAAGGTGTCACTGTTTGCAGTTGACATGATACTATATACAGAGAATACTAAAGATGATACCAGATAACTACTAGAGCTAATCAATGATTAGATAAAGTACCAAGATACAAAATTAATCCACAGAAATCTCTTGCATTCCTATATGCTAATGATGAAAAATCTGAAAAATAAGTTAAAGAACCACTCCCATTGACCATTGCAAAGTAAAAATAAAATACCTAGGAATAAACTTACCTAGGGAGATAAAAGACCTGTATGCAGAAAACTATAAGACGCTGAGGAAAATAATCTGAGATGATACAAACAGATGCAGAGATATACCATGCTCTTGGATTGGAAGAATCTACATTGTGAAAACAACTATAGTGCCCAAAGCAATCTACAGATTAAATGCAATTAGTATCAAATTACCAATGGCATTTTTCACAGAATTAGGACACAAAATTTCACAATTTGTATGGAAACACAAAAGACCCCGAATACCAAAAGCAATCTTGAGAAAGAAAAAGGGAGTTGGAGGAATCAGACACCCTGACTTCCGACTATACTACAAAGCTACAATAATCAAGATGGTATGGTAATGGCACAGAAACAGAAATATACACAAATGGAACAAGATAGAAAGCCCAGAGATAAACCAATGCACCTATGGTCACCTCATTTTTGATAAAGGAGGAAAGAATATACAATGGATAAAAGAGAGCCTCTTCAATAAGTGGTGCTGGGGAAACTGGAAAGCTACATGTAAACGAATGAAATTAGAACACTTCCTAACACCATACACACAAATAAAATCCAAACGAATTAAAGACCTAAATGTATGGCCAGACAGTATAAAACTCTTAGAGGAAAACATAGGCAGAACACTCTATGACATATATCACAGCAAGATCCTTTTTGACCCACCTCCTAGAGAAATGGAAGTAAAAACAAAAATAAACAAATGGGACCTAATTAAACTTAAAAACTTTTGCAGAGCAGTGGAAACCATAAACAAGACGAAAAGGCAACCCTCAGAATGGGAGAGAATATTTGCCAATTAAGCAACTGACAAAGGATTAATTTCCAAAATTTACAAGCACCTCATGCAGCTCAATATGAAAAAACAAACAACCCAATCCAAAAATGGCAAAAGATCTAAATAGACATTTTTCTAAAGAAGATATACTGATTACCAACAAACACATGAACGAACGCTCAACATCACTAATCATTAGAGAAATGCAAATCAAAACTACAAAGAGGGGCTTCCCTTGTGGCGCAGTGGTTGGGGGTACGCCTGCCGATGCAGGGGACACGGGTTCGTGCCCCAGTCCGGGAAGATCCCACATGCCTTGGAGTGGCTGGACCCGTGAGCCATGGCCCCTGAGCCTGCATGTCCGGAGCCTGTGCTCCACAACGGGAGAGGCCACAACAGTCAGAGGCCCGTGTACAGCAAAAAAAAAAAAAAAAAAAAAGAATACTACAATGAGGTATCACCTCACCCAGTCAGAATGGCCATTATCAAAAAATCTACAAGCAATAAATGTTGGAGAGGGTGTGGAGAAAAGGGAACCCTCTTGCACTTCTGGTGGGAATGTAAATTGATACAGCCACTATGAAGAACACTATGGAGATTCCTTAAAAAACGAGAAATACAACTACCATATGACCCAGCAATCCCACTACTGGGCATATACCTAGAGAAAACTATAATTAAAAATGAGTCATGTACCACAATGTTCATTGCAGCTCTCTTTACAACAGCCAGGACATGGAAGCAACCTAAGTGTCCATTGACAGATGAATGGATAAAGAAGATGTGGCTCATGTATAAACTGCAATATTATTCAGCCATAAAAGGAAACAAAATTGAGTTATTTGTAGTCAGGTAGATGAACCTAGAATCTGTCATACAGAGTGAAGTAGTTAGGAAAAAAAACACCATATGCTAACACATACATATAGAATCTAAAAAAAAAAAGTGGTTATGAAGAACCTAGGGGCAGGACAGGAATAAAGATTCAGGCCTAGAGAATGGACTTGAGGACGTGGGGAGGGGGAAGTGTAAGCTGAGCTGAAGTGAGAGAGTAACCTGGACTTCTATATAGTACGAATTTTAAAATAGATAGCTAGTGGGAAGCAGCAGCATAGCACAAGGAGATCCACTCAGTACTTTGTGAGCACCTAGAGGGGTGGAATAGGGAGGGTTTGAGGGAGATACGAGAGGGAGGAGATATGGGGATATATGTATATGCATAGCTGATTCACTTTGTTATAAAGCAGAAACTAACGCACATTTTAAAGCAATTATACTCTGATAAAGATATTTAAAAAACAGAAGGATAAAAACAATGTTATCATCTCAATAGACACAAAAAAAGCATTTGACAAAATTCAGCATACATTTATGAAAGTGTATATAGAGGAAAAATAGCTCAAAATTATAACGGCCATTTACAACACACCCACAGCCAACATCATACTCTTCAGTGAAAACCTGAAAGCCTTCCTGCTAAATTCAGGAACAGGAAAATCATGCCCATTCTTGCTTTTTCTATTAACATGGTATTCGGATTCCTAGCCACATCAGTCAGACAAGAAAAAGAAATAAAAATTATAAACATAGGAAGGTAAGAGTTAAAACTGCCACTATTTGGAGATTACATGACAGTTTATATAGAAAATCCTAAAGTCTCCACTCCAAAACTGTTAGAACTAAGAAATGAATTCAGAAAGGTTCCAGTATACATGATTAATATAAATAAATCTCTTCTCTTTCTATACACTAATAAGGAAATATCAGAAAGAAAAAGTTTTCTAAAATCCCACTTAAAATTGCATCAAAATGAATAAAATGCCTAGGAATAGAGTTAACCGAGGA
The DNA here is from genome assembly GCF_963924675.1 of Phocoena phocoena. NCBI lineage: Eukaryota > Metazoa > Chordata > Mammalia > Artiodactyla > Phocoenidae > Phocoena > Phocoena phocoena. The sequence goes on from NC_089240.1 coordinate 56,555,772, forward strand.
GGTGAAATATCTATATTCTGAAATCTGTGAAACACTGATGAAGGAAATTAAAGATGATACAAAAAAATGGAAAGATATCCTGTTCTCTTGGCCTGTAAGGATTAATATTCTTACAATAGCTATACTACCCAAAACAATCTACAAAGTTAATGCAACCCCTATCAAAATTCCCTTGACATTTTCTGCAGAACTAGAACAAATAATCCTAAAATACATATGGAACCACAAATGACCCCAAATTGCCAAAACAATCTTGAGAGAAAGGAACAAAGCTCGAGGTATATCACTTCCAGACTTCAGCCTATACTACAAAGCTAGAGTAATCAAAACATCATGGTACTGGCACAAAAACATATACAAGGATCAATGGAACAGAGTGGAGAGCTCAGAAATAAATCTTGTGGTCACCAAAGGGAGGAGGGAGCCGAATTCGAGGTACAGGATTAAAGATACAAAGTACTGTGTATAAAATAGAAAAGCAATAGGATATATTGTATAGAACAGGGAATTATAGCCATTTTCTTGTAATAACTTTTTATGGTGTATAATCTGCAAAAATACTGAATCACTATGCTGTACACCTGAGATGAATATAATATTGTAAATCAACTATACTTCAATAAAAAAAGAAAAATTAAATAAAACATTAAAATGGGTAGAGTATAGGGACCTAAATGGAAGTAATTTTTCACATTTCACTCAAAATGGTAACACCTCAGCACAAGCAGACTGATAAGTCATATATATTTTAATATCTAGAACGACTACCAAGAAAACTATACAATGCAAAGCACTCAAAATTATTATAAACAAATTGATATCAAATCTTAAAGAAATGTTGAATTAACCCCCATGAGAGTGAGAAAGGAGGAAAAGAAAACAGAAAACAAAGAGTAAACTGACAGAATTAAGCCTAAGTAGTGACAATTACCTTAAATGTATGTCACCTAAATACACCAAGTAAAGACAGAGATTGATAGAGTAGATTTAAAAAAAATGGTCTAACTATATGCTATTTCAAAGAAGCTCAACTTCAATTTCAACAACATAGACATGTCACACATATCTAACAGTATAATCCATAAAAAGCAATAGAACCATATCAAAAGTAAAATATTTTTGCTCTGTGAAATCTTATGTACAAAGGATAAAAATACATACTACAAAGAGAAAGAAAAGTTTACAAACCATATATTCAAAAAAGGATGGTTATGTTGAATATATAATGAACTCTAAAAATTCAACTTTAAAAAAGTCCCAAACATTACAATTAGAAAATATATAAAAAAAGAAAAGAACACCTATTTTACTGAAGGGGATATAAAGATGGCAAATAACAACATGAAAATGTATTCAATATCATTATCCATAAAGGAAATTCAAATTAAAACTACAATGAAATATCACTATATGGTTATCAGAATAGCTAAAATAAATAGTTGTGACATTAATGTTGGCAGGGATGAAGGTAAACAGTATGATTCATATATTACAGATGGGAATTTAAAATGCTACAGCCATTCTGGAAAACAGTTTAGAACTTTCTTATAAAACTAAACATACCTAGAGTCTGTCATACAGAGTGAAGTAAGTCAGAAAGAGAAAAGCAAATACCATATGCTAACACATATATATAGAATCTTAAAAAATGGTACTGATGAACCTAGTGGCAGGGCAGTAATAAAGATGCAGATGTAGAGAAGATACTTAAGGACAGGGTGTGGGGGAAGGGGAAGCTGGGACGATGTGAGAGAGTAACGTTGACATATATACACTACCAAACTAAAATAGCTAGTGGGAAGCTGCTGCATAGCACAGGAGATCAGCTTGATGCTTTGTGATGACCTAGAAGTGTGAGATAGGGAGGGTGGGAGGAATATTCAAGAGGGAAAGTATATGGGATATATGTATACATATAGCTGATTCACTTTGTTGTACAGCAGAAACTAACACAATACTGTAAAGCAATTATACTCCAATAAAGATGTAAAAAAAATTCAAAGAACATAAAATTCACCATTTAAAAAACTAAATAAACTAAACATACAGACTCCCAATGAACACAAACTTCTCTGATTTCTATCCCTTCTTAGCAAATGTTTTGATCCTAAATCATAGTTCTTAATTTCAGGGTGATTTATTGTGACTCTTAAGGCTACAAATACAAGCATCGTCAGCTTAAGAAGCTAGAAGGTGAGTTCCCCAGACACCTGGACACCAGTTACAAGGGGACACCCTAGGCCACCTAGTTCTTTGAAGTGATGGTGGAGGAGGCTAAGGCTACTTCATGAATAAATATATAGGTTCCTGAATTAGATATTGAAATAGAAAAAGAACTTTAGTAGAAAAACTGGAGAAATTGAATGAAGTTTCTAGTTAAGTTAGTAGTATTTGACCAATGTGCATTCTTTAGTTTTGATTATCATACCACAGTAAATATAAGAGGTTAACATTAGTAGAAGCTAGGTGAAGTGTACATGTGAACACCATACTATCTTTGAAATTCTCCTGTAAATTAAAATTTATTTCAAAACAAAATATTTTTAAAAGTTAATCTGGACTTCTGATTTCAGCTTTAACATATAAAGGGCTTAGAAGTATCACTCCAATCTTACTAGAAGAGAAAAACTGAACAAACTGAATATAAATGACTTTTCTTGGACTTACCAGAGAATTGAGGTCACAGGAAAATTACCACCCCTAAAATGTGGAGATACAGGTGAATGCAGAAAATTAGAGTTCATATCAATTTGCATAGAGCAGAAGCCACTGGAGCCATAAATTGGTAGGAACATTTGAATGTTAATTTTGACAAATTGCTAGTGACTGAGTGTGGACTACCAGGAGAACAAAGAAACTCATAAGGGCTGAAGTCCTGGTTCTCCACATTTAACATAGATTATACCTCCAATAAATGCACCATGCTGTCAAAGTAAAGAAACAAGAAAAATCTTCTGTTTCTGGAAGAAAAAAGGGAAACTTAGGTATTTTTAAATGCATGCAGAGTATCCTCCATAAAAAGGCCTACTGTGCAGGGGAACATTCTTTACCAGAGCCTTATTCTACCTGAAGGAAAGATATTTACCCAAATCCAGACCCCTATACCTTCCTGTCTCATCTACAAATGGAAAAAAAACCAATAAATACCTTGTAAAGTGACATAGGCTCACAAAGAGAATACACAATTCTCTTACTCCATACCTTACCATCATGCCAACAGTGGTTCTGTATAATAACAGTGGATTACAGCTGAAGGAACTGTAAGTCACTGACTCTATTTAAGAAGAAACTCATATGGAGGGACTCTCCTGGTGGTGCAGTGGTTTAGAATCCACCTGCCAATGCAGGGGACATTGGTTCGATCCCTCATCTGGGAAGATCCCACATGCCACGGAGCAACTAAGCCCATGTGCCACAACTACTGAGCCCATGCACCACAACTACTGAAGCCCATGCACCTACAACCTGGGCTGCGCAACAGAGAAGCCACCATAATGAGAAACACGTGCACCACAATGAAGTGTAGCCCCCACTCACCACAACAAAAAAAGCCCCCACGCATCAATGAAGACTCAACGCAGCCAAAAATAAAATAGATAGATAGATATAGATAGAGAGAGAGAGAGAGAGATAGAGAGAGAGAGAGAGAGAGAGAGAGATAGCTAATTGTATAAAAAAAGTCAGTTTCTTGCTAAAAAAAAAAAGAAAGAAACTCATATGGAAACCCAAAGACAGTAAGGGAGGCTGAAATAAGGACACTAGAGGAAGTTGAAATCTCTGGTCCCTACAGCTACAGCAAACATTGAATACAGCTCCCCCCCTTCATATAAGTATAAAATCTCACACTAAAGTCCTATTTATCTCAGTTTCTATTACCTAGGAACTTGAGTTACTATGATATCACATTGGGCTTCTAACAACAAAGTTACAAGTCATGCTAAATGGCAAGAAACCAGTTTGAAAAGATGAAAGACTCATCTGAGCCAGACTTAGGTATAATGTAGAGTTTAGAATGAGCCGATAGGCAACTTAAAATAACTATGATTACTATGCTTGTGACTCTAATGAAAAACATAGTTAATATGCAATTACAGATGGGTAATATAAGCAGAAATATGGAAATCTCAAGAAAACATTTTAAAAATGTTAGAATTTTTTAAACTAGCATAAATGAAAAATTCCTTTGATGAGCTCATCAGTAGGTTGGACACAGCTTACGAAAGAATCAAGAACCTTGAAGACATGTCAATAGAAACTTCCCAAACTGAAATGCAAAGTAAAAAATAATTTAAAAAAACTAAATATTCAAGAACTGTGGGATAATTTCAAAGGTATTATATATATATATATATATATATATATATATATATATATATATATATAAATGGAATACCAAAAAGAGAAGAAATAAAGGATGAAGTATGTGAAATGTTTGAAATGTTTGAAACTGATGACTGACACTAAACCACAGATTCAGGAAACTCAGAGAACATCAAGCAGGAAACATGTCAAAAAATATAAATCTGGGCATGTCATATTAAGTTGAGAAAACAGAAGACAAAGAAAAACTTAAAAGAAACTAGAGAGATGAGGGGAAAATTTACCTACAGAAGAATAAGCACTACATTGAATTTGTCAAAACCAGGCATGCAGGAAGAGAGTGGAGTGAAATATTTATAGTGATAAAAATAAAACAAAATAACAAAAGACCACACCATCTAGAATTCTATATCCAGCAAAATTATCTTTCAAAAATGCAAGACAAATGAGGTCATTCTCAACAAACAAACACTAAGGGAATTCACACAAGCCTATCTACTCTGAGTAAATGGCAAAAGAAACTCATTGGTAAGAACAAAAATTAAAAAGGTCAGAAAATAGGATTTACATAAATGAGGAAGAGAATCAGAAAAGGAATAAATATATGTAAAATAATATATCTTATTCCTCTTTAATTGATGTAATAGTTTGTTCAAATCATAATCTTAATAATGTATTGATTGATTATAACATATGAATAAGTTAAATGAATGACAGCAATGTTATAAAGGAGGGCAGAGAGTAATTTGAAATACTATGTTATAAGATAACTGTACTACACATGAAGTGTTATAGTGTTATCTGAAAGTGGGTATAGATTAGTTGGAATTGTACATTACAAACTCTAGGTAAATCACCAATTTTTTAAGGAGTATAATTGATATGATAAGAAGAAAGAACATGGAATTCATAAAATGCTCAACTGAAACCAGAGAAAGTACTCAATCAAATTAAAAGGCTTCTACTCAGCAAAGGAAACCATCAACAAAATGAAAGCAACCTTAAAAATGGGAGAAAATATTTGTAAATTACATATCTGATAAGAGGTTAATATCCTATATAAAGAACTTATACAACTCAGTGACAAAAAAATAGGATTTAAAAATGGGAAGAGGAATTGAATAGATATTTTCCCAAAGAAGACATATAGATGGCCAACTGGTAATTGAAAAGGTGCTCAACATCACTACTCATGATAGAACTGCAAACGAAAACCACAGTAATATATCACTTTGGTGGTGAAGATGTGGAGAAAAGGAAACTACTGTCCACTGTCGGTGGCAATGTAAGTTGGTAGAGCCACTATGTAAAACAGTATGGAGGATCCTCAAAAACTTAAAAATAGAACTACCTTATGATCCAGCAATTTCACTTCTGAGTATTTATTCGAAGGAAACAAAAATACTAACTAGAAAAGGCGTCTGAACTCTTATGTTCATTTTAGCATTATTTGCAATAGCCAAGACATGAAAGCAACCTAAGTGTCCATTGTTGGACAAACGGATAAAAAACAATTTTTTATATATAAAATGGATTATGATTTGTATTGTATCATGTCATCTGCAAACAGTGACAGCTTTACTTCTTTTCCAATTTGGATTCCCCTTATTTCTTTTTCTTCTCTGACTGCTGTGGCCAGAACTTCCAAAACTATGTTCAATAATAGTGGTGAGAGTGGGCAACCTTGTCTTGTTCCTGATCTTAGTGGAAATGCTTTCAGTTTTTCACCATTGAGGAAGATGTTGGCTGTGGGTTTGTCATATATGGACTTTATTATGTTGAGCTAAGTTCCCTCTATGCCAACTTTCTGCAGGGTTTTTATCATAAATGGGTGTTGAATTTTGTCAAAAGCTTTCTCGGCATCTATTGAGATGATCATATGTTTTTTCTCCTTCAATTTGTTAATATGGTGTATCACGTAGATTGATTTGCATATATTGAACAATCCTTGCATTCCTGGAATAAACCCCACTTCATCATAGTGTATGATCCTTTTAATGTGCTGTTGGATTCTGTTTGCTAGTATTTTGTTGAGGATTTTTGCATCTATGTTCATCACTGATATTGGCCTGTAGTTTCCTTTCTTTGTGACATCTTTTTCTGCTTTTGGTATCAGGGTGATAGTGGCCTCATAGAATGAGTTTTGGAGTGTTCCTCCCTATGCTATATTTTGGAAGAGTTTGAGAAGTATAGGTGTTAGCTCTTCTCTAAATGTTTGATAGAATTTGCCTGTGAAGCCATCTGGTCCTGGGTTTTTGTTTGTTGGAAGATTTTTAATCACAGCTTCAATTTCAGTGCTTCTGATTGGTCTGTTCATATTTTCTATTTCTTCCTGGTTCAGTTTCAGCAGGTTGTGCATTTCTAAGAATTTTTCCACTTCTTCCAGGTGGTCCATTTTATTGGCATAGAGTTGCTTGTAGTAATCTCTCATGATCTTTTGTATTTCTGCAGTGTCAGTTGTTACTTCTCCTTTTTCATTTCTAATTCTATTGATTTGAGTCTTCTCCCTTTTTTTCTTGATGAGTCTGTCTAATGGTTATCAATTTTGTTTATCTTCTCAAAGGACCAACTTTTAGTTTTATTGATCTTTGCTATCATTTCCTTCATTTCTTTTTCATTTATTTCTGATCTGACATTTATGATTTATTTCCTTCTGAAAAATTTGGGTTTTTATGGTTATTCTTTCTCTAATTAATTTAGGTGCAAGGTTAGGTTGTTTATTTGAAATCTTTCCTGTTTCTTAAGGTAGGGATGTATTGCTATAAACTTCCCTCTTAGAACTGCTTTTGCTGCATCCCACAGGTTTTGGGTCATCGGGTCTCCATTGTCATTTGTTTCTAGGTAATTTTTGATTTCCTCTTTGATTTCTTAAGTGATCAATCCGTTATTAAGTAGTGTATTGTTTAGCCTCCATGTGTTTGTATTTTTTACAGATCTTTTCCTGTAATTGATATCTACTCTCAGAGCATTGTGGTTGGAACAGATGCTTGATACGATTTCAATTTTCTTAAATTTACCAAGGCTAGATTTGTGACCCAAGATATGATCTTTCCTGGAGAATATTCCATGAGCACGTGAGAAAAATGTGTATTCTGTTGTTTTTGGATGGAATGTCCTATGAATATCAATTAAGTCCACTGTGTTTAATGTATCATTTAAATCTTGTGTTTCCTTATTTATTTTGATTTTGGATGATATGTTCATTGAGGAAAGTGGGGTGTTAAAGTCCCCTACTATGAATGTGTTACTGTCGGTTTCCCCTTTTATGGTTGTTAGTATTTGCCTTATGTATTGAGGTGCTCCTATGTCGGGTGCATAAATATTTACAATTTTTATATCTTCTTCTTGGATCAATCCCTTCATCATTATGTAATGTCCTTCTTTGTCTCTTCTAATAGTATTTATTTTAAAGTTTATGTTTTCTGATATGAGAATTGCTACACCAGCTTTCTTCTGATTTCCATTTTCAAGGAATATCTTTTTCCATCCCCTTACTTTCAGTCTGTATGTGTCCCTAGGTCTGAAGTGGGTCTCTTCTAGACAGCATATATACGGATCTTGGTTTTGTACCCATTCAGCCAGTCTGTGTCTTTTGCTGGGAGCATTTAATCTATTTACATTCAAGGTAATTATCGATATGTATGTTCCTATTCCCATTTTCATAATTGTTTTGGGTTTGTTATTGTAGGTCTTTTCCTCGTCTTGTGTTTCTTGCCTAGAGAAGTTCCTTTAGCATTTGTTTTAAAGCTTGTTTGGTGGTGCTGGACTCTCTCAGCTTTTGCTTGTCTCTAAAGGTTTTAATTTCTCCATCAAATCGGAATGAGGTCCTTGCAGGGTAGAGTAATGTTGGTTGTAGGTTTTTCTCCATCACTTTAAATATGTCCTGCCATTCCCTTCTGGCTTGCAGAGTTCCTGCCGAAAGATCATCTGTTAACCTTATGGGGATTCCCTTGTGTGTTATTTGTTGTTTTTCTCTTGCTGCTTTTAATATGTTTTCTTTGTATCTAATTTTTCATAGATTGATTAATATGTATCTTGGCGTGTTTCTCCTTGGATTTATCCTGTATGGGACTCTCTGTGTTTCCTGGACTTGATTAACGACTTCCTTTCCCATATTAGGGAAGTTTTCAACTATAATCTCTTTAAATATATTCTCTGTCCCTTTCTTTTTCTCTTCTTCTCCTGAGATCCCTATAATTCGAATGGTGGTGTGTTTAATGTTGTCTCAGAAGTCTCTGTGACTGTCCTCAGTTCTTTTCATTCGTTTTCCTTTATTCTGCTCTGCAGTAGTTATTTCCACTATTTTATCTTCCAGGTCACTTATCAATTCTTCTGCCTCAGTTATTCTGCTGTTGATCCTTTCTAGACTATTTTTAATTTCATTTATTGTGTTGTTCATTGTTGCTTGTTTCCTCTTTAGTTCTTCTAGGTCCGTGGTAAATGTTTCTTGCATTTTCTCTATTCTATTTCCAGGATGCAGGATCATCTTTACTATCATTATTCTGAATTCTTTTTCAGGTAGACTGCCTATTTCCTCTTCATTTGTTAGGTCTGGTCAGTTTTTACCTTGCTCCTTCATCTTCTCTGTGTTTTTCTGTCTTCTCATTTTGTTTATCTTACTGTGTTTGGGGTCTCATTTTTTTAGGCTGCAGTTTAGTTTTTCCTGTCATTTTTGGTTTCTGTTCCCAGTGGCTAAGGTTGGTTCAGTGGGTTGTGTAGGCTTCCTGGTGGAGGGGACTAGTGCCTGTGTTTTGGTGTATGAGGCTGGAACTTGTCTTTCTGGTGGGCAGGTCCACGTCTGGTGATGTGTTTTGGGGTGTCTGTAGCCTTATTATGATTTTAGGCAACCTCTCTGCTAATGGATGTGGCTGTGCTCCTGTCTTGCTAGTTTTTTGGCACAGGATGTCCAGCCCTGTAGCTTGCTGGTCGTTTTGTGAAGCTGGGTCTTGGCATTGAGATGAAGATCTCTGGGAGATTTTCACCCTTTGATATTATGTGGAGCTGGGATGTCTCTTGTGGACCAGTGTTCTGAATTTGGCTCTCCCACTTGAGAGGCATAGCACTGACTCCTGGCTGGAGCACCAAGAGCCTTTCATCCACACAGCTCAGAATAAAAGAGAGAAAAAATAGAAAGAAAGAATGAAAGAAAGAAAGAAAGAGGATAAAATAAAATAATTAAAATAAAAAATAATTATTAAGGAAAAAAGTTTAACAGGAAAAAAAAGAAAAAGGAAAAAATAATGGATGGTCGGAACCCTAGGACAAATGGTGAAAACAAAGCTATACAGACAAAATCTCACACAGAAGCCTACAGATACACAATCACAAAAAGAGGAAAAGGGCAGAAAATAATATATCTTGCTCCCAAAGTCCACCTCCTCAATTTGGGATGATTTGTTTTCTATTCGGGTATTCCACAGATGCAGGGTACATCAAGTTTATTGTGGAGCTTTAATCTGATGCTTCTGAGGCTGCTGGGAGAAATTTCCCTCTCTCTTTGTTTGCACAGCTCCCAAGGTTCAGCTTTGGATTTGACCCCGCTTCTATGTGTTGGTCGCCTGCGGGTGTCTCTTCTTCACTCACACAGGACGGGTTTAAAGGAGCAGCTGATTCGGTGGCTGTGGCTCACTCAGGCCAGGTGGATGGAGAGGTATGGATGCGGGGTGAGCCTGCAATGGCAGAGGCCAGTGCGACGTTGCACCAGACTGAGGTGCACCATGCGTTCTCCTGGGGATGTTGTCCCTGGATCACGGGAGCCTGGCAGTGGTGGGCTGCACAGGCTCCCAGGAGGGGAGATGTGGATAGTGACATGTGCTTGCACACAGGCTTCTTGGTGGCTTCGCAGCAGTCTTAACATCTCATGCCCGTCTCTGTGGTCCGCTATGATAGCCGCGGCTCATGCCCGTCTCTGGAGGTCCTTTAAGTGGTGCACTTAATCTCCTCTCCTCATGCACCAGGAAACAAAGTGGGAAGAAAAAGTCTCTTGTCTCTTTGGCAGCTCCATACTTCTCCCGACTCCCTCCCGGCTAGCCATGTTGCACTAACCCCTTCAGGCTGTGTTCATGCCACCAATCCCAGTCCTCTCCAGGCATCTGACTGAAGTCAGAGCCTCAGCTCCCAGCCCCCGTTTGTCCCGGCAGGTGAGCAGAGAAGCCTCTTGGGCTGGTGAGTGTTGGTCGTCACCAATCCTCTGTGTGGGAATCTCTCCGCTTTGTCCTTCACACCCCTGTTTCTGTGCTCTCCTCCATGGCTCCGAAGCTTCCCCTCTATGCCACCTGTGGTCTATGCCTGCAAAGGGGCTTCCTGTGTGTGGAAACCTTTCCTCCTTCACAGCTCCCTCCCACTGGTGCAGTTCCCATCCTTATTTTTTTGTCTTTTTTTTCCTTTTGCCCCACCCAGGTACGTGGGGAGTTTCTTGCCTTTTGGGAGGTCTGAGGTCTTCTGCCAGTGATCATTGGGTGTTCTGTAAGAGCAGTTCCACGTGTAGATGTATTTCTGATGTGTCTGTGGGGATGAAGGTTATCTCCGTGTTTTAATCTTCTGACATCTTCTCTCGAAAACCTAAAATGGAAATTTTAGATATGAAGAATACAATAACTAAAATAAAACTTTCATTGAAAGCATTCAATACCAGATTGGAGATAACAGAGGAAAGAGCTAGTGAACCTGAAAACAAGGCAATATTAATTATCCACTTTGAAGAAAAGAAAGAAAAGAAAAATGAGCAGAGGTTCAGATATTGTGGAACAATACCAAAAGGTCTAATATTCATATCATCAGAGTCCCAGAAGTTTAAAGAGAATTATTTAGAAAAAAATGCTTGAAGCAATAATGGCCAGAAACTTCTGCAAACTGGTAAAATACATAAACTTACAGATTCAAGAAACTTGGCCAAATTTCCAATGGATAAACTCAAATAAATTAACATCTAGACACATCATATACTGCCAAAAATCAAACATAATGAAAAAAATATTGAAATCAGGGAAAATCAATGCATTTTATATGAGGAAATAAAGATTCAAATGACTGCAAATTTCTCATTAGAAACCATGGAGTCAAGAAGACATCTCTAAAGATCTGAAACAACTGTCAACCTGAATTCTATATACAATGAAAATAACTTTTAGGAATGAAGATGAAATAAAGACATTTTCAGATGAATGAAAAATAACAGAATTCAGCAGATCTGCTCTAAAAAATAATAAAGGAAGTTCTTTATACAGAAAGGAAATGAGTCCAGGTAGTAACTTGAAACACTAGGAATGAAACAAGAGCAACAAAAAGATAAATATCTGTTTAAAAATAGTACACTATTTTTCTCTTTTTTTAGTTGAGGTAAAATTGGTATATAACAGTTTCAGGCATACAACATAATAAGTCAATCTTTGTAATCTCTACAAGTGATCAGCACAATACACGTTTTCACATGTACCATACAATTAACTACCTTCACCCATTTCACTCACCCCTGGTGCCTTTTCCCTCTGATTACTACCAAGCTTTTCTCTGTATCTATGAGTTTTTGTGTGTTGTGCTTGTTTTATTTTTTATATTCCAGATATAAGTGAAATCATTGCATCATTATTAACAATAGCTAAGATATGGAAACAACTTAAATGTTAAAAGCATTTATCAATGGATGAACAGATAAAGATTATGTGATAAACACACACACACACACACACACACGCACACACACACACTGGAATACTACCTGGTGGAGTTTTCAATGTATATAGATGTAATATATATGATAACTAAAACAAAAAAAGAAGGGAAAAGGGACCTATATGCTGCTAAGTTTTCTATGTTGCACTCAAAGTGGTAAAATATTTAGATATTCTGCCCATTTTTTTATTGGGTTGTTTGTTTTTTTGATATTAAGCTGTATAAGCTGTTTGCATATTTTGGAAATTAACCCACAGTCAGTCACATCATTTGCAAATATTTTCTCCCATTCCATAGGTTGTCTTTTCTTTTTGTTTACGGTTTCCTTTGCTGTGCAAAAGCTTTTAATTTTAATTAGGTCAAATTTGTTTAGATTTGTTTTTATTTCCATTACTCTAGGAAACAGATCCAAAAAAATATTGCCATGATTTATGTTAAAGAGTATTCTACCTATGTTTTCCTCTAGGAGTTTTATAGTATCCAGCTTTACATTTAGGTCTTTGATCCAGTTTGAGTTTATTTTTGTATATTGTGACAGAGAATGTTCTAATTTCATTCTTTTACATGTAGCTGTCCAGCTTTCCCAGCACCACTTGTTGAAGAGACTGTCTTTTCTCCATTGTATATTCTTGTCTCTTTGTCATAGATTAATTGAGCATAAATGCATGGGTTTATTTATGTGCTTTCTATCCTGTTCTATATGTCTGTTTTTGTGCTAGTACCATACTGGTTTGATTATTGGAGTTTTGTAGTCTAGTCTGAAGTCAGGCAGCAGGATTCCTCCACCTCTGTACTTCTTTCTCAAGATTGATTAAGCTATTCAGGGCCCTTTGTGTTTCCATACAAATCTTAATTGTTTTGGTTTTACTTCTGTGAAAAATGCCATTGGTGATTTGATAGGGATTGCACTGAATCTATAGATTGTCATGGGTAGTGTGGTCATTTTAATAATAATGATTCTTCCAATCCAAGAACACAGTATATCTTTCCATCTGTTTGTGACCTCTTCAGTTTCTTTAATCAGGGTCTTATAGTTTTAGGAGTACAGGTCTTTTGCCTCCTTAGGTAGGTTTATTCCTAGGTATTTTATTCTTTTTGATGTGAAGGTAAATGGGATTGTTACCTTAATTTCTCTTTATGTTATTTCACTGTTAGTGTATAGAAATGCAAAAGATTCCTTTGTATTAATTTTGTATCATGCAATTTTACCAAATTTATTGATGAGCTCTAGTAGTTTTCTAGTAGCATCTTTAGGATTTTCTATGTATAGGATCATGTCATCTGAAAATAGTGATGGGTTTATTATTTCTTTTCCAATTTGGATTCCTTGTATTTCCTTTTTCTTGTCTGATTGCTGTAGCTAAGACTTCCAAAACTATGTTGAATAAAAGTGGAGAGAGTGGGCATCCTTGTCACGTTCCTGATCTTAGAGGAAATGCTTTGAGCTTTTTAACATTGAGTGTAATTTTACCTGTGTGTTTGTCACGTACAGCCTTTATTATGTTGAGATATGTTGCCTCCATGCACAGTCTGGAGAGTTTTTATCATAAATGGATGTTGAATTTTATCAAAAGCTTTTTCTGCATCTATTTAGATGATCATATGGTCTTTATTCTTCAATTTGTTAATGTGCTGTATCACATTGATTTATTTGAGGATATTGAAAAATCCTTCCAAAGAAGACATACAGATGTCCAAAAGGCATGTGAAAAGATGCTCACCATCACTAATTATTAGAGAAATGCTAATCAAAACCACAGTGAGGGATCACCTCACAGTGGTCAGAATGGCAATCATAAAAATTCTACAAGTAATAAATGCTGGAGAGGGTGTGGAGAAAATGGAATCCTTCTGCACTGCTGGTGGAAAAGTAAATTTGTGTGGTCACTATGAAGAACAGTATGGAGGCGCCTTAAAAATTAAAACTAGGGCTTCCCTGGTGGTGCAGTTGTTGAGAGTCCGCCTGCTGATGCAGGGGACATGGGTTCATGCCCTTGTCCAGGAAGATTCCACATACCGTGGAGCAGCTGGACCCGTGAGCCATGGCCACTGAGCCTGCGCATCCAGAGCCTGTGCTCCACAATGGGAGAGGCCACAACAGTGAGAGGCCCACATACCACACACACACACAAAAAAACTAAAAATAGAGTTACCATAAAATTTAGTGATCCCACTCCTCAGTGTATATCTGGAGAAAACTATAATTTGAAAAGATATATGCACTCCAATGTTCATAGCAGCACTATTTACAATAGTCAAGACATGGAAGCAGCCTAAGTGTCTACTGACAGATGAATGGATTAAGCAGATGTGGTATATATACACAGTGGATTATTACTCAGTCCTAAAAATGAATTAAATAATTCCATTCACAGCAACATGGGTGGACCTAGAGATTAGCATAGTAAGTGAAGTAAGTCATACAGATAAAGATAAATATCACATGATATCGCTTATATGTGGACTCTTAAAAAATGATACAAGTGAACTTATTTACAAAACAGAAATAGACTGACAGACATAGAAACAAACTTATGGTTACCAAAGGGGAAAGGGATAAATTAGGAATTTGGGATTAATATATACAAATTATTATATATAAAATAGATAACCAACAAGGACCTACCATATAGCACAGGGAACTATACTAAATATCTTGTAATAATATATAATGGAAAAAGAATCTAAAAAATAAAATATATAGATAGATATATATATAACTGAATCACTTTGTTGTATACCTGAAACTAACTGAATCAATTTGTTTTATACCTAAAACTAACACATTGTAAATCAACTATATTTCAATAAATTTTTTTTAAAAACCCAAAGTGGTAAAATATTAATTCTAAATAGATAGGAACAGTTAAGTATATATATTGTCCTTCAATATGTGAGTAAATAAACAACTGTAGAACATCCATACAGTGGAATAGCAATAAGCAATAAAAACAATGTGCTGCTGATGCAACAACTTAAATGAGTCTCAAAGGCATTATGGTGAGTGGAAGACAGTTTCCAGTGGTTACATACTTTATTATCCATTTATATAATGTTCTTGAAATAAGAAACTTATGGAGATGGGGAAGAGATTAGTGATTGCCAGTGGTTAGAGATAGTGAGGTGAGGAAAAGGCTGAGTAAATATAAAAAGAAACACAAAGGAGATATTCGTGGTAATGCAATAGTTCTCTATCTTGATTGCAGTGATGGTTATACAAATCTACACATGTAACAAAATGACACAGAACTATATACACACATTCTACCAATGTTAAATTCTTGATTTTGATATCAATATTATAATTATGTAAGATGTAACCATTTGAAGAAATCAGATAAAAGGTACAGTCTTCCCTTGAAGAAACGTATCTTAAAAAGTCAATGTTTCTCATAGTTTCACCACCCTGAGGTCATAACTGTTAAACGTACAGTATACCTTTTTCTATATCAAGAATCAAGAAACTTCTTATGTGGAGTCAAATAGTAAATATTTTAGGCTTTGAGGGCCATATCATGAAAGCTATCAGAGACAATTCATAAACAAATGGTCATAGAACTTTACTTACAAAAACAGGTGGTGGTGCTTAATTTGGCCCATGGGCTGTCATTTGATGAGCTCTGCTCTAGATTAAATATATAATACATTGTATGTATAATATAATTTTTGAACAATTACTATAGATAATTATATATAATCTATTTATTACATAATATTTTAAATTTAATATATACACCTATACCTATATTATTGTTTATTTTACATATGTATGAACATATATACTTAATGTTTTAAAATTTTCTTTTTGCACTCAATAATACATTGCAGACATCTTTCCTTGTCAGCACACATAGATCAATCTTATTCCATTTCAGTGGCTGCAGAATATTTCATTGAGGAGAAACATATATTTAAGTAACCTCTCATTAATATTTATGGGAATTCCAATTCTTCACAAATATAAGGAATGCTACATTAAACATATTAATATATATGTATATATACATATATGTTTGCATTTGTGCAAATATTTCTGTAGAAATTAGTTGCTTTTAATTCAGATTGTTTTTAACTTCTTTATTGGAGTATGATTGCTTTACAGTGGTGTGTTAGTTTCTGCTGTAGAACAAAGTGAATCAGCTATACATATACATATATCCCCATTTCTCCTCCCTCTTGCATCTGCCTCCAACCCTCCCTATCCCACCCCTCTAGGTGGTCACAAAGCACTGAGCTGATCTCCCTGTATATGCAGCTGCTCCTCACTAGCTCTCTATTTTGATTTGGTAGTATATATAAGTCCATGCCACTCTCTCCCTTCATCCCAGCTTGAACTTCCCCTTCCCGGTGTCCTCAAGTCCATTCTCTACATCTACGTCTTTACTTTATAACTGTCATGCCCCTATGTTCTTCAGAACCTTTTTTTTTCTTTTCAGATTCCATAGATATGTGTTAGTATATGGTATTTGCTTGCTTTTTTTGAGTCACTTCACTTTGTATGACAGACTCTAGGTCCACCCACCTCACTACAAAAATCTCAATTTTGTTTCTTTTTATGGCTGAGTATTATTACACTGTATAAATGTGCCACATCTTCTTTATTCATTCATCTGTTGATGGATACATAGGTTGCTTCCATGTCCTGGCTATTGTAAATAATGCTGCAGTGAACATTGCGGTACATGACTCTTTTTGAATTATGGTTTTCTCAGGGTATATGCCCAGTAGTGGGATTGCTGGGTTGTATGGTAATTCTATTTTTAGATTTTTAAGGAACCTCAACACTGTTCTCCATAGTGGCTGTATCCATTTCCATTCCCACCAGCAGTGCAAGAGTGTTCCCTTTTCTCCACAAACTCTCAAGCAATTATTGTTTCTAGAGTTTTTGATGATGGCCATTCTGACTGGTGTGAGGTGATACCTCATTGTACTTTTGATTTGCATTACTCTAATGATTAGTGATGTTGAGCATTCTTTCATGTGTTTGTTGGCAATGTGTATATCTTCTTTGGAGAAATGTCTATTTAGGACTTCTGCCCATTTTTGTATTGGGTTGTTTGTTTTTGCCATATTGAGCTGCCTGAGGTGTTTGGAAATTTGGAGATTAATCCTTTGTCACTTGCTTCATTTGCAAATATCTTCTCCCATTCTGAGGGTTGTTGTCTTTTTATCTTTCTTATGGTTTCCCTTGTTGTGCAAAAGCTTTTAATTAGGTCTGTTTATTTTTGGTTTTATTTTCATTACTTTAGGAGGAGGGTCAAAAAAGATGTTGCTGTGATTTACGGCAAAGAGTGTTCTGCCTATGTTTTCCTCTAAGAGTTTTACAGTATCTGGTCTAACATTTAGGTCTTTAATGCATCTTATTTTATTTTATTTTTTTTTGCGGTACGCGGGCCTCTCACTGTTGTGGCCTCTCCCATTGTGGAGCACAGGCTCCGGACGCGCAGGCTCAGCGGCCATGGCTCACGGGCCCAGCCGCTCCGCGGCATGTGGGATCCTCCCGGAGCGGGGCACGAACCCGTGTCCCCTGCATCGGCAGGCAGACTCTCAACCACTGCACCACCAGGGAAGCCCCCCTTTAATACATTTTGAGCACATTTTTGTGTATGGTGTTACGGAGTGTTCTAGTTTCATTCTTTTACATGTAGCTCTCCAGTTTTCCCAACACCACTTATTGAAGAGACTGTCTTTCCCCATTGCATACTTTTGCTTCCTTTGTCATAGATTAGTTGACAATAGTTGCGTGGGTTGATCTCTGAGCTCTCTATCCTGTTCCATTGATCTATATTTCTGGTTTTCTGCCAGTACCATACTGTCTTGATTACTGTAGTTTTGCAATATAGTCTGAAGTCAGGAGCCTGATTCCTCCAGCTCCATTTTGCTTTCTCAAGATTGCTTTGGCTATTGGGGTCTTTTGTGTTTCCATACAAATTGTGAATTTTTTTGTTCTATTTCTGTGAAAAATGTCATTGGTAGTTGGAGGGATTGCATTGAATCTGTAGATTGCATTGGGTAGTACAGTTATTTTCACAGTGTTGATTCTTCCAATCCAAGAACGTGGTATAACTCTCCATCTGTTTGTATCATTTTTAATTTCTTTCATCAGTGTCTTATAGTCTTCTGCATACAGTTATTTTGTCTCCTTTGGTAGGTTTATTTCTAGGTATTTTATTCTTTTTGTTGCAATGGTAAATGGGAGTGTCTCATTAATTTCTCTTTCAGATTTTTCAGATTAGTGTATAGGAATGCCAGAGATTTCTGTGCATTAATTTTGTATCCTGCTACTTTACCAAATTCATTGATTAGCTCTAGTAGTTTTCTGGTAGCATATTTAGGACTCTCTATGTATAGTATCATGTGATTGGCAAACAGTGACAGCTTTACTTCTTTTCTGATTTGGATTCCTTTTATTTCCTTTTCTTCTCGTATTGCTGTGGCTAAAACTTCCAAAACTATGTTGAATAACAGTGGTGAGACTGGGCAACCTTGTCTTGCTCCTGATCTTAGTGGAAATGCTTTCAGTTTTTCACCATTGAGGGCGATGTTGGCTGTGGGTTTGTCATATATGGCCTTTATTATGTTGAGGAAAGTTCCCTCTATGCCTACTTTCTGGAAGGTTTTTTTTAATCATAAATTGGTGCTAAACTTTGTTGAAAGCTTTCTCTGCATCTATTGAGATGATCATATGGCTTTTATCCTTCAATTTGTTGATATGGTGTATCACATTGATTGATTTGTGTATATGGAAGAATCCTTGAATTCCTGGGATAAACCCCACTTGATCATGGTGTATGATCATTTTAATGTGCTGTTGGATTCTGTTTGCTAGTATTTGTTGAGGATATTTGCATCTGTGTTTTTCAGTGATATTGGTCAGTAGTTTTCTCTCTTTGTGACATTTCTAGTTTTGGGATCAGGGTGATGTTGGCCTCATAGAATGTGTTTGGGACTGTTCCTCCCTCAGCTATATTTTGGAAGTGTTTGGGAAGGATAGGTATTAGCTCTTCTCTAAATGTTTGACAGAATGCTCCTGTGAATCCGTCTTGTTCTGAGCTTTTGTGTGTCGGAAGATTTTTAATCACAGTCTCAATTTCATTGCTTGAGATTGGTATGTTTATATTTTCTACTTCTTCCTGGTTCAGTCTCAGAAGGTTGCGCTTTTCTAAAATTTGTCCATTTCTTCCAGGTTGTCCATTTTATTGGAATATAGTTGCTTGTAGTAATTTCTCATGACACTTTGTATATCTACAGTGTCAGTTGTAACTTCTGCTTTTTCATTTCTAATTCTATTGATTTGAGTCTTCTCCCTTTTTTTCTTGATGAGTCTGGCTAATGGTTTATCAATTTTATCTTTTCAAAGAACCAGCTTTTAGTTTTTTTGATCTTTGTTATCATTTCCGTCATTTGTTTTTCATTTATTTCTGATCTGATCTTTATGATTTCTTTCCTTCTGCTAACTTTGGGGGTTTTTCTTTTTCTTCTTTCTCTTATTCTTTTAGGTGTAAGGTTCGGTTGTTTATGTGAAATGTTTCTTGTTTCTTAAGGTAGGACTGTGTTGCTATAAAATTCCCTCTTAGAACTAATTTTGCTGCATCCCATGGGTTTTGGGTCGTCGTGTTTTCATTGTCATTTGTTTCTAGGTATTTTTTAATTTCCTCTTTGTTTGCTTCAGTGATCCCTTGGTTATTAAGTAGTGTATTGTTTATCCTCCATGTGTTTGTATTTTTTACAGATTTTTTCCTGTAATTGATATCTAGTCTCATAGTGTTGTGGTCAGAAAAGATACTTGATACGATTTCAATTTTCTTAAATTTTCCAAGGCTTGCTTTGTGACCCAAGATGTGATCTATCCTGGAGAATGTTCCATGAGCACTTGAGAAAAATGTGTATTCTGCTGTTTTTGGATGGAACGTCCTATAAATATCAGTCAAGTCCATCTTGTTTAATGTATCATTTAAAGCTTGAATTTCCTTATTTTTTTTCATTCTGGATGATCTGTCCATTGGTGGAAGTGGGGTGTTAAAGTCCCCTACTATGATTGTGTTAGTGTCGATTTCCCCTTTTATGGCTGTTAATATTTGCCTTATGTATTGAGGTGCTCCTATGTTGGGTGCATAAATATTAACAATTGTTATATCTTCCTATTGAATTGATCCCTTGATCATTATGAAGTGTCCTTCTTTGTCTCTTATAATAGTGTTTGTTTTAAAGTCTATTTTCTCTGATATGAGAATTGCCACTCCAGCTTTCTTTTGATTTCCATTTGCATGGAATATCTTTTCAACCCCCTCACTTTCAGTCTGTATGTGTCCCTAGGTCTGAGGTGGGTCTCTTGTAGAAAGCATATATACAGGTCTTGTTTTTGTATCCATTCAGCCACTCTATGTCGGTTGGAGCATTTAATCCATTTACATTTAAGGTAATTATTGATATTTATGTTCCTATTACCATTTTGTTAATTGTTCTGGGTCTATTATTGTAGGTCTTTTCCTTCTCTTGTGTTTCCTGCCTAGAGAAGTTCCTTTAGCATTTGTTATAAAGCTGGTTTAGTGGTTCTGACTTCTCTTAGGTTTTGCTTGTCTGTAAGTATTTTAATTTCTCCATCAAATCTGAATGAGATCCATGCTGGGTAGAGCAATCTTGGTTGTGGTTTTTTCCCCTTCATCACTTTAAATATGTCTTGCCACTGCCTTCTGGCTTGCAGAGTTTCTGCTGAAAGATCAGCTGTTATCCTTATGGGGATTCCCTTGTATGTTATTTGTTCTTTTTCCCTTGCTGCTTTTAATATTTTTTTCCTCGTATTTAATTTTTGATAGTTTGATTAATATGTGTCTTGGCATGTTTCTCTTTGGATTTATCCTGTATGGGACTCTCTGCACTTCCTGGACTTGATTCAGTATTTCCTTTCCCATATTAGGGAAGTTTTCAACTATAATCTCTTGAAATATTTTCTTAGTCCTTTTCTTTTTATCTTCTTCTTGTGGGACCCCTATAATTCGAGTGTTGGTGTGTTTAATGTTGTCCCAGAGGTCTCTGAGATTGTCCACAATTCTTTTTGTTCTTTTTTCTTTATTCTGTTCTGCAGTAGTTATTTCCACTCTATGTCACTTATCCTTCTTCTGCCTCAGTTTTTCTGCTCTTGATTCCTTCTAGAGAATTTTTAATTTCACTTATTGTTTTGTTCATCATTGTTTGTTTGCTCTTTAGTTCTTCTAGGTGTTTGTTAAATGTTTCATGTATTTTCTCCATTCTATTTCCAAGATTTTGGATCATCCTTAGTATCATTACTCTGAATTCTTTTTTACGTAAATTGCCTATTTCCTCTTCATTTGTTTGGTCAGATGGGTTTTTACCTTGCTCTTTCATCTGCTGTGTGTTTCTCTGTCTTATCATTTTGCTTAACTTACTGTGTTTGGGGTCTCTTTTTCACAGGTGCAGGTTCGTGTTTCCTGTTGTTTTTTGTGTCTGCCACCAGTGGCTAAGGTTGGTCCGTGGGTTGTGTAGGCTTCCTTGTGGAGGGGACTAGTGCCTTTGTTCTGGTGGTTGAGGCTAGATCTTGTCTTTCTGGTGGGCCAGACCACATCCAGTGGTGTGTTTCGGGGTGTCTGTGACCTTATGATTTTAGGCAGCCTCTCTGCTAATGGGTGGTTTCATGTTCCTGTCTTGCTAGGTGTCCAGCACTGTAGCTTGCTGGTTGTTGAGTGGAGCTGTGTCTTAGCGGTGAGATGGAGATCTCTGGGGGAGCTTTCACTGTTTGATATTATATGGAGCTGGAGGTCTCTGGTGTACCAATGTCCTGAACTCGGCTCTCCCACTGCAGAGACACAGGCCTGACACCCAGCTGGAGCACCAAGACTATGTCAGCGACTCAGCTCAGAAGAAAAGAGAGAAAAAAAGAAAGAAAGAAGAAAAAATAAAATAAAATAATTAAAATTAAAAATAATTATTAAAAATAAAAAAAATTAAAAGTAATTTAAAAAGGAAAGAAAGAAAGAAGAGAGCAACCAAACCAAAAACCAAATCCACCAATGATAACAAGCACTAAAACTATACTTAAAAAATAAAAAGGACTGACAGAACCCTAGGACGAATGGTAAAAGCAGTGCTATACAGATTAAATCACACAAGGAAGCATACACATACACACTCACAAAAAGAGGAAAAGAAAAAAATATATATATCATTGCTCCCAAAGTTCACTGCTTCAATTTTGGGATGACTTTTTGTGTATTCAGGTATTGCACAGATGAAGGGTACATCAAGTTTATTGTGGAGAGTTAATCCTCTGCTCCAGAATCCGCTGGGAAAAATTTCCCTTTCTCTTCTTTGTTTGCACAGCTCCACCCCTGGGGTTCAGTTTTGGAATTGGCCCCACCTCTGCGTGTAGGTCACCTGAGGGTGTCTGTTCTTCACTCAAACAGGAAAGAGTTAAAGGAGCAGCTGATTAGGGGGCTCTGGCTCACTCAGGCCAGGGGGAGGTGGGTACAGTATGCAGGGCGAGCCTGTGGAGGCAAAGGCTAGCATGATGTTGCAACAGCCTGAGGCGTGCTGTGTGTTTTCCCAGGAGTTGTCCCTGGATCAGGGAACCCTAGCAGTGGCATGCTGCACAGGCTCCCGAGAGGGGAGGTGTGGATAGTGACCTGTGTTCACACACAGGCTTCTTGGTGGCTGCAGCAGCAGCCTTAGCATTTCATTCTCATCTCTGGTGTCCACGCTGATAATCGCAGCTTGTTTGCATCTCTGGAGCTCGTTTAGGTGGTGCTCTGAATCCCCTCTCCTTGCGCATGTGGAAACAATGGTCTCTTGCCTCTTAGGCAGGTCCAGACTTTTTCCCAGACTCCCTCCTGGCTAGCTGTGGCACACTAGCTTCCTTCAGGCTGTGTTCATGCAGTCAACTTCAGTCCTCTCCCTGGGATCTGACCTCCGAAGCCGGAGCCTCAGCTCCCGGCCCCACCCACCCTGGTGGGTGAGCAGACAAGGCTCTCAGGCTGGTTAGTGCTGGTTGGCACTGATCCTATTTATGGGAATCTCTCTGCTTTGCCCTCCGGACCCCTGTTGCTGTGCTCTCCTCCATGGCTCTGAAGCTTCCCCCATGCCTGAAACTCCGTCTCTGCCAGTGAAGGGTCTTCCTAGTGTGTGGAAACATTTCCTCCTTCACAGCTCCCTCCCAGTGGTGCAGGTCCCATCCCTATTCTTTTGTCTCTGTTTTTTCTTTTGCCCTACCCATGTACATGGGGAGTTTCTTGCCTTTTGGGAAGTCTGAGTTCTTCTGCCAGCGTTCAGTAGGTGTTCTGTAGGAGCTGTTCCACATGTAGATGTATTTCTGATGTATTTGTGGGGAGGAAGGTGATCTCCACATTTTATTCTTCTGCCACCTTGAAGGTCAACTCACAGAGTTTTAAGAAAATATTTTAAAATAAATATGATTTTTTAGTTTTAATTACATGTTTCTTTTTATTCTGTCAGTTTTCAGACTCACTGCCTTATTTGCCAATAGTGCTTTATACTTGTTAAAGAAAACTCATTTGATTTTATAGAAATGCTATTATACAAAGGATACTGAAAGCCATTATTTCTCCTTTTTGTGTATGTGTGTGTGGTACGCGGGCCTCTCTCTGTCGTGGCCTCTCCTGTTGCGGAGCACAGGCTTTGGATGTGCAAGCTCAGTGGCCATGGCTCACGGGACCAGCCCCTCTGCGGCATGTGGGATCCTCCCGGACTGGGGCACGAACCCGTGTCCCCTGCATCAACAGGGGGACTCTCAAGCACTGTGCCACCAGGGAAGCCCTATTTCTCTATTTTTAAGTTGAGGAAAATGAGGCTGAGGGAAGTTAATTGACTTGTCGAAGGTTGCACAGTAAACTGGTGTCTAAATAAGGCTTGGACTTCCAGACTCTTGATTCTTTGTCTGGGTCACTTTTCTCTCACATGGAGTGACTCTTGTTTTAGTTTTAGCATGTTTGGAACCTGTATAACAAATATGGTTAATACTTTTAAAGATAAATGGACAAAGGACAGAAGCAAGTTCTTGTCCAAAAAAAAAAAAAAAACCAAAAAACCAAAAACAAAAAGAAATACTCATTAAATATATGAAGAGATGCTCAGTTTATACCTTTATTTTCAAATTAAAACAGAAATTGGATTTTTCACCAATCAAATGCATAGATTAAAAAGTGTGTGGAATCCAGTTCACATATTGACTGACAATTGGAGTGAAAATTGGACAATATGCTAGTCTCTATGAGAATTTGAAACGTCCACACACTATGATCCAAAAATTGTATTGAAATTTACCCTATAGAATTATCTGAATAATTGCAGAAACACACACACACACATACACAGAGGGGAGGGACACAGTAATCTCCAATTGCAGAACTGTTTGACATTGTGAAAAGTTGGAAACAACATAAATATACATTAATAAGGGAGTGATTAAATTGAATACTATGCCTTTGTTAAAAGGAATAAAGCCAATCTTTTGTACTTAAATGGAAATGTATTCAAGATGTATGATTTGGATAAAGAAAACGACAATATATTATAATGGTATAATCCTATTCTTGCAAAAATAAAATGCTATGTAAATATATATACATGTACTTATTTGTGTGTATTAGGGATAAAACAAGTCTGAAAAAAATATCCCAAACTGTTAACAGTGATTATATGTGCGAAATTGTTTTATACATATTTGTGACAAAATGTCTGAATCCCTGGGCTTCTGAATCCAAAATTTTGATGAAGACCATAAAAAGAGAGACTAGACTTTAGAGATCCTTCACAGAAATGGGAACATACATCTCCAGTGAGTGAAAACAGCCAGTGGGGAAAACAAACACAGTCCCCCCAAGTTAAGGAGAAGGATGTTTATATAATTGGAAAAGCAAGCCAACCATTACCCCACTCCACCCTATGGAGGCACTTTAAATAATGCACCCTCGTTAGCTCTAGTAGTTTTCTGGTAGCATCTTTAGGATTCTCTATGTATAGTATCATGTCATCTGCAAACAGTGACAGCTTTACTTCTTCTTTTCCGATTTGGATTCCTTTTATTTCCTTTTCTTCTCTGATTGCTGTGGCTAAAACTCTCAAAACTATGTTGAAAAAGAGTGGTGAGAGTGGGCAACCTTGTCTTGTTCCTGATCTTGGTAGAAATGCTTTCAGTTTTTCACCATTGAGGATGATGTTGGCTGTGGGTTTGTCATATATGGCCTTTATTATGTTGACGAAAGTTCCCTCTGTGCCTACTTTCTGCAGGGTTTTTATCATAAATGGGTGTTGAATTTTGTCAAAAGATTTCTCTGCATCTAATGAGATGATCATATGGTTTTTCTCCTTCAATTTGTTAATATGTTGTATCGCGTTGATTGATTTGCGTATATTGAAGAATCCTTGCATTCCTGGAATAAACCCCACTTGATCATGGTGTATGATCCCTTTAATGTGTTGTTGGATTCTGTTTGCTAGTATTTTGTTGAGGATTTCTGCATCTATGTTCATCAGTGATATTAGCCTGTAGTTTTCTTTCTTTGTGACGTCTTGGTCTGGTTTTGGTACCAGGGTGATGGTGGCCTCGTAGAATGAGTTTGGGAGTGTTCCTACCTCTGTTATATTTTGGAAGAGTTTGAGAAGGATAGGTGTCTATTCTCTAAATGTTTGATAGAATTCGCCTGTGAAGCCATCTGGTGCTGGGCTTTTGTGTGTTGGAAGATTTTTAATCACAGTTTCAATTTCAGTGCTTGTGATTAGTCTGTTCCTTTTCTATTTCTTCCTGATTCAGTCTTGGCAGTTGTGCATTTCTAAGAATTTTTCCATTTCTTCCAGGTTGTCCATTTTACTGGCATAGAGTTGCTTGTAGTAATCTCTCATGATCTTTTGTATTTCTGCAGTTTCAGGTGTTACTTCTCCTTTTCATGTTTAATTCTATTGATTTGAGACTTCTTTTTTTTCTTGATGCATCTGGCTAATGGTTTATCAATTTTGTAAGTAGCAGGATACAAACTTAATGCACAGAAATCTCTGGCATTGCTATACACTAATGATGAAGAATCTGAAAGTGAATACAAGAAAACACTCCCATTTACCATTGCAACAAAAAGAATAGAATATCTAGGAATAAACCTACCTAAGGTGACAAAAGACCTGTATGCAGAAAATTATAAGACAGTGATGAAAGAAATTAAAGATGCTACAAATAGATGGAGAGATATACCATGTTCTTGGAATGGAAGAATCAACATTGTGAAAATGACTCTACTATCCAAAGCAATCTACAGATTCAGTGCAGTCCCTATCAAAGTACCACCGGCATTTTTCACAGAAGTAGAACAAAAAACTTCACAATTTGTATGGAAACACAAAAGACCCTGAATAGCCAAAGCAATCTTGAGAATGAAAAATGGAGCTGGAGGAATCAGGCTGCCTGACTTCAGACTATACTACAAAGCTACAATAGTTAAGACCGTATGGTACTGGCACAAAACCAGAAATATAGATCAATGGAACAGTATAGAAATCCCAGAGAGTAAACCACGCACATATGGTCACCTTATCTTTGATAAAGGAGCCAGGGATATATAGTGTAAAAAGGACAGCCTCTTCAATAAGTGGTGCTGGGAAAACAGGACAGGTATATGTATAAGTATGAGATTAGAGCACTCCCTAACACCATACACAAAAATAAGCTCAAAATGGATTAAAGACCTAAATGTAAGGCCAGAAACTTTCAAACTGTTAGAGGAAAACATAGGCAGAACACTCTATGACATAAATCACAGCAATACCCTTTTTGACCCACCTCCTAGAGAAATGAAAATTAAAACAAAAATAAACAAATGGGACCTAACGAAACTTCTAAGCTTTTGCACAACAAAGGAAACCATAAACAAGACCAAAAGACAACCCTCAGAATGGGAGAAAATATTTGCAAATGAAGCAACTGACAAAGGATTAATCTCCAAAATTTACAAGCAGCTCATGCAGCTCAATAACAAAAAAACAAACAACCCAATCCAAAAATGGGCAGAAAACCTAAATAGACATTTCTCCAAAGAAGATATACAGATTGCCAACAAACACATGAAGGAATGCTCAACATCACTAATCATTAGAGAAACGCAAATCAAAACTATAATGAGACATCATCTCACACGGGTCAGAATGGCCATCATCAAAAAATCTATAAACAATAAATGCTGGAGAGGGTGTGGAGAAAAGGAAACACTCTTGCACTGCTAGTGGGATTGTGAATTGATACAGCCACTATGGAGAACACTATGGAGGTTCCCAAAAATCTACAAATACAACTACCATATGACCCAGCAGTCCCACTACTGGGCATATACCCTGAGAAGACCATAATTCAAAAAGAGTCATGTACCAAAATGTTCATTGCAACTCTATTTGCAATAGCCAGGAGATGGAAGCAACCTAAGTGTCCATCATCAGATGAATGGATAAAGATTATATGGCACATATATACAATGGATTATTACACAGCCATAAAAAGAAACGAAATTGAGTTATTTGTAGTGAGGTGGATGGACCTAGAGTCTGTCATACAGAGTGAAGTAAGTCAGAAAGAGAAAGACAAATGCTGTATGCTAACACATATATATGGAATCTAAGAAAAAAATGTCATGAAAAACCTAGGGGTAAGACGAGAGTAAAGACACAGACCTACTAGAGGATGGACTTGAGGATATGGGGAGGGGGAAGGGTAAGCTGTGACAAAGTGAGAAAATGGCATGGACATATATACACTACCAAACGTAAAATAGATAGCTAGTGGGAAGCAGCCTCATAGCACAAGGAGATCAGCTAGGTGCTTTGTGACCACCTAGAGGGGTGGTATAGGGAGGGTGGGAGGGAAGGAGATGCAAGAGGTAAGAGATATGGGAACATATGTATAACTGATTCACTTTGTTATAAAGCAGAAAGTAACACACCATTGTAAAGCAATGATACTGCAAAAAAGACGTTAAAAAATTAAGAAAATTTAAAAAATAAAATAAATTGCCACTAAAAAAAATTTTTTAAAATAACACATCCTGGGAAGCATCATAAATGACCAGCATGAACATGATAAATGTAATATGAATATCAATCAGCATTTGGACAGCACTTGGTATATGCATACATTATTACATTCAGTTTTCCAAGAACTTTGTCAAGAAAGCAGGACAATTATTGTTATCTACATTTTGCATGTGAGGAAACTGAGACTCCAAGTAGGCAAGCAACTTGTCCCAATGTCACACAGCTAATTCAGTGGTAAAATCAGTACTAGAATTCAAGACTCTGTACATCAAACTCCATGCTCTCTGTGCTATGCATCTCTGGGTCAGTGAAACCACTAAGTTATTAGTGGTCATGTCTTCCTTCAAGGTATGAAGGGAGGTCCATCATCATAACTGGAGAGAAAGAACAGGCCCATTGTTTTATAGTTTTTAAATAATCACCTTCATCTGCCCTCGAAATCTTCAATCCCAGTTAAGAATTATTTATTGACAGATACACTGGGTTAGGAGAGGCCACTAACCCTCTGAGTTACCTAAGACAAGTTTATTTTCATCAGTAAGACTCAGTTTCCTATACAATTGGGGGTTTTCTGGTTTGAACATTCATATTCTCTGGAATTCCTTTCAATCCACATATAGGAGAGTAGACTAAATTATTCTGCTGTTCAAGGTCTGACAGTCTGTTCTTCTATGAAACCTGCTGTTTATTATTAATAACTAATAGTTATTACATGTTCACCATGTGCCAGGCATTGTACTCAACACTTTACATTTACCATTTCATTTCATTATCACAACAAATCTATGAAGTAGGTGCTATTATGATTCTCATTTGACTCATGAGCAGACTGAGACACAGAGATCAAATGTCTTGCTCAAGTTTACACAGGAAGTGGCAGAGACAAGTTATGAATCCAGGTATTTTGACTCAAGAGCCCATGGTTTGAACCACTGGTTCCACTAGAAGGGACCATTTCTTCTATTCCAGTCATTTTCCAGGGAAATTATAGGAGATATCTTGATCAAACAGGGCAGTCTTGTCCCATTTTTAATGTCTGAAGGGTCTTCTCTGAATCATTGTTTTGAAATCAAAATCAGTTGATGCATTTCACCTGGAATTAATATTTCTGTAAATCCCTATGAGACAAACCCTTCATAGAGACACTTTTCTGGAAGCACAGACATAATGTCAAGAAATTAAGATGGAAAATGAATTCCATGCCCCAAGCCAGCCTTTAGCAACATTGATGTAGGGAAGTTTTGACAGTGGCCTTGTCCTGTCTACTGGTGTTTCTTCCTATCCTCATAGACAGAACCCACCATGTGCAGTTTGCAGGTTATTCACTACACAAGGAGGCCTGGTGGAGGGCATGAGTGAGGACTGAAAACCAGCCCCTATTCTTCTTGTCCTGTGTGCCTTGGTTTCAAGCCACAACTCCCCAAAGGAAGGACAGCCTTTTCTAATTTGCAGAAAGGCATAGTTCCCTCTCCAACTATTCACTTGCAGAGCTGGAACTGTTAGGGGTATGAGAGGTCGAGGAGAGTGTGAGAATGGCTTTTGCTAATTCACAAAATTTTGCTGCATGAAGCAGCAGCTGACCTGCTGATAGATCATTACAGATAATTCTCAGAGCTTTTACAGACTTGTTACACTATCTCACAACTCAGGGTACTGCTCTCTTCTGGGAGACAACTGCTAATCTGAGAAATTAATTCCTACTACCAGTGTTAAATAGATTGAGAAGGAGAATAGTCCTCATTCACAGTGAAATGAACATTGGTTAGAAGTACTCGAAATACAAGTGATATGAGTTTAAATGAGTTCAAGCCTCCTAAATCAGAAAAATCACATACCAAGAATTGTGAGAAAGGTTAAGCCACTGGATATTAAACAGCCCTGGAGAATTGCAGTGAAGCTTGAAAGCTGAAGATAGTTTAACAGGGTAAGCATTATCAGAAAGGGGAAGAGGGTGCTTTTGATAAACCACAAATGAACTTCTTGAAATCAGGTGAGATTCAATGACTTGTTTAAGGAATGATCCTTGATGACTTATAAAAAGTATATACTTGAAGCCAACATGCATTCATTGAAAACAAGTGATGACAAATAAACTTTGTTTTTGTTTGTGTTGTTAACAAGGTATCCATGCAAGAGAATAGAGTGTGAGACTTCAGTAAGCTCTCTCATTCTAATCTTTTTTAGATAGAGGCCATAGGGGAATACTGATAGGGTTCACAACTAATTCAGGGCAAACTCTGAAAGGGGATGAGTAACTAAATAACAGGCTGACATAAACCTGATTAAAAAGCCTTGGCCTTGGCCCATTCACTGATTTATCAATGGCCTAAATGAAAATTGAGAAGATATACTGGTATAATTTGCAGTTATGGATATGGGAAGAGGAAGCAAATAACCCGGATTTTTTTAGAGCAGCCATGATTTCATATATTGTGTCCCCAGAAACCACCAAAATGGTCAAAATGTCCCAGAAATTCCAAAATTTTGGCAACCAAAATATACCCACCAGACTTCCTTCTACAGCTGGACACAGCATAAAATCCCTCTGCCAGACTGTGCCAGTTCAGAATTAGGAAAATATCATTATACATAAGGAAAATGATTATGTCACCAGTTATATGGAAGGACAAAAGCAGAGGAGCAAGAGCGCCAGCAGGAAAACTGACTTTGGTAGCAGTGATGGGGCAATGTTAGCTGGAAGGAAAGCTATTTGTATTGAATTCTCTCCTTAGAGAAGTTATTACTTTGGTTTCTCTAGTTTCCCACCCTTTCTAGGTTGCAAACTCAGAGCTTACTTAGTAATCTTGGACATCTTACTTACACTTAAGGACTTTCTTCTAGTCATTGAGGCAGATGTTGAGAAATAAAGCAAGGAAGACGTCAGGTGTTTGGTGCTGGTTGGAGTTGAAAAGGGTGATCCAAATTATCCTCTGAGACTATGGAGAAATATGGAATGAACATGGGCTTAAGGGGTCAGAGAGAACATATTTCACATCTCAATTTTGCCATTTATTTAGCTATGTCATCTTGAGCAAGTTGTTTAACCTCTCTAAGCCTTGATTTCATAATCTGAAAAAGAGTAATTAGTGTAAAATGATAAACCTCATCTCACAGGGCTGCTGAATATTGATAATGCATATAAAGTGTATAACATGGTATCTAGCACATATAAATAACACAGCAACAGAACTCCTCATCTCTTTTCCTTATGAATTTGCTTCTCCATCACGGTTCTCTTTCCTCAGTGAATGGCCTCATCATTTACCTAGCTACTCAAAACCAAAGACTTGAATATCATCCTTAATTCCTCTATCTCTCTCATCACTCCCTCTATCACTGATACACACACACACACACACACACACACACACACACACACAAACATACACACTAAATTACTTAGTTCTTAAGCTCTTTATGCCATTTCTACCTCTTGAATATTTCTCAGATTTCTCCAGGCCTCTTCATTCCAATTGATATGTCCTTAGTCCCAGTCACCATCATCTTTCACATGTATATTGCCACTGTCTCTTAATTGGTATCTTTATTTCTAGTTTTCTCCTACTATCCTTTTATTTCAAACATCAGTAGCACAGGGAACTCTACTCAATATTCAGTGATGACCTAAACGTGAAGGAAATCTAAAAAAGGGTGGATATATGTATATGTATAACTGATTCAATTTGCTGTACAGCAGAAACTAACACAGCATTGTAAAGCAACTATACTCCAATAAAAATTAATAAAAAAGTGATTTTCCCAATATGCAAAGTTTCACTAACCCACTTAAACATGTCAATAGCCTCCCATTTTCTTTATGACAAAGACCAGTCTCTTTAAACCAGCTCTCAAGGACCTGGCATCACAAACTCCTACTGTTCTTTCAGATGTGTCAACTTTAATGTCCCTTCTGAGAAGTCTTCCTTGATGCAGTTCTTAGCTTAATTGTCACATCATCAGGAAACCTTTCCTGTATCCCCAAACTAGATTGCCCCTTCTCTTTGTTATGTGCTATGTGTTTCCAAGACTCCCACTATTTCTTCTTTTCTGCACTTGATGCACAAATACTTATATATCACTTGCTGTTCTCCAGGAACTAAGCACTTTAGATTATTGTCCAATGCAATTCTCATGACAATCCTATGAAGTAGGTCCTATTTTTATTCCCATTTTTCAGATGATGAAACTGAAGTACAGAGAAGGTATTTACACAAGGCCATACATCTGGTAAGTAGTAGAGCTGGGGATTTGAAGCCAGGTGATCTGGTCCCAGAATCCATGCTTTTAAATCACTATATTATGTTGTCCCTCACTTTTAATAAATTACTTAATAGCATATAATTATGTAATTATACTACACTATAAACTCAAGGTCTGTGTAATTTACCACTGTATCTCTCAATGTGGATGCCAGAAACATAATTAACATTCAATAATTGATCATTAGATAAATTGATCAATATTTATTGAATGAATATTGAGGGAATAAATAGTGCCTATTATCATCATTATCAAATCTGCCCTCAATGGGCTTCCCTGGTGGCGCAGTGGTTGAGAGTCCACCTGCCGACACAGGGGACACGGGTTCGTGCCCCGGTCCGGGAAGATCCCACATGCCACGAAGCGGCTGGGCCTGTGAGCCATAGCTGCTGAGCCTGCGTGCCTGGAGCCTGTGCTCCGTAACGGGAGAGGCCACAACACTGAGAGGCCCGCATACTACAAAAAAAGAGAATAAATCTGCCCTCAAACATCATCTACTTTGTGAAGATTTCTCTGATCTCACAACTCACCCTGGACATATTTAGTGATTCCTACCTCTGTGCTCTCAAATTTATTACGTATAATTGGTCTTACCCAAGAGCATGGGAAGTCTTTGAAAGCAGCAGATATTTAGTTCATTTTAGGATCTCTAATATCCATATCAAGAATGCCTGGTATAGAGTAGGTACTTGATTAATGTTAAGGTATACGAAAAAGAAAAGAATATAGGCATCTAAGTAGATGATATATGACAGACAGATAAATAGATAATAGACTGATATTACATAACCAAGTGAGAATCCAGAAATAAGTTTAAATCTAATGAGATGAAATTTAATTAGAATAACTGTATAAGGTAAACTCCTTGTTAATCAAATTGTGCTATTGCCAGCAAATGTAACGTGATGTTGTTAGGCCATTTCAACAGATACAGTGTCCAGAAAGAGAGAGCTGACAGCTACATCTTATGTGCTAATCTGCCCATACAAACATTAAATGCTTAGTTCTGGGCCACCCTCTCTAAGAAGGAAGTTTCATGATTGGGAGGGTGGTTATGGCTACAGTTCTTCATAAAGCTAAACTTACTTTTGGAAACAAATGACCATTCCCTCATGTGTTACTTTTACAAGTTAAGGTTTTCATATCCTTTCCTTTTCTGTATAATAGCAATAATAATAGCACTCATCCATAGAGGTGCTGTGAGGACTAAATGAGGTAATACGTGTAGAGCACTTTTCCCCATGTCTGGCTGCCTGACTCTAAAGTTATTAGCCACTACCCTGTGTAACAGAGACACATCATAGTATTCGATTGTCACATCACATTCAATTGTTGCAGCACACCTGTGAAATGCATCTTATTATGGTCATTTTACTGATGATAAAACTGAGGATCAAAAAGCACAAGGGGGGCTTCCCTGGTGGCACAGTGGTTGAGGGTCCGCCTGCCAATGCAAGGGACACGGGATCGTGCCCCGGTCCAGGAAGA
This sequence comes from Phocoena phocoena, assembly GCF_963924675.1. Taxonomy (NCBI): domain Eukaryota; kingdom Metazoa; phylum Chordata; class Mammalia; order Artiodactyla; family Phocoenidae; genus Phocoena; species Phocoena phocoena. The sequence goes on from NC_089240.1 coordinate 56,589,552, forward strand.
TCCCACATGCTGCTGAGCAGCTGGGCCCATGAGCCATGGCCGCTGAGCCTGCGGGTCTGGAGCCTGTGCTCCATAATGGGAGAGACCACAACAGTAAGAAGTCTGCGTACCGCAAAAAAAAAAAAAAAAAAAAAAAAAAAAAAAGCACAAGGGGTCTCTGGTAAGTGACATTAAGTGACAGCTCTGGAATTCAAACCCAATTCCAGAGCTCATGGCCTTTCCATTAAACCACACTATCACCCTGGCAGATATATAAATTGTCATTTAGAAATCCATTATGAAGGAGATAGAGAACACGTGCACCTATCCTTCATCCTTCAAATGAAAAAAAATAATTACAGCTCTTTCAAGAATCACTGCCTTTCATTAGTGAACAACATATCTATTGAGCAACTAGGAAGTCTCTTGTTTTTTGAGCATATGGGAAGATTACCTTTTCATCTCTGGCCACAGAGCACACTTTTTCAACAAACTGCTCTAGGCCTTTGCTCCCAGAATCACACGCACACACACACAAACACACACACACACTTACACACACATATAAGCCCTTTCACCTTGGAAATGCTGTTTCTCTAAAGGCCAAAACTTAAGATTTGGAAATGTAAATCAGTTTTGAGGAATCCTGGGGCTAAAGGAGCTTTCCCATTGATTAAATGTTATTCAAGTCACTGCTAGCCCACATCCTTTAACATATAATAGGGTTGGTCGGGACGAGGGGAAGATGGCGGAAGAGTAAGATGCGGAGATCACCTTTCTCCCCAAAGATACACCAGAAATACAACTACACGTGGAACAACTTCTACAGAACAACTGCTGACTGCTGGCCTCCCAAAAGGCAAGAAAGTCCCCACGTACCTGGGTAGGGCAAAAGAAAAAAGAATAAACAGAGACAAAAGGATAAGGACGGGACCTGCACCAGTAGGAAGGAGTTGTGAAGTAGGAAAGGTTTCCACACACTAGGAGCCCATTTGTGGGCAGAGAATGCGGGTGGCGGAGGGGGAAGCTTTGGAGCTGTGAAGCAGAGCACAGCAACAGGGGTGCAGAAGGCAAAGCGAAGAGATTTCAGCACAGAGGATCATTGCCGAATGGCACTCACCAGGCCGAGAGGCCAGTCTGCTCACCTGCCGGGGTGGGCAGGGCTGTGAGCTGAGGCTCGGGCTTCAGGGAGAGGACTGGGTTGGCGGCGAGAACAGAGCCTGCAGGGGGTTAGTGCACCACGGCTAGCTAGGAGGGAGTCCCAGGGAAATTCTGGACCTGCCGAAGAGGCAAGAGACTTTTTCTTCCCTCTTTGTTTCCTGGTGCATGAGGAAAGGGGATTAAGAGTGCTGCTTAAAGGAGCTCCAGAGATGGGCACGAACCGCGGCTCAAAGTGTGGACCCCAGAGACGGGCATGAGACACTAAGGCTGCTGCTGCCACCACTAAGAAGCCTGTGTGCGAGCACAGATCACTATTCATGCCCCCCTTCCTGGGAGCCTGTGCAGCCCGCCACTGCCAGGGTCCCGGGATCCAGGGACAACTTCCCTGGGAGAACGCACAGCATGCCTCACCCTGGTGCAACGTTACGCTAGCCTCTGCCACTGCAGACTCACCCAGCACTCCGTACCCGTCCCTCTCCTCGGCCTGAGTGAGCCAGAGTCACCGAAGCAGCTGCTCCTTTAACCCCATCCTGTATGAGTGAAGAAAAGAAGCCCTCCAGCGACCTACATGCAGAGGTGGGGCCAAATCCAAAGCTGAGCACCGGGAGCGGTGAGAACAAAGAAGAGAAAGGGAAATCTCTCTGAGCAGCGGATTAAAGCTCCACAATCAACTTGATGTACCCTGCATCTGTGGAATATATGAATAGACAATGAATCATCCCAAATTGAGGAGGTGGACTTTGAGAACAAGATTTATGATTTTTTCGCCTTTTCTTCTTTTTGTGAGTGTGTATGTGTATGCTTCTGTGTGAGATGTTGTCTGTATAGCTTTGCTTCCACCATTGGTCCTAGAGTTCTATCCGTCTTTTCTTTTAAAACATTTTTTCTTAATAATTATTTTATATTTTAATAACTTTATTTTTAAAATTTACTTTATTTTATTTTATCTTCTTTTTTCCTTCTTTCTTTCTTTCTTTCTTTCTTTCTTTCTTTCTTTCTTTCTTTCTTTCCTTCCCTCCCTACCTCCTTCCCTCCTTCTTCCTTCCATCCCTCCCTCCCTTCTTCTTTCCTCTTTCTTTCTTTCTTTCTTTCTTTCTTTCTTTCTTTCTTTCTTTCTTTCTTTCTTTCTTGCTTTCTACTTTTTCTCCCTTTTATTCTGAGCCGTGTGGATGAAAGGCTCTTGGTGTTGCAGCCAGGAGTCAGTGCTGTGTCTCTGAGGTGGGAGAGCCAACTTCAGGACACTGATCCACAAGAGACCTCCCAGCTCCACATATTATCAAATGGCCAAAACCTCCCAGAGATCTCCATCTCAAAACCAGCACCCAGCTTCACTCAACGCCCAGCAACCTACACTGCTGGACACCCTGAGCCAAACAACTAGCAAGACAGGAACACAACCCCACCCATTAGCAGAGAGGCTACCTAAAATCATAATAAGTCCACAGACACTCCAAAACAGACAACGAGACGTGGACCTGCCCACCAGAAAGACAAGATCCTGCCTCATCCATCAGAACACAGGCACTAGTCCCCTCTACCAGGAAGCCTACACAACCCACTGAACAAAATTTAGCCACTGGCGACAGACACCAAAAACAACGAGAACTAAGAACATGCAGCCTGCAAAAAGCAGACCCAAAACACAGTAAGATAAGCAAAATGAGAAGACAGAAACACACACAGCAGATGAAGGAGCAAGATAAAAACCCACCAGACCTAACAAATGAAGAGGAAATAGGCAGTCTACCTGAAAAAGAATTCAGAATAATGATAGTAAAGATGATACAAAATCTTGGAAATAGAATAGACAAAATGCAAAACACATTTAACAAGGACCTAGAAGAACTAAAGATGAAACAAGCAATGATGAACAACACAATAAATGAAATTAAACATGCTATAGATGGGATCAATAGCAGAATAACTGAGGGAGAAGAATGGATAAGTGACCTGGAAGATAAAATAGTGGAAATAACTACTGCAGAGAAGAATAAAGATAAAAGAATGAAAAGAACTGAGGACCATCTCAGAGACCACTAGGAAAACATTAAACACACCAACATTCGAATTATAGGGGTTCCAGAAGAAGAAGAGAATAAGAAAGGGACTGAGAAAATATTTGAAGAGAGTATAGTTGAAAACTGCCCTAATATGGGAAAGGAAATAGTTAATCAAGCCCAGGAAGCACAGAGAGTCTCATACAGGATAAATCCAAGGAGAAATATGCCAAGACACATATTAATCAGTCAAAAATTAAATGCAAAGAAACATATTAAAAGCAACAAGGGAAAAACAACAAATAACACACAAGGGAATCCCCATAAGGTTAACAGCTGATCTTTCAGCAGAAACTCTGCAAGCCAGAAGGTAATGGCAGGACATATTTGAAGTGATGAAGGAGAAAAACCTGCAACCAAGATTACTCTACCCAGCAACAATCTCATTGAGATATGATGGAGAAATTAAAAGCTTTACAAACAAGCAAAAGCTGAGAGAGTTCAGCACCACAAAACCAGCTTTACAACAAATGCTAATGGAATTTCTCTAGGCAAGAAACACAAGAGAAGGAAAAGACCTACTGTAACGAACCCAAAACAATTTAGAAAATGGTAATAGGAACATACATATCGATAATTACCTTAAGTATAAATGGACTTAATGCTCCAAACAAAAGACACAGATTGGCTGAATGGATTCAACAACAAGACCCTTATATATGCTGTCTACAAGAGACCTACTTCAGACCTAGAGACACATACAGACTGAAAGTAAGGGGATGGAAAAAGATATTCCATGCAAATGGAAACCAAAAGAAAGCTGGAGTAGCAATTCTCATATCAGACAAAATAGACTTTAAAATAAAGACTACTAGAAGAGACAAAGAAGGACACTACATAATTATCAAGGGATCGATCCAAGAAGAAGATATAAAACTTGTAAATATTTATGCACCCGACATAGGAGCACCTCAATACATAAGGCAAATACTAACAGCCATAAAAGGGGAAATCAACAGTAACACATTCATGGTACAGGACTTTAACACCCCACTTTCACCAATGGACAGATCATCCAAAATGAAAATAAATAAGAAATCAAAAGCTTTAAATGATACATTAAACAAGATGGAGTTAATTGATATTTATCGGATATTCCATCCAAAAACAACAGAATACACATTTTTCTCAAGTGCTCATGGAACATTCTCCAGGATAGATCATATCTTGAGTCACAAATCAAGCCTTGGTAAATTTAAGAAAATTGAAATTGTATCAAGTATCTTTTCCGACCACAATGCTATGAGACTAGATATCAATTACAGGAAAAGATCTGTAAAAAATACAAACACATGGAGGCTAAACAATACACTACTTAATAACGAAGTATTCACTGAAGAAATCAAAGAGGAAATTTAAAAATACCTAGAAACAAATGACCATGGAGACACGACGACCCAAAACCTATGGGATGCAGCAAAAGCAGAGCTAAGAGGGAAGTTTATAGCAATAAAATCCTATCTTAAGAAACAGGAAACATCTCGAATAAACAACCTAACCTTGCACCTAAAGCAATTAGAGAAAGAAGAAGAAAAAAACCTCAAAGTTAGCAGAAGGAAAGAAATCATAAAAATCAGATCAGAAATAAATGAAAAAGAAATGAAGGAAACGATAGCAAAGATCAATAAAACTAAAAGCTGGTTCTTTGAGAAGGTAAACAAAGTAGATAAACCATTAGCCAGATTCATCAAGACAAAAAGGGAGAAGACTCAAATCAATAGAATTAGAAATGAAAAAGGAGAAGTAACAACTGACACTGCAGAAATACAAAGGATCATGAGAGATTACTACAAGCAACTCTATGCCAATAAAATGGACAACCTGGAAGAAATGGACAAATTCTTAGAAATGCACAACCTGCCAAGACCGAATCAGGAAGAAATAGAAAATATGAACTGACCAATCACAAGCACTGAAATTGAAATTAAAAATCTTCCAACAAACAAAAGCCCAGGACCAGATGTGTTCACAGGCACATTCTATCAAACATTTAGAGAAGAGCTAACCCCTATTCTTCTCAAACGCTTCCAAAATATAGCAGAGGGAGGAACACTCCCAAACTCATTCTATGAGGCCACCATCACCTTGATACCAAAACCAGACAAGGATGTCACAAAGAAAGAAAACTACAGGCCAATATCACTGATGAACATAGATGCAAAAATCCTAAACAAAATACTAGGAAACAGAATCCAACAGCACATTAAAAGGATCATACACAGTGATCAATTGGGGTTTATTCCAGGAATGCAAGGATTCTTCCATATTCGCAAATCAATCAACGTGAAACACCATATTAAAAAATTGAAGGAGAAAAATTATATGATCATCTCAATAGATGCAGCAAAAGCTTTCCACAAAATTCAACACCAATTTGTGATAAGATCCCTGCAGAAAGGAAGCATAGAGGGAACATTTCTCAACATAATAAAGGCCATATATGACAAACCCAAAGCCAACATCATCCTCAATGGTGAAAAACTGAAAGCATTTGCACCAAGATCAGGAACAAGACAAGGTTGCACACTCTCACCACTCTTATTCAACATAGTGTTGGAAGTTTTAGCCACAGCAATCAGAGAAGAAAAGGAAATAAAAGGAATCCAAATCGGAAAAGAAGAAGTAAAGCTATCACTGTTTGCAGATGACATGATACTATACATAGAGAATCCTAAAGATGCTACCAGAAAACTACTAGAGCTAATCAATGAATTTGGTAAAGTAGCAGGATACAAAATTAATGCACAGAAATCTCTGGCATTCCTATACACTAATGATGAAAAATCTGAACGTGAAATCAGGAAAACACTCCCATTTACGACTGCAACAAAAAGATTAAAATATCTAGGAATAAACCTACCTAAGGAGACAAAAGACCTTTAGGCAGAAAATTATAAGACACTGATGAAAGAAATTAAAGATAATACAAATAGATGGAGAGATATACCAGGTTCTTGGATTGGAAGAATCAACATTGTGAAAATGACTCTACTACTCAAAGCAATCTACAGATTCAATGCAATACCTACCAAACTACCAGTGGCATTTTTCACAGAGCTAGAACAAAAACATTCACAATTTGAATGGAAACACAAAAGACCCCGAATAGACAAAGCAATCTTGAGAAGGAAAAACAGAGCTGGAGGAATCAGGCTTCCTGACTTCAGACTATACTACAAAGCTACAGTAATCAAGACAGTATGGTAGTGGCACAAAAACAGATATATAGATCAATGGAACAGGATAGAAAGCCCAGAGATAAACCCATGCCCTTATGGTCTCCTTATCTTTGATAAAGGAGGCAGGAATATACAGTGCAGAAAAGACAGCCTCTTCAATAAGTGGTGCTGGCAAAACTGGAAAGGTACATGTAGAAGTATGAGATTAGATCACTCCCTAATTCCATACACAAAAATAAGCTCAAAATGGATTAAAGACCTAAATGTAAGGCCCGGTACTATCAAACTGTTAGAGGAAAACATAGGCAGAACACTCTATGACATAAATCACAGCAAGATCCTTTTTGACCCACCTCCTAGAGAAATGGAAATAAAAACAGAAATTGACCAATGGGACCTAATGAAACTTCAAAGCTTTTGCACAGCAAAGGAAACTATAAACAAGAGCAAAGACAACCCTCAGAATGGGAGAAAATATTTGCAAATGAAGCAACTGACAAAGGATTAATCTCCAAAATTTACAAGCAGCTCATGCAGCTCAATAACAAAAAACAAGCAACCCAATCCAAAAATGGACAGAAGACCTAAATAGACATTTCTCCAAAGAATATATACAGACTGCCAAGAAACACATGAAAGAATTCTCAACATCCTTAATCATTAGAGAAATGCAAATCAAAATTACGAGATATCATCTCACACCAGTCAGAATTGCCATCATCAAAAAATCTAGAAACAATAAATGCTGGAGAGGGAGTGGAGAAAAGAGAACACTTTTGCACTACTGGTGGGAATGTGAATTGGTTCAGCCACTATGGAGAACACTGTGGAGTGTCCTTAAGAAACTACAAATAGAACTACCATATGACCCAGCAATCCCACTACTGGGCATATATCCTGAGAAAACCATAATTCAAAAAGAGTCATGTACCAAAATGTTCATTGCAGCTCTATTTACAATAGCCAGGAGATGGAAACAACCTAAGTGTCCATCATCAGATGAATGGATAAAGAGGATGTGACACATATATACAATGGAATATTACTCAGCCATAAAAAGAAACGAAATTGAGCTATTTGTAATGAAATGGATGGACTTAGAGTCTGTCATACAGAATGAAGTAAGTCAGAAAGAGAATGACAAATACCGTATGCTAACACATATATATGGAATCTAAGAAAAACAAATGTCATGAAGAACCTAGGCTAAAGACACAGACCTACTAGAGAATGGACTTGAGGATATGGGGAAGGGGAAGGGTAAGCTGTGACAAAGAGAGAGAGTGGCATTGACATATATACACTACCAAACGTAAAATAGATAGCTAGTAGGAAGCAGCCACATAGCACAGGGATATCAGCTCGGTGCTTTGTGACCGCCTGGAGCGGTGGGATAGGGAGGGTGGGAGGGAGGGAGACGCAAGAGGGAAGAGATATGGGAACATATGTATATGTATAACTGATTCACTTTGTTATAAAGCAGAAACTAACAAACCATTGTAAAGCAATTATACTCCAATAAAGATGTAAAAAAAGAAAAAAACTTGTAATAGGGTTAATATTAGCTCTGTAAGTACTAGAGACTTTATTTATCCACTGTTTATTTATTCAACAAATATTAATAATAATAGCTAATACAGATGGTGCCTACTATGTTCCACTACTATGTTCCACACACCATTCTATGCACTTTGAGCCTATTAACTCATTTATTTCATATAACAACCCTATGACACAGGGACTATTATTATCCTCTTTTAAAGATTTAAAAAAAAACTTAGACATAAGAGCGGTTATGTAACTACTGTAAGGTCACACAGCTAAAAACTGATAGAGCTAGGATTAAAACACAGGCTGTCTGGCTTTAGTGCATGGAACTACTGTCTCTCTAAACTTCCCTAAATATGTACCAGGCACTGGAATAATTTGAATGTTCAGTATACTCCAAAATAAATATTGGGCACCCAGTATGTGCTTCACACAGTGCTAATCACTACATTAAGGATAAAAGAAACATTAGACAATGTCTTTGCCTTCAAAGGTCTTACAGACTATCAGAGGAGAAAAGATTAACACATATGAAACAACATATAAAGACTCGGTGTCACTAGAATACTGGGATTCAGGATAATCCTGACTGCTAATAGCCAGTCCTAATGTCTCTGTAAACCCTTGAAATGTACCAGAAATGCAAATATTTTATAATCCAAACCATACCACCCAAACCACATATCAACCCTTTCTCCCACATCCAAAGTGCCACAGAACTTTAGTGACACATATATGCTCAAATACATCAATAATCTAATTTCGACTAATTTTGAGATAAATTCACAAATCACTTTCTGGACTGACACAGGTGAGCATTTCATCAGGAAATATAGTTTAGTATGGCTATTTGGCCTGAGTGGGCACCAGGAAATACCAAGCACTTTTTGAAAATGATGTTTTTCTTCTACTTCTACTTGGCATTTTGTGTAATTCACATATGCCAGAGCCTGAAATAACAGAAGGATCATGACACACAAGGCAAGACTAGGTATGGGTGTGCAAACTTTACCATAAATTACACCCTGTAGCTGTCAGTAAATTTTGTCAGAAGAGAACCTATTTACCATGTAGAACTGTCTATAAAACTATACATTTAGAATATTTTCTCTTTTAAATGTTTTTAAAACTCAAAGACATTGATGGTATTTATAACTATTGAACTCTTTTATATTTTTAGATTTTATCATCAACTATTTCAGGGGTTAACAACCTACAGGCACTGCCTGTTTTGTACATAAAGCTTCATGGAACACCGTCACACTCATTTCTTTATATATTGTCTATGGCTATTTTTGTGCTGCATTGGCAGTGTTGAGTAGTTGAAACAGAGACTGAATAGGCCACAAAGGCTAAAATATTCATTATTGATCCCTTTACAGAAAAAAGTTTGCCAACTCCTGGACTATTTCATTGAAAGTGCTAACACCTGGACTATTTTATTGAAAGTGTTATTATAAATCTAATAGTAACAGGGGTTCAAGGTAGAAAAAGCATTGAAAACTTATCAGGAGATGTATATATATACTGACAGCTCATTTTTTATTAAAGAAATGTATTTGAAGATTAAATCCTAGAATATTGAACTGGGCAAAACTTTCAAAATGTGTCCATAGATATTCAATTTTATTTTTAATATTATTGTACTCTTAGTAGGAAAAAAGTCTAAAATACTTTTAACACAGTTATTTAAATCAGTCTGAGTTCTCCTCTGAATCTCCTCTGATTCTCAACAGTGTTCACACATACACATTTACAGAATTATTCACGTACATGTGAATTTTATGATCTGCTTTCTTCATTTAACATTATTGCACAAATTCATAGGATGTCAGTGCTTAGAGGTACTTAGAGATTCTCTAGTTCAACCCAACCCCACCCCCACTCCAATGTTACAATGGGGACAATGAGGCTCAGAGAGGGGAAGGACTTGCGCAAGACCTAAGAGTTACAGACTGAAGTGAGCTACATGTTTTCACTGCTGTTGCCTCAACTCTGTTTTATATACACATTCTTATATACTGACATATCATTTGCATTTAGACGTTAATGGAATTTCTTGCTTAACCATTCTCTTACTTTTGTAACACACTTGGTTTCCAGATGAGCAACAAAGACACAGAAAGGCAAAGTAACCTGCCTAAGATCTCATGATGAATTAGAGGCAGAGTTGGGACTACTTGCATACTGCTATCGTCTGCAGAGAATGACAAAAGGTGACATTTGGTCCAAGCCTGCTGAGAAGAAGCTAGTGGTACTCTGAGACCCATCAGGTTCGCAAGGGAATGTCCACTTTTCACTCGATGTTAAGAAACTATAGATTGTACTACTCAACCTGGCTTCTTGCCTCCTTGTGGGCATAGTAGCCAGGAACAGGTGATTCTCAGGCAGCTTCTCCTGACAGGCTTGAGCAAAACAAGCAAAAGGAAGGCCTGATGAAAATAGGAATTATGAGATGGTACAAGGTTACTTCTGCTTCATGTTTTCCTTAAAGCCAGAGATCCAGACAGTACAAGAGAAAAAACTGGGTACTTGCAGAGTCTCTGACATATTGGCTTTGGGACTTTGAGTAGGCCTGACCTTTCACTTTGTGCTCTTTTCAATCTGAATTGCCCAATGTCTCTGTCTCTGTTTCTCTCTCTCTCTCTCTCTCTCTCTCTCTCTCTCTCTCTCTCTCTCTCTCTCTCACACACACACACACACACACACACACACACACACATACACACACACACAATCTGTGCTTTCCAGAAGAGCCTGCTCTTTCCACAGTCCCTACTTGCCCCATCTCCCCCTGGATAAACTTGACCATTTTTCAATGTCATAAAGTCAGCTTGCATGCTCCTGCTCAAGAAACCTTTCAAGATCCCTGCAGCTGAAAATAAGTCCTACCTCCTGTGAAGCCTCATAGCTCTTTCTTGTATAATTCTTTACCTTTAGCCCCTGTATTATTTATTTATTTATTTATTTATTTTGCAGTATGCGGGCCTCTCACTGTTGTGGCCTCTCCCATTGCAGAGCACAAGCTCCGGACGCACAGGCTCAGCGGCCATGGCTCACGGGCTCAGCCGCTCCGTGGCATGTGGAATCTTCCCAGACCGGGGCATGAACCCGTGTCCCCTGCATCAGCAGGTGGACTCTCAACCACTGCGCCACCAGGGAAGCCCCTAGCCCCTGTATTTTTAAGATAGTATCTTGTACAACTAGGTATACATATTGAAAAAATTAATGATAGTATTTGATCTTTATAAAAAATGATGTCATAGGTAGAACAAGGGTCATCACTCCCATCTGATCGATAATAAAGTTGAGGATTTGAGAGGTGAAAAGCCACATTGTTACTATGGGGCAGAGACCGGACACAAGCCTATCCTTCTGTTTTTCCTTATTGCTCTATCTGGAAGATGAACAGAAATAAGTTTTTTCTCTTCAACGTAACATTTGTCAAGATTATCCCAGAACCCTGAACACACACTGGATCTCTTAAAATGTTGGAAATATGGCCTGGAACCCAAACAGAAAAGCCTGGGTGTGGACTCAGGGATTTTTCAAGCCAGGTTGTGTTTTCTCTGGATTATTTTCTACAGCCAGTATCAGGGTTGCATGGCCTGAAAAGACTCTCAAGGTTATCAAGGACACATTTGTAAATAGAAAAACCATAAATTAAGACTGATAAAAACTGAAAGTTGTGAAAGTGCTGGCTCACTCTCCTCCCCTTTCCCTATAAGTGGACTAAAGCCTATATACTATACTTCAAGAGAAAAATACCTTCAAACTTCCACAGGAATTAATTGTGTCTCACCCCAAGACTCATGTTGCTGCTTTGTTGCCCTAGGAAATAAGCCAAGCAGCACTAGTTTAATTGTCAAATTTAGAATGAACATTCTCTGAAGAACTATCAGCCATTGAGAAGCCTTGTGGTCAGGAACTAAAAACTATGCAATTGGCTTCCCAGGGTCCTGTTTTGCCTGAGGCCTGTTTAGAGTCTGAGCTGCATACTTGACAAAAACTAATTTTTGCAGCTGTCAGAAGCCAGGACAGCTGTGAAAAGAGTGAGTTGGATTGGGTTCTGCCTCCTGTACCACTCCAAAGCTCTGCCAACACCAGTTTCTAGAACCATTCCCACAAATGAAACTACGAAGTGTAAAGAGTCATGTGTGCTTTTCACAGGCCTGGCAGAGCACAGAAGCTTGGCACTTAGGTACTTCTTGTTTCAACAGGTACCCTGAGTAGATTCAAAATAGGAATGGCTAGAGGTTAAATATGAGGCACTGGGGTAGATTTTTTTTACAGATTCTCATTTCTGGCCATAACTTCCCTAAATTGTATCTAAATTGAAATTACCAACACCTGTTCTCTAGGCAGCATGCAATTTGGGAGAGTTTTGCATGCAGTGTTCTTAGACATGTCTTTTAAAGTTTCATAATACCAGTTCCTATATTTCCCATGCTAGGTGGGCTCAGAACTGGCAGTGTATGTTTTCAGAAACGCAGGTATGCAAATGGGTCAGGCAGGATGTGAAGCTGCCAGGACTGGCAGAAGTCCAGTACCATATAAAAATGTGGGACCCTTTTCTAAAATTATTAAATTTTCATCACGGGGACTATAGATCACTAAGCCAATCCTGGGTCCTTCTAAATATGGGGCTCTTTGTGACTGCACAGGTCACACACTTATGAAGCCATCCTTGCTCCCTGTTTACACACAGACCAGAACATGATTCTTGAATTCAAGCTGTCCCTTGACAGAAAACCTGATAGGTATAATGGTTATTAAACTATCGTCCCCTATGTGATGATTACATTGTGGAATGCTGCAGGAAGACAAAATAAAAGTCTCCTAATGATGCTAAAGAACCATTTGAAGACTTTACTAATTGAGATGGTGACTTCCTAGACACAGAGGAATTGATTAAATGACCTTTTATCAATCTTTTAAAATGATACTATTTCTGTAACCCTCATTGACTTTCCCTGGCAAAGACCAGAATCTCTTTTGAGCATAATTAACAACCCATGTTGGCTTCTTGCCACTTCACATTTATTCACTGGACCAGTGCATGACTGCTCTTCTCATCCCACACAGTTGGGTCAGAGCCTTCACTGGTTAATATTTATAAAAAATACTTTGAAGATGAAATCCTTGGTGAGTAGAGGAAACCCTGGAGTTGGATAGAACAGAGAGTTTTGGGGTCTGGGCCTCCTCTCAGAACTGCCACTACCGCACATTGTGATCTTTGACAGATTTGTTGTAGCTGAGTGGCTGTACTTTCCTTTGGGTGAAATAGCAAAAGCCAAATAAAGAGACCACAACATCTGATGGAGTTTTTCCCAGCTCCAATACTGAATGCCTGAGTTGCTTTAGAAGAGAAGTGTTGGCTGTTTTGTCTCTCTGGTCTTTAGTACCTCCTCCCTCCCTTCCCCACGCACACACCATACTTTGAAGATGGTTCTTAGCGGGGAAGTACTTCATATTATTAAGCAAAGTATGCTCAGCAATACCTTGCCTGTGGGCTGGCATTTAATCTTTGTCTACACACAGAAACTGGTTTGACTGAAACCTGAAAAAAACAGACACAGATCAAAAATAATAATCACAGTAGTTTTACACATACCTCTGCTTTTTATGTCTAGATGACTGATTTTGTTAGCATTTTCTATCCTGTTATTCTGGTGCTGTGAAGGCCCTAGCTAGAAATGGAAGTTGTAGGGAAATAAAGAAGCTGATTCTGAGCTTATTTCCCCCAAAGCTTCTGAGGGGACTTCACCCTCTCCCCTGAAAGGAAGGAGAAAGGAGTCTATGCTTTTAATTCCATGTAAGGTATAACTGGACTACTCAGAATGTCCCTCTTTGTAATAGTACCCTGACAGCAGGGAGCTGAAGCAGTGTAAGACAGATTGGGCTCTGCTTGGGGCTCCAGCCTCAGCCCAAGCCTTAGACTGTAAATATCTCCACTCAACCCTATGGCTTGTCTCATCTCCCTGATCTGCCTCCTGGGTGAACTGTAGGCCAGGTTAAACCAGGCCACCTCAATACTTGTGTCATGGGGCAAAGCTGAGGAAGATTTGCTTCTTCATCTCCTGGCTTTTTAGCTGTGTCTGGCTACCTACATACTGTTGAAAATCAGCTGCTAGCCTTACCTTAACCAAAACCAGTTGATGCTCTTAAAATAATTTGATTTCAGAAGCTCCTTGGGCATGGCTTAATGTCCTGTATTGCCTTTGGCCCTTGGCTCTGGGGCATTGGAAAGCTGAATTTATTTCAGAGTAATGGGAACCTAGATAGGCTACTAAAGGCTTCTAACTGGCTAACTCTCAGTCCAGTTCAACGTGTACTTATGGAGCCAATTGCTCTGTGCCAGGCCAGTACCAAGAACTAAGGGTACAAAGTGGACTGAGGTCTAGTCCTTGCCCTTCAGGAGTTCATAGCCTGTTTACAAAGCCAGAGGAGTAAACAGATGATTTCAATATAATGTGATTAATGACAGGCAAGAGATGAGAACTTGATGTCTTGAAGGCACTGAAGAGAAGCACCCAACCCAGGCTAGAGGCAGCAGGGAAGACTTCTTCCTGTAGGAGAGTTCAACAGGTATGGTTCAAAGGAGTTAGTGAGAAAAAAGTGAGAAATAAACATCAAAAACTGAACAACAATAGCAATGGCAAAGGAGTGTCTAACAGCACTCTATGCTCAGGGAACTATGAAAAGTCAAGAAAATTAAAATTTAAAGTACAAGGTTTGGAGTGGTAAGAAACGAGAGTAGAGAGGGAGATGGATGGGGAAGTAGTCATGGGAGTCTTGGATATCACTTTAAGGAGCTTAGCTTATCTAAAGGCAATGGGGAGTCAGTAAGGAGTTTTAAGCAGGGAAGATCTGTCAATTAAAATATCACTTGGAGTGCAGTGAATGTATGAATGAATAAACATGTCTATGTCACAACTTTACCTGAAAATGTGCAATGTTTTCCAAGGAGCCTACAGAATAAAGCCAGAATTCATTTGCTTGGTTTTCCTCAGGCTTCTCTAACCTAAATTTCTATTCTCAACTCACTCTTTTCTAGCCACATAAAATTCACTCTTCTTACTCATTTAAAGCTCATGCTATTCCTTATTGCTAATTTGTCCCTGTATGCTTCCCTTCTCTGGTGAATTCATAATAATTCTTTGAAAATAAGGGCAATTATCATTTTCTCTGAGAAGTCTTCCCTGACCTCTGTTTACTCTATTCCTCCTCTGTCTTCCCAGAGGACCCTGCTCATGCTTTATAGTTTTTATCACAAAGTGTTGTAACATCTCTGTTTCCCTGAGTATTCCCCACTTGGCATGAGCTGCTTGAAAACAAAGAAGATGACTTATTTATTTCTACTTTATCAGTACTTTACATAGTCAGCACTCAATAAATGTTGGTTGAAATAATCAAAAGATCAACAGGTTAAAACAGAAGGTCAGAAATAGACCATTCTAATCATTCTGGCACTGTAGGAGGTTAATTGTGGAGTGTAGCAGAAAAAGCACCAATCACCAAGGTGTAGGGTGTGAGACAGGACTTGAAATTTCACTCCATGTCCTGATGTTGACTTACTGTAGTCATCTTTTCCTATCTCTGTACTGCAGTAGTCCCAAACTATGTATTAGTCCAACTGATCTCCTAAAAGGTTACCAATCTCTCTCCCAATCCAGATCTAATTCTCTAGGATAATATTATTCATATTATCCACATTCTTATATCCTAGAGGCCTGCAGAGTCCATGGCAATGGGATATATAAAGCACTTGGGTTGAGAAGAAAAAATATGTTAAGTCCTATGATAGAGGAATACTGGGAAAGGTATCTAAGAGATACTTTAGAACATCTCATAATGGAAACAGCTTTCTCTCCCTTCCTTCCTCTCATATCTAAAGAATGGGGTACAGTGGCATTTAGAGTTGTGTTGAGTTGACTTTGCCTAGTTGCAATAGCCCACGAAAGCCCATACAAAAGATTCCACAAAGTGAGCCTTGTAAGTTAAATTCCATAGGGTACATACTCATTCATTTGCAGCTTTTTTACATCAAGAGATCTGCTGTTTGATATTCTCCAATCTAAAAAAGATAGTGTTTTCCTGGATTTGGTTGTGAAACCAAAGCCACAGTAGCACAAGCCAGGTAAGGAGAAAAAATGGAATTAAACACATTAATAGGACCTTTCCTAGCTGCCTGGCAGTAAAGGGGAAAAGCTTAACAACATCTACAAAATGATGGCTAATAGGATGTGTCAGTAGTTAATTTGCATATTTTTCATTTAATGTGAAAACAGAGCCCAGGCGCTTTTCTGACTCCTTTATCACTACTTCCAAACTTCTATAACCCTGACCCATTTGTCCTCCCAACGTTGAAAAATGTTGGTTTGGCGAGGCCCAGAGAAGTGAGTGTCAGGGTTCCAGGACATAGTGTGAAGATAAATAATAATGAAAAATTTAAATGATAGCATTTTCATAGTGCTTTACTGTTATAATCCTTTTTAGCATAAATCATCTTGATTCTTATAATAACTATGTTCTATTGAACCTCAGGGCTTTTGCACATGTGCTTCTCTTTGGACAGTTCTTCCCACCTATCTTTGCCTAGTTCTACGAATGCTTCAGGTCTCAACTCAATGATTACTTTATCAAGGTAACCTTCCTTGACTTCATTGTCTATGTCAAGTCTCTCTGTTACACACTCATGGCACTGGTACTTTTCTTTGTTTCTTATCATAATCGCAACTTTACATGAGTGGGCATGAGCATTTAATTATGACAGCTCTATAATATAAAGTTGTTGTTGAGAAGTGGCTGCCTAGCCAGAGACTACATTTATCAGCCCTCCTAACATCAGCCCTCCGTGCATATGACCACCCTCCTAACATCTTGGGGAAGGAAAAGGTATGTGCGTACGTACCTTTTAGTACGACCAGCTCTTACTAATGCAATACAA
Organism: Phocoena phocoena; assembly: GCF_963924675.1. Classification (NCBI taxonomy): domain Eukaryota; kingdom Metazoa; phylum Chordata; class Mammalia; order Artiodactyla; family Phocoenidae; genus Phocoena; species Phocoena phocoena. The sequence goes on from NC_089240.1 coordinate 56,606,426, forward strand.
ACAGAAGTATGTCATTTCTGGGCCACAGTATTTAAAAAGCAGTTGTGCCTTCTTTATCTTCTCTTTGTACTTCTCCAACCTAGATACTGAGGCTTCTGAGGCCCTAGAGCAGTGGTTTTCAAACTTGACTGTGATGTTAGAATCACCCAGAAACTTTAAAAAATTCTGATACCTCTACTGCATGTCAAGCCAATTAAATCTCTGTATGTAGACACCCAGGCATTAGTAATTTTTAAGCTCCCTAGGATATTCTAAAGGATAGTCAAAGTTGAGAAAAACTGCCTAGGCATGGCTTCTGGATCCCTAAAACACTGTGTGGAGAAATGTTGTCTGTTGAGCAGAAATATCTGTATTGGGCTGTCATGTGAGCAAGAAATAAGCTTGTTAAGCCACAGAAATTTGGGGGGTTGGTTTGTCATATCAGCTATTTTACCATAACTAACATACTCCTCATTGTATCTCTAGTGCCTAGAACAGAGCCAGGTACATATTTGGTGCATAGTTACTATTTATTGAAGAATGGTATTATCTTTCTCACCTTTACAAATGAAGCTCAAAGTGGTTAAATAACTTACCCAAGTTTGTACGGCTAGAAAGCAGAAGTTTGAATTTTAGCCCAGGTCTCCTTGATTACAAAATAGGTATTCTTCCCACTATATTATAATGTTCCATTTTGCAGATGAGGACACCACAGGTTTTCAGAAACATAGGCACTAACTTTAATATCCCTTATAGGTGACAATTAGTGGGGTGTGATGGCCTCAGGATTCTGACAGCTAATGGTGAGGCTATTAGCACCTAATTAGTGGTAAATAAAGGAACAGAAGGACACTGATGGGAGTTGGTAGAAATTGGTAGGTATTAAGACCCTTATCTGGATCTTAGGTTGCCTGTTTCAAGATCAAGCCTGAAACCTCAAACTTTTGACAACTAAGACCCTTTTTCATGAGACCAAAAAAACAATGATTAGAATATAGTATTTTGTGGTAGAAAAACAAAGACCTTGGCCCTGGACCAAATTAAGATCTGATTAAATGGTCTCATTGACTCCATTTTTCCTGTATCTTCCAACTTTGCCTACCATATCTTTCTAAAGACCACCTGCATCATATCACCCCACAGCTCAAAAGTATGTAATGGCTTCCTGTCCTTTCCCATATCAATTCCACATCATTCTGCCCAAATCACTAAAGACCCAAGACCCTCCATAACCTGTCCCTGTCATATCCAAGCCAATTTTTTCTCTCAGCCCTCCTCTACACCTCTTTTTCTTTAGCCAGAGTGCCCTCTTCACACTTGGTACCACACCCATACCAACTTCAGCATTCCTTCAAACCTTACTTTATGTTGAAGCCTGCTCTCCACCCCACTCTGCTCATGTCCCAAAACTCAATGAAGTCATTTTGTACTACTCTGAACCATCTAGTATTTACCTAGTTGCTATATTGTGTATATTGGTTTCATCTCCCTGAAGGAGTTTGTCAGCAACTTGGTTGGCAGGACCCCATACCAAGCCTTCTTCATTTATGTAATTTTGACCACTGATTATTTTCTTTACAAAGGTAGTTGGCAAGGCACTCTTGAATACATGATCCCATTTGACAGTCACACTCATCCTGTTAAATACATATTGACTCCCTATTTAACGAAAATTTTATTGAGAATCTACTACCTGCCAGGCACTGTGCAGGGAACTTATTTCTAGCCTCTTTTTATAGATGAGGAAACTGAAAATTTTGGTAAAGAGACTTAGATAAATTCACACAGCTGAAAAATGAAAGATCTAGAGCTCTAACTCATGTTTATCATTCTACATCCAAGGCTTTCTCTATTACATGTTAGACCTCCCTTAGAGTAAGCATTCAATATATCTTAATTGAAATAAAGTAAATTTTATTTTTATACATTTGGGAGAATTCATTGTATATTATTGTGAGCATTAGTAATTTGATCAAAAAATATTTATTGGGCACCAATTGTTTGCTGGGTAGGAACGATGTATACATAAAGATTAATAACATTGGTTATGCTCTGTTAAGTTCCAACTGAATGGCAGAAGTTTCCCAGGCCTTATGAAAAGGACAAGAGCACTGTGAGTTAGTGGACCTGGAAGGCTCCAAAGGAAATGTGAGCTTTGAGCTGAGCCTTGAAAGATAAGTAAGACTTTGATAGAGAAAGGTGAGAGTATGAGAGAATTTCAAGGAGAGGAAATAATTTGGGCAAAATCTTCCCAAGGTGTTGCAAAACCAGGTCGGGCATCGCTGGTTTGTACCAACAGTAAGAAACAAACTTTTGAGCAATATGTGATAAGTGAAAACCTAGATGGTTTTGAGGATTGAAAGAAGGTGATAAACAAGTATTAGAGTGGGAGGCCAAAGTTGTGAAATGAGTTACTGAAAGTGACAGAACTTTACAAACTAAATTACAATGCACATGGAAATGATTTAAAGTATTATTGTTGTTTTTGTTATTGCTATTCGACGGACTGCACAGTAAGTGGTTTGATTTAATCATCACTGACTTTCATCATTGAGCTGTGGCCATTTCTACAAAGCAATAAAAGGCATAGCCCTTTCCAGGAAAGACAAGTAAAGAAAATATACAAATTGGAAACGTTCTTTCTTCTCACATTGTTTTGAACTTATTAGAAGTTCAGGAGGACCTGAATCAGCAGGTGGGTGACTTCAGATACTGTTAGTCCTTCACACTTAAAGTGAACTTCTTGGAGGAAGTGAGTTATGGGGAAAATGAATTTTTTAACATCTTTATTGGAGTATAATTGCTTCACAATATTGTGTTAGTTTCTGTTGTACACCAAAGTGAATCAGCCATATGCATACATATATCCCCATATCCCCTCCCTCTTGAGCCTCCCTCCCATCCTCCCTATCCCACCACTCTAGGTCATCACAAAGCACCAACCTGATCTCCCTGTGCTATGCTGCTTCTTCCCACTAGTTAACTGTTTTACATTCGATAGCATATATATGTTGATGCTACTCTCACTTTGCCCCAGCTTCCTCCTCCTACCCCATGTCCTCAAGTCCATTCTCTATGTCTACATCTCTATTCCTGCCCTGCAACTAGGTTCATCAGTACCATTTTTTTTTTTAGATTCCATATATATGCATTAGCATACAGTATTTGTTTTTCTCTTTCGGACTTACTTCACTCTGTATGACAGACTCTAGGTCCATCCACCTCACTACAAATAACTCAATTTCATTTATTTTTATGGCTGAGTAATATTCCATTGTATATATTGCCACATCTTCTTTATCCATTCATCTGTCAATGGACATTTAGCTTGGTTCCATGTCCTGGCTATTGTAAATAGTGCTGTAATGAACATTGTGGTACATGTCTCTTTATTAAGGAAAAATAAAGTTTAGAAAAATGAGTCAGCAACACTAATTATCATCTTTCACTTTGCCTAGCACTTTGGTCTTTTCAGCTATTTCTGTGGACTCATCTTCATCTCACTCTGACTCTGAGAGATGATGAGAACTAATATTACAGTTCTATAGAGGCATTCTTGAAGGCTGTGGAGCTAAGACTTGTAGGTTTAAATCCTGGCTCTGTCACTTGCTAGCCATGAGAACTTATACCTCTCTGAGGCTCAGAGAGAAAAAATAATCCCTAATTTGCAGAATTCTCATGAGAATTAAATAAAATATGTGTCTATAAAGTCTGGAATGTTCCTCAAATATCAATTCTTCTTTGGTTCTCTGGCATTATACAGCATACTTTTGAGAGTCAGAGAAGATATAGACCCAAGTGAAGGGAAATTCATTCAACATATTGCAATTGAGCTCCTCTTAAGTGTCAGGCTCAGTGCTAGGGGCTGGAGAAAGAACAGTGAACAAAGCAAACAAGACCTTTATTTTTATAGAGTGTACAGGCCAAGCCTTTTTGACATATAGTAGCTGTGTACCTGTAATATTTAATTCCACTAGCCTCAGTTTGCTCAAAGGAATGATAGTCATTGCCCAACATACTTTATTAGGAAGTTGTGAGAATCAGATTATATAATGCATATGGAAACATTCTTGTGAACTGTAACTTATTGTACTAATGAAATTATTAGTAGTTGTGTTCCTATTTGATAGCAAGAGGGGCTAAAAACATAAGTTGGTAGCTGTAGGTATCAGAGAACACATTATCACAGAATCCTGACCAGCAGTCTGGCCAGAATAGCATGAGTTGTTACTTATGGGTGCCATAGCACATATTATCATAGAATCCTGATCAAAAGCCTGACCAGATGGAGTGAATATGATAATGTCATCAATATTAAGGGCCAGCTGCTGGAGGTACCCAGGCAATTTGTATAGCCAGGGAGGTCTGGCTGTCTATAATAGTGAAGGAGAAAGCCTTTGTCTTGGGCCTCTAGCCATTCTTCTTATGCTCAAATTCCTACCTTCCCTGTCAGGAAGTCCATATTCCCATTGGCTTCCCAAATTTTCCCCTTCTCCCTCCTGTAAGTGAATATGCTCTAGGGAAATGATATGGTCAATGCATTCATATCAATGTGTCAGTGACTGAAAAGACCTCATGGATGACCACTCCCAAGGAAAGGGATATTGAATTGGGGGCTAAGCCTTAAGATAAAGAAATAGAACACTAATTGGTAGAATTCTGGGGAGTATCAATAAAGCTCAGGCTCCTCTGAAACCAGGTGGATAGGAGACTTAACAATAATGGAACTGGAAAATATAAGCACTAAAAGATTTCTCAAAGTATGTTCACTGGAACACTAGTCATTTATCTATTCTTCTAGAAAAGAAGAGAATGGAGAACTGATGGCCAATAGCCCTGGAATTAAGCATAGATATTTTAGGAGCCATTGTTAGGATTGAGGGAGACCTGTTGGCACATGCAGAGAAACCCATCTCTAAATCTCACTAGTAATGTACTCAGGTTGCATTAGTTGGCAAAAATATATATTCTTTGCTTCTGTAGAAAAATCTACTCATTTGATTGTCTTCCCAGAAAACCCCTTTGAAGGAAACTGTCACTTTTTCCAGAAGGAATATCCCCATTCACATATTACTGAGAGCTACTCTGCTCTTTTACACTTACTATGCTCTTACACTGAGAGATACTATGTTCTTATGCTACTATGCTCTTACACTACTATGCTCTTACAGGGAGAGAGAGCTCTACTATGCTCCCTCTCGCTGGTAACAATTAACTGGCCAAAGGATGGGCATATAACCCAAGTTTTTACAATCAGTCTTTCTTTACCTTTGTTTTTGGACATGGCGATTCAAGGCCAGTTTGGCTCCTAACTTTAATTGTACAGATGTTATCAGTAGCCATTTTCTCCAGTGTGGACTTAGAATGGAGAAAGTGGTCTGTAGAGAGAGGAGGAGGAGACATGCCAAAAGAAGCAGAGACAATAAGAGGGAAAGAGACCTGACAGCACTGAGTCCCTTGTTCTAATTGTTTCTGAGGCCCAGCAGAATTCTGATCTGTAAGACACCCCTATAGGCTTAATAACAAGCAGTTCTTTATGCTAAGTTATCCAATTTCTCTCTTTCCTTAGTGAGCTTAACTGGGTTTCTATTACTTGCAAACATACATCTAAACTAGTAAAGCCTCCTACTCAACAAAAGCAAAAGCTAGTCATTAGTGAGCTTTTATATTCATACAATCCTACCACTGTACAAGTATTTTTTTTGTTTTTATTTTTATTATGACTTAATCACATATGATATTTTTATGGTTTTTATCCTTCAGTTTGTTAATATGGTGTATCACATTGATTGATTTGCGGATATTGAAAAATCCTTCCATCCCTGGGATAAATCCCACTTGATCCCATGATCATTTTAATGTATTGTTGGATTTGGACTACTAGTATTTTGTTGAGGATTTTGCGTCTATATTCAACAATAATATTGGCCTGTAATTTTCTTTTTTTGTGGTGTCTTTGTCTGGTTTTGGCATCAGGGTGATGGTGGCCTCATAGAATGAGTTTGGGAGTTTTCTTTCCTCTGCAACTTTTTGGAAAATTTTGAGAACAGGTGTTAACCCTTCTCTAAATGTTTGACAGAATTTGCCTGTGGATTTTGGTTCAAGAGGGTAGAGTAGAAGTACGTGTGCTCACTCCCTCTTGCAAGAGCACCTGAATCACAAATAACTGCTGAACAATCGACAGGAAGACACTGGAACTCACCAAAAAAGATATCCCACATCCAAAGACAAAGGAGAAGCCACAATGAGATGGTAGGAGGGGCACAATCACAATAAAGTCAAATCCCATAATGGCTGGGTAGGTGACTCACAAACTGGAGAGCAATTATACCACAGAAATCTACCCACTGGAGTGAAGGTTCTGAGCTTCACATCAGGCTTCCCAACCTGGGGGTCTGGTAACAGTAGGAGGAATTCTCAGAGAATCAGACTTTGAAGGCTAGCGGGATTTGATTGCAGGGCTTTGACAGGACTGGGAGAAACAGAGACTCCACTCTTTGAGGGCACACAAAGTAGTGTGCACATCAGGATCCAGGGGGAAGGAGCAGTGACCCCATAGAAGACTGAATCAGACCTACCTGCTAGTGTTGGAGGGTCTCCTGCAGAGCCATGGAGCAGGGCGTCTGTGGCTCACCAAGGGGACAAGGGCACTGTCAGCAGAAGTTCTGGAAAATACTCCGTGGCATGAGCCTGCCTGGAGTCCACCATTAGTCCCACCAAAGAGCCTGTAGGCGACAGTGCTGAGTTGCCTCAGGCCAAACAACCAGCAGGGAGGGAACTCAGCCCCACCCATCAGAAGACAAGTGGATTACAGTTTTACTGAGCTCTACCCACCAGAGAAACACCCAGCTCTGCCCACCACCAGTCCCTCCTATCAGGAAGCTTGCACAAGCCTCTTAGATAGCCTCATGCACCAGAGGGCAGACAGCAGAAGCAAGAAGAACTACAATCCTGCAGCCTGTGGAATGAAAACCACGTTCACAGAAAGATAGACAAAATGAAAAGGTAGAGGACTATGTACCAGATGAAGGAACAAAATAAAACCCCAGAAAAACAACTAAATGAAGTGGAGAATGGCAACCTTCCAGAAAAAGAATTCAGAAAAATGATAGTGAAGATGTTCTAGGACCTCAGAAAAACACTGGAGATGAAGATTGAGAAGATGCAAGAAATGTTTAGAAAGACCTAGAAGAACTAAAGAACAAACACCTAGAATTACAGAACAAACAAACAGAAATGAAAAATACAATTACTGAAATGAAAAATACACTAGAAGGAATCAATAGCAGAATAACAGAGGCAGAAAACTGATGAGTGACCTGGAAGACAGAAGGGTAGAATTCACTGCCGCAGAACAGAATAAAGAAAATAAATGAAAAGGAATGAAGATAGCTTAAGAGACCTCTGGGACAACATTAAATGCACCAGCATTCACATTATAGGAGGCCCAGAAGGAGAAGAGAGAGAAAAAGGACTCGAGAAAATATTTGAAGAGATTATAGTCAAAAACTTCCCTAAGATGGGAAAGGAAATAGCCACCCAAGTCCAGGAAGCACAGAGAATCCCAGGCAGGAAACCCAAGGAGAAACACGCCAAGACACATAGTAATGAAAATGACAAAAATTAAAGAAAAAGAAAAATTATTAAAAGCAACAAAGGACAAATGACAAATAACATACAAGAGAACTCCCATAAGATTAACGGCTGACTCCTCAGAAGAAAATCTACAAGCCAGAAGAGGGTGGCACAATATATTTAAAGTGATGAAAGGGAAGAACCTACAACCAAGATTACTCTACCTGGCAAGGATCTCATTCAGATTCGACAGAGAAATCAAAAACTTTACAGACAATCAAAAGCTAAGAGAATTCAGCACCACCAAAACAGCTCTACAACAAATACTCAAGGAATTTCTCTAAGTGGGAAACACAAGAGAAGAAAAGGACCTACAAAAACAAACCCAAAACAATTAAGAAAATGGTAATAGGAACATACATATTGATAAATACCTTAAATGTGAATGGATTAAATACTCCAACCAAAAGTCACAGGCTCACTGAATGGATACCAAACCAAGACCCATATATATGCGGTATACAAGAGACCCACTTCAGACCTAGGGACACATACAGACTGCAAGTGAGGGGATGGAAAAAAATATTCCATGCAAATGGAAATCAAAAGAAATCTGGAGTAACTATACTCATATCATATAAAATAGGCTTTAAAATAAAGAATGTTACAACAGACAAGGAAGGACACTACATAGTGATCAAGGGATTGATCCAAGAAGAAGATATAACAAGAGTAAATATTTATGCACCCAACATAGGAGTGCCTAAATACATAAGACAAATGCTAACAGCCATTAAATGGGAAACTGACAGTAACACAATCATAGTAGGGGATTTTAACACCCCACTTACACCAATGGACAGATCATCCAGACCGAAAATTAATAAGGAAACACAAGCTTTAAATGACACAATAGATCACATAGATTTAATTGATATTTATAGGACATTCCATCTGAAAGCAGCAGATTACACTTTCTTCTCAAGTGCACATGGAACATTCTCCAGGATAGATCACATCTGGAGTCACAAATCAAGCCTCAGTAAATTCAAGAAAATTGGAATCATATGAAGCATATTTTTTGACCACAATGCTATAAGATTAGAAATAAATTATTTGTTACTAAATAACAAAGATACCACTGATGAAATCAAAATGGAAATCAAAAAATGCCTAGAGACAAATGACAGTGACTATACGATGACCCAAAACCTATGGCATGCAGCAAAAGTAGTTCTAAGAGGGAAGTTTATAGCAATACAATCCTACCTCAAGAAACAAGAAAAAACTCAAATAAACAATCTAACCTTACACTTAAAGAAATTAGAGAAAGAAGAACAAACAAAACTCAAGTTTGTAGAAAGAAAGAAACCATAAAGATCAGAGCAGAAATAAATGAAATAGAAACAAAACAATAGCAAAGATCAATAAAACTAAAAGCTGGTTCTTGGAGAAGATAAACAAAATTGATAAACCTTTAACCAGACTCATCAAGAAAAAGAGGCAGAAGACTCAATTCAGTAAAATTAGAAATGTAAAAGGAGAAGTTACAATGGACACTGCAGAAATACGGAGCATCATTAGAGATTACTACAAGCAATTCTATGTCAATAAAATGGATAAACTGGATGAAATGGAAAAATTGTTAAAAAGGTATAACCTTCCAAGGCTGAACCAGGAAGAAATAGAAAATATGAACAGATCAATCACAAGTAATGAAATTGAAACTGTGATTAAAAATCTTCCAACAAACAAAAGTCTAGGACCATACGGCTTCACAGGGGAACTCTACCAAACATTTAGAGAAGAGCTGGCACCCATCCTTCTCAAACTCTTCCAAAAAATTACAGAGTAAGGAATACTCACAAGCTCATTCTATGAGGTCACCATCACCCTGATACCAAAATCAGAAAAAGATACTACAAAAAAAGAAAATTACAGAACAATATCACTGATGAATATAGATGCAAAAATCCGCAATAAAATACTAGCAAACAGAATCCAACAACACATTAAAAGGATCATGCACCATGATCAAGTGGGATTGATCCCAGAGCTTCAAGGATTCTTCAGTATCCGCAAATCAATCAATGTAATACACCATATTAACAACTTGAAGAATAAAAACCATATGATCATATCAATAGATGCAGAAAAAGCTTTTGACAAAATTCAACAACGATTTATGTTAAAAACTCTCCAGAAAGTGGACATGGAGGGAACCTACTTCAACATAGTAAAGCCCATATATGACAAACCCACATCAAACATTATTCTTAGTGGCAAAAACCTGAAAGCATTTCCTCTACAATCAGAAACAAGACAAGGATGTCCACTCTCACCACTATTATTCAACATAGTTTTGGAAGTCCTTGCCATGGCAATCAGAGAAGAAAAAGAAATAAAACGAATACAAATTGAAAAAGAGGAAGCAAAACTGTCACTGCTTGCAGATGACATGATACTATACATAGATAATCCTAAAGATGTCACCAGGAAACTACTAGAACTAATCAATGAATTTGGTAAAGATGCAGGATACAAAATTAATGCACAGAACTCTCTTGCATTCCTGTACACTAACAATGAAAGATTGGAAAGAAAAATTGAGGAAACAATCACATTCACCAATGCAACAAAAAGAATAAAATACCTAGGGATAAACCTACCTAAGGAGGTAAAAGACCTGTACTCAGAAAACCATAAGACACTGATGAAAGAAATAAAAGATAACACAAAGAGATGGAGAGATATACCATGTTCTTGGATTGGAAGAATCAATTTTGTGAAAATGACTATACTACCCAAACCAATCTACAGATTCAATGCAATCCCTATCAAATTACCAATGGCATTTTTTACAGAACTAGACCAAAAAATCTTAAAATTTGTATGGAGACAAAAAAGACCCCTAAGAGCCAAAGCAATCTTGGGGGGAATAAATGGAGCTGGAAGAATCAGGCTCCCTGACTGTAGATTATACTACAAAGCTACAGTAATTAAGACAATATGGTACTGTCACAAAAGCAGAAATATAGATCAATGCAAGAGGATAGGAAGCCTAGAGATCAGCTCATGCACCTATCTATGGTCACCTAGTCTATTACAAAGGAGGCAAGGATATACAATGGAGAAAAGATAGTCTCTTCAGTAAGTGGTGCTGGGAAAACTGGACAGCTCCATGGAAAAGAATGAAAGTAGACCACTTTCTAACACCATACACAAAAATAAACTCAAAATGGATTAAAGCCCTACACGCAAGACTGGACAGTATAAAACTCTTAGAGGAAATCATATGAAGAACACTCTTTGACATAAATCACAGCAAGATACTTTTTGACCCACCTCCTAGAGTAATGAAAATAAAAACAAAAATAAACACATGGGACCTAATGAAACATAAAAGCTTTTGCACAGCAAAGGAAACCATACATAAGACGGAAGACAACCCTCATAATGGCAGAAAATATTTGCAAACGCATCAACGGACAAAGGATTAATCTCCAAAATACATAAACAGCACATGCAGCTCAATAGTAAAAAAACAAACAACCCAATTAAAAGATGGGCAGAAGACCTATGTAGACATTTCTCCAAAGAAGACCTACAGATGGCCAAGAAGTACAAGAAAAGCTGCTCAACATCACTAATTATTAGAGAAATGCAAATCAAAACTACAGTAAGGTATCACCTGACACCAGTTAGAATGGGTATCATCAGAAAATCTACAAACAAATGCTGGAGAGGGTGTGGAGATAAGGGAACCCTCTTGCACTGTTGGTGGGAATGTAAATTGATACAGCCACTATGGAGAACAATATGGAGGTTCCATTAAAAAAATTAAAAAAGAATTACCATATGACCCAGCAATCCCACTACTACACATATACCCAGAGAAAACCATAATTGAAAAAGATGCATGCCCCCCAATTTTCATTGCAGCACTATTTACAATAGCCAGGTCATGGAAACAGCCTAAATGCCCACGAACAGACGAAAGGATATACAAGATGTGGTACATATATACAGTGGAATATTACTCAGCCATAAAAAGGAACAAAATTGGGTCATTTGTAGAGACGTGGTTGTATTTAAAGACTGTCATACAGAGTGAAGTAATTCAGAAAGAGAAAAACAAATATCGTATATTAATGTATATATGTGCAATCTAGAAAAATGGTACAGAAGACACGTTTGCAAGGCAGAAATAGAAACACAGATGTAGAGAACAAACGTATGGACACCAAAGGGGAAAAGCGGAGTGGTGGTGGTGGTGGGATGAACTGGGAGATTGTGATTGACATATATACACTAATATGTATAAAATAGATAACTAAGAAAAGCCTGTTGTAAATAAATAAATAAAAGTAAATAAGAGCCAAAAACAAAGAATTCACCTGCGAAGCCTTCTGGTCCTTGTCTTTTGTTTGTTGGGAGTTTTTTAATCACAGTTTCAATTTCAGTACTTGTGATTGGTCTATTCATATTCTCTATTTCTTCCTTGTTCAGTCTGGGAGATTGTGCCTTTTTAAGAATTTGTCTGTTACTTCCAGATTGTCCATTTTATTGGCATACAGTTTCTTGTAGTAGTCTCTTATCAGCCTTTGTATTTCTGTGGTATCAGTTGTAACTTATTTTTCATTTCTAATTTTATTGATTTGAGTTCTCTCCCTTTTTTTTTTTGACAAATGTGGCTAAAAGTTTATCAATTTTGTTTATTTTTTCAAAGAACCACCTTTTGGTTTCATGGATCCTTGCTATTGTTTTGTCTCTATTTCATTTATTTCTGCTCTGGTCTTTATGATTTCTTTCCTTCTACTAACTTTAGGTTTTGCTTGTTCTTCTTTCTCTAGTTGATTTAGGTGTAAGGTTATGTTGTTTATTTGAAGTTTTTCTTGTTTCCTGAGGTAAGACTGTATTGCTATAAACTTCCCTCCTAGAACTGCTTTTGCTGTATCCCATAGGTTTTGGATCATTGTGCTTTTATTTTCATTTGTCTCTAGGGATTTTTTAATTTCCTCTTTGATTTCTTCAGTGATCCTTTGGTTGTTTAGTAGCATATTGTTTAGCCTCCACGTGTTTGTGCTTTGTACAGTTTTTTTCTTGTAGTTTATTTCTAGTGTTATAGTGTTGTGGTCAGAAACAATGTTTGATATGATTTCAATTGTCTTAAATTTACCAAGGCTTGCTTTGTGGCCAAGCATGTGGTCAATACTGGAGAATGTTCCATCTGCACATGAGAAGAATATGTATTCTGCTGCTTTTGGATGGAATGCTCTATAAATATCAATTAAGTCCATTTGCTCTATTGTGTCTTTTAAGGCCTTTGTTTCCTTATTGATATTCTGTCTGGATGATCTGTCCATTTATGAAACTGGGGTGTTAATATCCCCCATTATTATTGTGTTACTGTTGATTTCTCCCTTTATGACTGTTCGTATTCATCTTATATATTTAGGTGCTCCTATGTAGGGTGCATATATATTTATAATTGTTATACCTTCTTGTTTGATTGATCCCTCGATCATTATGCAGTGTCCCTCTTTGTCTCTTATAACAGTCTTTATTTTAAAGTCTATTTTGTCTGATATGAGCATTGTTACTTCAGCTTTCTTTTGATTTCTATTTGCATGGAATACCTTTTTCCATCCCCCACATATGACTTTTTAATTAACTTGTAGGCCAAGTGCTATTTGCATGGTTAAGAGACCTAGAGAAACTGGGGCTCAAAGCAAGGCAAAGATTTATCTAGGGTCAATATCAGAGCTATAACACATATAAAAGCATTATGATTTTGGATTATTCATGAATTTCATTGTCTCAGCCCAAGTTGGGCTGCCTTGGCTTTATACCAGTGAGAATGCCATAAAAATGGCAGGGTAAAAAGCTAAAAGGCTTCCTCTAACCACTTGAGTGACAGAATCTATGTGCTTGAAGCTGTTATAGCATGTGAGTATAGTCATTCTGAGTCCCAGGTGTTTGACACGTTCATTTAAAGCACTATGGCATACAGTAGTTAAAAGAGCACAATTTGTAGAGTCAGAAGATGTTTGAATCTTATCTGTATAACTTTCAAACTGTGTGGTCCTAAGCAAGTAACTTAGATTCTCTGAGCTTCAGTTCTCCCACTTGTGAAATGAGAAGAGAAATACGTTCCTAGCTGAACTCACAGAGTTGTTAGGATTAGGTAGGGAAAAAGGCTTTGAAAATTCTAAAATGCTGAACATATCCTAATTGTTCTTATTTTTTAACAAAATAAAAGTTAATTCTACTAATGTTGAAAATAATGGGCTTGGTTGTTTTTCTATTGCAAATTTCTTGATGGTATGCCTAGTACATAGTAGGTGCTGAGAAAAGGTCAGTTACTTGTTGAGACTTTCTGGCATTTTGTTAATAAGAAAAGGACCAGGCAGATGATATGCAAATATCATTCAGTAGTCAGGATAGCATAAATAATAGTGCCAGGTTTCAGGGGTTCTAAACCTGACTCTATCACTTGCTAGCTGTTTGATCTCAGATAAGTTGCTGTATTTCTCCAAGCTTTTCTTTCCTCATCTGTAAAATAAGAGTAATAATAATAGTTTTCTCACAGGATTGTTGTGAGGATTAAATGATTTAATTCACATAAAGCTGTTAGACGAATGGCTGAACACAGAGTAAGTGCTTTTAGTACTAAATGAGTTGGTTCATGTGTGGCTCTTTTAAAAGGATGGTTAGCACACAAGTGTGTAATAAATATTAACTGTTATTATAGTCCATTGCATAGACTCTGGTGATAAAGGAACTACAACCTGATTATTACTAGATGAGGCCCTTTTGTTTCAATCTGATCACATAATCCAAATGCTCTTGCAATACTATATTACTTTTGTATCTATATTCCTGTCCTGGTTTGCTCTCTGTAACAGGGGCCCACTGGAGCACCAAGGAAGTAGCATCTCTCTTAGCTTTAAACACTATATGGAGACTTTGCTACTATAAAAGATAGAAATGATCTCAAGTGCATCTTTTAGCCTTACTCTGGTTTTCCCAGAGTATTCACATATCACCTACGGGCCTTTCTATTCTTAAAGGCCCATAGGTGATATATGTTCTCTGATTGATTGTCATTTTTTTTCCTTTTGGCAGCTATTGATTCCCTCCTCCTTACCTGGTAAAGCAGAAACAAATATGAGCCAAGATTCTCTGCATATTGCCATATTCAAATGGGTTTTTCACAACAAATGCTGCCAAGGACATTTCTAGAGTAGAATGCGATAGGGTCTTTTTGCTGGGGAAGGGTGAGATGTGGGTGGGTAGGAAGAAAGAAAGGTCTTGCTGAAATGATTTCCAACTGTAAACCTCTGTTGCACATGTTTTGAAACCTTTTAAGTGTGGAGTTTAAACTTTGAATCCCAAATGTTAACCCTGGCACCTGAACTTGAGGTCAAATATCCTTAGGCATTTTGAAAAGCAAATAGCAGTATACAGATGATACCAGTAATTAACTGTTGCCTAATGCATGAGAGAAAATATGACATTCTGTTTTGTGTCAAAGAGGGCAAGCTTCAAATTCTAGCTCTGCCTCAATATTGTCATCTTTAAAATGGGAATAATAACAATAATGCTTCTCTTGGAGAAGCACTTAATGGACAGATTATTATAATAATCCTTATTGCATAGTCTCTGAGTTCTTCTTCTTTTTCTTTGGTTTTCACAACAAACTGTGAAGAAGAAAATTATTATCTCCATTTTAGAAAAAAGTAAAGGGAGGTCCAAACTGGGAGATTACCAGAGGTCACATAGCACATAAATTGTAGGGGAAAGAATTTTCATTCTTCATCAAATGTCACTATAAAACCTATTATGAAATGCCTTGCTCTACCATAGATTCAATACTGTCCCTGCTCATCTAATGTTTGGATTGCATATTATGGATGGATAAGGTACCTCACCAGAGCATTAGAGAGGCAGCTGGGGCATAGTGGTAATAGGTCAGTTGCTTTGTGATAGAACATCTAAATTCATAGTTGTGCTAGCCCTGCCTGCTATCAGCTGTCTGACCTTGGGCAAATTACCTAATATTTCTGAGCCTCAGTTTCCCCCTCTACAAAATAGAGGTAACCCCTACTCATCTGGTTTATTATACAAAAGTGATTATCAGGGCTTCCCTGGTGGTGCAGTGGTTGAGAGTCCGCCTGCCGATGCAGGGGACACGGGTTCGTGCCCCGGTCCAGGAAGAGCCCACATGTTGCGGAGCGGCTAGGCCCATGAGACATGGCTGCTGAGCCTGTGCGTCCGGAGCCTGTGCTCCTCAACAGGAAAGGCCCCAACAGTGAGAGGTCCGCATACCGCAAAAAAAAAAAAAAAAAAAAAAGTGATTATCAATGTCCTGTAATGTCAGTGGATTCTTACTGAATTATCATTATTAGCAGTCAAATAGCAGAAGTGTGGACAAACCTCTCTTTCTCATAATACTTTTGTAATCTGCTTGCATTTAAAATTTTATACCTATATTTTGGTTAAACGGAACATCTAGAGCTCTTAGTCATAGTCCCTGGTAGAGTGCCTGACACACAGTAGGAGTTCCACACATTTGTTGAAAAAAATGAAAAATTAATGAATGGGAATGCACAAGGTGTGGGATACCGCCTGGTGGAGGAGTAAGTTTTTATATCAGATATATTTATATAAATAGCAGGTTGTGATAAGTGTTTTAAAAGTGATAAGGATAAAGAGCTATATAAATTATGATTAATAAATCCAAAAATACTTCCCATAAAACTCAAGATTTGAGCTGTGTTTTGAAAGTTAAGTTGAATTTGGTCGTGAGGGAAGCGAAGGAATAACATTTCTATAAAAGACAATAGCATGACCCAAAGGTAGGCTGGCCATACAGTGTAGGATATTTTAAGAGGGAACCCAGGAAGTCTGATATGGTTGAGGAGGTGGGTGATTGGCAGGAGAATGAGATGGGAGAAGGGGCTGCAGAGAAATATTAGGACATAACTGTGATAAACTTTAAAGTCTAGGCTATGAAACTTGGACTTGAACCTGCAGGCCAGAGGTTGCAGATTTGCAGCCCACGAACTAATTTTTGTCTACAGACATGTTTTTTTTGGCCTGAAAATGGTTGGCCTGTAGGATGTTTTTAAACCAATTGAATTAGTTGCCAACTTTTTTTAAAAAATTCAGGAGCTTTCACATTAAAGTCTGGAATTCTGTTCTTAAAAATAATGGAGCATCTGGAACACTGAGACTTCATTCCTGCCTGGCAACAACCAGTTGGAGTTGAGTGGAGGCTGCCCACTTTAGATGGGGCATCTGTTCTCTAGTTGGCCACAACCTCTCCCACCACAACCTTTTCTCTCTTTAATACCAGGTTCTCTTCACTCACTTTTGTTTAAGGAGGCGTTCAGGTTTGAAACCCCTAGTATAGGCAATTGAAGTTTATAGAGAAGAGAAACAATGCTATCAGAGTTATCATTTTATAAAGAACCCTCTGATTGATTCTGTTGAAGATAGCCTGGAAGAAGGTGGTTAGGGGAGAAATTAGGGCTGTAGCTGTGGAGGAGGATAAGATAAGATGGAGGTTCCAATATTTAGAGGGAAAGAAGAAAATATGAGATGAGAAAGTAGTCTTTTATAACCCTCTAAGTGGAGGAAATAGCAAACATCTACAAATCAGCAGAATGAAAAACTCTAAGGGTTTATTCATAAGCCCCACTCCTCATTTCCAGCCCAACTAAATTACAGGTATTTAAATGATTTTTCACTCTCTTTCTTAGACTGTGAATATAAGCTCTCAAAGACACAGCCCACAGTATCCTATTCATCAGTGAATCCCAAGTGCCTAGCACAGAGCCTGGCAAGAAGTAAGCGCTTAATAGATACCCATTCAATGCATGAATTAGAGAGATTCTCTACTTTAGGCAGAGAAGGTTTACTGCATGCCTAAGCATGCTGAAACCACAAGGGTTTCTGCAAACCCCCAAAGCCAAGCTCTCAGTTTGGAAATAGAGTTTTAATTCTGTGAAAATAGAATCCATCCATTTATTCAACAGATATTTATTAAATACTGACCATATGCCACACCAGGCTGAGTCTTAAGGATTCGATGATGAACAAAACCAACATGGTCCCTGCTATCAGGAATGAGGAAAGTCTAATGAGGAAACAGTCTAATGAGGAAAATAGATATTAAGCAACTAAATGCACAATTATTATAATTGTATTTGTGTGAAGACCTCCAATGGAGAAATACTGGGTACTGTTAAAACATGTTAAAAGGTGGGTGAGTGGGGAACTTGAACTAGCCTAGGGGATCAAGGAAGTCTTTATGGAAGTGCTCTATGCATAGGCATTAACTAATGAGCAGGGAGAAGGATAAGCCAGCATTTCAGGTACAAGGAACAGCATATGAAAAGGCACGAAAGATTATTGAGCGTTTGAGGAGCTCTAAACAAAGGCCAGTGTGAGCAGAGCTCAGAGAGCAGGAGAAAAAGTGGTATGAGATAAAATCAGAGAGATGGTGAGACACCAGATCATATAGTGTCTTGTTAAAGATTTGGGCTTTTATACTAAAAGCAATGAGAAGCCAGAGATAGAATGTAAGTGAGTGAATGATATGATAAGATTCAACTTAAAAAAACTCTCTTCACAAACATATATTGACAGTTGACTATTAACAAAAGTCTAAGGACAATTAAGAGGAGAAAGAATAGTCTTTTAACCAAATGGAACTGGATATCCATATACAAAATTCAATTCAAAATGGATCATTCTAAGTATAAAACTGAAAACTATACAACTTCTAGAAAAAGAAACACAGGGTTTTAAAAACATAGTTTGTGACGTTGGGTTAGAAAAAGATGTCTTAAATCTGAAACCAAAAGCTTAATCCATAAATAAATAAATTGATAAACTGGACCTCACAGAATTAAAATCTTCTCTTCTTAAAAAGACCTATAAGGACCTCCCTGGTAGTGCAGTGGTTAAGAATCTGCCTGCCAATGCAGGGGACACGGGTTTGAGCCCTGGTCCGGGAAGATCCCACATGCCACAGAGCAACTGAGCTTGTGCTCCACAGCTACTGAGCCTGCACTCTAGAGCCCGCGAGCCACAATTACTGAGCCCAGGGGCCACAACCACTGAAGCTCACGTGCCTAGAGCCCATGTTCTGCAACAAGAGAGGCCACCGCAATGAGAAGCCCTCACACTGCAAGGAGGAGTAGCCCCCGCTGGCCACAACTGGAGAATGCTCACATGCAGCAACAAAGACCCAACGCAGCCAAAAAATAAAATAAATTAATTAATTAAATATAGAATTATAGTTATAAGTTATAGTTATATAGTTATAAGACAATGAAGACAAACTACAAATTGAGAGAAAATATTACTGAGTCATATTTCTGACAATGAGCTTGTATCTAGAATATATAAATAACTCTAAAAACGCCATAAAATACAAGCAGCCCAATTTTTTAAAAAAATAGGCAAAAATTTTGAGCAGTCTTTACCAAAGAAAATATATAAATGGCAAATATACACATGAAAAATGCTCTACATAATTATTCATTGGAGAAATACAAATTAAATGAGAAATGCTTACACATCAAATTAGAGTGCTAAGTTTAAAAAGACTGACCATACCAAGTGTTGGTGGGGATGTGGAGGAAATGCTGGTGGGGATATAAAATGGCACAACTACTTTGGAAAACAGCTTGGCAGTTTTTTTATTAAGGCAAATATACACCTACTCTGTGACCCACCCATTCCACTACTAAATATACAATCAAGAGGAATGAAAGCATATGTCCATACAAAGATGTATGTATGTATGTTCATAAAAGCTTTATTCGTTATAGCCAAAAATTGTGAAGAACACAAATTCCATCAACAAGCTAATGGATAAACAAATTTTGATACATCCATACAATGGGATAATACTTAGCAATAAAGAAGAACAAATTACTGATACACATAAAAGCTTGGATGGATATCAAGGGTATTATGCTGAGTGAAAGATGCCAGACAAAAAAAGATGATAATTTTATTGATATAAAATTTTGGAAAATGAAAACTAATCTATAGTGACAAAAATGCAAACTTTTGATTGCCAGAAGGGGAGTGTGGGGAAGGGTGGGGAGAGGAAGTAAAAAGGTACACAAAAGAAATTTTGGGTGTGATGAATATTTTCACTATCATGACTGGGTGATGGTTTCATGAGTGTATGCATATGGCAAAGTTATCAATTCATACAACTTCAAATATGTGCACATTATTGTATGTCAATAATGACATACCTTAATATGGTTGTTTTAGAAAAATCCCTCTGGAATAGAAAGCCCAGGAATAGACCCACATAAATGTAGTCAACTGATCATTGACATGGGAGCAAAGGCAATAAAATGGAGCAAAGGTAGTCTTGTCAATAAATGATGCTGGAAAAACTGGCAATCCACATGTAAAAAAACGAATCTAGACAGAGACTTTACACTCTTCATAAAAATAACTCAAAATGGATCACACCTAAATACAAAATGCAAAATTATAAAACCCCTAGAAGATAGCATAGGAGAAAGTCTAGATGACCGTGGGTGTGGTGATGCCTTTTTAGATACAACACCAAAGGCACAATCCATGAAAGAAAGAATCGATAAACTGGACTTCATTAAAATTAAAAGTTTTGCTCTTAAAGGACAATGCCAAGAGAATGAGAAGACAAGCCACAGACTGGGAGAAAATATTTGTAAAAGATGCATCAATAAAGGACTGTTATCCAAAATATACAAATAACTCTCAAAACTCAACAATAAGAAAACAAACAACTGGATTAAAAATGGCCAAAGATCTTGACAGACACCTCACCAAAGAAGATATTCAGATGGCAAATAAATATATGAAAAGATGTTCCACATCATATGCCATGAAGGAAATGCAAATTTAAACAGAAATGAGATACCACTACCAGAATGGCCAACATTGGAACACTGACAACACCAAATGCTAGTGAAGATGTGGAGCAGCAGGAATTCTCATTCTTTGTTGGTGGGAATGCAAAATGGTACGGCCACCTTGGAAGACAGTTTGATGGTTTCTTACAAAACCAAACACACTCTTATTATTCTATTCAGCAATCATGCTCCCTGGTATTTACCTAAAATGTTGAAAATTTATATCCACACAAAAACCTGCACATGATGTTTATGGCAGCTTTATTCATAATTGCCAAAACTTGGAAGCAACTAAGATGTCCTTTCGTAGATTAATGGATAACTAAACTGTGGTACATCCTGACAATGGAATATTATTCAGTACTAAAAAGAAATGAGCTATCAAGTCATGAAAGGACATGAAGGAAACTTAAATGTGTATTACTGAGTGAAAGAAGCCAATCTGAAAGGCTACATATTGTATGATTAATACAATACATATTGTATAATTCCAACTATACGACGTTTTGGAGAAGGTAAAACTATGGAGTCGGTAAAAACATCAGTGGTTGCCTGGGGATGGGGGAGATGAATAGTTGGAGCACAGAGGACTTTTAGAGCAGAGAAAAATCTCTGTATGATATCATAATGATAGATACATGTCATTATATGTTTGTTCAAACCCATAGATATACAACACCAAGAGTGAACCCTAACGTAAACTATGGGCTTTGGATGATTATGATGTATCACTGCAGGCTCATCAGTTGTTACAAATGTACCTCTGTGGTGGGAATGTTGATAATCAGGGAGGCTATGCAAGTGTGGAGACAGGGGTTATATGGGAAATATCTGTGCCTTACCCTCAGTTTTGTTGTGACATTAAACTGTTCTAATTAATTTTTTTTTAATTTTAAAAAGTCCCTTTAATTGCTCAATGCAGAACTGACTGCAGGAAAGTAAGAGTGGAAGGAGGAAGCCATTTACAGTGGTCCAGGTAAGAAAGGACAGTGCTTTGAATTAGGTTGACAGTAGCAGAGATGAAGAGAAGTAGGCAGATTTGTGAGATATTTAGGAAATAAAGCCCACAGGACTTGGCGAATGTCCATCATTTTCCAAAGGTCAGCTCATCCTGGCTTTCCAGAGCAAGGAACTAGGGAAAATTCTATTAACAAAGTCCCCTTGAAATTGCAGAGGAAGCCCATGGCAAAAACATACCCTCAACTCGAATGTCCTGAGAAGACACTACTGATTACTTATGTGGTTGCTAAAAATTGCAAAGAAGAAAAAGAAAAAGAGAAAGAAAGATGGTACAAGCACATAATTTATGTAATAGTCTCCAATAGTGTCTCTTGATCTTCTTTAAAACAATGGGAGAAAAATAAGATTTGAGATTGGGGATCAGAACTCAAAATTCAAAATAAAGTATAAGCTCCTGTTATGTTCACAGTAGTTAGTCTTCCCTGACAATAACATAAATGTAGATAGCACCACCTTTAAAAATATAACATAACAAGGTGATCCTTCAGATTTGTACAATGCTTTCCTGTTTATAAAGTTGTTCCACACACATGATCTCCTTTAATTACCACATCAGCATTTTAAGGGTACATATTATTGGCCAGAATTTTATAAGAAAATTTTGAAGACAATTTTGGTGCTGTGAAAGCAACATGAATTTTGGAATTCTTCAGACCTGGGTTTGAATGTCTGTTGGGATGCCATTTATTCAATGGGCAGCTCTGAGAAATTATTTCTCACCTTATGTTTTCTCAGGCTTCTTTGCTTATAACTACCCTCCTCACCTCTGTCCATTGGATTTTTCACTATCACTAGTGAAAAATAGTGATATCCCTCCATACCCACCCTCTATGGAGTGTAGATATCCACCCTCCATATCCACCTCCATACCCACCCTCTACGGAGTGTAGATAAGAAGAAAACTCACGTCAGTCACAGCACTCTAAATTGTCAGTGTTTGAAAGACTGTCAGGTCCAGCTTCTATTTCCTTCCCTTCCCATTTCACAGAGCAAGAAACCGAAGCTTATGTAGAGGAAGAGATTCATTGTTAATCTGTAGACAAACTTCTGACTTTGAGACCTATGTTATTTCCATTTCACTTTCCTGCCAGCCCAACTTACTTAATTCCCTTTGAGGAACCCTTGTTAAAAGCTTTGGTGGAACTAAAGGTTTTGATGACTATTTAAATAAGGTTTTCAAAGTATCTGTGCATTCCAATTACATATTCTTGTTTTCCATGACAATAAGGAATTGAGAATTAGCCCTGTTACAATTTGACATCTCTACGAATAAGACTGCTTCTTTACCATAAGGAGTATTTTGTGAGCTTCTTTACCAACAAAGGGTGTATATCTGTGATATGTTCAGGCAGGGGTGAAATCATTAAAATCCCAGAAGATAATTTTTCACCTCCTCAGGTGAAAAGCTCCTCATGCTTCTGGAAGTTTCATTTATAGCCTTTTTCTAAGTTCTCTTGACATTGATGAGTCTAACTAAAACAGCAATAAGATGGAAGACTAGTTTAGGTTCTACTAAAGTGGAACATAGAACAAATTATATCCTTGCTTCAATGTCTTCATCTGGAAAATAGAGCAGATCATGCCCACTCTTCCCTGCCTTTAGTATTAAGTTACTTCCTTTGGTCATGGTAAGTTAATTCCCATTATGCTTGGCTGTGAACAAGATAAGATTCTGTAGAAACCTGTAAAAAACAGAACAGGCCCACATGGAAAAACTCCACTTGTCCTCTGGGACAGACAGACCCTGCCCAGATCCAGAAGTCTAAGGAATTTAAAAGCTAGGGAGGCCCAGGGACCCTGCTGATACCAAGGGACACCTCTTTCGCTATAGATCTCCCCTTTCATTTTCTCTACTCTTCCATTCCCAACTGCCTCTCCATCTTTACACAGGGAAGATGAGACCTCCTCCAGAAAAGAACAGTTGCAATAGCCCAAATGACCTTCCACTCCTGGTTGTCTACTAAGAGGAAGAAAAGCAGTCTTATATAGGTTCCATTCCTTGAATACTGCAGTTTGCAAGCTTAAACTATTCAAAGGCAACTTGGAAAAGCAAGTGCCTGTATATAAGCAAATGTCTGCAAAACCCTGGACAAAATCAAGATCTCTATGTACATGACAAGTCTTTCTGGAGTTTACGTGTTTGCCTGCTTTTCTGGGTGATTTTCCTTTGTACATCAGGATAGATGAGAAGTGTGTGGTAAGAAGCAATTCCAGACAGGAAAAAGGGAAGAGAAAAGGATAGAGATTACCTTTTGTTCCCAGGCAGAGGGTTCCTAGAGCAACTGATACAGTGCCACGAGACCCAATCTACCCCTATGGAGAAATTTGAAATGTTTCAACAAGTATAGGCTGGCTTGGCCATTGCTTGTTCCTCAGTTTGTAGGAGATCCTCCCGTCTGCGCTTTTCGGTCTGCCTTCCCTGAACATAGTCTCTCGCTGAAGGACATCTATTTCCTCTATACTTCTATTGCCCTTTCCCACTCTCTCCCCCCTCCCACAAGTGCACAGGGTCTGTTTTGAAATTGGACTTCAGAACCAAATCTGGCAAGTATGGTCCTCTGAGAGTTTGGTGGCTCTGTCGTCAAAATAAAGCTCCGGGTTAAAGCTTCAGCCCCGATGCTTAAAACCTGGTCCAGGAAAGCAGGAGGTAGTCGGGGAGCTGGAGTGCTCCTGGGCTAGAACAAGCCTCTCCTGCCCTCACCCACGCTGCGCCAACACCTGTTTCTCCAAAGCCGCCCGGCTTTAGTGGACGGGGAGGGGAGGGGAGAAAATCAAAGGGGAGGGGAGGGAGAAAGGAGGTGGGAAGGCAAGGAGGCCGGCCCGGCGGGGGCGGGACCCGACTCGCAAACTGTTGCATTTGCTCTCCACTTCCCAGCGCCCCCTCCGAGATCCCGGGGAGCCAGCGTGGAGCGAGAGCCAGAGGGTCCGGAGCAAGCCTGGAGGCAGAGGAGGCGACGGAAGGAAAGCGACTGAACAAGCTGCTTCAGTGTGGGACAGGAGCCGAAGGGACGCACCGCGTCAACCCCAGCCGGCTCTGGCGACAGCCAACGCCTCTTGCGGCGCGGCGGCTTCGAAACCGCCTCCCCGGAGCTGCCTTTTCCTCTTCAGTGAAGTTTTTAAAAGCTGCTGGAGACTCGGAGGAAGCGAGGAAAGTGCCGGGTAGGACTGACGCCTGCCTTTGTCCTCCTCCCCTCCACCCCGCCCCCCCTCCAGGGTCTCCTGTCCTGCTGCTGCCTCCGCCTTCTCCTCGCAGCCCCCTCAACCCCCCTGCAGTCAGCCCAGCGCAGCCAGCCTGAGTTTGCAGAGAGGTAACTCCCTTTGGCTGCGAGCGGGAGAGCTAGCTGCACGTTGCAAAAACGGCTCTGGGGTGCCAGGAGACCGGGGAGCCGCTTCAGCACTGCAGCCAGAATCTGGCTGGTTAGGCGGTAAGCAGGGCAGACCCCCAGATTCCTCTTACTCCCTCTCCACCTCCCCCTGCACGCCGCTTCCCCCTCCCACCAGTTTGTGGGGCCAGAGATCAAAGGATGAAAAGGCAGTCAGGACTTCAGTAGCCCCCCCAAAAAGAAAACAACAAACAAAACCCCAACCAAATCCAAACAAACAAAACCCAATAGCAAAACCCAAAACAAAACAAAACAAAAAGAAAATAACCTGGTTCTTATTTGCACCTGCTTCAGTGGACACCAAATTCAGAAGGCAGAGGGTTTTCCTCCCCACCCCCCCTTCAAGATTTGAGCATCTTTTGAATCTACCCTCCAAGTATTCAGGAGCAGATTGTGAGCCTGCCAGGGAAGATCGTGTCCAGCGCGTGTTTCCTCTGCACGAGACTTTGAGGCTGTCAGAATTCTTTGGAGTTGTTACTCCCGCAAGTTTCCTCCCCAGGAGCTTCCCGCAGGTGGGCAACTAGCTGCAGCAACTACGCATAGCAGCCTGTTGAACTCTTCTCAGCAAGAGAAGGGGAGCAGGATAAAAGAATTGGGTGGAAGATTCACCCAAGCTTAAGGATGGAGGTGCAATTAGGTCTGGGGAGGGTCTACCCCCGGCCGCCGTCCAAGACCTACCGAGGAGCTTTCCAGAACCTGTTCCAGAGTGTATGCGAAGTGATCCAGAACCCGGGTCCCCGGCACCCTGCGGCCGCGAGTGCAGCACCTCCCGGCGCCCGTTTGCAGCAGCAGCAGGAGACCAGTCCCCAGCAGCAGCAGCAGCAACAGCAGCAGCAGCAGAGTGAGGATGGCTCTCCCCAAGTCCAGAACAGAGGCCCCACAGGCTACCTGCCCCTGGATGAGGGACAGCAGTCTTCACAACAGCAGTCAGCTCCCGAGGACCCCCCGGATCGTGGCTGCGTCCCAGAGCCGGGAGCTGCCTCGGCAGCCGGCAAGGGGCTGCAGCAGCCGCCGCCAGCACCTCCGGAAGAGGATGACTCAGCTGCCCCATCCACGTTGTCCCTGCTGGGCCCCACTTTCCCCGGCTTAAGCAGCTGCTCCACCGATCTTAAAGACATCCTGAGCGAGGCCGGCACCATGCAACTTCTTCAGCAGCAGCAGCAACAGCAGCAGCAGGAGGCGGTATCTGAAGGCAGCAGTAGCAGCGGGAGAGCGAGGGAGGCCACTGGGGCTCCCATCTCCTCCAAGGACAGTTACCTGGGGGGCAGTTCGACCATCTCGGACAGCGCCAAAGAGTTGTGTAAGGCAGTGTCGGTTTCCATGGGCTTGGGTGTGGAGGCATTGGAGCATCTGAGTCCTGGGGAACAGCTGCGGGGGGATTGCATGTACGCCCCGCTCCTGGGAGGTCCACCAGCTGTGCGTCCCACTCCTTGTGCCCCGTTGGCTGAATGCAAAGGTTCTCTGCTGGATGATGGCCCGAGCAAGGGCACCGAAGAGACTGCTGAGTATTCCCCTTTCAAGGCAGGTTACACCAAAGGGCTGGACAGTGAGAGCCTGCGCTGCTCTGGCAGCGGCGAAGCAGGGGGCTCCGGAACACTTGAGCTGCCATCCGCCCTGTCTCTGTACAAGTCTGGAGCACTGGACGAGGTAGCAGCTTATCAGAGTCGCGACTACTACAACTTTCCGCTAGCCCTGGCTGGGCCGCTGCCCCCTCCGCCGCCTCCCCAACCTCATGCCCGCATCAAGCTGGAGAACCCCCTGGACTATGGCAGCGCCTGGGCGGCCGCGGCGGCACAATGCCGCTATGGGGATCTGGCGAGCCTGCACGGCGTAGGTGCAGCAGGACCGGGCTCAGGCTCACCCTCAGCTGCCGCCTCCTCTTCCTGGCACACTCTCTTCACAGCCGAAGAAGGCCAGCTCTATGGGCCCTGTGGCGGAGGCGGGGGCGGCAGCGCAGGCGAGGCAGGGGCTGTAGCCCCATACGGCTACACTCGGCCACCTCAGGGGTTGGCGGGCCAGGAAGGTGACTTTCCCCCACCCGATGTGTGGTATCCCGGCGGCGTGGTGAGCAGAGTGCCCTATCCAAGTCCAAGTTGTGTCAAAAGCGAAATGGGCCCCTGGATGGAGAGCTATTCTGGACCTTATGGGGACATGCGGTAAGTTTCTCCTCCTAAAAATGTCTTTAAGCCTAGAGTCAGTCCTCTCCTCCCCGCGCAAACGCTCTGTTCTTGGGTGAGCTGAACAAGCTTCCACAGAAAGGGCCGCCCTAAATCTGGAGCCTTTCCCTGGACTTCTGGCCTACCAAAGAGTCGACCTTTGCGCTCTGAACCCCCACTGTGTGCTCCAGTCCCCACCACTGTGAGCCCTGGGTGCTGGTGCAAGCCCTTCCAGATTCCTTGACAACCCCCGCCCCCCACCAGCCTCCAAAAATCTTGCCTGCCACTTGGTACTCCATGTCTCGCTGACTCCAAATTTAAATCCAATTGCAAGGGCCATCTTCCGAAATAAAGCCCTTAAGCCCTCCACTACTTCTCCTTCTCCCCGCCCCCAAATCAGAGAACCTGGACAAGAAATATGGGCACTTTCTCCTCTTAAGGTCTGTTAGGGATTGCTCCCCTGGCCTGTGGCTGGTCTTGGCAGGTTAGAGGCGAAATAACCGACCCAAACTTTTCTCAACCCGCCTCCTCCAAAGAGATGAAATGGAGTATGGGATTACGGGAAGAAGGTGGTCTCTGGGTTCTGAGTGCCGCTGTGTGAAGAAGGGGTGAAGTCCCTTTGTTGGCAACAAAGAGGACTTGCCCCAGGGTTGGAGGTCAGGAGAGAGACTCCAACCAGGCAAGATTAGAGCAGGCAAAGGTAGGGGAAAGCCAAATGTCCCCTTTCCCCGTAAACAATGGGCAGGATTTGCCCTCACAGGTTGACAATGTTGGAACCAGATGGTAGTGTTGCTTTTCTCTTGTAAAGTGTTTATTTGCTCTATGGATTACAACAGATCCACAGTTCCTACTTTGAGTTTGCATTAGCTCTATAAAGAGGAGAATGTTCTTTTAATGAACAATTTAACCAGACTTGAGTCTGACTTACAAAAGTGTTGGGAAAAAAGTTAAAGGATTTCCTGCTATTCCAGCGTGCATAGAAATCTGCTTTTGTGAGATTAGGGTTTACAAAAGGAATAGGGCTTTTCCTTCATTTTAAGGACATACTTGCATTTTAAAACATGATATGTTACCTCTAACAAATTAAGTAAGAACTGTTAGGGACCTATGAGCCTTAATCTTGCCCAATAGTTTTCATTAGGACATGAGAAAAGTGGCGGTCAATTTCATCTTGCGTGTTAAAAATTCTTACTTACCACAATTGAGCACTTTGGAGACCACATTAAAGATTTTTTTCCTAGCAAACTAAGATATTAGTTTATCTCCATGAGGGAGGGAATATTGACTGGGGAACTAACTCCTCAGATCTGCTGGGTGCTGATGTCCTCATGGATGTTGATGTCTTGTTCTGTGTTTCTGTAGCTATTTTCTTTACCTGTGACTTTTCAAAATTTGTTAGACTTAGCATCTTTGTTTGGAGACTTAAATCCAACAATTTGCTTCCTTTCACTGATGCTTCTGTTCTTGGAAGGTTGATAGCACAGTGTTAGAAAAGAAAGAGGAGGATAGGAGTTCATAAAATATTATTTTCTGGGTTACTGAAGAAACAGCTTCTAACCAGGCTTTATATTTTTTAGGTTCTTAAGGTTTGGCTTACAGGATTTTCAAAGGCTTCATTTATATTGTCAGTCTTTTCTAGTTAATTTGAAGTTTGTTTTTTTCTTTTTAATTTTTTCAATGTGGTTATACTGTGGGACAAAAGGTCTTCATTTCATAAGAACAGATTTACTTGCTAGAGTATATATTTTTTCCTAGGGCGGTTGCTAGTCAGCGGAGCTCTCTTCTACTGTGAACTATTTTTCTTTTGGCGGGGTTGGGGGGAATGTATAAGGTGCTTCATGACCTGCCCAGTCACTGGAACCATCCTGTCCTTCTTCTGTATGCCTCCCCCAACACCCAAGTAGCTCAGTTAACAGGGAGGGGGTGAATGATTCCACATATTTGTTAAGAGATGTGTGTGTGTTCGAAGACATAACCTGAAATTTTCAGAAAGTGGCTACAGAGAGCTTTTAAATAGCTCTTCCCATCAGGTGTGCAGTAAGCTAGGGGATTTTATCCCAGGTCTTAATGGAAAAACTTCTCTATTTCTAAAACCTGCATAAATTAATGACCTCAACTAGTGAGACATTAGCAGTACCCGAAGAAAGTACAAGATTATTTAATCTTTCCTGGTTTGTGATTGCTGCACTAGTTATAGGAATCTAGTGAAAGGGAAAACTGGCATTCCTGTCTTGTGTGTTGACAAAGATTTTTCATTTCTAGGACAAAGAAAATCCTTGAATCAGGTTTTTGAAAATTTATCAATTTCATCAGAATTCAACCAATCCCAATCTAAAAGTTGCTATTTTCTTACTTTCTTTTTCTTTCCCTCACTTTGTAGGGGCACAGTTTGGTGAAAGGCAAGGAATTATTTTAAGCCAAAGCTAGAGCTTCCACCCTCTCTGTATTGCATGCATTATGTGCCAACTTTGAGTTAAAAATCTCAACATTCTAGAGACTTTCAATAATCTGTTGGATTACTCCCTTTTCCAATTGTGTGTGTGTGTGTTCATATACGTTATTTAATTGTAGGGTTTTTTTTAACTTAATAACTTCTGGAATAGCTCTGTGTTCTTATGCATCTACAATATTTCTGCCGAGAGGAGAGAGGCCTAAGGTGGTCCTTTAATTTTTATTTTTACTTATTTTAGCATGTGGTATGAGCAGAAGGAATAATAAAAAGTGATAGGGCTTGTGTGAAACCCTGATAATATTTTATGGAGCTGTCTTCCACCAAGAATAAATAAGACTACAACTTTGTTAATTGACCACTGTCTCACTTGACAGAAGTAGGGCCCTTTATATCCCAGCAAACAGCGTAATAATATGACAAATATTTATTCTTGGGAGATGAGACCAAGGGGAGCCTGTTCAGGAATTAGAGTTGGGGTTTAAATAAATTATCCAGATGCAAAAAGAACATTTAAATTTTTCTCTTGATAATTTGTTCTGGTCTTCATAATAGGTAGTATTTTAGTAGTGCTTTGAAATTGGCAAATCCTGCCTTTCTCCATTAGTTGTTTCAAAAGAAGTCATTTTATTAATTCCCCTTTCCATCTCCTCTCCTCTCCACAGTTATCAAGTCACTTTTTATGACTATATTGCAAGGAGCAGTTTGTCTTTTTTGTAAATCTGAGTTTTGCTTTGGGAATGACACTCTCTGTCCATAGGCCTTCAGGGTCAATATGTTGGAAAGAAGCATCCTTTCTTCACGGTCAGTAAATAACTGGTGAGTTCTGTCTGGGTACCAGTAATCAGAACCCGAGGACCATATAGCCACACTGGGTGGTACCCCATTTGAAAATATGTGCAAGATGTAGTGATAGAATTCTTCTCTTGGTTGTCCACAGAGTATCTCTCTCATCTTGGCCAAAGGTTAACATCAGTGAGAGACATTTTTGAAGAAGCTTGCAGCTTTCCTGTTGCAGGGTCACTTAACGGAGCTTTCTTGCCAGTGCTAATTTTGCCTCATCAGACTTCCATTCTTTTTAGGCTGTAAACTTTGATATTAATATATTGAATTTGCTGGCACATTTCATTTTCTTTTTTAAATGTTTTACCTCCCTGTAGTAATTTTCTCATCTGGTATACATATATGTATTTAAACCAAACAATTCTTTGGTCTCCCGACTCTTACTTGTACTGTGGCTGCTCTTGGTGGGATTATGTGAGTTGGAGTTAGGGACATGGACAATTTTATTATTATTGTTATTTACTGTGATATCAAGACCACCAGTTTCATTCAGAACTGTGCTAAGCAGAAAGCAGAATGCCAGCTGGTAAGCAAGGGGCTTATTTTATAATAAGTGGTAAGCAAGGGGCTTATTTTATAACCAAACGTGAAATCATGATTCTGAAAAATAGAAAGCAAATAAAAATCAAGTTTTGTGAGGTTGGTTTGAGAGGGAAAAGGAAACTTCTCCCCACCCCCTACCTCCAGTATTTTCTCTTTGTCCGCAGCTTCCTTAAGTGCTGCCTGTCCCCGATTTTCTTTCTTTCTACTCCTTTCATGCTTTTGATATTGGAATATAGACTTTTTTTTCTACTTTTCAGGATATTTTTTCTCATTACACCTGTGGCATGCTCCTAAAGAATTTTTTTTTTTAATCTGGAGAGTAACAGATCAGATCAACCTCAGCACCTTTCTTTTAAGGCTAGATAGATGACTTGAAGAAATTGCAAAATGAATAGCTGGGCTTTTCTTACCTTAAGGTTAGAGCCTGATTTAACAGTTGCTGAGGGAGCTGAACTAGATGGCTTGAGGACTTGGTGATTTAATGAAGTATTTTGCTGGCTGCTGTCTCTGTCTCTTGTTCTCTGTCTCTCTCTGTCTACTGGCTATTTTGGCAACGTTTTCTCAAAACCTGAGAATAACTGGACCCTCTCGCCTCTGAGACAGCTCTGTCTGGGTCAAACTTCTGCAGTGCTTTCACAAGTAGTACCTGATCTATATGCAATGGTGCTTGCTAGAATTGTCTGGCTGAGCTAATATGGTGATGCTATATGTGAATTAATCATTTAAAAAAAAGAAAGGTATTGAAGAAATTATTCAACCTCAGAATTTGCCTGCCAGCATTACATCACGTTCTGAGATGTTGAACTCAGAGTAAGTTATCCTCATCCTAGGCACAAAGTTGACTTTTTTTCCCTCGTTGCTTGTAAAGCTCCATACAGTTATCAGTATTGGTTGGCATTTGCCGTATTGAAGAGAATTATGAAATCTCATATTTATATAGCACTCTTTTCAAAGAAAAGACCCAGCATCTTCTTGTTTATTCACTAGCACTCATGTAAGTTTGAGTAAGCCAGGAGGGTGCTTAGTGTACATCCCTTTGCTAGTTGAGGGAGTAGAAGTTGTTGCATTTTCTATAACATTTGTTTACCATAGGGAAACCTCTCTAGAGTTGCACTTCCCAACTTTTTTTCTTGAACTTTCCCACCTGACAGATGATGTTTTAGATTTTTGCTCAGTAAGGGCTACTTTTAGTGACTGCTGCTGTGATTTATGCACAGTTCCTTGCACACTCATGAATGCTGCCATCCCTTCTCTCTTACACCAATTCCTGTTGCCAACCTACAGGGCAGAGCAGTGTTGAGAGTGGCTCATCTAGATAAGCGTATAGCTCTAAAGTGCTGGTTACTTGAGAATGCTGCCAATTTAGATCATGCAGTACCAGAGTTTTATTTTTTTTAATCAACAGCTTTATTGAGACGTAATTCACAATATATAATTCACCTATTTAAAGTATACATAAAATTCAATGGTTTTTATTATATTCAGAGTTGGGCAACCATCACTGCAATCAATTTTAGAACATTTTAACCACTTAGCAGTCAAACTCCACCACAACCCTGAGCAACTATCAACCAACAGTCTACTTTCAGTCTCTATGGATTTGCTTATTCTGACATTTAATATAAATGGAGCCATGCAGTACGTCACCTTTTGTGACTAGCTTCTTTCATGTAGAATAATATTTTCAGTGTTCATCCATGTTGAAGCACATCTCAATATTTTCCATTTTATGGATGTACCTCACTTTATCTATCCATTCATCAGTTGATGGACATTAGAGTTGCTTCAACCTTTTGGTTATTATGAATAATACTGCTATGAACATTTATGTACAAGATTTTTTCTATGAACATGTTTTTTAATTCTTTTGGGTACATACCTAGGAGTGGAGTTTCTGGGTCATATAGTAACTCTGTGTTTAACCTTTTGAGGCACTTCCAAACTGTTTTTAAAAGTGGCTACACCATTTTACAATCTCACCAGCAATGTATGAGGGTCCTATTTCTTCACATCCTGCCAATACTTGTTATTGTCTTTCTAATTATAGACATCACAGTGGGTGTGAAGTGGTATGTCAAAGTGGTTTTGATTTGCATTTCTCTAATGACTAATAATATTAAGCATCCTTTTATATGCTTATTGACTGTTTGTATATCTTTTTTGCAAAAAAGATCTTTGCTCATTTGTAATTAGATTATTTTTCTTATTGAGTTGTAAGAGGTTTTTTTTTTTTTTTTGCGGTACACGGTCCTCTCACTGTTGTGGCCTCTCCCGTTGCGGAGCACAGGCTCCGGACGCGCAGGCTCAGCGGCAATGGCTCACGGCCCAGCCGCTCCGCGGCATATGGGATATTCCCGGACCGGGGCACGAACCGGTGTCCCCTGCATTGGCGGGCAGACTCTCAACCACTGTGCCACCAGGGAAGCCCGAGTTGTAAGAGTTTTAAAAAAATATATTCTAGATAAAAATCCTATAAGAAATTACAATTTGTGAATATTTTATCACATACTCTGAGTTGTCTTTTCACTTTCTTGATGGTATTCATTGAAGAACATGCTTTAAAAATTTTGAAGTCCAATGTACTTTTTGTATGTAGCTTGTGATCTTTGTATCATATCTAAGAAGGTTTTGCTTAACTCAAGGTCACAAAGATTTACACTTACCTTTCCTTCTAAGAGTTTTATAGTTTTAGCTGTTAAATTTAGGTTTTTGATCAGTTTTGAATTAATTTTTATGTAAATATCTAGTCACCACAGCACCATATGTTGATTCTTTCCCTATTTAACTGTCTTGTCACCCTTTGTGTAAAATTAGTTGACTGTAAATGTTTTTTCTGGACTCTGGGCTATATTACAATACATTGATCCTATACCAATACCACGGTGTCTTAATTACTATAAGTTTTTAATAAGTTTTGAAATGAGGAAGTGTGAGTCCTCTAATTTTGTTCTTCTTTTTCAAAATTGTTTTTGACTATTGTGGGTCCTTTGAATTTCTATATGCATTTTAGGATCAGCTTGTCATTTTCTACAGAGAAGCCATTTGGGATTCTGATAGAGGCTACATTGAATCTGTAGATCAATTTGGGGAGTGTTGTCATCTCCACATTAAGTGTTCTGATCCATGGCCATGGAATGTCTTTCCATTTATTTATGTCATTTTCACTTTTTTCAACGTTTTGTAGTTTTAAGAGTATAAATTTTGCACTTCTTTTGTTTAATTTGTTCCTCAATGTTTTAATTGTTGATGCTACTATGAATGGACTTTTCTTAATATCCTTTAAAATTGTTCATTGCCAGTGTATAGAAATATAACTGATTTTTGTATATTGATTTTGTATCCTGCAACCTCGCTGAAAGTACCTGAGTTTTTAACCCCTCTGGGACTTAAGAGGCAAAAGGTTTCTGCTGCTGTGTTGAAAGTTAAAGCATACTTTCTTTCATCCTGTATGAAGGCTGCATAAGGACACTGTTCTCAGTTTTCCTCAACTGTGAATTAGAATTGGTAATGCCAGCCCCTTCCTGGATGAATAGAAGAGTGTCTCTAAAATTTTCAGGTCTTCAGACAACAGTAGAGAAGAAACATATTAATAAGGTTTATGCAGTTAGTAGTCCTCTTTTTAGTATTTGGATTTGGGAACTACTAGCAAGGGGATGAGGAATAATAATTTCTATGCACTAAACTAACATGAAGAGGTAACAGATGCAAACTAAGCCAAAGAAATCACTAGTTAGCTGTATTTGGCTTATGTTTAGGTTTGTGTAAGCAGCTGGAGTCATAATTTTATGTTTTTATATGTTGTGCTTTAGACAAGGTAAATGCCACCACTCCTTCTGGTGTGTATTTGTAGATGAAGAAGTGGTCCCTTTACTCTCATATAATTTGGGCTTCTTTTCAGGGGTGTACTCTATACCCATAAAGAAGAGAAAATTTACCTATAAAGGGATTGAACTTTGGTCTTGTTAACACTCTAGGCTAAGGGTCATATCTAATCAGCTATAGCTATTGTGTCCTGAAAATGGTAAGTGAACGGCAGGCCACTGAACAAAAGGTCCTCTTGTGACGTAGTTGTCTTTAGAGATGACCCTAATAAAGTGAGTTTTAAAAAGTATTCATCAATCAACCACTTTTCATTAAACACCTTCTATATGCCCATCTGTGTACTAGAGAGAGATCAGGGTAAAGGGAACACAATTCAGGGAGAATCTTGAGATCACTGCCCTCAAGGAGCTTATAGCTATTAAAACAAAAATAAAAACAAAACAGAACGGCAACACCATGATGCCAGTATGATGAGATGCTGGATTGTATGGTATGTATTTTTTAAATGCATATATC
This sequence comes from Phocoena phocoena, assembly GCF_963924675.1. Classification (NCBI taxonomy): domain Eukaryota; kingdom Metazoa; phylum Chordata; class Mammalia; order Artiodactyla; family Phocoenidae; genus Phocoena; species Phocoena phocoena. The sequence goes on from NC_089240.1 coordinate 56,641,647, forward strand.
CAAAAAAGAAATGGATCAACATAGGTGGAAGTGGTTAACAATATTATCTATGGCTGTTTCTTATCCTTATGGATGAGGTTGGGACATGATTTAACTCAAGCAATAGATTATAGGTCTTGATGAATATTTCAGATACCAGAAGGTAGTATTTCTGGAAAGACAATGAAGACTGAACTCAAGGGGTTGTAATCTATTTCTCCTTTTTCAACAGTGCCACCCCAGTCAAGTCAGTTACTAGTTACTTTCTCATTTTTGGCTATATTTTTGCACTTTCTGGGAACATGTTTTGATGTCTTTGACTATACAAGTCTGCAATATATGAGGAAGTAATTAAAATTGAGGGTGATTAATGGGTCTATGTTTGGCGTGAGAGCCAATAAAGATGCCCAGTGTGGTGGTCAGATCAAGAATTATCATTCTGCTCTCAAGTTTTCCATTGATCATGGTGGCTTGCTTTGAGGTTCTGTATAAATGGGTTTTCAGGGTGTTGGTTAAGGGAGAGAAGCAAAGAGCACAAGTCAGACAATTCTGGGAGTAAGGGGAACATGAAAACTTTTTAATAAGACCTTTGCTGAATTAGATGATGTAGCTTTAAAATGGCCAACCTTAATTATGGGTTCTGTTTTGTGCAAATTGAGTGTGTTCCTTGCTTGTGGAAGTGTAGTCTTACTATATGGCCGCTAGGGGGACTGCAAGTGTCCTGTGACAGGGTTTCCCTGGAAATAGTTGGCCTCCTTTGGTGGATTCAACATGTCACAGGATAACTTGAGCCAGAACCACCTAGTACCAGACAATAAATAAGCTACAGTTGTACTTAGTATTTTATCTGGGATATTCTTTTCCAAAGTTCAAAACATTTTTAGTAGCACTATTTGACTCCTTGATAACTTTTTCTGAATGTAGCGCAGGGAACAGTGACATTGGACATATTCCAGTAACATTTTACAGTTTACAGAGTTGTTTCATATTCCATTATTGCATTTCATCTGCATTTCTACCGTATACAAGTAGCCAGGTTTACTGTGTTTTAATATTCTCCATACTATTATAATACTGTCATTCCCATTGTAAATATTATGTTCAGAGAAGTTAAGTGACATGTCTAAAGTCAAACAGCTTCAAGGTGGCAGAGCTGGGATTTCAGCCCCACTCTTTGTTCCTCAAATCAAGTGCTCCTTTTTTATCACACAGGTCGCTCACCTCATAGATAGGAAATAGGAGAGTCAGAGAGGCAAAATAACCTTAACTAGTATCAATAGAAATTCATGAAGCTCTTAAGGCTTCTGGGTCTTTTATCCACTTACTGGACTGATGGATTGGCTTGTGTGGGCATTCAAGTTGCCAACAGTCTTGCCATCCTACTTTATAGACTGCATTTATTCGACAAATACTTACTGAGCTTTTTACATATCAAATTCTATGCTAAGCACCTATGACACAGCAATGAACAAGGCAGACAAAAATTCCTCCCTTCATGGAGTTTACAGTTTAATGAAAGGAGACATGTAGAATATATCTGATGGTGATAAATGTCATGAAGAATAATTTAGCAGAGTGTGGGGAATAGGGATTGATAGTGGGAAGGACTATTTTATATCTGTTGGTCAGAGAAGCCCTTACTGAGAAGGTGATATTTGAGCAGAGACCTGAAGGAAATTAGGAAGTGAACCATAGGGATATCTGAAGTTAGAATATTCCAGATACAGACAACCACAAGTAGAAAAGACCTGAGGCAGGAGCATACTTTGTATGATGGACAATAGCAGAGAGACCTGTATGGCAGTTTAAGTAAATGGAGAGTGATAAGAAATGAGATCAGAGTTAATAAGGGACATCTCAGGTCTTCCTTAAGACTTTGGTTTTTACTCCGATATGGGGAGTCATTGGAAGATTTTGAATAGAGGGGTCACATGATTTGACTGATATTTTAACAGATTCTCTTCTTCAGAACATCCACCACTCTTTGATATTTTATACATTTGTTTGTTTACTGATTGTCTGTGTGGAGAAAACACTGTAAGAGCAAGGCGAAAGCAAGGAGATGAGGCTACTGCAGTGATCCAGGTAAGAGATGATGGTGGTTTAGACCAGGGGTTATTGGTAGAGGAGATGAGAAGTAGCTGGATTCTTGATGTGTCTTCATGGTAGATCCTACAGCATTTACTGACAGATTAGATAATCATTGTGAGAAAAACAGAGAAGTCAAGGCTGATTGCCAAATTTTTGATCTGAGCAATTTGAAAAATGTGATTGCCATTTACTGAAATGATGAATATTGTAGGTAAAGCCGGTATGTGTGTGTGGGTGGATAGGAATCAAGAGTTTGATTTTTGATGTATAAAGTTTGAGTTATTTGGTGAACATCCTGTTGGCTTCTTCTCAGTTTTCATGCAGTGCCCTTAGCTTTCTGCTTTTCAAGGAGATTAAAACCTTAGAGACCACCTAGATCTTTGATGCCCTCTCACTTCTCCCCTTTTGCTTTTTATAGGGGCCTAGAGAGGAGTGGAGTCTTGTCTAGGGCGAAACAACAAGCTGGCAACATAACTAGAGCACAAACTCAGTTCTCCTGGATTCCAGCTTGGTGCTTCTTAACGTTATTCTGAGACCTCATTTTGAGGGTGGTGTGAGTTTCTTCTTCTTGCCCAAACCTTAAACCAGGTAACCAAACTAAATAATGAATAAAAACCTAGAACACCACGCAAAGTGGCTGCTGCCTTCAATCGAACCAAAATATTGTTATTATGTTTTTACTGAACCACACACCAAAATAATTTATCCATGAAAAACACAGTAAGTAGACTTTTAAAGGCCACTGTGCTTTGATCTAAGCTGAAACTTACAGAGATCTGGAACATAAATGGCCTGAGATTGTAGGATATTAGAGTCTATGGAACGTGGGAAACCATCTTGTCCAGTTTGGTCATTTTATGAATGAGGTGCCTGAGGCAGAGAGATGGAAAGGAATTTGAACAAAGTCACACAAAAAGCTAGTTTCTTTTAGTCAGAGCCTATTCTGAGGGTTAGCTGTCTGTTGCTCCTTTGGAAAATTCTATGTTGGAAAAGTGATTCCCCACTCAGAACAAAGAATTATAATAGCAGTAATAATGATAGCACTTACTATGTGCCAAATTTTGGTGCCTTACATGGGTTAACTAATTTAATTCCCACAAAAACCTTGGTAAATAGTCCCAGAGAGGTTAAGTGACTTGCCCAAAGGTCACACAGCTAGGAAGTAATAGAAGTCTGGCTTGTAACTGCGAGGTTCTAATCACTGTTTAGTACCAACAGCTTCTCAGATTAGCTAGTCATTCACCTCTACTATCCCAAAAGACTGGTGACTAGGGTGACCTCATTAAGCACTGACCCTATATAGTACACTGATCCTCACAGAATACCTGAGTTCCTGGAGATTAAAGTGGAGGTGGAGGGACATAAAGGGGGTGGTGGGAAGAAGTTGATCATTTACAATAGGGATTGGAAAGCAGAACTACAGAAATTGTTGAAAAAGGCCTGGAGATTCCAAGGTGGTTGAAAATCTCAATGCCCACTACAAACCTGGGCAATGCAATGCCTGCTTAAATAGGAGAGAAACCAAGGTAAGAAAAATAAAATAGCTGATTTCTTGAAGTCAGGAACTCTTTTATGTGTTTTACATGTGTTAATTCATTTAATTCTCAAAATAACTCCCTGAGGTAAGTAGGATTATCACTTCTATGTTACTGGTGAGTGAATAGGAACAGAACAATTAAGTAACGTGCCCAAGGTTATAGAACAAGTAAGTGAAAGAGACTATATTAGAATCTAGGTAGCTCTGCTCCTCAACTTATATTATTTTCCACTACATTTAGGGAAAGGAGTGCTATTCATATTATAGAATTTTTTTAATGCAAAAACATTGTGCCTGAGCTTCAAACATTGAGCACCTCTTGTCCTTAAAATACACCAGCTTCTTTTAAGGACTCTTAGAAGGAAAGGTACTTATCCAAGGGCACATGGTGAGTAATTAGTAGAACCAGAGTCTGAACTCGAGACTCCAGACTGCCAAACCTCTTTGCATTTTATCACTCTGTTTCCATTCTCACACTGACTTGTCTCCCTTTATTCCTCCTGCTGTATCGCCCTGCCTCTCATTTTTTAAAAATTAACTTTCTGCATCAGCAAGATTGGACAGAGAATGGGAGAATGATCAGAATCCATGTCCTACCAGGCATTGTCAAAAGGAACAAAAACGTAAGGAAAAAATGTCAGCATATGGGATTTGCCCTAAATAAGAAGGGGAACTTCCCAGTATGAGAAAATGCTACCTCTGTTCTTCTAGCCCAAATTGGTTGTGCAGGATTCCATAGGAAGTCATGAATATGATTGTCAGATGACTTTTTTATTGTGGAAATGTAAGAAGGCCACTATGGAAGTCTGCTTCTCTCCAGATTTTTTTAAGGAAGGTGCAATCTTCCCACTCATATAAGTGATAACTACTTAGGAATTTCTTTTGAAAATTGGCAGTACATAAGAGGAAGCATCTTTCCAAAACTGTCGTATTGGTCTACTTCTCTGAAGCATTGTCCAACCTCTGATTAGATGATGAGGTCTCATAAACTGAGAGTTGGGAGTAAGATGGAAACTCCTTTGATGTTTGGGTGCAGAAAGGATTCCAAAACATGTTTTGAGTCTGTTTACTTTACCTACCCCTCCTTCCCTTTCATCTTTGTTTAAAAATACAAAGGTTAGCAAGTGTGTAGTCTGAGTTTCCAGTTGCTCATTTGAAAAATCTGTTTGATCAGGCGTTTAAATAAAAAGGACCAAATTATACTGAGATATTTCAGTCACCAGCTACCTAATAATAAACCAAAAACCTTAACCATACTCATATTTTTGTATGTCATTTTCTTTGGACACCTGCTAAGCCTTGTTGAGGTGCTAGATTGACTCAAAATGTGCCATCATCAGAGATGATCCCACAGTGTCTGGGAAAAGCTGCACTGGAGGCTTTGGGAATTAAGGTAGTGAAATGATGTGTTGTTGCTTACCAAAGACGTCTCTGTCATTCCCTCTCCCTGAGTTCCAGTCCTCATCACCTCTTGCCTGGATTAGCGCAGTGACCTCATGCCTGCTCTCCCTAGTCCTCTGTGCTGCTCTCTGATTCATATTGTATTCATCCTACCAGATTAACTTTCCCAAAACTCAGTTACAATATTGTTAATATCTTCCTTTAAACATCCATTAGTCTATAAGCTCCTTGAGGGTTACAACTCTGTTTAATTTATCTCTGTATTCTCAATGCTTAGCACAGAAGAAGCCTTCCTGAGCAGTTGTGTAATGCATGTTTGAAATTGCAGCTCCTCTCCATTTGCTTATAGGTTAAAATGCAAATTCTTTAAGTCTGGTGTTCAAAGCTTTTCATTATCTGTATTACTTTTCCAACCTTAATTCCTATAATTACCCTACAGAAATCTTTAACTCCAGCCACATGGATCTGTCACCTTAAACCGTTGTCACTCCTGTTTTCTTTGAACTTGTTGTTTTTCCTATTATTCTTTTGGCCTTGAAGGCTATCCCAATTTTAATACTATCTATTTTTCTAACCTTAGCTCAAATATAGTCTCATATGAGATGAAATTTCTCATCCCCTAATCCATTGAGAAAGTTATCTCTGTGACATGATATGGTTGAAAGAATGTAGGCTTCAGTTTTCATCTGTAAACTAGTGCTCGAAATCTCTAGATTATAAGACTTTTGCAAGGAGATGATCAGATGATGTGATGCATGATGGATGTCAGGTATAAGTCAAGAGTTAGTGCTTAATACCTTTTAGATTCAGCCCTTTTTACCTTCTCCATTGATATATACTTAGTTATTAAATTATAATTATTTGTATGCTTATCTTATATATCTTTTTAAATTGTACTCTCTTTTAGGGCAAAAGTTGTTTCATGGATATATTTGTGTAAATTATACAAAACACATAGCTTAGCGTTTGGCTCATAGTAGGTATTCCATAAACATTTATTTATTCAGTGAATCTGAGCCAATCATATTAAGTGCCAAAAACAAATAATGGATTATAAGTTCAATTAATAGAAATATGGGATTCAGAATAAAGGAAGTGAATTCTGGTCAGACCATATTTACAATGTGGTGTTCAACCCAATTTTTCATGAGGCATCTCCTCTTGTAAAGCATGGAGAAGCTGAGATGCTGAGTTGGGTATGGGAAGGGAGGTAGGGAGCAATGGACATAAATATTGTCTCAATATATCTGAAGGGCTATCATGGAATAAAGGAGTTAGATATTTTCTGTAGTATCCCAAAGGGCAAAACCAATGAGGATAGATTGCAGTTCAGTAAAAGGAAGGCATTTTCTCATAGTGGATTCACCCTATATTGGAAGTTTCCAACAAGGACCAAATGAGTTTTGGGGTGTGTGTGTGTGTGTTTGTGTGTGTTTATGAAATTAGTTGCTAACATTTCACGTAAAAATTCAGATTTCCAGTTTGGGAAATGAAGATCTGGAATTATTGGGACTACATTCCTGCATGACAGTAACCAGCTGGAGGTGAGAAGCAAGTGCTCCTCTAGATGGAGCATGTACTTTCCAGTTTACCCAGACACAAGCAACCTGCTTTATTCATTTAAGTTACTTGCTTGACTGTTCTAGGCATTTGAATTTGCCATCCCTGTCAGATCAGGGACCTGGGAAAATCTTGACAGCCTTCTTTACCCCAGGGGCTTGTACTCCTCATCTAGGAGGGACTAAAGAAAAGTACAAGGGATGCTGCAATCAGATCTGACTTGGCTTTCAGTTCTGGCACAGCCATTTACCAACTGTATGACCTTGGGTGAGTTAACTTAACCTCTCTGAACGTCAGCTCCTTTGTCTGTATAACGCTCTCCTCATAGCATTTTTGTGAAAACTAAATAAAACAACTAGATAAAGGGCATGCCACTTAGTAAATGATGAAATACTAGTTCCCTTCTTCTTATTTATGGCACCCTTTATGTCCATTGGGAGTATCACATAAGTAGTAAATTCACCCTCATTGAAGGCATTCAAGAAGAAGCTGGGGGCTTCCCTGGTGGCACAGTGGTTGAGAGTCCGCCTGCTGATGCAGGGGACACGGGTTCGTGCCCGGGTCTGGGAAGATCCCACATGCCGCGGAGCGGCTGTGCCCGTGAGCCATGGCTGCTGAGCCTGCGCGTCCGGAGCCTGTGCTCCGCAACGGGAGAGGCCACAACAGTGAGAGGCCCGCGTACCACAAAAAAAAAAAAAAAAAAAGAAGAAGCTGGACTTGTTGGAGACATGTATACAGGGAAGAGGTTTCAACTCATAGTAGGTGATTTCCACAGTCACTTTCTAACAATTTAAAAGCCTATCAATAACTCCAAAATGCCCATCTGGATGAATTTAGACATACATCGCAGAGTTAGGGACTTTTAATAAACAACAGATAGGATGAGGGCTCTTAGGGAAAAAGTTGGGGTCAGGGCTAAAATATAATGTGTTGACATTCAGGAATAGGCTTTGGCACCTGACAGATTTTAGTTTAAATCCTGAGTTTGACAATTACCAACTGTGTGTTCTGGGCCACTTAATCTTACTTTCAGTTTCCTCATTTATATAATGAAGATATTAATACTTCTCTCGTTGGGTTCTTGTGAGGGTAAGTGAGATAATGGATGTAAAAAGTCTTGACCAGTGCCTGACCTAGAATAAAAGCTTGATAAATGGTTCTCCTCCTCTTCCTCCTCCTCATTATTATTATTATTAGAACAGACCAGCAGAGCTTGGGAAAACGCATGGCTAGACTCTGAAGTACATGAGCCTTTCCTCAGGCCACTGCTGTCCCTTCCTCCCCTCCACAAAGCTCTGTCTCCAAAATGCTTTGGCCGGAATGTAAGTGTGAGGTCATTGCAGATAACAGGAGCGTGATTTGTTTTGGTAATGCAAGTTATTCAGTTACTTCCCTCAGCCCAGCTGAAATCTTTTACTAGTTGACGCTTGTTTCAAAGTGCAAGACTGAGCTGGTCTGAGAAGACAGGGAGAGTAAGAAGACCCCTCCTCTCAGCTAGAGGTCATGGTCCTCCACAGGGAACAGAATGACCCAGTGCAAAGTCTGGGCCCTTGGTGAGTTTGGGGCCCCTACATTTAAACAAGTCACTCCATTGCATACATTTGTCCCCTTCCCCCACAGAATCACTGGGCAGGAATTTCCTTGACTCCTTCCATGGCCTGGAACCATCCCCCTTCTCATTCTTGTGCTCTACACAGCTGGCAAACAGCAGACAGCAGAACAAAAACAAGCCTCTTAGCATAGAGAGAGAGCTTCATGGCAATGCTGAATTTGCTTGGGAACCTCATGTTAACAGAGGACCTTCCTGACCGCCTCTCAACACCCCAAACAGATTAAAACATTTTTTTTACTGTGTCTCAGAGCAGCTCCTTGCCTGGGTATATTTAAAGATCTGCTGAGTCACTGAAGAGCAAGCTGGCATGTCACAGGAGGAAAGGACTGTACCCTAATCTATGGGGGAGTAAGTTGAGAGGTAGAATCTATCTGACTTCCTCCAATGGGGACAGGAAAGGTGACCCACTTCTAGCCCCCATGACTCTAGAGAGCATCTATTAAGACTTCTTATTCTATCACTTTTGGTTTTCTTCTTAGTTTATAAAAGAGTAAAGATGAGAGGGAGGCAGCATTTGTACCAGTGGGTCAGCTGTCTGAAATTGTAATGCTTCTTTCTGCTATAGGTAGCTGAAAGTAATATATTATCTATTATAGGTAGTATAATTCTTTATACTTTGTCCACCACTGCAGTTATGAATTTATTAGTGGAGAAAATGGCAGTTAGCAAGTGGTTCATTGTAGGTAAAGATTGGGCTTTTCTCCTATAAACCTGGTTTCATCCTGTAAAGCCCTGAGCTTCAACTTGGTCCTTGCCTCTTTGAACCCTGTTCCACAGACTCCAAGCCCCTTTCTCTTTCAAGGCAACTGCTCTCCTCTTTGTCCATTGCTGTCTCCCTTCATCTACTTTTGCCATTTCTACTTATTCAGTCTGCATCCCATGACTTACATAGCCTCCCCCTTCTTTCTATCATGCCATCTCCCTCCCATCAGAATCTTCCTCACAGCCCTTCACTTTGCTGGGCATAGGAGCCAGAGTGGATCCAAAAGGGATGCTTCTTGGATGACTTTAAAAGGTTGGTATTAAGATTTTTTATCAGTGACAGCAGTAACTTGTTCAGACAGCCATATCCAGGACCTAGAAGAAATCAGATAAGCCAAAATTTGCTTGAAATTGGCAGGAGACCTAGGCCTCTGCCTTCCTCCCCACCACCTTCTTTTATTGAGGTATAATTTATTTATAATATATGTCAATTTCAGGTGTACAACATAATGATTCTATATTTGTATATCCTTTCCCTTTTGCATTCAGTTTTAGATGGTTTTCAGAGTATATGGTGGCTGGCTTTTTTATAGCCAATTGATATGTGAAATGGTAGAGGACTGGAAAATGGGAGTGGAGCCATTGGACATGTTTGAGACTAAATGATTCAAATTCCTGGGAAGTATAAAGTGCTTGAAAGTGCACCAGGTACTTTCAGGCACATTGTCTTCTCAAAACCAACTTGGAGGTGGGCACAATATGGATCAAAATCCTCATTTCACAGATGAAGTAACTGAGGCTGGAGGCAATTGAGGGACATTCCATGGTAATTTAGACAAAAAGTGGAAGAACCAGGACTTGGACCATGTATTTCTGGTTGTAAGCCCTATTTTTTTTCAAGCTCACTGTACAGATTTGCTTTTGAATAAATGAATGAATGAGTATACATTTGATTTGGGAACATTATTTTCAACTTTGAGTTAAAGATTCGCTCCATCCTTTGTGGATCATCATTTTTATTATCAGCAATATCAGTCTTGTCAAATGATAAACATTTCATTCATTAATTCACTAATTCATTCTTTTATCCATTAATGTATTTCCTGAGTGCCAACTTGTAACTGACCCTGTGCTGGATTCTGAGGATGAAAAGAGAAATAAGACATCATCTCAGGTCTGAAAGATCTCAGAGACTGGGGACTGACATCTCAATAGTAAACATAAGAACAGATGCTTATGAAATAACATTACCCAAATTTCAAGTCATATCCCTCTTGCATAGTGAGTATGGCCCTCCTAAAAATGTAGATGTCTTTTATTTTGGGTATATGAATATGAAGTTTTAATGAGTAACTGCTTTTTAATCTAATCCTATCTTCCTAAGAACAAAAGTGAAAGTTTCAGTGTGTGTGTGTGTGTGCGCGCACACACATGTGAGCGCGCTGTGGGTTGGATGTGTGATGATAGATGAGAGCTAGGGCATTGCCAAGTAGGAGCTATGGGGGCAGGTTAAGTTGTCCTAGTGGGTTCCAACCTAGTGTGTATGTATTATGTAGAGGATCAGGGTGACAAGGATTGTTGTATAAGAGCTGATCTTAGACTTTTTCCAAGTAACCAGTCAGCAGAACTAGAGCATCACTATTTCACTTGCTTTGAAAACATGACACTTAAGGCTCTTTCCTAGTGTGGGTAAACTAATTATTATCAGATATTACATATTTTGAGCATCTCCCTCTCAGTGCTAGGTGTATATCAAGGTATTTTCTTGTTTAATCTTTAATCTGATCCTAGACGGTTAATGACTTGTTCAAGGTCATACAATGAGTAACTTAGTGGACTTGGGATATGAATTTCGGTTTTCAGCTTTTTGTCCTCTGACCTCACTGCTGTTTTCACTATTCCACACGACTTCAGCTTTATTTTTCATAGAGACCATTAAATCTATTCTCCATTAGCCAAAGCTTCTTGCCTCCCTTCAACATTATTCTTCTCTAGAATGTTCTTAAGAAATCTTCAGAAAAACTTTTACAACCTTCATGAGTACTGTGGCCCAGAGCTTAATCCAGGCTTTTAAGTGTCTTGGTTAACTGTAAAATGGAAAATCAAAGTCTTAGCTACTTCAGGAAATATTAGTTTGGGATGTGAATTTCATTGGCAACTTGTCATCTCTATTTTACTTCCTTAGCTTCGTAAACTTACCCACAATGTTCTCTGAGAGCTAGTAGTAATGAGAATGATGGGGAAAAGCTTCCTTCCCTTCCCTTCCAAGAGCCCTTCAGCCAAGGCCACACCCCCTCCTGCTTCCCTATTTTCTGTGCAGACATGGAGGTGGGAGCTAGACATGAGTTCCTTTCAGCACTGAGTTGATGCCAGGGTTTTCTTTTCCTCCCACTGAACCAAAGTGGAAGGAGAAGTTGAATGATTACTAGGAGGACCATGAGTGAAGGAAAAGGCAGGGGTACATGAAAGAGCAGTGAAGGTATGCTTCAAATACCAGGATTTGTGTCCAGACTTTGTTGGTTACTATCTGTGTAACCTTGGACAAGTTAACGGTTGTGAGTCAGAATTTCCTCATCTGTAAATTAGAACATAAATTCTAATTTTATAGTTGAAAGGATAAGTCTAAAAGTGTTTTGTAAACTCAGAAAGGGCTTATAGATTTAAAGTGTTGATTTTGTATGGTCACAAAATTATGCTATTCTTCACTGATGAAACCTTGTCCTGTTTTTCCTAAAAGCCTGAACATGTGTGGCTAAAGGGGTGGGTCTTTGCCCCTGTACCAGCCACATTACAGATGTAGTAACTATGGGCTGAGGGCAGTGGACTGCTTAAGCATTGAGAAAGTGTAAAAGGAGGGTTACACATTCAGGGGTCAGCAGACAGCAAGTAAAGAAGACCAAGTCCCTCTCTCACTCTCCAAAGCCTCTCTTATTTATTCAGACTTAACATCTGAGGCTTGTTTCAAGTAGGCATGTCTATCTGGGCTTTTTTCCTTATTTGTATGTAACAGGCATTTGTTGACTTGGTGAAAAACATTACTCTCTTTCCACTTCTAAGGATTAATTGTGCTTCTCTTCTAGACATCAATTCAAAACAGTGAGTTGAAAAGGGTCAAGCTTATACCAAAGAATCAGAGATTATCAGAATTTAGAGGGGACTCTGGAAATCAGTACCCTTTTATATGGATTGGGCAGGAAGAGGGATTAGACCAAATTCACAAAACTCATCATAGCGCATTCAGATTGGAAATCAGGGGCTTCTATTCCCACATCAGTACTAGATGCTCTTTAAGGCCTTTTTCAGCTCAGAGATTCTGTGATCTCCATGATTTTTACCCTTTCTATAATACATTGGGGACAATGGGATCTGAGACTCCAGCTCTAGCTAAAGTGGGAATATTTCCCTCCCCTCCCCTTTGTTTTTTTCAAGGACCTAGAAGATGGAGGAAGTGTGATTATCATGTGTAATACCACTGTCCGCATTAGATCATGTTTGTGAATTCTGAATTAGCAAAGAAATGATTAGCATGGAGAGGGCATGTTTGCTTTTCTGCCCCCTTCCTTCTCCCACTTTGTGCATACCAATAAAATTTTTCAGCTCTGATTTGCCAAGCTGCTCTCTTCTCCTGTAGGTGTTAAGAGCAGAGAGGGATTCCTCAGAGGTCATCTGTTTCATCTTACTGCCTTTGCAAAAGCCTGCCTCCAAGGTGCTGGAGGCCTGCTTTGAACAGGACTTTGTACAAGTATACCAGTGAAATGAATGCAAAGTGCTCCTGACATTCCTTGTCACTTTTTCCCATGATACTCTGGCCTCACAGGTGGGAGGTTTTGGTTGAAAACTTGGAACTCAGTGGTGAGTGTTGTAAGGTCTGGACTGTGACCTGTGGGATGCAGCCACACCATTATCTATTAGGCATATAGATTAGCTTGCTTATTAAGCTGTTTTAGTATTAAGTGGTTTGAGGAAGACTACAGTGTAGGTGGGGGATTGTGGTGGGGGGTGAGCAATTCATTATTATTAACATGAAAAAAACACTATCACCTAAACCAAGGCTGCTTTTCTCATGCACATTGGCCTGCCTGCAGGACCCTTAGGGACAGGAAGCAGCATGCTTTGTGTCCTCCAGTTTTCAGCCTTTGTGCACAGGATAGGTGTGAGTTTCTGCTCATGTATTCTGGTTTAATGCTTATATGTAATTGTGTACCAGACTCTGTGTGTCTCTTTATATGAATCCATTTCTGAACAGTTGTGGCACAGAGACCTAGAAACAGCGTCTAACTCTGTGTACTCTCCGAGTGGGACCATGGCTCTTATTTTGTACCTGTGTCTCCAAGTTATGCATCTTACTGAGTCAATGTGCCCCTATGTCTTTTCTTCCATTCTTCTGTTCTTGTGTCTCTGTGCTTTCCTATATTTTTTCCCTCTGGTTTTGGACATCTTTGTGGACATCTCTGACTCCCAGCCGTTGTGTCACTGCGTCTATGTATATAGCTCTTTGTTCCTGTCAGTGTATGAATTTCTACAACTGGCTGGGTCTTCGAGTGCCAATGCAAGCCAATTTTGAGATGACCATTTTTGTTTATGTATTAGCCCTTCCCTGTGTGTCTCCTTCTCTGTGTGTCTTTTTCTTTGCCCTTAGTGTCCCTGTCTTCATGTGTCTTTTTATGTGTACGTTTTGATGCATCTGTGTACTTAGTTCATGTTTCTCTGACCTTGTATACTTGTGTCTTGCTTTTCTGGGCCCTTGTAATTTTTGACTCCTTTATGTTTCTGTATGCATCAGTTGGAATTGGCCTGTTATCTTTTTTGTGCATGTGCTTTCATTTTAGCTTGTGTGCATCAGCTTTGGGAAGAACTGTCTATGTTTGTAATCTGTTGTGTATGGTTGTCTCTGTGTGTGTCCCTCTGTGTGTATCTGACTGTATATGTAATGGTCCATGTATCTTTCTGTTTTTCTGTGACCAGATATTTCCATGTAGCTGTCTCTCTGTTGTTTCTGTGTTGTTGGCTATATCTTTGTGCAGGTGTACCCATTGATCTCACGAGATGCCCATCTGCTTTCTGAGGAATCCACTGGATTATTTTGTGAGATATCTCAGATATGTTGAACTTACTGTTTATTTTGGGGCTTTCTAGCCACCATGGTACTTAGGTGTGCATTGATACTTAGGTCTGCATAATTCTTCATGTATGATGTCAAAAGAGTAATTTAAGAATTGTATATATTGTGTCTTTATTGACAGGACATGTGTGTGGGGAGAATTGTTGGTAAATGAGTGGTATTTAAATTGTAAACCTTTTCATGCTAATTTCACTGTGTCAGTGAATTAAATTTGAAAGGACTGGCTGTATGAGATATTACATGCTTGTAGAGAAACTCAGCATACTGATGGTAGAGAAGGCATCTATTTGTACTGTGAAGTCTTATATGTGATGTTCATTACTGGGTTAGAAGATGTTACTTCTCTGCTTTTGTTTGGCTTTTTGTTTTGAGGAGTTACTACAGATGGCTCTGAGGTGGACTTAGAGCACAAAGAGTATAGACACAATGGAGAATGAAAAATGACAGAGGGATGAACATGTTCTTCATCTGTATGGAGTCAGCTGGGGGCTCAAGATGGAATTCATAGGAAATGGAACGATGAGGGCCACAGAGAGAAGCTTAGCAGGATCCCATCTTTCCTTGTCCTGGGCTGCTGTGTTCATCCAAGGAAGGCAGTGAGAGAGGGGCAGGGATGAGGAGGAGGCCAGTCCTCCTTTTTTTTTCCTGGTAGAAGGTGATCTCCTGTATTTAAATTTAAGTTCTTTTGGTTTCTCTTTCTTTGCTTGATATACTCTTTTTGGTGTTTGTTCTGCCACTGCAAGAAGGAAACTTCCAAATGTGGTTCACCTGCTTATTATACTTGTTTCTTTGCAAGATATTAAAGAGAGATTGTTAAATGTCACTGCAGCTGTCATACAAATTGATCCATTGATGTGGTCAGGCACCCTTTATGGAAGTTTTGCACTCTTCCCAGGGTACCTGTGGTCCTTTATGGGGGCAGCCATGATTTTTCTGATGTCACCCTTTATTCATTTATCTAGTGTGTATACAGAATTCTAAAGAGTACAATTCCTTCTCAATTATGGTAAGCCTTGACAAGGAAGTGGTCACTAGTAGAGGACTAGGCTCAGTGGGAACATCTAAGTTACCTAGGTGTAGGAAATTAATTTGGTACTATGCTAAAGGAATATCTATCTAGAAGTCAACTGTTTTATGATTAATAAGGAGATTCCATAAGTATTTTAATCTAATCCTCCTATAAGATTATAGGAAAGATAATTAAAATATTTTAAGACAATTAAAAATTATCAAACACCTAGACATACTATTTATATACAATTGATATGATGATTAAATAATTGTATCTGTTTATACGCTCTTAACTTAGTTTGATATACTGAATGTAAAATAATGCAAATAACAAAACCAAGGAGTAAAATCTATCATATTTTATAATTCAGACAGTTGATTTTTTCTTCTGTTACATTGATTTGAATACAGAGGAGTCTGTGGTCCTGGATTCCAGTCAGAAGATGGAGGTTTGTATGTAGACTCCACATTCTAGCCAACATTGATTGATTGATCAACATCAGACCTTGATTTCCTCATTTGCATATGGTCATAATAAAGACTATCTCAGTAAGTACCAAATGACTGCATATGACAAACTTTCACTTATTTAGGGAAAATAAGAAAAGTAAGGGCAATGGGTAGATATTTCATAAAACAAAATTTATTCAGTTAAAGTAATATTCTGAGATAGTCTTTTGCGACAAACCCTGGTCATTTTGTTTTGTTTGGGAAAATACTGATTTGGTTTAATTCTGCCTTTTCTAGGGAGGGAGGGTGAGTATTGGGTTGAGGGGGAGTCATGACTTTTCTGAGATTATACATCCATGGTAAAAATAATGTTTTATACATATGGCATAAAGTATCCAATTTTGTTAACAACAAATATTTAAGGGACAGGTGTTAGGACCTCAGGTGTGTAGGGACTTCCTTGTTTTCTTTTTAACCTTTTGTAAAAAAAAAAAAAAAATCCAAATCAGAATATCAAGTAAAATATCATTCACAAGAATATTATTATAAAGATACTTTTCATATCCTCTAAAAGAATGGAGGTCCTAGATGTTGGTCCAGTTATTGATAGAATATTAGATTAAAAAATTCTAGTATGTAAAAGAATAAGGACAGCTTCTTGTGATTTGCTATGAAACATCAATCCAAATTTACTTTTTCTATTTTACTAGTGTGATAGAAGCTGGATTTCAAGTTGTAAGTAGATCATTAGACTGCAGGGTAAGCCTTGAGCCTTGAGGAACAAAACCAATCAAACCAGTCTATCAAATCACTTTTCAAGGAGGAAACTCTGCCATTTATTTGGCTAGTTCACTGTACCATGGTTAGTCAAAAATAGTTCATATACTCAAATCAGCATTCTGAAATTTGTTCTGCTGTGCTTAAATGCTTTCCAGGACCATCCTACCTTATTTATTGCAAAGTTAGATATGTGTAAAGCGCTCTGACATTTTAATCCTCACAATGACCCAGTGAAGTGTGTAGTAATCTTAATGTCCATTTTATAGAAGAAGAAATTAAGATTCAAAGACATAAATGAACTGGACTAGGGTTCTACTGCTAACATGTGATGTAGTAAGGATTTGAACCTAGCACATAGTCATCTTCCTATAAATATTTGTTTTATGATTATGTAGAAGTCTGTTCACCAACCATGGTCTCTGCTCTCTGAGGTTAGCCATTCTACAAAGCAGAGACTGGAAGGCCATTCAGGTAAAGTGTCTATACTTTCAGAGGGCCATTAGTAATGCCCAAGCTAAGGAAAAGCAAACAGAGACAACTGAAATATCGACACCTTCAGAAAGTACTTGTGAAACAATTAACCTTTGATAATTTGGCTTTGTGTAAGAAAGGTGGAGTAAGATGGAGGAACCAGTTCTTCTCTGGATCAGTGTTTATTTATCATGATCTTCTGAAGTCTGGGCCAAGAGTCCTATTTGTTCTGAATAGCCCCATAATGTTTCTCCGTTTGAGGACAGCAGATTTAGCACAAATGGATTGGTTTTCTGGGTAGCACAGAGGGCTGCACTGACTGACTTTTAAAAGTCCTTCCCAACCCTTCAAATCTGTGATATTTTCTCAGGATCATCGGATCCCAAGCCTTCATTTGTGATACCATCTCCATTGCTTTTGTGATTAACAGCACAGGGCTGCAAGCTGACCCACGGGGTATGGACTGAGGCTCCTGCCCCCACCCTTTGACAGATTTTTTTTTTTTTTTTTTTTTTGCGGTACGCGGGCCTCTCACTGTTGTGTCCTCTCCCTTTGCGGAGCACAGGCTCCGGATGCGCAAGCTCAGCGGCCATGGCTCACGGGCCTAGACGCTCCGTGGCATGTGGGATCTTCCCGGACTGGGACACGAACCCGTGTCCCCTGCATTGGCAGGTGGTCTCTCAACCACTGCACCACCAGGGAAGCCCTGACAGATGTTTTTAATACCTTCTCATTGTATATAAGGAGCCATTGAGGCTCAGAGACATTGAGGCTCAGAGTGGTGAAGGGACTTTCTCAGGGTCACGCAGCTAGTTATTGCAAGAGTAAATTTGTATTTCGAATTTGTAGAATAGGTGATTTTATCCCTGGTGTTTTAGTTTATTGTGAAAGTCTTAAAAAGGAAAATTAGAAGTAGAACTTAAAATATAATTGCTCCAATTAGTGATTGAAGATCCCGTTAAAATAAGTTATTGTCATCTAGGAGCATTTTGAGGAGAAGAACTTTTCCGTAGTACTTGTCAGTAATACTTTCCTGTTTCATAGTTCTCTTGGGACTATTGATCTAGGGTAGTGTTCCTGAACATGATTCATTCCCAGTGAACTTCAGCTTCACAGGTTTTGACCCTGCCTACCACTTCTACTACTCTGTACTTAACATTTTTTATCGACTTGCCTTTTGCACTTAATAAATTTATTTTAAAAAGAAACTTTCACATAAGTATTGTACATGAGAAACCAGGATTTCCTCCCCTACTTATAAAAAAGATTATAGAAAATTTCAAAAGTACACAAAATTAGAACAACATATAATGTTCCCCCATATACCCATCCCTAGATTCACCAATTATCAACATTTTGCAGTTTTTGTTTTGTCTATTCCCCACTCACTTTTTTTTCTTGCTGCAGTGTTTTAAAACCAATCTCAGACTTATTTCACCTGTAAATACTTCAGTGTGTGTCTCTAACAGGTAAGGACTTTCTCTTTTTAACATAACCATAAGATTATCACCACACCTAAAAATAGTAATAATCTCCAAATATAATATAATAGTTTGTGAGAACCTGTGCTCTTACCATGCTCATTAAAATGAATGCATAAGTACTAAAAGAGTTTACTGAGGTGCCACCTTAACTCATCTCATCATCTCACCACCAGTATACGTTTCACAGTTGAGGAAACATTGCTCTGAATCTTACAGATATTGAAGTGGATAGAATTCCTTTCCATTCTCTGGGTACTATTTTCCTCATCTGTAAAACATGATGGAAATGTATGAAAGATAAGAGTTGAGAATCTCTAAGGTTCCTGCCAGCATATTAGGACATATGTTCTTCTAAGTGGTGATTTACTTCACTTCAGCTCTGGAAGGCCTATTGAACACCACCCGTAGAAGATAGTTTGGTAAAAAAACACTAGTGACTAAGTGTGTTCCTTCCTGACATGTCTTCTAGATGGTAATGAGTTCCAGCTTTTCCTCAGAGTTGAATTTGGCTTTCATTCCCCTTCTCCACCCATCTTGTCAAACAACAGAGACAGCACCTATTTATATACTTTCCCATAAGACCGTATTCCTGAAAACACCTTTTGTCAAAATGGAAATATATTCAAGTGCCTCAGTGACCCATTGGACTAGTTTAGACGTGTGTGTGCTTGGTGCTCCCAGTTGTTGCTTAGGCCCACTCCCTAATCTGCTGAGGATTTTTGTGTCACCCAGCTGGGAAATGGCTGTCATCATAGCTCAATTATTGCCTCTCAGCTTTCCTTCACTGTCTTTGCAGCAGAGGCTCACATCCCCAGAACCTTGACAGTAGTGTTGAGTTACAAAAGCTTGAGTAAAATGTAGTACTTCTAGATATCTCCCAATTACTTCTCAATCTTTAGAAGATAAACTCTCTTACAGAAGTGCTACAATTAATCCAAGTAAAAGAAAAGATGTCAATAAAGCTTTCCTTCTTCATACAGGTGTGGGAACTGCTGGGATAGAAAGAGTCAGCCTAAGGCCTTGTGATTACTAGCAAAACTCAGGGCAGAATATTCTACTTCTCAATATGAGGTAAAGATTACAAGCTGAAGTTTCTGACTTTCTGGTAGCGCCAAGTGATATTAATCAAAGTAAGAAAACCCTAAAGATAAACCCCAAAAATAGAGCCAATTTTCTTTCTTTCTTTCTTTGGGGATGATGTCTGATTGGTGACATTGGAAAGGGTAAGGGAAAGACTTTTTTGTAACCAAAAAAAGTGCAGACAGCAGAGATATCTACTAATTGCACTCATAGGGTCCTTATGGAATCCTTATGGTCCTACTTTCAAGTGCATTGGATGTATGTAGAGGAGAAAGATTTGCTGAGGTTATGAGAATTGGGCCAAGAATTAACACATTTTTGAATCCTCAAGAAGTAATTTACTGGACAGTGGAGGGGGTATGGTGGGGTTAGTAAGAGTATTTGTGATTATGTTTTAAAAGGAGAGGGAGCGAGAAAAAGAAAAACTGGGTCATCCATCCATTAAAAAGAAACCTTGAAAGAGATCCAAAAATCCTTAGAAATCCTTGACTTCTTAAACATGATAATTGTTTGTTTGTTTTTTTCCCCCTGATAATTGTAGAGGTCAGAGAGTTCTCTTTTCTCTTGCAGAATGGTGAGAGGATGTAGAAATAACTGTAGGTAGCTTAGCTCTGGCATAGGGCAGAACTTTTGCACTATGCCTTTAGGATCTGTTTGAATTTATACAATATGTGGCTATGCCAAATACTCCATGAGTTATCAAAATGGAATATCATTGCAAATGATAGTGCTTTTGTTTAAAAGAAGAAATGGAATACCTGTGGTCCGGAACCTAAAAGAAGGCAATAAGGACTTTTAGAAATTTCAGTGCTATACTGAGAAGGGCTTAATATGGAAGAGCCATCATCTCTCCTCTCCTTGTAAGTCAGACTGAAAAGAATATGGAAATTCCATTAGCATCTCAGAAATGTAATTGCCAATATTTTAGCTTGATAGTGACTTCAGATGTTATCTCCTTTACCCCTTAACACTTGGGTGTCTATTTGGGATGCGCTGCAGTACTAACCATTCTGTTTATGTCATTTGCTTTTGCTTGCATAGGAAACTGGTGTGTGTGTGTGTGTGTGTTTGTTATTTTGGTAAATATCAGCTCATTTTTCAACTAAAGCTTTATTTGTTTAAATTTCACATGAAGAGGCAAGGAAGAGAAGAACACCTTGTCAAAGCAGAACGAAAGAACAAAGAGAGTCAAAGAACCTATTTCAAATGTCCAAGAAACTTGTGGTTTTTTATGTATATTACACAGGAAAGATTTTCTGTCATCTGGTTGCCAAACCAGTGGCCAGGAGACTTCGAATGTATACCAAAAACGCTTCTATCTTCAGAAAGAAAAATAATTGCCTTTCCACATCAGCAATATGGCTGCAGACCATAGTCTTCATGGAGAACTGGAATATGGGTATTTTGGAATCTCTGGTTAGAGCAGGCTTTTAGTTCAGTCCCTCAGTGGTACTCCACTAAATTTTCTTTTTCCTTTTTGATTGTTGCTGTGAAAAGAGGTGACAACCGTACCTCTATTTAGTTGCATTGTGTAGTTGACAAATAGAGCTTACTGTTAATTTAACCCAGCCCTAACTTCCTTGGCATTATACTCATCTTCTGCTGTGCCTGCTGATGTGCTGCCATATTGAGTATATACATGGACAATAAGGCCAGGGAACTGTGTTCATAAATTAAATAATGAGCTGGTGCCTTGGGAGCTATGCTTTAAACACTTACTATTTCCCTTACTTAGCGAAACTTCTCTTTGGAAAGAAAAACACATAAAGGTAGAAAAACAGGCTGGCAAGAGCCCTCTTCCCAATACTTACCCAAGTTGGGATACCCTGGTCTCAGTCTCATAGGTCATGTTTTCAGCAAAGTGGCCCCCAGCAGTGGAGGATTTTTTTTACAGAGTCTGGTTTTTGGAGCTGGTGAGCTGAGAGCCAGTAGAGAGGGTTCTTCTCAGGCAAATACACTAAAGGGGAATGTTTGCTGTTGGAAATTTCAGCGTCCTTCTGTAGTTCTCTCTTCATTGTAATATCTGGCTGTGTAACCTTTATTTTATTTTCTACTTTTCCTCTCTGAAAAAAATTGATGGTGGATTTTCATATGAGACATATTGCCTTTTTATAGCTTTGTAGATATAAAATGTACATACCACAAAGTTCGCCTATTTAAAGTGTACAAGTCAGTGTTTTGGTATATTCACAAGTTGTGCAACCATTATCAAGTCAATTTTAGAATATTTTCATCACTCCCCAAAAACTCTGTACCCATTAGCGGTAACTTCCCATTTCTCCCTATCTTCTCCAGCCCTGGGTGTCCTCTATTGATTTGTCTATTTTGGACATTTCATATAAATTGAATCATGCAATATGTGCCCGTTTGCATCTGGCTTCTTTCAGTTAGCATAATGTTTTCAAGGTTTATCCACATTGTAGAATGTATCATTTTTTTATGGCTGAATACTATTCTATTGTATGAATGCACCACATTTATTTATCCTTTCATCAGTTGACAGATATTGGGTTGTTCCCACTTGTTTGCTATTATAAATAATGCTGTCGTGAATATTTGTATATATTTGTGTGGACGTCTGTTTTCATTTCTCTTGGGTATATACCTAGGAATGGAATTGCTGTGTCATATGGTTATTATGTGTCCAACCTTTTGAGGAACTGCCAGACTTTTCCAAAGCAACTGCACCATTTTACATTCTCACCAGCAGTTTATGAGAATTTCAGTTTCTCCACATACTAGACAACACTTGTTATTGTCCATTTTAGTTTTTTTTGTTAATAGCTATCTTAGTGGGTGTGAAATGGTATCTCATTGTGCTTTTGATTTGCATTTCCCTTGATAGTTAATGATGTGAGCATCTTTTCATGTCCTTACTGGCTGTTCATATATTTTCTTTGAAGAAATGTCTATTCAGATCCTTAATTGGATTATTTGTCCTTTTATTATTGAGTTGTAAGATTTTTAAATATATTTTGGTATGTTTGTCTTTTTAAGGATAGTACTTTACAGTTATATGATATTTTCTAGTGGTCATTTGTGTAGTTTTATTGGTGCTATGTATTTTAGCTGCATTAGCCGCTTTCCTGGGTATGAATGCCAGTAAAATGAGTGACCTTGGCTTGCCTGGTGAGAATGCAGCCCAGGGACAGAAATTTATCAGAAATGTATCAGAAATTTGCCACTTAAGCCCCCCACCCCCATCCTTATCTGGGACAAGGAGAATCTACATTTAAAGGTCTGTATTTTTGTTGTTGTTTTATTTTTTATTTTAGCTTGGTTGTGTCTGGGACCTTTTCTTTTTGTTTTGCCTTGTGCATACTTGAACAGGGAAGGAATAGCACGAGAAATTGTGATAGAAAAGTGTTTAGGTTTTATTCAAATCAGCATATTTATGTTGGTTTGTGTGACGGGTCAGGTGGCTGAAGAAATCTCTCATTTTAAGCTCTGGGATACTTTGAAGTACCAATAAGACATACACAAACGTGTATTTGCTTTATGTATGGTTTCTATGTACTTGTGTATGAAGCAGTGGACATGAAGAATATCCCCCCTTTGTTTTAGCAATTTATATTGATGATTTAAAAATAAAATAATGGAAAGTGGAAAGTCATAGAACTCCACGTAAGAAGAAATAGTTTTGTAATCCCACAGACCTGAGTTTCAAATATTGGTTTTTCTATTTCTTAGCTGTGTCCTTACCCAAGTTACTTTGCTTCTCTGAATCTCCATTTCTTTATTGATGAGATAGATGAAAACCTACCTTCTCAAATTACTGTGAGGACTAAATAAGATAATGTATGTTAAAGTATCTGGCACATATGTGCCCAATAAGCTAGCAACTATTTTTGTATTTGAGGATAGGGGCAAGTGGATTTATTAATGGGAAACTGTACATTGGTGGTATAGCTCAATCTGGGATGGTAGCAGAGAGTCCATAAAACAGAATAGGCTGGAAAAATGAAAAGACTTTGAGCATTTATTTTCTCCTTTATCTAGGCATAAGTGCTTGGTAGCTACTGACAGTTTCTTCTCCTGGTTATCTGACCTTTTGAGGAGACTATTAGCCAGCAGAACTTTCTTGTAATAATAATCTCTTACATTTATAGATTGTTTTGTGTTTTTAGAAGTACTTAATGCTCCTTATTTCACTGTCTTCTCATAAACAGCCTCTGAAGCAGGTGTGCAGTCAGTATCAATTACATTTTTCAGATGAAATAACTGAGACCCAGAAACATTTAGAGATATGTTTAAATTCACCCAGCAGTTCAGTGACAGGATATGAACCAGTTACTAGTATTATTTCCCAACATAGCTCTTTTTCTATGCATTATGTTATACATAGTAGGAATGCATTATGTTGCCAGCTTGTTTTCTTGAAGATCCTTTCAGCAGCCTTCCTTGGGCAAGATTTTTCACGGTTCCACGTCTGTTAGTGTACCTACAGAATTGTCATTGAATATCCTAATACTTCAGGTGGTCCTGGTGAACAGCTTTGCCCTTTAGAAGGACACTGAAAACTGGAAAAGACTGCAGAAGAGTAGATAGATGCCCAGACATCATTTTTAGGGCTGGTAGACTTCCTACTGAAGCTATTTGCAAGGCTATTTTGTATTACCTAAAAGCACTACTTCAGAAGGGTGTTGTGAGATCAAAATAGACACTTTAAATGAAGAAAAGACTGTAAGCATGGGTGAAAATGTGGTTGATGATTGCCTCGCATTACTTTCTTTAATGTCTAGCAAGCAGTCCTTGGAATGCTATTTCAACAAACCTTGTATAATGTAGAAGATACTGTTACAGATTTCTAACACGAAGCTCATAAATCTGCAATTCTCTGCAATTCTCTGTCGTCCTGGGCACATGAAGGAGAATTTATGAGCTTCAGGTTTCTACATAGCTATTAAACAAAGCATATTTAATCTGGTTAGAGCTCACACCGGCTCTTGCTTGCATGCTTGTGCTGTTGTTCTCACTCTTGCTCTCACTCTCCTTCTTTTTGGTTAAAAACAACAAATAAGTTTGTTTTCCTTCAGATGTCATCAATGCAAACATTTGTAATTTTCATCTGTTAGTTCATCCCCTTGCAAAACAAAATGGCAGCACACAGAAGATTGCAAAAGTTGGATTAGTTCCTTCTGTGAGTGTTGCCATAAGTCGTCAGTTTGCTCCTTTTTCTTAAAGTTGGCACATAACCCTGACAGTAAAGGTAGGGTGGCCATTTTTGTCTTTTTTGGCCTTTCCTCAGCTGCCATTCAACAGTTCTCACACATATTTGTCATATAGCCTACTTCCCTAACTCCACAGGAGTTCTTAATTCATCTTAAGCAGATAGCTGTCTGTCTTTTTCCTAAAGATCCCCAAGGGAAAAAAGGCATCTCCAGGGGAAATCTAGTGCCTCACAGTCCTGACAGAAATTTGTTCCCAAAAGCTAACCAAAACCCTTTACTTCCATTTGCCTTTTATTGTGTTTAGGGAGATGTATAACCTAATAATAATGATTATATTGTACACAATAATGACTTTAACAAGTAGTAGTATCTTTTGTCAAAAATATACAGAGTTTTAGATTTCTTTATTATAAACCATTCAACTATGGTTTAAGAACAACTATGAATACTAATTTTGTAATAATTTTACCCCATAATTTTGAAACTTATAAAGTCAGCTTTAAAGTGTTACTATTATTCTGGCCAAAGGATGGAGGGTTTGTCCCTAATTACTAATCTATAACCTGAATGTTCATTGTACTTTTTTGCCAAATCTAAAGATACTATCTTTGTCTGACTTTCCATGGTCTTTTGGACTCTAGGTCTTGCCTTAAAAACCTCCTCTTCAGATCAGCCTTCACTGTCCACTCTATTTCAAGCTAACTTTCTCAGTAATCCTTGTCATAGTATCCTGTTTGTTTCCTTTGAAGCATGTATTCCGATGTCTCATTATAAATTAGTTTGTTCACTCAGTTGCTTATTATCTATCTTCCCCACTAGACTGTCAGCTCTATGAAGGCAGAGACCATGATCCTTTTTTTCACTGCTGTATACATTCCCAGCACTATCAGAGTGTTCAGCACATAGAAAATGCTTAGTAAATATTCATTGAATGAATAAGTCATAAGGAAGAGTTGATATTCTCTTAGTTGAATAAATCTAGGCCAAGAATTCTCTACCTTGGCTGCACATGAGAATCTTTAATAGAACTTTAAAACAATGTCAAGGCCACCCCAATCTATTCCAGATCTACTTGGGAATGTCTATTTTTTAAAAGGACCATAAATGACTCTAATGCATTTCCAGAGATAAGAACCACTTATTAACAGTGTAAAATCAGCTTACTGGCTGGATGAATTTCAACAAGTCACTTTATTTATCTCTGCCTCCAGTTTTCTCATCTGTAAAAATGGAAATAATAGCTCACAGTGTTGTTGTTGTTTGGCACATAGCAGGCACTCACTGAGTATTAGTATCAGTCAGTCAATCAAAGTCAATCCTCCTCTCCTCTACTCTCCTTACAATCAATAAGTCAGTCAATCTTCAAGATAGTTAATATCATCCCCAGTTTATAAATGAAGAAACTGATCTCAGACAGGTTAGGGTGTGTGAGGAAAAAAAGCAGCCTTCATTAAGTTTCCCCTTTTCCTACCCTGTGCAGTAGAAGTGATAGAAGGGATTTGTTAAAGACATAGTCCAATTTTACAAGCCTCCTGAAAAGGTACAGTTTCCAGCCACTGAAGTGAGTTCCAGAGTACCAGTACCTGGCTTGCCTTGTAGTTTAGACTACTCATCTTAACCCTTGTGCTTGATCTCATTTGTTTGAAAGACCATCCTCACAATTTTGTAGTTTAAGTCAAGACCAGATTCAGTTAAAATTTACTTTCCTTACAACTTTTTAATATCACATCTATTTTGCAAAGCTGTAGTAATAAATGTATCCACATTTGCTCATATGAGCTCTCTTTTCTTATTCTTTGATGTTTCTTGGCTGTTCAAATACGATGGGCTCTTTGGAGTAAAGGTACAATATACTTACCAATCCAAGAGCAAGTTTTCTCATTTTTGTTCCTGACTGTTTTGGCTGACAGTCAGAGCTTTTGTCTGTAACATTATTTCTGCATCACATTGATCAGGAGATTTGGCATCTCCAGAGCCCTGGGATGAGGACTTCTTCCTGGTTATCAGGAAGGAGCAGTTGATATTTTCTCCATAGGAAGAAAGTACCTGATTATGTGTTGGCTTTGGGAAAGGAAAACTTGTGGACTCAACTCTAAGTAGACAGAGTGACCTTTCACCTCATCTGTTTCTGTTATTGTTCATGCCCAGGTCATCCTGAGGGAATGGACACTTTAGGCTTATACATCTATTTTGTGGCTAGTTACACAGAACTGAAGATGATGATTCCCAGTCATGACCTCTTCAAAATCTCCTAGGAAATCAAAATTAATTTTACTGGTTCCTTTCCCCAGAAGTTCTGATTCATTTGGTCTGGCATGAAGGCCAGGAATCTATACTTTTAAAATTTACTCAGTGATGGGTCTTCCCTGGTGGCGCAGTGGTTGAGAGTCCACCTGCCGATGCAGGGGACACGGGTTCGTGCCCCGGTCTGGGAAGATCCCACATGCCGTGGAGCGGCTGGGCCCGTGAGCCATGGCTGCTGAGCCTGCGCGTCCAGAGCCTGTGCTCCGCAACGGGAGAGGCCACAACAGTGAGAGGCCCGCGTACCACAAAAAAAAAAAAAAATTACTCAGTGATTTTGATACACAGCTATAATTGAAAACCTGTGGTTGAAGTTGTTCACTCTCCCATACCCTGCAATATTTCCCTAAGGTGGCATTTAAGCTTGGTCTTGAAGAATAGGTGGAGATTTAATATGCAAAGATGAGTAGAAAGTGAAGACTTTCCATGTGGATGCAATTTGGAAGAAAAAGTCACAAAAATATGAGAGCTGCCAGAACTTGGATTTTTTTTTCCCAATGAGAGAAGTGGAAGCTTTATCTCTGGACAAAGCAGATAGCAGTGCCCAATGTATGGGTAAAGAAAAAGAGATGGTGTGCACCAACTTGGAATTCCTTTGTATGGAAACCTTGATACACGTCTCTGCTTATAAAGGTGATTTAACTCTGAACCATATACTACTGTTGAATCTCTTTCCCCAGCTTGAGATCTTTTTTAAAAATAAATTTATTTATTTTTGGCTGTGCTGGGTTTTTGTTGCTACGCATGAGCTTTCTTTAGTTTTGGCGAGCGAGGGCTACTCTGTGTGGTGTGCGGGCTTCTCATTGCAGTGGCTTCTCTTGTTGTGGAGCCTGAGCTCTAGGCATGAGGGCTTCAGTAGTTCTGGCACACGGGCTTAGTTGCTGCATGGCACGTGGGATCGTCCCAGACCAGGGTTCGAACCCATGTTCCCTGCATTGGCAGGCAGATTCTTAACCACTGTGCCACCAGGGAAGTCCAAGCTTGAGATCTTGAAGAGTAAGAGAATTACTTCTTTCTTCAGTAGAGCCAGTTATTAGTTTTTTCTATTGCAGATACCTCCAGAAGAACAGCATTCCACCTAAATGTTCCATTTTAGTTTGATTTATGTAAAAATACCCAAACTGTTCAAGTGGAGTTCCTTTACAAGGCAGTGATCTCCAGTTCTGTTGCAAAAGTCAGGAGTCATAGAATGAAAATGATACAACGTTTTCTATAACAAAGAACCACAACAGCTCTTTGGTATTTGCACAGCCATCAGATTGCCATGGGACTACAAGACCATGCAGGTGCTTGATCTTTTTGCCTGTTGTTGAATGAATCTGTGTTTACATTAATGGAGTCATCTGGGAGGTAGGTCTCCACTGTGAATCAAGAGGTTGGTTTTGAATATTGTCTGCCAGTGGTCACTCTGCTAACCACTCCAGTTCTCCTTTAGATAGAGACCTATTCAAATTCAGGTCTTTATATAATTTGTGGCTTAATCATGGTACACACCAGATATATTGAACAACCACAGTGAAAACAATTAAAGTTCAAGAAGTGTGTCAAGAGTGTAGACGCTGGTGGTATATAACTCCCCAATACAACTCCCCAATACCAAAGAAGAGTGGGGAAAAATATATTGTTCAGTAGCAGCATCCTACATCTTGCAGGTAGGATTTAGGAATGTACATCTGACCTATACATGTTGAGGTATTGCCTGTTCCCTAGGCAATCCTGGTGGAGTTTTCTGGTGTTAATTTTTTCTTAATGTTTAGGACATGCCCACAGATTACTGCTGATTTCTGCCTATTTGTATAGCACCTACAAGGCATAGGATCCTTTTGTGTCCAGGGTCGAGGAGAAATGAATTAACAGATACAAAATAAATGGAAAATGGGCCAATTCTCTTGTCCAGTCACTCCATGAATATTTGCTGGGTGTTCAATAACTCTAGCAGATGCTAGTTACTGGGGATTCTGGGAGATAATACATAGTGTCTATGTCCACTGTTCACTCAGACCTCCTCCCCACTCACAAACTCCTATCTCCATCACTATCCATATTCACAGATCCAGGGGACAGTTCATGGAAGAGGGAGAACTTGAGCTATACTTTAAAGTTTGGAGATAGATGTCAAGGCAAGAGGTATAAGAGAAGGTCAAGGTCTTCATAGGCCATGGCCATGGTTTGCACAGAGGAAAGTGAATCAGATAGGCTCAGGAGGAGATTTTGAGTAAGGAGTTCTGGAGATGACATTGCAGAAAATAGGTTGGAATCTTGCCCCAGAGGGAACTCCTGTGGATTCTTATTGAAAGAGTACCTGACTTGGATTCAGACAGATCTGCATTTGACTACTGCAAATCTGCATTTGTCATAGTTGACACCAGTAAGTGTGGGATGGGTTGGTAGAAAATTTTGTTGGCTGGCTGGGTGGAAGAAAGTAGAGAGAATAGGGTCAGAATATATGTCTCTGTAAAGCTGAGAAAAGAAGAATATGAAATAAGAAAACACATAGAAAAATGAGTTTTCTGATAATAGAATCATCACAGGCTAGATTGTGAGACATACACTGGAGATTTTTTTTTTTTTTTTTTGTAGTACGCGGGCCTCTCACTATTGTGGCCTCCCCCGTTGTGGAGCACAGGCTCTGGACGCGCAGGCTCAGTGGCCATGGCTCACGGGCCCAGCCGCTCTGCGGCATGTGGGATCTTCCTGGACCGGGGCACGAATCCGTGTCCCCTGCATCGGCAGGCGGACTCTCAACCACTGTGCCACCAGGGAAACCCCATTGGAGATTTTGAGTTATCCTGAATATATTTTTTGATAAAGTAGTCCTTTTTTTTACTCTAAATGAAGCAGACTTGGTTCCCTTCTATGGCAGATCAAAGTTGAATCCTTAAGGTGGGCTTGCTGGATAGGTTGTACCCCTTGGTGAGCACTGTAACGCCTCCACATCCCCAGTAAGGCTTAACAGGGCTCTCTAAGGAGTCAAGCTCCTGAGGATACATGTATATTACATGAAGGTAGTTAAGGGAAATCATCTCTTAGAATTGATTAACCAAACATAAAGTCCTCAGGGGGGCTTGCTTTGGAAAGAGCTGTGAGATGAAAACCCCAGGCTAGAAGGGCATCTTCACAGCACTGACAGCTCCCCAACTTCCCTTTGCGTTATCATCGCCTCTCCTTTGTTCCTACTGCTGACACTACTTGTAAAATAATGTCTTATCTTAAATAAGCAGAAGGTATAATCCTCCATATGACCAAAGAAGCGCTCTCTAGAATAACCCTCAGTGGAAGTATTTTCTTCATGTAAGGGGTGATTCTCTTTTCAGAGGTAGATTAGAGGATTTGGGAAGAGGTATAAGCAAGCTAGGAGATACATGCTGAATTTAAAAGGCAATATTATATCTAAATATGAAACTAAGGTGATAGATTCAACAGTGATGCTTTGCTAATGTAGAGCCCTCTGGAAACCCTATTGCTCTATTTGACTAACTATAGGTTTATTAATAAAGAACTCGTAGTTTGGGTGTTCATTAAAATCAGCCACTTTAAGTTTATGTGGAGATATGTGGATCTGTGTCCACCAGCTGCAGCCTCCATTGCAGGTTGGAGCTGGCAGAGACACTGGCTAAACAATAAGTAAGAGTGCAAACTACAGATACTTCTCATATTAAGCAAACGCAATAAAGGAAAACCAAGATTTACACAAAGGATTAATTAGGGAACGATTATCCTCATTTCCTTAAAAGATTTTGAATATGATTCCTTTTAAATAGGAAGCTCCCTGAGTACATTTCAAATATACTTGGATGTATATACATTTACCTTTCTAGGAATTGTATTAAAAACACATAATTCTGCAACTTATAGAGGAAATGTGCTTCCATTTATACATTTGGCATTCTTAAGAGATTGTGAAATTAATTTATTGTCTATAACATCATGTTTCTTATTGATTTCTTGTCTTAATATTCCTAAGGAAAACTTTTTTTAATGTACTAGGTATGATGGATAAGACTGAAGATGAATCTGTTTAAATTAAGCCATTATCAACTACTTATAAAGATTTTGTGATATTCTTATCACTGCAGAGCTTTGAGCATATACTAAAGGGAATAGTTACCTCTACAAACTGTGTTTCGTTGAGTCATTACTAGTAACTGATTTTGGTGCTTCTTGTTTTGATAGCTTAGAAGTGTGAATAAGTGGAAAACTAAGAAAGCCCAAGGAAATGCCACTCTAGTATTTCTATTAAAAAAAATAATACTAGAGAAAAAGAATATAACCTAACTACCCCAAAATTCAACAATATAA
The DNA here is from genome assembly GCF_963924675.1 of Phocoena phocoena. NCBI lineage: Eukaryota > Metazoa > Chordata > Mammalia > Artiodactyla > Phocoenidae > Phocoena > Phocoena phocoena. The sequence continues at coordinate 56,672,698 of NC_089240.1, forward strand.
CTCATTTACTTTGATAATGCTATTCTAACTCTACTTCAGGCCATTCCCAGCTGATTTAGGAATCAAAGTTCTAATGTTTCATCACGTTAAGACAATTGTTTTAATTGCAACTTTAGTTTTTAAAAGGCACAGCATCTTAAATGTCCTTAGCCTCTTTCACATTTGATATTTTTTGAACCTTTTACTTTTTCATTGAAGTTGAAATCATCTTTTTGGAAATACCTTTATCTTTAGTTTCTTCTCTGGATTATTTTCCTTACCTGAATTTCTGAACTTCTTAGACTGGTGGCTTTGGGTCTTCTATAATTGGTCCCAGTAATAAGTTTTCTTTAAGTGATTTCTTAGTAGTCTGATTTCTTTTTAAATATCCAAACTATTTTGTTACGCAACAGAATGAAATGCTAAACCATTTCATAAAGCAAATACACGTGGATTTTTCCTCAAAAAGTCAACTAATATCTTTATAATATTGAACATATTTTTGCAACTAATAGATAGTGAGTTTAATTTTAGAAGGTACATGATATATTTAAGGAAGAAGTTAATTTTTTCATATTAATTTTCAGAAAGGTAACTGATTCTATTTACTTCACTTCAGGCATCAAAAGCCATTAATCAGAGAGAACTGAGGAATGATTTGGTTATTTTAGATCTTGTTAAGCTTTGGGAAGAGAAAAATTTCCAATGTAATGGGCAAATTATGGATAATTGGAGCTGTTTTTACCATAATTTATGTAGTAAACAACAGCTCCCCCCAACAAGCTGGTCTTTGTAATATTTTTATTTAATGAAATGGAGAAAATATTTTATGTTGAACAACAAACATAAATGTTTTAACTAGGCAACCATCTGTAATTTAGCATTACCAAACCAAACCAGACAAAAACCTTACAGTTGTGTTAGTTTTTTAAACCTCAACAACAACAACAAAAATCACTACATAAATTGGTAGTGAAAAACTTAAAATATCGGCTTATGGGACCATTCAGTCTTCATCTTCCTCTTCCTATCTACTGATAATTAGGAAATGAAAAACTTCCCTATTTTTTAAATTCCTAAATAATTTCCCAATGTAGCACGTGATAAATTCCAAAGGAAGACAGTTACCATTTCAAATCTGCACAAGTTGTGGCTTTGATTTTGAATATCTGTTAAATTAAAATGAGCCGCACAAGTGCTTAAACCTGTCTTTCTTAAAACATTCTGAGCAAACAGATTACTTGAAAGGTCTTAGCTTGAACACTTCAGAAATTACTGTGGAAGGATTGTTGATGGATACTGCATCACAGCTAACTCTGGTAATTAAAGATTTAGAAAACCCTCATACTGATTATCGAAAAATTTAGCATGAGTTTGAGGAAAAGAATCATGGCCTGCCACAGCCAGTTTTTTTTAACCTTTTTATAAAGGTTATGGACCATATTATTTATAAATACTGTACAATGGAAGGTATAAGCCTAGTTTCATAATTCTGTCTTTATATTATACTTCAGTCTAACTCAGATTAAGATTTTTTTTAAATCTAAATGATCCTTTTTATCCTTGTTTATTATTTTATTAAGTTTCCCATGCAATTTTAAAATTCATGAGAAGGACTTTTGACTTCATTAGGTCATGAAATTTCTGATTTGGTGATGGATTTCAGAGAGGCAACTGTTCCATCTATTCACTTAAATTCAAACAGTGAAAGACTTCGTCTGTTTATCCTAATTACTGTTTATAAAATCTTATATTTTCTTGTGCTTTACTAATCCTGTGGATTTGGGGAAGCTCCACTCTTTTTCCTGTTTTGCTCCTGGGTACTCTTTTTTTTAATGTCTTTTATTTTTCTTCAAAATGTAAAGAAAGGGAATAAAACACTATTAAGTTACTACCAGCATAAGGGAAATAAGTCAGACAGAGAAAGACAAATACTGTATGATCTCATTTATATGTGGAATCTAAAGCTGAACTCGTAGAAACAGAGAGTAGCATGCTGGTTGACAGGGGCTGAAGGGTGGGAAAAATTGGGAGATGTTGGTCAGAGTGTATAGATTTCTTCCAGTGTTAAGATGAATAAGTTCTAGGGATCTAATGTACAGCATGGTGACTATAGTTAACAAAACTGTATTATTTACTTGTAAATTGCTAAGACAGTAGATCTTACATGATCTCACTAAAAAAAAAAAATATGTGAGAAGATGGAGGTGTTAACTAACCCTACTGTAGTTACCATTTCACAATATATACATGTATCAAATTATCTTATTGTACACTTTAAACATACACAATGTTATATGCCAATTATTTCTCATTAGAGCTGGAGAAAAGATATTACTATTTGCATCATGTAGTTTAGTGGTTCTCATTGAAGCCAATTTTGCCCCCCTTGTTCCCAGGACATTTCATAATGACTGGAGACATTTTAGTTACAACTGAGGTGGGAACAGTGCTCCTGGCATCTAGTGTAGAGATCAAAGATGCTGCTAAACATCTTATAATGCACAAAACAGGCCCCCACAGAAAAGAACTATCTGGCGCCATATGTCAATAGCGTGGGGACTGAGAAATCTGGTATAATGGAATCCAGGAAACTTGGAGTCTAGTCTCAACTCTCCCACTAACCATCGAGTCATTTAACACTTCTCTGGGCCTCAGTCTCCTCATTGAAAAATGATGGACTGAGTTACATGATCTTTAAAGAATTTTTCAGCATCCAAAGCTTAGAAACCTATGAAACCTAATGGTCGTCTCTTTGTTATCAGAAAGAAGGGTTCCTTGATGACTCCAATTTTTTCTTTGTTTGGGTAGCCTTCCAGATGATGTACTTATTTACTTTGTTTTTCAATTAATTTTTATTTTTTAATCAAACTAATATATATAGAGATATCTAGATATCTTTAAAGCATTTTAAAATCTATTTTACACAAAGCAGTTGAAATATAAAGTCCTATTTTAGATTATTTTGAATATCTAATTTTTAAAATTGTTTACAAATCTACCGTGTCCTCCATATGCAATTAAACAAACAACACACTTTAAGCATATTGCTTTGAGGGTTCTGCCTGTGTCCAGGCTGTGTGTATTCAGTTCTCCCACACAACCCTGTAAGAAGTTAGTCAGATGGATAATTAGATTATCATGGCACACAATCTTCACACACTCATTTTAGGCATATGTAGATTAGTGAGCACCACACATTATATGCCATTTCTCCAGAGAAACTGGTTGTGTCATTCCTGAAGAAATCTCACTTAAAAAGCCACATGTGGGGATGTTTTCTCAGGCAGTTCAAAAACTAAAGTGGTCCCTAATTTGTACTGAAAAGTATTGATTCCTTTAAGAGCAGCTGTTCTGGTTCTCCCTGTTTCTCTTGGTACCATATGCCAACCATTGTTCTATGCACTAAAACAATAGCTAGGTTTTGTGCTGTGCCTTACAGCCACATCACACCCATTTTATAGGGGAAGAAACAGAGAGGTAAGTGACTTGCCCCAAATTACATAGCTAAGAAGTAGTTTGCTCAGTGTGGAAACTTCTTCACAATGTCATTTCATCAATTTGATATTTGTACACCTGAAACTAATATAATAGTGTATGTTAATTATAACTCATTTTTTTAAAAAAGCCATTTCATCAAAATAGAGGAAAAGTTTCTGGTATCTCTTTTGAACAGGGATCAGCAAACTTTTTCTGCAGGGGCCCTGATAGTAAATATTTTAGGCTCTGTGGGCCATGCGGTCTCTGTCAAAACACTCAAATTTGCTGTTGTATCACAAAAGCAGCTATAGGCAGTACACAAATGAATGAGTATGGCTGTGTTCCAGTACAACTTTACAAGATAAGGTAGTAGCTTGAATTTGGCGTGTAGGCCATAGTTTGCCCATCCCTGCTCTTGAACATTCCTTAAGGTTCCATGACCCTGCTTGATATATCCATTTGCCCTCCTTTTCACCCTTTGGGAGCGTAGCTAAGTTAAATATTTCATTAGGTACTTTAGTAAGAGCACATGTAAAACACTGGGCTCCTCACATCACCAGAAGTTAACCTCCTGAACTCTTTTACCACAGACTAGGCACTGTTCTGATTTGCTCTCTTCTAGCCACACCTTTGGCCCCTTCACAAAAGCTGGCACACAGGCTTTCCAGAAAGCTATTTGAGGCGGAATGCAGAACAGTTGGCTTATAGTGGCCTATGACTATCTGCTTTCTGCCCCGGTAACTATTTCCCAGGTGAGTAGGTGCCCTGCCCTTCCTACACAGAGCTTTTTGCTAGTCATGGTATAGAAATTGTGGATATCCCTTGCTTTTGGAATAGATGTGTTCCATCAGGGCTGGCTAGAAGAGGGAAAATAGAATTATCCAACTACCACTTTGTAATTGGACATGGATTCTTTTGGATAAAAATCATCTTAGCAGACCAAATACACTTTTGGTGAAAGGCAACCTGTTGCAGGCACAGAACACTTGGACAAGATTTCCAAGTCCTAGCTGCCTTCACTACCAGCTTAACCACGGTGCTCATGGCCTTGGGCAAGTCACTTCCCCTCTGTGAGCCTTAGGTTATTATCCATGAGATGGGGATAACAATTATAATTATCCCTCAGAGTTCTTCTGAGAACTAAAGGAGATAATGAATGAGAAAGCGCCCAGAATTGCCACACATAAGGGAGGGAGGGAGATGCAAGAGGGAAGAGATATGGGGACATATGTATATGTATAACTGATTCACTTTGTTATAAAGCAGAAACTAACACACCATTGTAAAGCAATTATACTCCAATAAAGATGTAAGAAAAAAAAAGGTGAGGGAATAATTGAGATGAGTGGGCCATTGGGTCAGTAGCCCAAAAAGTGCTGAAAATCTACTGCTTAAATAATCATCTCTTATTGCTTTTCTTTTTTGCAACACTTCATAGTAATTAGTTTCTATTCTAATTAGAAAAGTAATCTTTGGCCCTTTGCTGAGTTTACCTATAATAAGGGTACCAGTGTACCCTTAGAACATTAGTTCAAATATTTTTTTAATAATACAGAATTGTTTGGCTCCAACTGGAGCCACAACCCTCTTAGCCAACATTCTTAGATATTCTCTTCTTCACCTCATCTCTTTCCACTTTTTTGTACCCAAGGCAAAGTTTGAGGCAAAGAAAATCCTCTTGTGATCTTAAGACTAGCATGATGGTAACTTATCCATGAGCAATTTCCTGAGTGCCTAACTGTGTGAAGAACAGAGTAGAATCCTTGGTCTCAGAAAACTCAGTCTGGATCCATGCTGTCCATTATGTAGCCGCTAGTGACATGTGACTGTAGAGCTCATGAAATGTCACTAGTTCAAATAGAAATGTGAGGGAGGGAGTAGGAGTAGGAAGTGAAGGAAATTATCCAGAGGAAGGTACTCAAGTACACCAGAAATGGGTATTTATTAGAAAAGAGGGCTATAAATCGTTAGGGAGGTGACTAATATGTGTGACATTACTTGCTCTTATATACTCTGCTTTTCACTTTTTGTGGCTTTGATGGATGTAGTCTCAGCTCTACGTTATATAGGTAAAGTTGCTATGTAGATATCGTATTTCAGCAATGTATACTGAATACCTACTCATCCATAGAGTACAGGACAGTGGGGGATAATTTGCTTGTTTTGCTACATGGAAAATACAAGATGCTCAGTGGATAGATTCATGTCATAGTGAGTTCACCACTGAAATTAGACTCTGAGATTGGGTTTGATTTAAATGGCTGGTTAGGAAACTGGATTCAGTTCCCTTAATTCAGGAATCTCATTTTGGGCAATTTCTAACTCACCAATACTGTGTTTGAATGTTAGAGCCTTTGTCTTCCAGTTACTACAGTGTAAGAGCCTTGAGGAGGGAGACAGATTTTTATTCATCTCTGAACCTATACCTGTCTCTCTCCTGTGCCTAGCACCAAACAGGTGCTCAATAAATACTTATTTACAACACAAATAATAGTCCATGAAGTTTACTATTTGACAAAGGAACATAATTGTAAAGGCAATTTTTACTACTTAGAACTACATGTCGATTTTCATTTTAGAGATTTCACAGTACTGATTAATTATTTCAAAATAAGTTTGAAGCTAAATGTCAAGTCTGAATGATGAATTGATTTTATTTACTTTATTTGTCCCAAGCTTATGATTTTTTCATGTCAATGTCTAGAGAAATTGTTAAATAAATTATGGTATACTCATAATATGGAATATTATGCAGCCATTAAATCAGGCAGATATACATATACTGACACACCATATTGTTGAGTGGAAAAAGCAAATTTCAAATCACTATGTTAAGTATCATCTGACTTTTGTAAAATAAAATCACTGCATTTGAATGAACATATATGCATATGTTTATATGTGTATAGGAAAAGCTGTGGTAGAATATATCTCAAGTTATTTAAAGTGGATCCTCCTGAGCAGTAAGATGGAAGAGACCTGGGTCTCAGTGTTTATGTTATACACCCTGTATTGTTTGATTTTTAAAACAATGATTATGAACTGCTTTTGTAATTTTTTAGAAAATTATTTTAAAATTCTGGTACTAAAAGTAGAGCAGGTCAATACAAGTTTTAAACAAAACAAAACTAATTAGGAGGAAACTGATCTCCAATTAAATGGTATATTGGGGGACATATTTGTCTATTAGTTCAACAATGGTCACTTAGAAAAGAAGATTCTTCAACAAATTCTGCTTAGTTCAAGATAAATTTTGTAATGGCACATTTTCTTTGTAAAATGATGTATTATGTATTTTTAGTTAAAGTTTTAAGTATAAATTGTGTGTGCTTTTAAAGTAAATTAAATGGATATTTCAGGCAGATAATCATGAAAATACATGGGATAATAAGGGGTTATGCAGCAGCTCACAGTCTGTACCTTTTTTTATTTTTTTTCTTTTTGTGGTATGCGGGCCTCTCACTGTTGTGGCCTCTCCCGTTGCGGAGCACAGGCTCCAGACGCGCAGGCTCAGCGGACATGGCTCACGGGCGCAGCCGCTCTGCGGCATGTGGGATCTTCCCAGACCGGGGCACGAACTCTCAACCACTGCGCCACCAGGGAAGCCCAGTCTGTACCTTTTTCTTGTTGTTTATTCATAACTTAGGAAATAAAAATACATTTTGGGCCTCTTTACTTCCCAAATAATTCCCTGTCTCTCCAGTACAGTTGTAAGTTTATTGTTAGTAAAAGCTATGTATCCTGTATATTAGGAAACAATTTATTTATATCTTATAATTTATAATTTAGGATTTAAGATATAGAATTTAAATCTTAGGTTATCAGGGTTGAAAGAAGTCTTAAACACCATCTACACAGTCCAACCTGTGTGACACTTGAAATCCCCCTGCAGTAGGAAATACTAAATGCAGAGAAGGCACTCCACACTGTAGTTATTTAATTATTCAGAGAGGAGACTTTTTGAGTCTTACTGTATAGTAGGTACTTTTAGATTATTTATAATAATAATAATTTAGATTATTATTTTATTCTTTACAGACCAGAAAACTGTTTTAAAAAGTCTCTTTTTCAGATTCAAATGTTTACACAATTGACTCCTTCATTGGTTTCATTTTTTCAGCTCTTATCAGCAAGTGTAGTTTCTTGAAAGGTTCACCTTTAATTCACCAGAATAATGTAGAGAGATGAATGAGAAGTAGAACCATAGACTGATTCAAATGAATGGGAGCTTGTAGATAACTCAGTCCAACCCCCTCATTTTGCAGATGGGTGAACTGAGGCCCACAGAATGGCAGAGACTTGCTCAAAGTCACACAGCAAGTCAGAGGAGGACCTAATTATGTCTCTTGACTTCCATTTTAGTGAGCTTCCTGTGGTGATATTCATACCAGTGTCAAATCCCCTTTTGCATTATAGCTTGACCATAGCAATTTGTCCTGAAAAATATGGCAATAAGTTAAGTATGGGTAGACCGTGTGAATATGATATCATTCCCATGATTAGGTTATATTATATGGCATGATTGACTTTAAGAGGGGTCTAATCACACAAACCCTTTAAAAGCAGAGACTTTTCTTCACCTGGTAACAGAATAGAAAGAGATATGAAACTTGAAAGAGATTTGATGTGCTAATACTGACTTGAAGATGGAGGGAGCCACATGGAGAGTAGAGTGGCCTTTAGGAATGATCCCCAGCTGACAACCAGCAAGAAAATGGGGACCTTAAATCTAGAACTACAGAGAAATGAATTCTGTCAACAACCAGTGAAACTGGAAGTGGATTCTCCCAGAACCTCCATATAAGAGATCAGTCTGGTTAACACCTTGATTTTGGCCTTGTGAGACCCTGAGCAGAGAACCCAGCTGAACCAAGACTTCTGACATACAGAACTTTGAGATAATAAATGGGTGTTATTTTATGCTTCTCAGTTTGTGATAATTTGTTATGCAGCAATAAAAAAACTAAAAGTTGTACCATGTGTCTAAGGTAAGCCATTTATCAAATCTCACATGCCTCAGTTTCCTTTTGCTTGTCATAATGGAAGTAACCTGTACTGCTTTGAAATTGTAGTTGTGAAATGTGACTTCCACAGTAATAGGAGATGTACTATTAAATTTGGGTGGTACTATTAATAACAATTTTTATTCTCCCAGGCCTGTAAAAATCCTTTTCGCACACACACACAAAAGTAAAGGCATATAATTTGACCCTAGGTAGAATTTCCCACAATGTAATCTTAGAATAACCAGGCCATATACCTGCAGCTCTACTGTAGCAGAGACAATATTGAGCCTGTAAAACTGTTCATTCATATCACATACTGATTGAGAACTCAGGCTGTACCTTGCACTGTAGTAAGATCTGTAGATGATATAAAAGGGAAAGGAATCAGACATGGTCTTTGCCTTCAAGTAACACATAAGGTAGTAGAAGAGAGAAGATATGGGGTCACACTAATATACGCCAAGATAAGAAGTGCTTGAGGCCTTGAGATGAACAAATAAAGTTTGGTGAGAGTTCAAAGAGGGTTTCCTGTGAACTAACTTGGCCTTGAAGAATAGTGAGGATTTGAATAGTAGGAGACAGAAAAGGAAAAGCATTCCAGCTAGAGGGAGGAACATAAGCAAAGACGTTGATAACCTAGAAGGTTACATGAGGGAGTAACAAGTAGTTCAGTATAACTGAAGTGTAAGATGCATAAGTATAATAGGAAATGAGTTTGGAAGAATAGATTGGGGCCAGATCATAGAAGATCTTGATTTCTGTGTTAAGGAGTTTGGACATTATCATGTGTTTTTTGAACAAAAAGTGAACTGATCAGATTTGTGATTTAGAAAGAAAATTATATCAGCTATGGGGATAAGGGTTGCTGGTGAGGTTTGGAAGGTGATGAGGCAGAGACTGGAGACAGTGAGGCAATTTAGGAAAGAAATAAAATAAGAGATGATAAAACTTAGGAGAGTGGTTTTAGGAAATGAGAAGAGGAGTCACTGAGGTAAAATGGACATAGCATGGCAAGGAGGCAAAGCTCAAGAAGTTTGTAAGGTGCTGAGATAGGTAGAAGGCACACAGCTAGGAAGTTATCAGTCGGGATTAGTACCCAGACAACCTGGCTGTGGAGCTCTTGCTTAACCACTGTAGTTGACTCCTGAGAGTGTGGAGAGCAGTAATAGTCAAGGAAAAGAACACTTTTATATGCAGTGTGACAGGAGCAGCACTCCCATCCAACCTCCAGCTGCTCTTTGATTGAAGGCTAGGAGGAGTTGGGGTGGAATATAAGTGTGTTTATGTGTGTGTACATGCACTGCTTCTGGGAATGAAAGTGGGGAGCAGATTAGGCAAGGCCACCACAGTGAAATCTGTGAGCTACCCGCACACGCCTGCTCCAAGGAGAGTCTGTAGAAATTTGGATCATTTCACCGGGCATCACCACATAATAAACACTCATATAGGATGACTGCATTACACAATGCCTGAAGGTTACTTTTGGAATCCACATTCATTTGTTCTGAGTCTGTTCTAAAGATTTGCTAACTCTCTGCTTGACCCCTGGCATGCACAGCCTGATTCATTGGAAAATATGTAGCACTTATAGCATAAGGCCTTGGGAGGCTTCCCAAATAGTCTATGGAAGGATTTGTGACATATGATCTCAGGACTGCCTATATGGAGCCCCTGTGGTGCACGTTGCAAATGCAGATTCCAGGGCTCACCTTCAGTCTTATTGAGGCTCAGGAATCAACATTTGTAACAAGCTTGGGTCTGTCTTCAGTAAACATAAAAATTCTTTCTTTTATTTATTTGTATTTGTTGTTTGAAATCTCCAAATAAATTAGTCATTGTGCCAGAATAATCAAAGTAATTATGATACTGGATATGTTTCTCTGAATGACACCTTCTCCCAGAGATTCTGATATGTATCTCCCTTCATCTATCCTGTTTGATAATTAAAGTTTAGACCATTTACCTAAAGAATGAGAGTAGGGGCTTCCCTGGTAGTGCAGTGGTTGAGAGTCCACCTGCCGATGCAAGGGACACGGGTTCGTGCCCCGGTCCGGGAAGATCCCACATGCGGCGGAGTGGCTGGGCCCGTGAGCCATGGCCGCTGAGCCTGCGTGTCCGGAGCCTGTGCTCTGCAGCGGAAGAGGCCACAACAGTGAGAGGCCCGCATACCACAAAAAAAAAGAAAAAAAAGAATAAGAGTAGAGTTCCCTGCTGTTGTTAAAATTTTTTTTCTTGATTCTCAACAACTTGTGTGTGACTCTAACAAGAATACATCTAGTTAACTTTAATGTTAGCATATTCACCCACTACCTGAAGAAATTTGGTCCTAATCTTAAAGGAAACTAAAAAAGTTCTTCTTTACATTTCTCTTCTGTGAAATTTTTATACTGGGAGTAGAATAATTGTCACTGCAAGTCACCATTGTCTGCCTCCAGATGAGGAAGCTTGACCTGGTGATGGTAACTGTAGCATTTTTTTGAACATTCTATGCAAGGTTGATTGTCTTGGCCTCCTTAGAACAGTCTCTTTCACTTTAGTCCCTCAGTGACCAGTGTGGGAAAGGGAATTTTATGCGTTGGAGCTGGTTAAATGAAATCCAAAAATAATTAGGACAGCAGCTCTTTCTTTCGGATTGAATTAGGTAGGAATCTCAATGCACTGGGAAGCATCAAGGTCTCAGCCTCAGGCGTTCCCAAAGGACTCTTCAAGTGGCCTGTATTACAGAGGACACTGTTGGAATTGCCTGTTAATTTTGAGAGGAGATGTGTACGTGGTTGTAGGATGACTCACCCTTTTTGCTTGGATGGTTTCTCTTACATTGTGGTCAGACAGACTCTCCAGAGGGCCAGCTCATTGTACGTGTGTGTTTATTCCACCCTGGAGCCTTCTTTATAAGAAAGCATTTGTGGAGTGGTTTGCTGTTTTGTTTTACAGCCACTCTGCAGGCTGTGGAATGGTCATCTGGCCTCTTTATTTGCCTGAGAAAAGCAGTTTTTCCCCTTCTTATCTTCATGGCTGCCAAACAGCAGAAGAGTAACTCAGGGAAGCCATATGATTTCCTTCAATCTGTCTGTTTTGAGACCATTCAGGAACGGTACAAGAACACCAAATCTGAAGTTTATCAGTTTGTATATTTGCTCAAACTGGACATGTGATTTTCTGTTTTTTTCAGGTAACATAACTGACAGATCATTGGTACCCCTTCATTGAGGTGAATTAATCCATAATGCTTGCTATCTACCAGGCACCTGTGCTAGGCATTCTCTTAACTGAGATGAGACAAATTTCTGTCCTCTAGGTGTTTTCAGTCTAGCAGGGAACAAATATAAACAAATTGCTATTTTTTTAAACGTCACAGTGTATGTGAGTATAAAGTACTGAAAAGGTGACTAATTCTGAGGGAAAAGAGTGATAATGGAATGTTCTCAGAGGAGGTCAAGTTGAGGGAAGAAAGGCACTCCAGACAGAGGGACTAGCAAAGAAACATGCTAGCACATTGAGTTTGAGGGAATGGCAAATAGTCCGGTGTTGCTTAAGCAGAGTGCAGGTAGTTGTTAATATTCTGTGTTAGGTTACAAGAGGCCTTGGATGTCATTGTGAAGGTTTTGAACTTTGTCCTGTGGACACAGTCTTAGAAGGATTTAAAAATAATTTGTTAATTAATACAAAAAATAGTATTGAGCACTTCTTATGTACCAGGCATTGTGCATGAAGTGAGTATTGTCTTCTCTAACATTAGTTTTCCCCATTGAGGCTTGGTAGTTTTTAGTTTGCCTGTCCTTAGAAGGATTTTAACTAGAAGTGTGACCCTGAGAATTTGCATTTTAGAATAAGGGCTTTGAGAGCAATATTCAGTGGTGAAACTAGAGGTAGTGAGATCATTCAGGAGACCACCGCTTAAACTGGGCTGTATATGGGCAGAAAAGGATGTGCAGTATGTTTATTGGATGGTCCTAGAGATTTCAAATACATTAAATTTGAATAAATAGTCTGGGAATATAATTAACATATATGAATACAAATAAACCACATGGTGTTTTTGAAAGAACTTGGAGCTTGGAATTATTAGAACATTAGAGTTCAGGCCCTGACACTACTGCATAGCTAGTTGTGAATCTATAAGAATCTTGCTCTTCTTCTTTAAAGTTTCCTTAACTATAAAATGGGAGTTTGAAACTTGCTAGCTACTTTCTAGAGTTATGGGGAACAATTGAGATAATACACGTGAAAGAGTGTGCTATACAAATATCGATTCTTGAGGCAGCTGTGATTTAATGTACTTAGTATTGTGCCTATCTCACAGAGTTGTTATGACCACCAAATGGAATAATAGATTTGAAAGCATTCTGTTAACTTTTAAGTGTGATTCAAGTATTAAGAATTAGTAAAAATAATAAAAGATTGTGACCACCTAGAGGGGTGGGATAGGGAGGGTGGGAGGGAGATGCAAGAGGGAGGAGATATGGGGATATATGTATATGTATAGCTGATTCACTTTGTAATAAAGCAGAAACCAACACTCCATTGTAAAGCAATTATACTCCAATAAAGATGTTAAAAAATAATAATAATAAAAGAGAACAATTCATTCTACATTCAGATGTTCTGTCTCCACTGTGACTCGTGTACTCATTCAGAACTGTGCAGATGAATCTCCACTTAATTTTCACAGTCTGGATTCCCACACGTAACAATCGAATGGGACTAAAAGATTCTATGCATCGGCTTCTTTCCTGTCAAAGTTTGGTTCTGAGACTAACAGAACACCCATTTTACATGAGCTGTCACCAACACTGTGCCCACATTGAGTTACTTTATACCCATGTGCATGCTGAATTTGGGCACAGGCCCTCAGATCCAACAGAAACCCCAAGTTTCCTTCCGTTCAATTGACCAGATACCAATCTTCAAGTTTTGTGCCGAGCAGGGCTACAGGTTTTCACTGGGCAGAAAACACCATGAAACCAGGCATGATCTGGAAATCTATTGCTTGTGATCAGTGGAAATACCTTACCAAGCAGACCCCACCATGGTTTGTTGTTTCCAGTGGAGTTAACAGCCACATGGAAATTCTGCCTTTGGTGTCTATGAGATGGCGGATAGAGGTGAAAAATCAGAGCAGCTTCCACCCTCACCTTTGAAATTCTAAGATAAAGAGAACTTCAAACTCTTCTATCCCATTGTTCATTTCATCAGCAGTCAACAGAAGCTGTGTAGTAATTCTCTCTCCATTCTCTTATTTTAATTTCAGTGGAGCTTGAGATGCTCTGGCTTTTGGTTTTCATGGATCATGCCATATTTTCAAACTGTTATTTTTGAGGACAAGACATTGGGAAGAGCCTGATTCCTTGTCTCTTTACTCTTGGCAAAGAAGATTAGATCGTTTAAAGAGATGCTCTATTGGCTGAATTCATGAGTCAGTATTAGTGAATCTAATGCATATTCAAGAATTTTGTACCATAAGAGTTGAAATTCCAACCTGTAATGTAATCTTTTAAAAAGATTTAACATGGAAAAATAATGAAAGAAAATTAAAGACAAGTAAAATGTATCACTAGTTACCTAATCACCCTATCAAAATTCATTTTCATGTTTATACAAACATTTAACCATTTTAATTTTCTATATTTATACATGTAACCTGTGTTTCTTTATCTGGTGTATATAAAACATGTTTTTTTTGGTCATGGGTTATTTCTTTTATATTTTGTCTTTTTATGGACATATTATACATAGTATTTTTTTATTTTAATTGCTTCTTGACATACCATAGAGCTGCACTGTCCAATACATGTGGCTATTTTTATTTACATTTAAGCTAAATAAAATTAAAGTAAATTAAATTTTCAATTCCTCAATCTCATTAGCCACAAGTCAAGGGCTCAATAGCCACATGTGTCTAGCAGCTACTGTTTTAGACTGTGGAGATATAGAACATTTCCATCAACAGAGAAAGTTCTATAGGGAAGTATAGCCATAGAGTAAATGTGCCATAATATAGTAAACCATTTTTCTATTATTGGGCATCTAATTATTTCTCATTTTTATATATTATGGATAACTTGATAATGAATATACCTGTGTATGTAGCTATTTGCTTTGGTTTAATTAATTCTTAAAATCAATTTCAAAAACTGAGTTATGGGGTCAAAGAGTATGAACATGATTTTTTTAGAACCTGTAGTGTATTGCCATAGTCTTTTCAAGAAGATTTATATCAACTTAAAAGTGCTTTGAGTAGCATATGATTGTACTAGTTTCACTGCAATGTCAACAGCACTGGACATTATCAATTTTAAGTTTTTATTCTACCCTGTTTTTCATTAAATGATAACTTATGTTTGATTGAATTTACATTCTCTTTTATTATTGGTGATAACATGGTTTCCTACATAGTTTTACTTTTTCTTGCATGGAATTGTATATTTACATGTTTCCTCATTTACATTTTGATTTCTTAGTGCTTTCCTTATCAGTTGAATAAGTCTTTATAACATATATCAAATTTTCCACCAATATAATCTTTAAAGATTTTTTTACACAATATAATCTTAATGTATCCTCCAAAATGCTAGAAAAATTTAAATAAGCTCTAAAGTATTTGAAGATTTTTAAAGATTGTTTTTATATCACTTTTAAATGTTAATTTAAGGGTCATAAAAAGAGACAGTGAGAATTAAATCATTTTTCAATAAAGAGTGTTTAACTCTTGGGAAATACAAGGGACATGCAGATTTCTACAGATCAGAAAGGAGGGCAGGATTTATAATTTTGTAAGTTTCCCCCAACTCCCTAACCTGTAATGAGACTTAGCAGCTTCAGGCTCTTAAATAATTTTAGGCTTAGATGGTTGCTCCCTCTACTTAAGGCACATCTGAAACTCTGAGATGCAACCACCCAAAAGAACACACTGTGTTAATTCATAAGGACCAGTCCTGAAACGTCCAGAATCATTTGAAGTCCTGGACCTGATGTCTGGGAGACCCAAAGGGGAAGTCAGTGGAATTGCAGCTAAGTAGTAGAGTATTTCGTACATCACACTGATTAGTTTCTCAAAGGTCTCTCTCCCTACAGGAGGAAAAGCAGCACATAGAAACTTTCGGAGAGTGCCTAAAGTTGGCATGATTTTTTTATTAGTTGTTTTAAATAATAAAAGTAATACATTCTCATGGAAGAATGATCAAACCTTACGAAAGGGTATATGGAATGATAAAAGTCCTACTCATGACCTTACCTACTATTCTCCATCCCCCCCTCCTGGTTTCACTCCTCAGAGGTAAGCGTGGTGACCAATTTCTTGTATATGATTCCAGAGATATTCTGTGCATATAAAAACTTGTTTATATAGTTAAATACATGCATATTATTTTTCAAAAATGCTATCATACTACAATTACTGTTCTGCAAATTGATTTCTTCACTTAATAGATCTTACACACTTTTCCATATCAGTATATATAGCTGTATTAATTTTCATAAAGGCTTCACAATATTCACTTGTATGGATGTGTTGTAATTTATTTTGCCATTTCCCACTACTGATGGATATTTTTTTCCTAACTTTTTAAATTAAAAGTAGTACTGTAATTAACATCCTCAAGAGGCAGTATATACAGTGCTTAAGGGGAATGGTTCTGGAGCAGACTATTTTGATTTGAATGTTGGTGCTGCTACCTCCTTACTGTATGATCTTGGACAAGTTACTTAGTTTGTCTCTGCCTCAGTGTCTTCTTGTGAAAAAATTAACATAATAATAATCTCTATCCCATAAGATGGTTAGGAGGATTTAATGAGTTAACAATACACATTAAGAACTTAAGTATTTATACATTACGTGCCAGACACATAGAAAATATTAACAATCATTAGTTAATATGATTGTATACCTTTATTAGCATACTTTTGCAAATATAATTTCTTAGTTATTAAATAATTGGATAAAACAGTGTATGCATTTTAAATGCTGGTAGATATTACCCCTTTCCTTGCCAAAAAAAAACCCTGCAAGCATTTGCTATTATTAAATTTTTTAATCTTTTAAACCTGATAGGTGGGAAAAAAAGCAGCTTATTATTTTAAGTTTCTTCTCTTTAATTATGAGTGAGCATGAACATCTTTTCACATGTTTATTGGCTATTTATATTTCTATCCATGTGAACTGCCTGTTCTTGGCTTTTGCCCATTCATTGTTGTTGTTTGGCTTTTCGTCTGTTTCTTATTGATTTATAGAGCTCTTTGTATATAAAGGAATTTGGCTCCTTTTCCTATGTGTTACAAATATGTTTCCCAATTTATCTTTCAACTTTGTTTATATGTTTTTCTGTCCAGCAGTCTTAAATTATATAATTAAATTAGTCATTCTTTTCCTTTATGGCTTTTAAGTTTGGAGGTTATGCTTAGAAAGTCTTTCTAGGTGGGTTTGATTTAAATCACATACTGGAAGTAGTTTTGCCAAAAAGACTCAATTATGGATGTAAAAACTAGAAGGGATCTTAGAGGTTGCATAATTCAACTTTCCTCTCCTCATATCTTTTAAATTTTTCTTTGCAGAGGAAAAGAAATTTAGCCCAATGAAGGGAAAGATTTCATAGCAAGCTAATGGTAAAAATGTAGACTGGAGTGCTGGACTCCTGATGCCTATTCCAGTGATCAATTTAGTTTAACCAGATTGTTTCAGAAAAAGAGTTTTCTTACTTAAAAAAAAACACATATTTAAACAACTTAGAGATAGAGTTCGTTTTTAAGAAAGTACACAGCACATTTTAAAACAAAGATTCATTTTATTTTTCAATTAATTTTTACTTAGAGAAACATCAGCATATTTTCAGTTAAAAATAAATCATGTATGTGCTTTAGGTATTTAGTTGAACAAATGTGCAAGTATTCTAACCAAAAGAGCATATCTGGTTTTGTTTTGTTTTTTACTTTCTCAATTATCAAGTGTGAAATGTGGATTTATTTTAACAGAAATGTATTGTGTCTGATAGAGATGAGAACTGAAAAATGTTGGCTTGGCTGCTAACTGCATTCTCACCTTCCTTTCCCTGCTTTGACAAAGCCTGGAATGAAATCTAATTCCTTTTAAATTATTTGGGACCTTAGCCATTGTGACCTATCTTGTATGCAGATCTACTCAGAGCATTCCCTATTCTAAAGCCCTCTCATGGCTCCTCATTTCCTGTAAGATAAGGTCCAAGCTCCATAGTCAAACTTACTGTAGCCATTTGACCTCTAGCAGCTATGCATAGTCTTCCAGTCTTATTTACACTTCTGTTTATACATGCTGTTTCCCTGTTTGTGGCAACTTTTTGTTCCCCACCTGCCTGCCTGACAAAACCAATTTAAGTAAACATTATTTCTGCTACTTCTTGTGAAGGCTTTTCCAATCTTTTCACCCCAAGACTAAGTTTTCCTATAGTCAGGACTTCTGGAGTGGCAATTCAAGCATCATGGTGCATCCTTTACCCAGCGAAGCAGCCATTTAACTGGTAACAATTAATAAAAACAACCATTTAAAATCTCTGGAAATTTCCCTAAAGGCATAAAGCAAAGGGAGAAACATTTATTCAAGGAAATAATTAAATCTCAGTAAGAACAGCAGGAGTCTATGGTATTTGAGCCATGTCCTACTCTCATCCTCACCCTAGCTCCATGTGATGGAAACTGTTCTCCAGATAGGTACAATCAAGAAGATGAGGGATCCCTCTCCCCCAACTCCTATTCTAGAGCTATTGTTAACCCAAAGGGGCAGTTCATCAGCATCTCTTAGACCCTTTAGCCCTGTATTGCAGAAGCACTATTCTAGGCAGACACAGCTGAGATGACTTGAGATCCCTCCCATCACCTAGTTTCCACTCATGAGGATTCTACCCCAGTGGTGGTAACTCAGGACGACCCAGTTCATACAAAGGGTGAAGGTTGGGAAAGGCAAGCCAAGAGGACTAGGGACTACTTTGACTCCCCAGGATCCACAACGATAGCAGAGGAATCACTTTGGGAGAAGCAGGTCACTGCCTCTGTCCCCCAACTCTACTGCAGTGACAGAGTTTCTGCAAAGTGGAAAAGGCAGGCCATTAGTATGGAGAGCTCCACAGGTCTGCACGAGGGAACTGACTTTATTTGGAACAAAGCTTGGACAAATTCGTGCCTAAGAGCATTGTAATGGAGATCTTGGAGATAAGCAATTAGAAAGGGATTGAAGGAGTTCCCTGGTGGCCTAATGGTTAGAATTCAGGCTTTCACTGCCATGGCCCGGGTTCAATCTCTGGTCAGAAAACTGAGATCCCTCAAGCCATGTGGTGTGGCAAAAAAAAAAAAAAGAAGGGGATTGATATTTCCATCAGTAGTTGCAACAATTAAAACATCACACAAGCTAGAAGGTTACCAGAGAGAAGGAAAAAAGACAACCAAGAAGAGGCCCTGTGGAATCATACTCATTTCTAGGTTTGTAGAGTGTTATGTACATGTGGTAGGCTGTACCCACTAAGCAGAAATGAGAGCAAGAGGTGGGGCACACTTTGAAACATTCCTCAAGCCACACACAGATCTGCAAAATGCATTAGTAAAATGCAGAAGGCTTAAGGCTGAAGATGCTTAAGTACAACCTCTGAGCAAACATTGCCTGAACAATATGCTACTCTGACCCTGGGGCAACTCCTAGGAAGCCAGGCTTAATAATAAAATACTTGTCTTTAGTGGAATGTAAGACAATGCCCAAAGCTGTACCTTCTGAAGAGTGAACAGAGAAAAAAACTTCCGAAATACTTGTCCCTGGCTGGATGTGGGGCAAAATCCTAAACTCCCTGAACTGTGAATGTAGTCTCCAAACCACGTGTATGTTCAATGGTAAAGGGCACAAATCTAACTGGCTAAGGGACTTAAAGAGCAGCCTTTAACCAAAATGGGGTTTATGTACATCCAGGGTTAACCTATGGGAGGCCAGTCTAAAAGATAATAAGGAAGTGTATCTGAACAGACATTAGAAGCTTCACAATGTGGGGGAAATAGACTTCATAGAATTAGTTCATCCAAGTCGCTAAACAAACAAATGACCAAGCAGAAAATAAGAGCAACAAGCTTTAGAAAGGGGCAGGACAGTATCCAGAGTTGTTACAATCTAGTATCTGAAATAATCCAGTTTTCAGCAAAAAAATTGAGATGTGCAAAGAAAGAGGAAAGTATGGCCCATACACAGGAAAACAAAAAAGCAGTCAACAAACACTGCCCACGAGGAAACCCAGGTGTTGGACTTACCAGACAGAGTAATATATTTAAAGCTACTTTAAATATATTCAATGAACCAAAGGAAATCATTTATAAAATACTAAAGGAAAATATGAGAACAATTTCTCAACAAATACAGAGTATCAGTAAAATGATAGAAAATAAAGAAGAACCAAATGGAAAATCTGGAGTTGAAATATGTAATTGAAATGAAAAATTCACTAGAGAGACTTAACAGTAGATTTGAGCTGGTGGAAGAAAGAATCAGCAAATTTGAATATATATTAATAAGATTATGCATTTTAAAGAACAGAAAGAGAAAAATAATGAAGAAAAATGAACAGAGAGCCTCAGAGAAATGTGGGACACCTAAATAGTGCACCAATATACATGTAATGGTAGTATCAGAAGGAAAGAAGAAAAAGAGCAGAAAGAATATTTGAAGAAATAATGGGTAACATCTTCCCAAATTTGATGAAAAACAATCTGTACATCAAAGAAAGTCAACTCCAAGCAGGAAAAATGAAAAGAGATTGACACCCAGTTGTATCACAGTCAACATGTTGAGGACAAATGTAAAGAGAAGATCTTGAAATCAGCAAGAGGAAAATGACAATGAAAACAAAATAAGATTAACGACTGACTTCTGATTGAAAATAAGAGAGCAGAAGACAGGGTTATGGCACAAAGTGCTGAAAGAAAAATCTGCCTACTAATAGTCCTGTATTCAGCAAAACATTTTTAAAAGTGAAGAAGAAATAAAGATATTCCCAAATAAACAAAATCTGGGAGAATTTGTTTCCATCTGACATACCTTGCAAGAAATATTGAAAGCTGTACAGCAGAAACTAACACAACATTGTAAAGCAACTATACTCCAATAAAAACTTTAAAAAAAAAAGAAATATTGAAAGGAAGTGACATCAGACAATAATTTGAATCCTCAGGAAAAAACAAAAAGCTAAAGTAAAGGGAATTATGTAGGTAATGATAAAAAGTATAATTATATATTTAAAAATTTTTTTTCTCTTAACTCAATAAAGATCAATAGTATGAAACAATATGAGTAAAATTGTACTCTTGGGTCTACGACATATAGAAATGTAATATATTTGACAATAAAATGCAAAGGAGAAGAGTGGGAACCAAGCTAAATTAAAGAAATGATATCAGTTAATGAATCCACAGAAAGAAATGAAAAAAATAATAATAAATAGTAAATATGAAGATTAACATAAAAACCTCTATAAATTGTTCTCCCCTTTCTTAGCTTCTTTAATAAACATAGGATTATATAAAGCAATAATTATAAACATGTATTGTTTGCTTGATTACATATATAGACATATTAGGCAAAACAGTTATTATATAAGGGGAGAGAATGGATCTGTAGAGGAGTAAAGTTTCTATAACCTCCTGGAATTTAGTATAAATCTGAGATAGATTTGATCATTTAAAATGTATGTTAGAAGCCCCAGAGCAACCAGTGAGAAAATAATACAAAAATATAGTTTACAAAAGTTAACATAGTTAAAATTGTTCACTAGAAAATATCTACTTTAGAAAAAGAGGCGGTAGTAAGAGAGGAGCAGAGGAAAAAACAGTAATGAGAAATATAGAAAACCAAATGGAAAAGGTAACTCTAACTATGCCAGTAATAATATTAAATGGGAATGAATTAAACAATAAAATCAAAAAGTAGAGATTGTCAGCATGGATAAATAAAACAAGATACAAGTATATGCTGCCTACAGGAGACTCACTTTAGATTCTAGCACACAAATAGGTTAAAAGTGAAAAGATGGGAAAAGATATTCCATACAAATAATAATCAAAAGAGAACTGGGGGCTTCCCTGGTGGCGCAGTGGTTGAGAGTCCACCAGCCAATGCAGGGCACACGGGTTCGTACCCGGGTCTGGGAGGATCCCACATGCTGCGGAGCGGCTAGGCCCGTGAGCTATGGCCGCTGAGCCTGCACGTCCGGAGCCTGTGCTCCACGACGGGAGAGGCCACAACAGTGAGAGGCCCACGTACTGTAAAAAAAAAAAAAAAAAAAAAAAAAAGAACTGGGGTGGCTTCTAGTAATGTCAGATAAAATAGACTTTAAGTCAAAACTATTACTAGAGATAAAAGGCATTTTGTAATAATAAAGGATCAATCCATCAAGAAGATATAAAAATTATAAACATATGCACCTAACAACAGTGCCCTAAAATAAATGAAGCAGAGAGAAATAGTTCAACATAATAATTGGAAAGCTCTATCCATTATATAGAACAATTAGACAGAAGATCAGCAAAGAAGACTTGAATAACTCTATAAAGCAGCTGGACTTAACAGACATTCATCAAGCACTCCACTCAACAATAGCAGAACGCAAAACCTTCTCAAGTGAATATGAAACATTTTCCAGAGTAGACTGTATAATACAGTGTAAGAAAAGCCTTTTGTGCTGCAAATTTTACAATCAATAAAATGAAAATCCAACCTATAGAATAGGAAAGTATGTATGAAAATCATGTATCTAATAAGGGACCTATATGTAGAATATATAAAGAACTCTTACAAACTAATAGTAAAAAGACAACCCAATTTAAAATGGGCTAAGGATTTGAATAGGTATTTCTCCAGAGAAGATATACAAATGAAAAAATGCTCTATATCACTAGACATTATGGAAATGAAAATCAAGACCATAGTGAAATATCACTTGATACCCACTAGGATGGCAGTAATAATCATAATCATAAAATCATGTAAAATCACAAGTGTTGGCAAGAAATTTGGGAAATTGGAACCCTCATATACTGCTGATGGGAATGTAAAATGTTGCAGCTGGTTTGGAAAACATTCTGGGAGTTTCTCAAAAAGCTAAACATGCGAATTCACTATTAGATATATAAGTACAGGTACATAGCAATTTCATTCCTAGGTAAATATCAAGAGAATTGAAAATATATGTCCACACAAAAACTTGCACATGTTCATAGTAGCTTTATTAATATTAGACAAAAGGTAGAGACAACCCAAATGTCCATCAGCTGACGAACAGATAGGTAAAATGTGGTATATCCATATAATGTAATATTACTCATCCATAAAAGGAAACAAAGTACTGATATCTGCTACAGCATGGATGAACCTTGAAAATATTAACGTTAAGTAAAGGAAGCCAGTCATGAATGGCCACATATTGTATGATTTCATTTATATGAAATGTCCAGAATATGCCAATCCATTCAGCCAGAAAGTAGTTAAGATTCACAGGGGCTTTGAGGAGAAGATAGGGAGTGACTGCTAATGGGTATATGTTTTGTTTTGGGGTGATGAAAGCATTGTGGAATTTGATAGTTGCACAACTCCGTAAATACGCTAAAAACCATTGAACTGTATACTTTAAATGGGTAAACTTAATGGTTTGTAAATTTTATCAATAAAGCTGTTAAAATGACTGTGTTCCTCCCCCACCATGTTTTTGCAGCACTCTGTATTGTTCTCACTTATGAATTTTTTCAAGTTACATTTTAATAACTATTTGCTTCTGAGAACCTCAAAAGACAAGGTCTGCTGCCTGCTCCCTTCTGTTTCACTGGCTCATAGGATTCGGTTGCCACCTTTTGAATGGGTAGGAAGACTTTGATAAAGACAATGAGTTGTAACAAATATAGAATGCGGCAATTTTTGGAATATATAGAATAGATAAACGACAAGGTCCTACTGTATTGCACAGGGAACTATATTTGATATCCTGTGGTAAACCATAATGGAATAAAGACTCAGAATGGACTTGAGGACATGAGGAGGGGGAAGGGTAAGCTGGGACAAAGTGAGAGAGTGGCATGGACATATATACACTACCAAATGTAAAATAGATAGCTAGTGGGAAGCAGCTGCATAGCACAGGGAGATCAGCTTGGTGCTTTGTGACCACCTAGAGGGGTGGGATCGGGAGGGTGGGAGGGAGATGCAAGAGGAAGGAGATATGGGGATATATGTATATATATAGCTGATTCACTTTGTTATAAAGCAGAAACTAACACACCATTGTAAAGCAATTATACTCCAATAGAGATATTAAAAAAAAACATAATCAAAAAGAAAATGAATATATATGTATAACTGAGTCACCTTGCTGTATAGCAGTAATTAACACAACATTGTAATTGAACTATACTTCGATACAAAATAAATTAAAATTAAAAGAAAAGAATATGGCAGTTTAGTTATCTATATGCAAATCTATAAGATATCAGTTCCATGGTAGAGGGGCTCATTGCATAAAATGTGCTTTTTCCGTTAGCATAAATGAACTTTAGCATATCTTATATTAAAAATGTCCAGTTTGATTTACACTTTTATAAAAGTATGCTTTTTTTCCCTTCCAAATCCCAAGCAATATCTTTGATTTTATTTTTTTCAGTTTTAGCCACCTCCCCTAGCTTATATCAAGGAATAAAAATGGAGTTTTAAGATATAATTACATGTGCTACCAACACTGGTGTGCAGTTGGAATTATTGTAAGTCAATCAGGATTTCTGAACATCAGTGACTAGTTGATGCCAGGCTTTATTTTGGACTTGTGTGATACAATGAAGGAATAGTCAAATGAATCTAGCTGCTAGTTCTTGCCGTGTTTCTTCCTAGTTTCAGGACCTTAGGCAAGTTACTATGTCTCAGTGTGCTTAAGTTTCCTCATCTATTTTCTCTACTATGCAGTGCCGTGGAGAAGATGCATTATGATAATTGATATGAAAGCACTGAAAACACACACTGCACATAGATGACGGTGACGATGATAACAGTGGAGGCTCATTTTGTTACTCAATGTATATTATATGCCAGGCACCGTGCAGAACACCTGACATGGACTAGCTTACTTAATCCATACAACAACCAGGGGGGTAGATATTGTCACTATAGTTGTAGTGACTATAGGTATCACAATGCTGGCCTGTGGTGAGTGCTAGGTAAATATTACCTTCCTTTTTCCATAGGTATTTTTTTCCACTCTCCATCTAAGTCAGTTGCAGATGCTCAGAGACCACTCTGTTTTTATGTGTGTATAGCACAAGCATCTAGGCAAATTGTGACTAGGACATTTAATGAAAATGGACCACAGGGTCCCAGGCAGCCCAGTATTACTTAGCCCCATGAAAGGTCCCCAGGCCACTCTAGTCCTCCCTGGATGGAATATTGTCCTTTTCAGCATCCAAAATGTGCAGAAAGCAAGAACCACCACATTTCAGAGCTACTACTTCCTCATCACATAAGAAGTACAGCAAACAAAGTTCCGTTTTCCAGGGCTGAGAGCTGAAGAAAATCATATCACGGCCCTCTCCTAACAACCTCTTAGAGGGTGCAGTTAATTTTCAACTGACCTGGTTATGTTTCTTGTAGTATGATGTTCCCTTCTCCTTCTTCTCAGATGTCAGTTCCTACCTATCTCTTTGCCATGCTTGTTTGTTCCTGGGAGAAAGCAGCTAAAGCTTGCTTCCAGGAGGAAGTTGAGGGTAGTTTAGCTCCTTTGCCAGGAACACACCAACCCAGCTTTCTGCAGGCTGTGTTAATTTGTGTTTTCATTGGTTTGTACATTCATTCATTCATTCATCCACAGACAATTAATATTTGACAAACAATATAAGAGCCAAGTCATGTGCTACGCACTGGGGATAGAACAGTGAACAAAACAGAGTTTCTGCCACTCTCAAGGAACTGATAGAGATAACCAAATGAACCATCACATACCCTGGTCCTGTTTTGAAGGCTAAGTGTCTGGTGTTACCAATCTTATGATCACAAAACATTTAGCCCAAATCTCATCCTCCTTCAGAGAAAGAGCATTATTAAACCAAGTACTCAAGAGTTAGTCATTTGGAGACTGAATCATGGAAACTCAGAAAACTAGTGCCAGGAGTGAGGCAGCAGAAAGGAATGAACATGGAACATATAGTCAGAAGTTATTGTGCCTGGGCCCAGCTCTCCTGTTCACTGGCTAAGACAGTTAGCTTCTCTGCCTCCTTTTGCTCATCTGGAGAATGAGGTTAATGAAAATCTCTACATAGCAGGGGTATTGGGAGATTAAATAAAATACTTCTCAGTCACTCTGTATCCACCTACCCTGATGTACTTATTAATATCTGAAATTATTTTTTAATTCTTTATATACTTGTTTCATGCACCTCTCCTAAAATGGAAGCCTTCTAAAGGTAGTCAGTGACTTTGTCTGACTTGATCATCACTATATCCTTACTCAGATTGTGCCTGGTAGGTACTGGTTTATGGCAGGTACTGAATACATTTTTATTGACAAAATGGATGATAATGAATATAAAGGTATTTTAAATTTATTAAATGCTATACATATAATAGTTGTTAAAATCTCTAATCCAACCCCCTTGTTTTATAGATCTCTGAAGACAATTTGGTATATTAGAAAGAGTGTTGGATTAGGAATTAAAACCAGAGTTCAAATTACAACCCTGCTACTTTCTAGCTGTTCCACTTTAGACAAGTTACTTAACCTCCCCAAACTTCCCTTAACTCATCCGTTTTCCTCACAGAGTGGCTATGCAGATACCATGAGATAAATTCATATGCCTGCTTTATGACCTTAAAATGTTCTGCAAATATAGGTTTTATAAGATGAGAAAACTGAGAATTAGGAAAAAGGGTAACTGGTCCAAGGTCATGCAGCAAGTTAGTATCAGAATTTATAATGGAATCTCAGGCTCCTAACTCCTATCCTATTATACTGAGGCAGATTCCAGAGCAGAAATAGTGGAGGAAAGTAGATAGTGGCCAGGGATAAGGGAAAGCAGGCTCTGTCTGGCTGACTCTTGTCTTTTCATCATAATGACAAAGGGGAACTAGGAAGGTAGTGTGTCAGAGACCACATGATCACTCTGCAGAATGGAAAGAGCTTGTTCATCAAGTTGAAATATTTATCTACATTTATCTAACAATGACAGTTCCATCAACTCTTTACCACTTCACTTTTACCTAGTTCAAAAAGATGCCAAGAATGGCACATTTTCTTCCTCAGGTTTTATCCTAGATTACATTTTGTTCAACTTGTGTTTACCTGTAATCTAGAAAGAGAATAAGGCAAGCTAAGAGTATGTAACAATTATTCTCTATTTCTATTGAGGACAAAGGGAAAAAAAATCTGAGGGATTTGGATTAGATATGAGGAAGAACTTGTAGCCAGGATGTGAGCAGTATTGTGATCAAATTGATATTGTGGGAGGGCTGAGCGCAAGGTCTACCTGCAGGAAGTTGGCAGCGGAAACTGGGATAGTGGTGGAGAAGAGCATCCTGGCGGAGAAGAGGTTCTGCCGGAACAAGCTGGTGGAGATGCAACCGAAAGTTTTGAAGATGTAGGCCACTCCTCTGATGCCAGAGAAATGCTCAAGCAGTACTATATTGGTGATGTGCATCTGAATGACCTTAAACCTGGAAGTGGTAGTAAAGACCCTCTGAAGAGCAATATGTGCAAAAGCTACTGGTCATATTGGATCTTCCCCATCATAGGTGCTATTCTCTTAGGTTTTCTGTATCATTACTACACGGTGGAGAGCAAGTCCTCCTCAGGAAACCTTGTTGAAGTCTGGAAAGCACATCCACTTAGGAGTGAGAACTAGAGACTTGCTTGGAGGCTGCAGCGGTGCCCTCTTCTCAAACACTGCCAAAAGTATTCTTCTCCCTCGGACCCCAGACTGTTGGCCAGACATCTGCCTCAGCCCTGGGGCCAGTGTCCAAGTCATTTCTCAGAGCCTTACTCTCAAAGCACTGGCTCATTGTTCTGTGTCCTTGCCTTTGTTTCCTCTCTTTACTCTTTTCCACGAGCACCTTTATGTTTCAAAACTTTCTTTTATAATTGTAAGTCCATGTGTCCTAGTGACATTGCCCTTCGGTAAAATAGCCTGCTTTCCAATACTTTGAATGCACATTAGACATACTTAACAGGGCATCACACTCTGGTTTTGAAGCTTTTCTTTTTCCCTTTTTGCTTTTAAGTAAATATTACTTTTAAAATTATGACTTAATTCTGTTATTTATCATAAGAGGTTTAATTCATGAAGTCAGGTTGCACACCTGCGACTTAAAACACAACTGCAGAATGATCTTGTTCCTTGTTTATATTTGTTAAAACTGAGGGTAGCAAGGATTCCTTGCCACCTCCTAAGGCCACCAAGTGGTGCTGGGCAGAATTCTGCTTCCCTTTTGTTTATGGGGAGTGGAGAGAAACAGGGAGAGAGAGAGATGAATTGGGATAATAGAGTGAATTCACAGTAATCTTTCTTTTGAAAAATATTGAAAAACACTACTTTTATGACAGGAGTTTAGAAAAAGCACTGAAAACTTAATCCTTTACTTTGGTTTGGCACCAGTTCCTAGTCATCTTTTTTTTCTCTTTTAAACCCCTTACCATCTTTTATTGGTAAAATATAAATTTATAAGTATGTCTTTAGAGCTTTACAGTTTTGCTAAAGGATTTTGCTATTTTTTTGTTTATCAACTTTTTATTCAAGGGCAATTTTTTATTCCCCTTTTTACAGAAATAAGAGACTCCAAACTGATCAAAGATACAGTATTTGATCTTACGTTTGCCCCAGTAAAATAACTCCCGTGGTAAAGCGGCATTCGGAAAGGGGAGATCGGGACAAGAGAATGTTTTCAGTTTCATCCATATTTTACCTCCATGGCTCCAATTTGTGATTTTGTTGTTTTTCCATTGAGAATAAAAAACTGATAATTGTTTTTTTCTCGGAGAAAAAGTTGATATTGTGAAATCTTTGGTATTTTTTGAAGAGCTTTTCATTCATCTGATATAGGTTAGCAGTGTCTTAATTAGAACTCAAAAGTTGTTCAGGGTCCATCTTGGCCTTCAAATTAACATGCTATTTGAAAGGCAACATTGATAGTTTTCAAGTTATTTGGCTTAAGGATAAGTGGAAGAGCAAAGAAAGAGGGAGGAGAGTTGATTAGAAAGTTCTCTGGCAGTGTTTGGGCTAGACACTGGAAGTTCATCAATGAAGGCCATATGATGGATGGGAACAACATACATAAGTGGGTAATTTGTGGTATAAAATATTATAGGTGCTCTGAAAGAAAACTGTACAAGTTGGGGACATGATCATATTCTATGTAAGGGATGCAGAGTCATGAAGGGCTTCATGGAGTAGGTGATGGCCTCTTGAGCTGAGACTTGAGATGCAGCCAGGGAGGCGGATGGGGGTAGGATGAGGTCATTCCAGTTGGAGGGAATGGCAATGTAAGCAAAGACACAGGGGTGTTAAACAGCTGGGTTAGACTGGAGAACTGAAATAGGGTAGTACTGCTGGAAGGTCATTTGGAAAAGGTTGTGGAAGTGGTGAAAGAAAGAGCTAGAAATAAGCCTTGAATACCAAGCTAGTGCTTTGAATTTGTATCCTGTAGGATAAGTGGTTTCCAGTGCCTGCCTGAGGAGATTGCTTAGACATTTAATAAAATTACAGATCCTCAGGTCTTACCTGTAGCTTCAGATTCAGAAGACTCTGGGCTAAGTAGAGATGGGATCAGATCTCTGTACAGTTGACCCTCACTATCCACAGGGAAATGGTTCCAAGACTCTTGTGGATACCAAAATCCACAGACGCTCAAGTCCCTTATATAAAATGGTGTAGTGTTTGCATATAACCTATGCACATCCTCCAGTATACTTTAAATCACCTCTAGATTACTTCTAATACCTAGTGCAATGTAAATGCTATGTAAATTGTTGTACATACAGTGTAAATTCTTTGTAAATAATTTCCAGCGTGCAGCAAATTCAAGTTTTGCTTTTTGGAACTTTCTGGAATTTGTTTAATGAATATTTTTGAGCTGCACTTGGTCAAATCTGTGGATGCAGAACCCACAGATATGGAGGGTCAATTGTATTGCTAAGTAGCTCTTCAGGGGATTATGATCCATCAGTGAATTAGGCCACTGTTGTAAACCATGGGGAGTTCTGAGAGCTCTTAAGGAGAGAAGTTACAGAAACAAATATTTTAGGTAGGATTCCTCTGGGATACAGTGTAATTTGTGGATTGGAGAGGATCAGACAGGAGGCAGAAAGACGTGAATAAGAGAGTTCAGTTATTTTGAAGGTAAGGTTGTGTGTGTGTATGTATGTATTTTTGTGTGGGGGGTACGATTTAGGTAGTAAAATTAACAGATAGTAGTCACTGATGGACTGGATAGTGATGGTACATGGGATACATTGAGGAAATGTATTACATTAAGTCCAAGATGACTTATAGTTTTCTGGGTTGAATCATTGGGAAATACCATCCCCTGTGAGAAACTATGGTCTAATAATTTATCTTGGAGTTAGAGAGACCTAAGTTCAAATCTTGCAGCCATCATTTACTGTCTGTGAATCTTGGGCAGAATGCTTAAGGTTGCTAGACTTCAGTGTTCTCTTCTATAAAATGGGGATAATCTTACATTTGTTGTAAAGATTAAATGAGGTTAAGGTATATAGAGTGCAGTATGGTAGCTGGGACATATAAGTACCCAGTAAACGTTAGCTGGTATTATTGTGCCATATGTTGGGACGTATACTGGAATGAGATGGAGTAGGGGATTTTTATTCTCTGCCAATGACCCCCTCTCCCAACAATCAAAATCAGTATTTTATGCTGGGGATCAAAGCACTTTCCCAAGTGTCAAGTTAATACCTGGCCTTGTTTTGCCTTGGGGCAGGCCTTGCTGTTTGTGTGTTTAAGAGAGCAGGGTAAGCCCTTTTGCTGGTGAGTGTCTCAATGAGGCTGTTTTCCTAGATCCTGTAGGTTCTTTAGGCCAACATGAAATGTCTAACCTTGGATTTCCTGGTTGTGGACTGAGCTTGGAATCTCATCAGCATTTCATTCCTACCCATGTTGTGTCTGCTCTCATGGTACTATCTTCCTTCTTTGGGTTTCTGAAGCCCTCAGACACTTTGCTGAATATTTTCACATTTCTTAAGCTACATTGTGTTTTCCCTGACTCAGACAAAGTCACAAAAAGACTTTAAAGTTGTTTTTTTCAGTGCTTTCACAAATTTTGCAAAAAGAATAGCAGTGTCTGCTGCTTTTCTGCCTTAACCAGTAGTGTCTGACAGAGGAGGAAGCAGTATGGTGTATTTCAGAGCTCACTGGACTAGGAGTCAGATGCCTTGGACTCTAGTCCCAAGGAGAAGTTGGGATGGCATGAGGAAATTGGGGATAAATGATCATTTATTTTAAGTGTGCCAGGCCTTTTTCTGTATATTATCTGATGCATTTGTCACAAAACTCCTTTGAGGCTGGTATATTATTTTCCCCACTTTGTAGATAATGAAACTGGTGGTAGGGAGGTTAGGTTCATCTTGTGGCCAACATCACATGGCTAGTTATCAGTAATAGCACGATTCAAACCCAAGTCTCTCTACCCCCAAAGCCTTTCTTTTTTTTCTTGTGACAATGCAACTTACTAGAAAACACCATTTACTCTGAGCTTCATTTGCCTCATTTGTAAAATGGGTGCTGTAACCTTTGTTCTGTATGACAGTAAATCTTCTCAGACTTAGGATAGGAGACAGCAATATTTGTATCTTTGGGTCTTTAATGTATTCTAAGTGCCTCTCACAGTGCCTACTACCTAGTAGGGCACTCAATAAATATTTGCTGATTTCTTTCTAGCAACAGGGTAGTTCCATAATGGATGAAATCCATTTGGGGGGCTGCTATACTGTTTAATGCTATTACCATCTTTTCAAAGGGTTCTGGAGTATAGCTGAGTGACTGTAGAATGTTGGTCATTATATAGATAGTGTGGTGGACAAAGCATAGGTTTTGGAGTTAGCCAGATATGCATTCAAGTCATGACTCTCCTACTTTACTAGCTGTGTGATCTTGAAAAAATTGTTCAATGCCTCTGGCTCTGCATTGTAAAATAGAGATATTCTACGTACCCTGCAGTAGTAGTTGTAAGGATTATGCACTGTCAACAGTGCTTAACAGATAGTATGTTCTCAGTAAATAGTCTTTTTAGTATCAGATTTCCAAAGGAGGATGTGAGGAAAATATTGGTCCAATAATATTTAAGAAGTAAATTAAAATCAAGTTGTTTTCTCGTTTCCTGCTTTCTTGGCAATGGATTCCGGAAACAAAGAATGTGGAAACAGCTCTCAGTCCTCAGATTTGATGACACTGCAGAAAGGAATCTGGCTAGTTCTTATGCGACCAATTGGCTCTGATGGCTCAGAAGCCATTGGAAAGATTTTGGCTCACAGAATACAGCAGGTGTAGCTTGGGAGATACAAGGACATGACTGTAGTAAGGATTCACTGTTCAGACCCATTTCTGAGAGTGATTTCAGGGGAAATGGACAGCTATCATTTTGGTGGGGCACACCGATAAAAGTCTTGCTCTTTTAGCATGTTTGTCCGTGATAAAAACTGCAGGAAAATGGAAGTCAGCAGTAGGCCTATAACTGCCTGATGCATAGTGACATGTATTTTTCTATTCATCATTGTGTATTGTGCAAAGCAATCTCTTAATGTCAGGTTTTAGACTTGAGTATGTATTAGAGACATGGGCATCTGATCTATTCTAAATGTTTGACAAGTATGTAAAACACCTAGTTTGGTTAGTAATAGGATTTAGTACATGGTGGGCTTTACTCCCTAAACCTCTCAGACAACACACACAATTTTCTGTTTCTAGAGTAATCAGCATCTTGGCCCCTTTTACAGTATTTCTCTTTCTATACCTTGCATTAACCATTCAGGCACTTGTCATAGCCCAAAATGAGCCCATGAAAGCTCTTAGAGGATAGGGGCTATGCCTTCCTCATCTTTACATAACCACCATGTAGCAGAGCTGTCTCTTCATAATGTATGAATAGTATGAATTTTTGAATGGATGAATGAAGAGTATGAGCAACCTCGTCTTCTCCCCTTCATGATGTATGGTGGAGATTAGTGTGTGTGTATTGGGGGAGGGCTGATTCTTGTATCATACAAAATATAACCGGACTTGGAAAACAAGGCTTCTAGAATGGTAAAGTGAATACTGACATAAATCTACCCTTTCTTAAAATCAACAAACACACTAGCAAAATTTGTGAAAATGAACTTTTCCAGATCTCTAGAAAGGAAATAAAGGCTTGCAACAAATCTGAGGAAAATTTATTCAAGTAAAACTGCTGTATGTTTTCTGATCACAATGGAAGTAACTAGAAATCAATAACAGAAGGAAATTTGTGAAATTCACAAATGTGTAGAATTAAACACACTCCTTAAAAAACAGCGGGTCAAACAAAAAAAAATCACATGAGAAATAAGAAAATACTTGAGGGCTTCCCTGGTGGTGCAGTGGTTGAGAGTCCTCCTGCCGATGCAGGGGACGCGGGTTCATGCCCCAGTCTGGGAAGATCCCACATGCCACGGAGTGGCTGGGCCCATGAGCCATGGCCGCTGGACCTGCACGTCTGGATCCTGTGCTCCACAACGGGAGAGGCCACAACAGCAAGAGGCCCGCGTACTGCAAATAAAAAAAAAAAAAAAAGAAAATATTTGAGATGAATAAAAACAACATTGTAACATAACAAAGCCTAGGGGATACAGATACTCTAAAACAGTACTTAAAGGGAAATTTATAGTGATAAATGCCTATTTCTATGGCCTGAATATTTGTATCCCCACCTAAATTCAAATGTTGAAATCCTAATGCCCAATATGATGGTATTAGGAGTTGGGGACTTTGGGAGGTACTGAGAACATGAGCATGGCACCCTCATGAGTGGAATTAGTGCTCTTATAAAAGAGGCCCCAGAGAGCTTGCTTGCCCTTCTGCCATGTAAGAATACAACAAGAAGTCTGCAAACTGGAAGAGGGCATACATATGACAATGCTGGCCTCCTGATCTCACATTTCCCACCTCCCAAACTGTGAGGAATACATTTCTTTTATTTATAAACCACCCAATCTGAGGTATTTTGTTATAGTAGCAGAACAGACTAAGACACCTACATTAACAAGGAATAAAAATCTTAATAGCTTAACCTTCTACTTTAGGAAACTAGAAAAAGATCAAAATAAAAACAAAGAAAGTAAGAAGGAAGATTAATAAAGATTAAAGTAGAAATAAATGAAATATAGGATAGAAGAAATCAATAGAATCAATGAAATAAAAAGTTGGTTCTTTGAAAGATCAACAAAATTGACAAACTGTTAGGTTAACTATGAGAAAAAAAGAGAACTCACATTACAAAATTGGCATTGAAAGTGGGGACATCACTACCTACCTTAAAAAATAAAAAGGATTTAAGGGGAATGCTATGAACAACTGTATGCCAAAAAATTACATAACCTAGATGAAATGGAAAATACCCAGGAAGACACAAACTCTCCAAACTGACTCAGGAGGAAATAGAAAATCTTAATAGTTCTATAACAAGTAAATAGAGTGAATTACTAATAAAGAAACTTCCCATAAAGAGAAACTCAGATCCATATGTTTTCACTGGTGAATTCTATCAAATGTTTTAAGAAGAATTAATACCAGTCTTTCACAAACTTCCAAAATATAGAAGTGAAAACACTTCCCCCCAAATTTTGTGGTTCTCCAAAACCAAAGATATCACACACACACATACACACACAAACAAAAAACAAAAACTAGAGACCAATATCAGTTCTGAATATAGATTTTTTAAAAATCCTCAATAAAATAATAGCAAACCAGCAACACATAAAAAGGATTATAATGACCAAGTAGGATTTATATCAAGAATGTAAAATTGGGATTTATCTCAGGAAGGTAAGGTTGGAAAATCAGCTAATAAATATAACGCACCATATTTAAGAGAATAAAGGCATCATGATCATCTCAATATATGCAGAAAAGCATTGGCAAAATCTCTAACATTCTTTCATGATTAAAACAGTCAAAAAACCAGGAAAAGGGGAGAACTTACTCAAACTGATAATGGATATCTATGAAAAACCCACAACTAACATCATACTTAAGAGTGAAAGAATGAAAGCTTTCCCTGTAAGATCAAAAACGAGACAAGGATGTCCGCTGTCACCGTTTCTATTCACCATTGTGTTGGAGGTTCTAGCCAGGGAAATTAGACAAGAAACAACGTAAAAATCATCCAGATTGTAAAGGAAGAAAGAAAAACATCTTTATTCAAGATGACAAATTGCTAGAAAGATACAACCTGCCAATAATGAATCAAGAAGAAACAACAGCTTGAACAGACCAATGACTAGAAGTGAAATTAAATTTGTTAATAAAAGCAAAAAAACTCCCAGCATACAAAATCAGGACTGGAGGTCTTCATAGGTGAATTCTTACAAACATATAAGGAAGAATTAATGCCAGTTCTTCTCACACTACCCCCAAAAATTGAAGAGGATGAAAGACACCCAAATTCACTCTAGGAGGACACCTTTACACTGATACCAAAACCAGACACAGAGACTACAAAAAGAATATTATTGGTCAATTCTTTGATGAATATAGATGCAAAAATACTCAACAAAATATCAGCAAACTGAATCCAACAATATATAAAAAGGGTCATATGCCATGATCAAGTTGGATTTATTCCAGGAATGCAAGGATAGTTCAGCATTCACAAATCAATCATTAATATTAGCAAAACAAAAGAAGGAATAAAAATCACATGATCATCTCAATAGATGCAGGAAAAACATTTGAAAAAATTCAACATCCATTCATGATGAAAACTCTAATCAAAGTGTGTATAGAGGGAAAATATCTCAACATAATAAATGCCATTTACAACAATCCCACAACCAACATTATATTCAGTGGTGAAAAGCTGAAAGCCTTCCTGCTTATTCAGGAACAAGACAAGGATGCCCAGTCTTGTCCCTTCTATTTAACATCATATTGGAAGTCCTAGCCACAGCAATCAGAACAAAAAAAAAAAAAAAGAAATAAAAATTATCCAAATTGGGAGGGTAAAATTGTCACCATTTGCAGATGACATGATACTTTATATATGGAACTGTAAAGTCTCCAGCTCAAAACTGTTGGAACCAAGAAATTAATTCAGTAAGTTTCCTGTATACAAGATTAATATACAGAAATCTGTTGGATTTCTATATGCTAATAATGAAATAACAGAAATTTTTAAAATCTCATTTAAAATTGCATCAAAGAAAAATATACCTAGGAATAAACATAACCAAGTAGGTGAAGGAACTATACTGTGAAAACTATAAAACATTGATGAAGGAAATTGAAGATTATACAAAGAAATGAAAAAAATATCCTGTGCTCTTCGATTGGAAGAATTAATATTGTTAAAATGTCTATACTATCCTGAGCAATCTACAGATTTAATGCAATCCTACCAAAGTACCCATGAAATTTTCCACAGAACTGGAATAAATCATTATAAAATTCATATGGAACCACAAAGTCCCCAAATTGCCAAAGCAACCTTGAGAAAAAAGAGCAAGGCTGGAGGTATTACCCTCTCAGACTATATTACAAAGCTACAGTAATCAGAACAGCATGGTACCAGCACAAAAACAGACATGTAGATAAATGGAACAGAATAGAGAACCCAGAAATAGACCCAAACATCTATGGTCAATTAATATATGACAAAGAAGGCAAGAATATAGAATGGAGGAAAGATCATCTCTTCAACAAGTGGTGCTGGGAAAACCCGACAGCCACATGTAAAATAATGAGATTCGAACATTCCTTCACATTATATGCAAAAATAAAATCAAAATACCTAAATATAAAAATGAAAATCATAAAAGTCCTAGAAGTGAACATAAGAAGAACACTCTTTGACATAAATCACAGCAATGTTTTTTTGGATTGGTCTCTTCAGGCAAAAGAAACAAAAGCAAAAATAAACAAATGGGACCTAATTAAACTTAAAAGCTTTTGCCCAGCAAGGGAAACTGTCAACAAAACAAAAAGACAACCTACGGACTGGGAGAAAATATTTACAAATGATGTGACCAGCAAGGGGTTAATATCCAAAGCAAATAAACAGCTCATACAACTCAATATCAAACAAACAGCCCAATAAAATATGTGAAAAAGACCTGAATAGACATTCTTCCAAAGAAATACAGGTGGCTAACAGACACATGAAAAGCTGCTCAAAATCGTTAATTATTAAAGGAATGCATATCAAAACAACAATGAGATAGCACCTCAGACCTGTCAGAATGACCATTCGTCTAAAAGTCTACAAATAACAAATGTTGGAGAGGATGGGGAGAAAAAGGAATCCTGTACACTGTTGGTGGGAATGTAAATTGGTGCTGCCCCTATGGCAAACAGTGTGGAATTTCCTCAAAAAACTAAAAATAAAACTACCACATGATCCAAAAATTCCACTCCTGGGTATATATCCAGAAAAAAATGAAAAAAGTTATTTGAAAAGGGACATGCATCCCACTGTTCATAGCATCACTGTTTACAATAGCCAAAACATGGAAGCAACCCAAGTGCCCATCAATAGATGGTTGGATTAAGAAGATGTGATACACACACACACACACACACACACACACACAGAGAGAGGAATATTATTCAGCAATAAAAGAGAATGAAATTCTGCCATTTGCAGCAACATGAATGGACCTAGAATACATCATGCTTAGTGAAATAAGTCAGACAAAAGAAGACAAATACTGTATGATATCACTTATACATGGAATCTAAAACATAATATAAATGAATGTATATGCAAAACAGAAACAGACTCACAGGTGTAGAAAACAAAAGTGTGGTTACTAAAGAGGGGAGGGAGAAATGAGTAGCATGTGATTAACTAATACAAACTACTGTGTTTAGTAGATAAGCAACAAGGATTTGTAAAGCATACCAAATTATAGCCATTACCTTGTAATAACCTATAACAGAGAAAAATTTTCAAAAATGCTGAATCACTATGCTGTGCAGCTGAAAGTAATATGATATTGTAAATCAACTATACTTCAATTACAAAAAAAAACTATAAAACACTATGGAAATAAATTTAAGGTGTAAATCAATGTAATAATATTCTATGTTCATTGATCTGAAGATTTAATGTTTTATTTTATTTTTTATTAAAATATAGTTAATATAGTTTCAAGTGTATTACATAATGATTTGACATTTGTATATATTGTGAAATGATCATCATGATGTCTAGTAACCATCTGTCCCATACAAAATTGTTAAATTATTTGTACTGCATATTACATTGTTGTGACTTATTTATGATATTACTGGAGGTTTGGATCCTCTCAACCCCTTCACCTTTCCCCTCATCCCGCAACACCCGTTCATCTGGGAACCACATGTTTCTTCTCTTTATAAGTCATTTATTGTTTTGTTTTTCTTGTCTGTTTTTCTTGTTTTTTATTTATTTATTTTTATAACCAAGGACTACACTCTTTTTCTAAGTTTTGTTTATTTATTTTTGAATATTTTTTATTTATTTATTTTGACTGTACTGAGTCTTAGTTGCAGCACATGGGATTTTTAGTTATGGCATGCTGGCTTCTTAGTTGCAGCATGCAGACTTCTTACTTGTGGCATGTGGACTCTTAGCTGTGGCATGTGAACTCTAAGTTGCAGCATGCATGTGAGATCTACTTCACTGACCAGGGATCAAATCCGGGCCCTCTGCCTTGGGAGCATGGAGTCATACCCACTGGACCACCAAGGAAGTCCCTTTCTTATGTTTTATATTCCACATATAAGTGAAAACAAGCAGAATTTGTCTTTCTCTATCTGACTTATTTCACATAGCATAATACCCTCTAGATCCATTCATGCTGTCAGCAATAGCAAGATTTCATTTTTTAATGGCTGAGTAATATTCCACTGTGGTGTGTGTGGTTGTATACCATATATTCTTTATCCATTCATCTATGGATGGGTACTTAGATTACTTCCATATCTTGACTATAGTAAATAATGCTGCAATGAACATAGGGTACATATATCTTTTTGAATTGGTATTTTTGTTTTCTTTGGGTAAATATCCAGAAGTGAATTGCTGGATTGGATGGCAATTCTATTTTTAATTTTTTGATGAACCTCCGCATTGTTTTGCCTAGCAGCTGCACCAAAATACATTCCCACCAACAGTGCACGAGGAGTCTCTTTCCTCCACATCCTTGCCAACAGTTGTTTTTTGTTGTCTTTTTGATGGTAGCCATTCTGACAGTTGTGAGGTGGTGTCTCATTGTGATTTTGATTTGCATTTCCCTGATGATTAGTGATGCTGAGCATCTTTTCCTGTGACAGTTGGCAATCTGTTTGTCTTCTCTGGAAAATTGTCTACTGAGGTCTTCTGCCCATTTTTAATTGGGTTGTGTTTTTTTTTTATGTTGAGTTGTGTGAGTTCTTTATATATTTTGGATATTAACGCCTTGTCAGACATATCATTTGCAAATATTTTCTTTCACTTAATAAACTACCTTTTCATTTTTTTGATAGTTTCAGTCGATGTGCAAAAGCTCTTTAGTTTGATACCATTTGTTTCCATTTGTTTATTTTTGCTTTTGTTTCTCATACTTGAA
This sequence comes from Phocoena phocoena, assembly GCF_963924675.1. Taxonomy (NCBI): domain Eukaryota; kingdom Metazoa; phylum Chordata; class Mammalia; order Artiodactyla; family Phocoenidae; genus Phocoena; species Phocoena phocoena. The sequence goes on from NC_089240.1 coordinate 56,711,957, forward strand.
GAGATATATAAAAAATATAATGCTAAGACTGATGTCAAAGAGCATACTGCCTGTTTTCATGTAGGATTTTGTTATTTCACATCTTACATTTAAGTCTTTAATCCATTTTGAGTTTACTTTTGTATATGGTGTGAGAATGTAGCCCAATTTGATTTTTTGGCCTATAGTTATCCAGTTTCCCCAACACTGTTTATTGAAGAGGCTATCTTTTCCCCATTGTATATTCTTGCCTCCTTTGCCTCCATTAATTGACCATAGAAGTGTGAGTTTATTTGTGGACTCTCTATTCTGTTTCACTGATTCAATACCATACTGTTTTGATTACTGTAGCTTTGGAGTATAGTTTGAAATTACAGCACATGATATCTAGAGCTTTGTTCTTCTTTCCCAAGACTGTTTTGGCTATTTAGGGTCTTTTGTGTTTCCATAGAAATTTTAGAATTATATTTTCTAGTTCTGTGTAAAATGCCATTGGTATTTTAATAGGGATTGTTTTGAAATTGTATATTGCCTTGGGAGTATGGTCATTTTAACAATATTAATTCTTCCAATTCCTGAGCACAGTATATCTTTCCATTTGTTTGTGTTGACTTCAACTTATTTCATCAGTATCTTTTAGTTTTCAGTATACAGGTCTTTCAGCCTTGGTTAAAATTATTCCTAGATATTTTATTCTTTTTAATGTAATTGTAGATTGGATTGTTTTTTATTATTTCTCTTTCAGATAGTTTGTTCTTAGCTTATGGAAATACAACAGATTTCTGTCTCTTAATTTTTTATCCTGCCACTTTACCAAATTCAGTGTTAGTTCTAAGTGTTCTGTGTGTGTGTGTGTAGCATCTTTAGGACTCTTTATATATAGTGTCATGTTATCTGCAAACACTGACTGCTTTATTTCTTGCTTTTTCAACTTGGAGTATTTTTTACCCATTTTTCTTACCTGATTGCAGTGGCTAGGATTCCAGTACTATGTTGAATAAAAGAGGAAAGAGTGGGCATCCTTGTTTTGTCCCTAATCTTAGAGGAAAAGATTTTAGCTTTTCACCATTGAGTATTATGTTGGCTGTAGGTTTGTCATATATGGCCTTTATTATGTTGAGGTATGTTCCCTCTAGATCCACTTTTTTAATCATAAATTGTTGTTGAATTTGGTCAAATGCTCTCTCTACATCTATTGAGAGTAGCATATGATTTTTTTCCTTCAGTTTCTGAAGTGGTGTATCACAATGATTGATTTGCAGATATCAAACCATCCTGTATCCTGGGATAAATCTCACTTGATCTTTTTTTTTTTTTTTGGCCATGCCACACAGCTTGTGGGATTTTGGTTCCCTGACCAGGGATCGAACCTGAGCCCTCGTCAATGAGAGCATGGATTCCTAACCACTGGACCACCAGGGAGGGAATTCCCTCACTTAATTATTGTGTATGATCCTTTTGATGTACTGTTGAATTTTGTTTGCTAATATATTATCGAGTATTCTTCCATTTATGTTCATCAGTGATATTGGCAGGTAATTTTCTTCTTTTGTGATATCTTTCTATGGTTTTGGTATCCAGGTGATGCTGGCCTCATATGATGAGTTTGGAAGCATTCCTTGCCCCTCATTTTTTTTTTTTTTTAATAGTTTCAGAAGGATAGATATTAAATCTTCTTCAACTGTTTTGAAGAATTAACCTGTGAAGCCGTCTGGTCCTGGAGTTTTCTTTGTTAGGATTTTTGTATTACTGATTCAACTTTATTATTATTAATTGGTCTCTTCATATTTTCTATTTCTTCATTATTCAGTCTTGGGAGATTATATGTTTCTAGGAACCTATCCATTTTTTCTAGGTTGTCCATTTTATTTTTGTATAAGTATACATAGTAATCTTTTATTATGCTTTGTATTTCTGTTGTGTCAGTTGTATCTTTCCTTTCACTTCTGATTTTCTTTATGTGAGTCCTCTCTACTTCTTTTTTGATGAGTCTGGCTAAAGGTTTATCAAATTTATTTATCTTTTCAAAGAGCCATTTCTTTATTTCATTGATATTTTCTATTGTTTTTTTATCTCTATTTTATTTATTTCTGTTCTGTTCTTTATTATTTATGTCCTTCTATTAATTTTGGGTTTTGTTTGTTCTTCCTTTTCTAGGACTTTTAGGTGTAAGTTTTGGTTGTTTATTTGATATTTTTCTTGTTTTTGTGAGGTAGGCTTCTATCTCTATCACTATAAAAATTCCTCTACAAAATGCTTTTGCTGCATCCTGTTGATCTTGGATCATTGTGTTTTCATCTTTCTTCAGGTATTTTTTATCTCCTCTTTGATTTCTTCAGTGACCCTTTGTTTGTTTAGTAGCATATTTTTAGCCTCCATGTGTTTGTGTTTTTTCCAGTGTTTTTTTTTTTTCTTGTTGATTTCTAGCCTCATTCTGTTGTGGTCAGAAAAGATTCTTGATATGATTTCAGTCTTCGTAATTTATTGAGCTTGTTTTCTGGCCTAGCATGTGACCTATCCTGGAGAATGTTCCATGTGCCCTTAAAAAGAAAGTGTATTCCACTGCTTTTGGATGAAATGTTCTATATAGATCTATTAAGTCCATCTTATCTAATGTGTATTTTCAGGCCTGTGTTTCCTTACTGATTTTCTGTCTGGATGATATTTTCATTGATATACATGGGGTGTCAAAGCCCTCTACTATTATTGTGTGACTATCAGTTTTCCCTTTATGTTTGTTAATATTTGCTTTATGTATTTAGGTGCTCTTATATTGGGTGCATATATATTTACTATTGTTATATTTTATTGTTCAATTAATCCCTTTATCATTATTTAATGTTCTTAGTCATCTCTTGTTATATTTTTTTAATATCTATTTTGTTTGATATAAGTATTGGTACTTTAGCTTTCTTTTCATTTCATTTGCATGGAATACCTTTTTCTGTCCCTTCACTTCCAGTCTGTGTGTGTCTTTCAATCTGAAGTGAGTCTACTGTAGGCAGCATATATATGGGTCTTATTTTTTTTAATGCATTCATTCTCTCTATATCTTTTGACTGGAGCATGTAATCCATTTACATTTAAAGTAATTATTTACTCATTACCCTTTAATTAATTGTTTTTTGGTGGTTTTTGCACTTTTTTTCTTCTTCTTCCTCTCTCTTCTTCCCTTTTTTTTTTTTTTTTTTCGCAGTGTGTGGGCCTCTCACTGCTGTGGCCTCTCCCATTGCGGAGCACAGGCTCCGGATGCGCAGACTCAGCGGCCATGGCTCACGGGCCCAGCTGCTCCGCGGCATGTGGGATCTTCCCAGACCAGGGCACGAACCCATGTCCCCTGCATTGGCAGGCGGACTCTCAACCACTGTGCCACCAGGGAAGCCCCTCTAATCCTTTTTGATTTGATGACTTTCTTTAGTGTTATGTTTGAATTTCTCTTTTTTGCATGTGTACCTTATGTTTTTTATATATATATATATATATATATATATATATATATATAAAATGATAACGATTTGATGTTGATCATCTCTTAAGTTTGAATGCATTCTAACAACCCTACATTTTTATCACCCCCCAAACATTTGATGTTTTTGATATCATATTTTACATCTTTTTGTTTTGTGTATTCTTTAACTACCTATAGTGGATAGATATAGATGATTTTACTACTTTTGTCTTTTAACCTTGATACCAGTTTTATATGTGGTTAATCTATTACCTTCACTGTATCTTTGCCTTTACCAATGAAATCTTTTATCACATACTTTTCATATTTCTAGTAATGGTCTTTTCTTGCAGTGTGGATTTAGTGGTAGTAAACTCTTTTCACTTCTTTTTTTTAGTGAAACTTTTTATCTCTCCTTTAAATCTGAATGATAACCTTGTTGGGGATAATATTCTTTGTTGTATGTTTTTTCCTTTCATCACTTTTAATATATCTTGCCATTCCCTTCTGCCCTGCAAATTTCCTGCTGAAAAGTGAGCTGATAGTCTTGTTAGTCTTTCTAATTGCTTATTTCTCTTGCTGCTTTTAAGATTCTCTTTAACTATTGCCATTTTATTTGTCTGTCTTGGTGTAGACCTTTTTGGGTTCATCTTGTTTGGGACTTTTTGTGCTCTCTGGACCTTGATGTATGTTTCTTTTCCCTGGTTAGGGAAGTTTTCAGGTATTATTTCTTCAAATAAGTTATCTGCCCCTTTCCCTCCGTCTTCTCCTTCTGGGATCCCTATAATGTGAATGGTAGTACACTTGATGTTGTCCCATATGTCTCTTAAATTGTTCTCATTTAAATTATTTTTTTCTCTTCAGCCTGGGTGATTTCCACTACTCTGTATTCCAGTTTGCTGATCCATTCCTCTGTATCACCTTATCTACGGTTGATTCCTTCTAGTGTATTATTTATTTCAATTATTGTATTCTTCAGCTCTGTTTGGTTCTTATACTTTCTATCTCCTTGTTAAAATTCTGTTCATCCACTCTTCTCCCAAGTTTATTGAGCACCCTTATGATCATTAACTTGAACTCTTTATTGGATATATTGCACATCTCCATTTCATTTACTTCATTTTCTGAGGTATTGTCCTGTTCCTTTGTTTGGAATATAGTCCTCTGTCTCCTCATTTTGCCTATTTTCTGTTTTTATTTCTACTTATTAGGCAGATCAGTTACATTTCACAGTCTTGGAGAAGTGACATTATATAGAGGGTGTTCTATGAGGCCCAGCAGCACACTGCCCTCTGTTCACCAGAGATATATGCTCTGAAGGTGCCCCCTTGTGCATGCATGTGCCCTTCTTTTGTGGCAGGGCTGACTACTGTAGGAATGCTGGTAGGTGGAGTTGGTTCCCAGCCTGGCTGGCTGCCAGGCCCTCCCTTGTGCAGTAGCTTGATGGTGGGTGGGGCTGTGTCCTGACTCAGCTGGCTGTGTGGCTCAAGGGTTCCTGGGGCTGATGCCAGCCCCCTGGTGGTTGGGGCTTGGCCCTGGTATAGCTGGCTTCAGATCCTGTTGGGTCCCAGGGCTGATGCTGGTCTGTGGATGTGGAGGGCTGGGCCCTCGTGCAGCTGCCTCTGTGACCCCAAGAGTCTTGTGCTGGTGCTGACTAGCTGGTGTGTGGAGTTGAGTCCTGATGTGAAAAGATTTAGTATTGTTAAGATGGTAATACTTTCCATGGATTCAAGGCCATCTCTCTCAAAATCCCAACTTACTTCTCAGCAATGGTGTGAGCTGCTTTACCTCCAGAATCTCACTGAATCTTCATAGCAGTCGTATGAGTTCTATATTTCTTTATGCACTTTGCATGTGAAGAAATTTAAGCAAAATTACTTGTTCAAGGTCATTCTGTTAGAAAGTGGCAGAGATGACCATGAAAACCAGATGTTGTACCTGTATACCTTCCCGCTTCAACAAAGGGCATCATTAAAGAGAATTGGAGAGATATGACATAAGCTCGGGTAATACTTTTAAAAGAAAACATGATTGTCTTCTTGGACAGACAGTTATCAAATTTAGAATCTCAGGCTGTCAGGGGAAACGTAGCTACAAGTCTTATGTCATTACTTTGCCAATTTTTCTACTGAAATATCCTTTATACCCCCAAAGTAGGCACAAGTGATCTATGAGGAGAAAATAACTTTGAACTCTTTGATTTTTATCTTAAAAATTCATTTAAAGTCTTCATTATATTCCACAATGTGATTAATAAAAATATTTTTTAATTACTCAACATCAGGAAAAATATGATGCTCTGTAAAGATGTTTTGTGGTTTCCTAAATCCCTTCTTGTTTGAAAAGTACAGAGGTATGTACAAAAATGTTATACTTTTACACATCTAGCCTTTTTTCCTTCTCTCTCCACCTGTATTTACCTTTCCCTAAGAATACTGTATAGCCAAGAAGGATGGTCTTTTTTATTTTAAGACTATAAGACATTTCCCTTTTTTATGGTAAGACAAAAGGTAATAACATTCTAGACTTATAATGCAGCTACCATGTGGCAGCATAGAAGGAAGGGCTTAACATTTGTTTTTCAATGTAGTTCTCACAAAAGCTCTCAAGGGTAGAAAATATCCCCACTCTCCAGATGAGACAAGCTGATCTCAGAGAGCCTAATTACTGGGCCCAAGGTTCAGTGGTGGAGGCAAGATATTAACCCAGGTCTGGCTGGCTCAAAAGCCCTGCTGAGCTTACATTCTCTCCCAAACAGGGAAAACTGGTCTGTGACTTTTACATTTCATCCTGGTTCCACAATTACTGAGGGAATTGCTTAAATTAGCCAGACCCCTTAAGGGATCTAAAGTATCCTCAAGTATGAGAGACAGAGAAACAGAGAAAGAAAGACAGAGAAAGAGAGGGAGACAGAGAGAGATCAGGGGAGAGAGAGAGAGAAAGAGAGACTGAGATTACAGCTGGGTGCCAAGGGTTTCTGAACCCAACTTCCTCATGGTTGAGCTGGTGTTTGTAAGCCTATAGCTTCTAGTAAACCACTTTCATTTAATTAATTGTGAAACCATTGGAGAATAGCAAGTCATGTTCTTGTTTGGAAAACTTTCATGCTATGTGGCAGGGCTTTTGCTTCAGACTTCATAAAACTGAATGCCCAGCACTGGGATAATAAGTGAGCACATAACACAGGGGAGGTGGTAAAAAACACAATATTGCATTCAAATTCTACACTTACTTATTCTCAGAGCAAACCTCTGCTGTGATTGCAGTTAGAATTTTATGTAGGGAGATGTTAGAAACTCCTGAGGTTTTTCTTTTAATTTTTTTATTGTGTCCTGTTATAGCCATACAAAATACATGTAACATGCAAGTTACTTATACAGCATAATAATAAAACAAACACTCATGAGCCCTGATTAAGGAATGAGAACATTAACACTATTTTTTGTTCACTAGTTTAACTAACCCCAGGACCTAGAATGGTGCCAGATATGTAGCAGGTGCTTAATAAATATTTTTAAATTAATGTATAAATCAGTTTGTATCTTCCTTCCTTATATCATTACCCCACAGCCTCCCCTCAGGGATAACCACTGTCCTATATTTGGGGTTTATCACTCCCTGGCATTTTTATGTCTTTTCATATATATATTCCCAAATTACATATTGTTTACTTTTGCTTCTTTTCAAACTCTATGTAATGGAATCATATTGTATGTATGCTATTATGAATTGTCTTTTATGCAACGTTAGCTTGTGAGATTCGCCTATTTTTAGATATATTCTGTTCCTTGTCATTGCTGAATTGTACTTTATTGAATGAGTATGATATAATTTATTTATCCTTTCTCCTCTCAGTGGATGTTTATCATTTCTGCTTCTATAAACAAAGCTGGTATGTCCATTTCTGCATATGCTTCCTGGTACAAATGTGCACAAGTTTCTCTAGAATACAAACCTGGGAGAGGACTGCAGTTGTAATTCTCATTTCCAGTGCTAGAAGATCAATCAGTCCATGAGTCACTGCAATGTGCCCTTTGTTCACACTAGGCCAGGGTCAGTGGGAATCCTGTCCAAATCATTTTGCCAGGGAGAGGAGTGAGGAGGTAGGCAGAGACTGGCCTGGTAAGGTCAGGAAATGTCTCAGGCCTCTAGCCAAAGTGGGTTGTAATTAGGAAAAATTCAAATTCTAAAATTGCCTTCATTATTTCTCCTACTCTTCCACCTCCTTTATAGCTATTTTTGTGTGAGGTGTATTTTATTAAACTCATATCTAATAAATAAAATGATGACTTTCTTCAGTCTTTAAGTATTGATTATAAATTTGATTAATTAGATTCTTTTAAATAATTTGTGTTGTATTTTAAATTTTAGTATGGATGAAAATTTCTATTTTTAAAGGATCTTTCCAAAAAGACCACTTATTTACTTTATGCAGGTTCTCATTTTGTTTATCTAATATTTACTCTTCAATCATATAATAATAATTACTGTCATTACCATCATCATTTCATTCATATATACACATATATACCTTTATACCTTTCAAAATGCATTTCTATCTTTGAGGTACTTTCTCATTTGTAGCAATATGCACTCTACTTTATTATATCATCTACTATGTTATTTTACAGTTCTTTGCTTCCTGTCTTTCTTCTCTACTAAATAGCAAGTTGCTTAGAGGCAAGGATAATATCTTGATCATCACTATATCCCCAGCACTTATCCTTGTACCTGGTCCATAGGGCCAGGTGCTAGGAGTTGAGTTTAATCAACTTATCTAATCTAGACCTTCAGTCTCATAATATGGTTAGCCATTGGTTACAAATCCACACTTTGTAGTCAGACTTACCTCAGATGGTAACCTGGCATTTCCACTTACTATAGGAGTGATCTTGAACAAGTTTACTTAATTTTCCTGAGCATCAGCTTCCTCTCCTACAATATAGGGATGATACAGAACTACCTGGCAGGGTTGTTATAAAGATTAAATGAGATGATATATATGAAATAGCTTGGCACATAAAGTGCCTTAATACATGTCCTTTAGATTTTAACTGTATTAGTTACAGAAGTCATAAAATGTAAGAAGAAGATTAAGACACTTTAAAACAAAGAAACAACAGCAAAAACCCTCTGCGTCTTCTCCTTGTTTCATGAATGAGGATGGAGGCACAATTTTTACCCAAGGAAATGACATTTTTAGTCAAAGGAATGACATTCTTAGCTTTTCTCCCATTTGTTTATGGAAAGTGAGCTCTTTTCCTGTGGAACTTGTGGCCCTCCTAGTCTTGGACTGGTGGACAGACTCCAGCTGGCTTTCCAGTTAAGGTAGGGAAGGGAAGGATTATGGGGAGAAGAGATAGGCCGCCATAATCAGCTGCTGGGTTTGCATATGAGCAGAACTTTCTGAGTGCTTTCTGTTGTACTTGGGATGTGAATAAAAGCTAATATTTGTGTCTTAGAGATAAAGTGCTTGTCAAGTGTAGCCTGAGTGAAAGCCTTCTTTGCTCTTGCCCTGCCAGGGCTGCTCACTGAGCATTGAGAAGAGGATAACCTTTCATTCTCTTTTGGGATTCTGATGTCTGTGCTGAGTATGATAACCAAAGAGTCATGGGTAGAAAGTGAAGGTGAGTACTGAGAAGACAATAGGATAATGGAAATTGTGTTAGATTTGGAGTTAGAGAGTCCTGGACTTAGGTCAAATAGTTTTGAGCTTTTCTTCTCTGAGTCTGACTTTCTTCATCTGATATAATAATGAGAAAAAAATGTCTCACAGAATTGTTTTGAGGAGTTGAAATCACCCAACACAGTGAACAGGCTTATTTTCCTTCCTTCTTTGCTTAGTAAGAAAGAAGTATTCATAAAAATGGTGGCTGCATTCCTGTGGATGAGAGAATATGCAGTTGTCACCTATCTGTGGCAGATTTACCCAAGAAGTTAATTACGCTTTGTTTAATGATTAGACATAGGACATAGAAGAGAAAAAAGTTGACCTTTGGGTAGTACGAACCATGTTCCATTTGTTTAAACTTGAATTAATTACCATGGGAGACTAAGAGCTACCTTTCCATTAAGGTTTTAGGATTGGCTTTCTGGCCCTCTCCTTCAGTCCACTTGGAAGGACACAGACACAGATCCTCTTGGAGATAGGCAGTTAAACTAGGTGACCTGTGAAGCTCCATCCTAGCCCAAGGAACCTGAGTATTCTAATGGCTAAGTGTTGAGATGGTTGCCTGAAAGGTTTCCAGCACCATTGTGCATCATTTCACAATAAAATCTGGCATAGGGATTCTGCTACTTTATGTTGCAGAATGTGGGTGGGGGATTTACATGTGACTTAGATAGACTCCTAAAGAAAGTGAGGGAATGGAAAAAAGACCAAAGAAGACTGGTATGATAATACCAATCATGATCCCTCACTTCTGTATTCATTTCAAGAGCTTTTTATACTTTTGTTTAATTCATACCTCCACTCACACAAGTAGCTCGGTGATAATTATTCCTACTTACAGATGAGAGTGAGGCTCAGAGAACTAGAGCAAAGCACATCAAAGTGCTTTGATGCTTAGTCTGGTTTTGCCATTGGTCTCCCTTTGGATAAGGTAAGGTCTTAGGGCTGAGTACATACCGTTTAGTTACTCTGAAATTGTTTCCTGACCACCAACTTAAGTTAAAGACCTTAACCTCAGGTTTCTGCCTTCATCCTTCCCTCATGTAGACATAGCCCATGAGATTGGCTGATTCCAGAGAACTTCTCACATCCTTTCACAGGATTCAAAAGGGCTCTGTCCACATGACAGGAAACCCTACATACATAATCCCTAGGAGAAGTCCAAGGAAAATTCAGCTTCGCCCTGACTCAGTTAAGCAATAAATAATATTTCACACGTGCACTTTACTGCTGAAGACTTCAGACTTCTACCCTCCTGTTTCTGTCAAGTACTGACATGTGTTGCATTGTTCCTCTTGGGTCTTTTCAGTTTGGAGACTACCAAGGACCATGTTCTGCCCATCGACTATTACTTTCCACCCCAGAAGACCTGCCTAATTTGTGGGGATGAAGCTTCTGGCTGTCACTATGGAGCTCTCACTTGTGGAAGCTGCAAAGTCTTCTTTAAAAGAGCCGCTGAAGGTAAAGGGTCTTGGACACTAACTTCTGTTTCCCTTTCTCCTTTATCTTCTAAAAAGAGACACCAGTCTATCAGGACCCAGGATTTTATCATCTCTGAGACAAGGTAACTGGCAGGGCTGGTTCAAAGAACCTAAGAGCCTTAAAAAAAAAAGTCAGTTTTCATACTTGCTGGTCCCCTGGCTTTGGCAGCCTTGGTAGCATAGGCAATGTAGGCAATGAAGGTGGTCCCAGCTGGTGCTTGGAGCTTGGTGGGTCCTAGGAACGAAAGAAAAATTAATGATTTGAAAAGATTTAATTTCCTCCTTGCTTGTGTTCCATTCTCCTGCCTAGTGAGGGAAAAAATTGTCCTTATTAGAGAGGTTAGAAGTGGAGAAACCCCAACCGAATCCCCAGCCTGTTCTCTGTGGTGAATACAAAACTGTTCCTTCGTGAAGGCTTTCTGGCCTCGGCCCCAGAAAGGAAGTGTTCTCACTGTTCAGCAGACCATCAGTCTATGCACCTGCTCCCTCCTGCTGCTGCATCCTTGGGGCCTCTTTGCATTAATAGCTCCTAGGTAGATAAGGACCCAAAGTGATGAAACATTTTTATTCTCTCCAGAGAGTTGTCCTCAGGCCCTGTCCATTGGTCCAGAACCATAAGCTAAGTTGCATCTTATATTTGGCTAAGTGGGCTCAAACCCTGGCTCCTTAATATTATTTAACTTAAAACAATTAATGTCTGCTTAGCCCCCAGAGGTGCTCAGACTGCATCTTACAGGAGGAACACACACTTCCATACCTCCTATATATACTAGTGCCTCCTTCCTTCCCAATATCCCTGGGCTTAAGCCTCCTACCCATCCACTTCATTCCACATCCTGTACTAAGGGCTTTCTTCTCAAAGGGACACTGGTGAACAGTTTCTAGACAGAGATGCTCTGCTCTGGGGGCAGACCCAGTTGCTAAACACCACTATTTACTCCTGCCTCCATTTTCCACAAAGGAAGTACGTCCTGCCAAGACCTTTTTCTTCCTTCTCACTGGCCTAGAAGTTTTGAGTTCCAAGTCAGAATCAAAACAGACAGCTTTTCCTTATATAAAGGCTACAATCCCTGAGGACAGTCTTGAAAGTGGCAGGTATATAGACCACACCTTTCAGCAGGAATATGATGACACCCACCAGAGGACAGCAGAAGCACCATAGAGTTCTTGGCATCTAGAGAAAAGGTAGAAAGTGTGTGCCCTTTAACTGGCCTCCCTATTGATAGCCAATTGGAATGATGATTACCTTTTCACCATTTTAGCCAGATGGCAGGAATACCTATGAAATGGAAAGCTATTTTGTTTTCTTCCAGTCCCCCAGGCAACAAGGAGACAGCTAGCATTTAGTATTAATGAAAATATGCTGCATGTTCCACCCATAGCCTTGAGTGGTGCATTACTACTGCTTACACTGGACAGTATGAAGTCCAGGGCACCAGTGCCTAGGCTTAGGCAGTTTGGAAAGAGACAGAGAGCAGTGTCTTTCTTTCTTAAGAGTACTCACAAAAGAATGGCTGTCAGAAAAGGAAATGAGGAGTAGCTCCAAACACTTCAGATCACCCCACCTTCTCCAGTGAGAACCTGTCTCTTCCCCATACCCTGTCATCAGGTAGGCCCTATCTATAGAGCAGAGAATGAACCACAGCACCCATCTAGAGTTAATGTGTCAGTAAGCCCAGGCACCACAGTAATAGCAGCCATATTATATGGGAAAAGAGTTGAAGAAAGCAAGCAAAAAGCAAATTCAATAGTCAGATAGATTAGATTGTATTTGACGCTGCCTTTGGGTTTTACAAATCTGGGTCATGATATTGTTGCTTTTGGAAAACAGTGGGAATGATCAACCATATTGCAAAAGGGAAGATTTTTCTGTCATAACTATTCCACATGGGAGCTTTCTGAGGAAGTTAGGGCTGAAGGAGGGAGGCAGGCAGAAGGGCAGCTGGCAGGGCTGCCTGGGAGGAGCTCTGCTATTATGTGGATCTTGGACTATTTGAGAACAAGGAAGCTGGGGGGAGGGGTAATCACTCATATTACTGAACACTTGGAAATCCAGCAAGGTCTCAAAATTCTTCAGTCCCTAGAATCACTTGTTAGGGAAACTTGGTGATATTTTATTTGAGAAAATGAGACTGTATGAACTCATGGAGCCAAATGCTCTTAACTGCTTGAAATATTAAAATCTCCAGTGGATTCATTGCAAAACTATGGAGCCCATTGGTTCCTTTGGAATGTGAACCCCAGGTTCCAGTCCTGAGCCCTTTGAGGGACAGGACAATGTGGTTTAAGAAAAAACATGAAACAAAGCAAAAAAAAAATTATTGGTGTGTTCTTTCACCTCCCATCTGTAAAGCTTGGTGGCTGGAGTTTACTGCCATTATTATCTCTATTTGAAGACAAGGGGCTGTCTTATTACCTGCAGAGAACATTTATTGATTTTTTTTTTTTTTTACAATGCGTCTTTATTGCCCAAATGGCCTTTCTGAAGGTGATTGTGAATCTGCCTTGTTGAAACTTGGAATTCCACCTGTCTTGGAGGGAATGGGAGCACAAATCTTTTCTTCCTCATTTGTCTGTCATTGTCAGTAAGCTCAGATGGAGTATTCAGAGTGTTGATTACCACTTTATTCATGGTTTCAGAAATCTCTGGACTGGGCACAGGTACAAGACTTAAAAGCCTGGCATGTCAGACAGAAATCCATTTCTAGCTTTGGTAGTTCATAAACCATGAAGCTTTAATGCTGTCATTGGTGCAAGGCTCAGCACAGAGTCGATTGTAATCTAGCCAGGTTTTCCTGTTGAGGAGGAAGAAGAGAAGAGAGCCCCACATTTTCTCATTGTCAGTAATGCTGGGAGTTCGGGGTGATGGTGAGGCTAGTCAGGGAAGGATCTGAATATTTTGAGATTAAAAAATAATGGTAATAGGTCAAGGGGGTAAAAACCATTAAAATCTGCTTGATGGAAACTTAGTGAAATAATGTGTTTGTGTGTGTGTGTGTGTGTGTGTGTGTAAGCGCATTTGAGTGGATGGTCTGTGGGTTTGAAACAGGCATGTAGAGAATCAGTTAGTGGTGGATGGGTGAGATGAGTGGGGAGGTAAAAGGGGAAGGCATGTTAGATGCTATCAAAAAGACCAGGAAGTCAAAGGAAGGTGATATCCATGAGCAGGGTAGGGGCTCAGAGGGGGTTTAGTTTTGTGACATTGGATAAGAAATTTTCCCCCTTTGGACCTCAGTTTTCCCTGTCTGTAAAATAAGGGAGTTAAACTAGATACTTTTAAAATGCCTTTTCAGCTTAGACTTTTTGTGACAATTCTACAAGTTCCAAACACCATCACTGTTATTTCAGCAAACACACATGCATTTATACCTGTATGCATGTTTGGTGTTGCCTTCCTAGAAGATGGTGAATCCTAGCTCCCATTCTCTTAAAAAAATCAATCTTCAGAGGGGGATAGAGCCAGCTGAGAGAGTGCACTGTGGATGGGCTGGGTTAAAAGTCAGGACTGAGATTCCCTCTTCTCCCGGCATTATGACCATGGCTGGATAACTTCCTTTCTTTTCCATTTTCTCATCTGGAAAATCAGGATATGAATCCTCATCTCTACCTCATCATGTTTCAAAGAGGGTTAATTAATTCATCATGTGCATTATGTGCTCAAGAATTTACTATTTTTCAGACATTTTCTAGTAAAACATTGGAGATTGTACATCCATTTGTTTTGTACACATGAAGCACTGTTTGGTACACATCATAAAATTGAAACTGTAGTTTACATTCTGAACTCAAAGAATTACACCATCCTCACTGATGTTTACAATATGTCCCAATTTAGTATCCTTGGCAAATTTTATATAAGTATGGCTTTGATTCTTTCTCTTGCCCCAGGTTTTTGTGAGGGAAGAAATGTAAGTGAACCCTCACTGAACTCTTTCTGTCCTTTAAATCTACTCTTTCCCACCTCAACTCATGTGGAATTGAATGTTACTTCTTGTTTGGAGTCTTGCAGAGAGTTTTTGGTGCATATCAGTGTCCCCTTCACTCCCTGACTTTCAGAGGAACATTTCCCAGGGGCAAGTTAACTCTGCTAGGAGGATCTACTTGCAACTTCAACAGAGACTTAATCAGGTACCTTTGGCCAAGAAGTTGACTGATCCTGATTGCACGAGTCCTAGAGATTTTTTCACAAAGCTATTATCTTTTCTCTGTCTCTGGTTTTCTTAAATATCATAGCCAGACTTTAGATTAGGGGCCAGCAAACTTTTTTCTATAAAGGGCCAGATAGTAAATATTTTAGACTTTGTGGCCTATATGGTCTCTGACTGTACTATTCAACATGAATAGTACATGTTGTAGCATGAAAGCATTTTGTAGCATGAAAGCAAACCTAGACAAAACTAATGGGTATGACTGTACTACAGTAAAACTTTATGGGCACTGAAATTTATATTTCATTTAATTTTCACGTGCTTTTAAATACTATTTTTTTATTTTTTCCAACCATTTAAAATGTAAAAATCATTCTCAGTTCTTGAGCCACACAAAGACAAGCAGCACATTGGATTTGGCTTGTGAATTGTAGTTTGTTGACTCTTGCTCCTGTGCTTACAAATCTGCATAGTAAATTTTGCTCTTTCTGGTCTCCTGGTATCTTAGCAGCTCTCTAGATTATCTAATTTTAAACATTCTTCTGAGTTGGCCAGTCAAAGTTTGTTCCTCTTGCTTGCCTAGAATGCCTGGTCTAGTGGCATCTAGGTCTTGAGCATTTTTCACTAAACAGGAGAAAAATAAACAAATCTAGGAATGCTACAAGAGGATACTTTTTTTCTGATGATCTTGTAGATCACTCACCCTTGCAATACCCAGAGGAGAAGTTGAAAATATTCTACACATTTTCTTTTTAGATTTTTGTACTGTAACCATATGGATAACTATAAAATATATATGAATGAGTTTTGATGGACACCACATATACCCCAGATGGTATAGAGGAAGGGCTTTGGGGACTCTCTGGTACTAAGCGTTATGGAAAAACTCTCTGTCTCATAGAAAGTAAGGCCCAGGTGGCCAGCTGAGTTATGAATCTACCATATATTTCCCCATGATTCTTTGTCTTTACACATTTGCTTGCTTAATTCTGGTCCTTCTATCACAAGACTAGACCACAGGCTTGCAGAATAAGTAATTTAGCTCTGTAACTCATTCCAGTTGATGCCCACCTAAGTCTCTTATTAGAACCCAATTTGGGAGCCATGTCAAGAATTTGCCATTGCTCGTCTATAGTGCCCTGTGGCTGCTTATTTATAGCATGTGCATTTTATGAAACAATGATTAACATGAAATTTCTGTGTCACTTGTAAGATCTTCTGAGTCCATTGTCTCACTCCACCTTGCCTTATTATTCCCCAGTGTGTTATATTTTTAAAGCCCGTCCATATACTGCAGCCAGAAGCTTTTTTAATCCCTCACAGAATCTCTTGATAATTGTGAAACTCTGGGTGGTAGATTTTAGCAGTTGGTTGCTCTTGCAAGGGTGTTAGACCCACTTTTTCTTCAGAGGTAGGAGTTACTTCTTACTTCTCTGATCTCTAGTCTAGTCCCATGGCAAGAAACACACTGTCCCTCATAATAACTGAATTCTGGGAGAAGCCGTTATTTCAAAAAACAATCTCTTCAGTTATAATAGTCATGTGTGCATACTTCTGGAACCTATTTTTCAGGTGTTCACGCTCCTTCTCTTCATGGCTAGGTAACTGCCCTCAGCATTCCAAGGAGACAGGTAATCTTTTTACCTGTCAGAAGAGAGCACAGAAAAGGAAACTTCCTCCTATCCAAAAAAGGAAACTGGGACTTGGAGGTGAATGATTCTTTATAAAGGGAGCAAAGAGATTAGAATTCTCAGTCCATTTGCTTCCAGCCCCTGTTGTGACTCCTGATACATCCCACTGAAATCACCACAGCTTCTGGCTAGACTTGTGCCAATATTTTACTGAGTACTTCATAAGAACAGGCCTGGTGGTAATCTACTCATGCATTCAGTCAGTATACATTTGCTGGGTGCTTACTACACATGAGATACTAGGCTCACATACTCAAGATACAGAGCCTGCCTGAAGGAACTTAGTGATCATAACCCTGGACACTTTTAAATTTCTTCAGTAGATGAAGAGCTATCATATCCGATTTCCATTGAACTTCCCAACCACCTAGAACAGAGGAAGATGTCATCCTCCTTATTTTCCATGTAAGCAAACTGAGGTTTTCTCAGTTAATCAACAGGTAGTAAGTGGACTATCTGGATGTAAACCCAGGCCTTCTGGGTCCAATGCTAGCAGTCACTCTCTTACAGCACAGCTACCCCTCAAATATATAAGCATACTAACCTAAAGCAGAAAGAAAGTGCAATGCCTAGGCAAACAAGAAAGACAATAGTGAAGAGGAACAATAGAGTCAGAAATTAAAGAATTTACAAAAGACTTAAGTACTGTGGGGAGAAACCAAGGAGCCAATGAGTAGCACCAATATCACAGGGAGCTTTCTTCCTAAAAAAACTCCAAATACTTAAAACAGCTCCAAATACTTAAAACTCTTCATTAGGTAGGGCCAGGGACATGTGAGTAATAGTCCTTCTGCCAACTCCTATTCTTCAGAGGGAAAGTTCTGATTCTGATGAAACGAGGCTTGGTAGCTCTTAATTCACTCTCATCACACAACCACAGAACAGGAAGCATGATTTAACACCTATGCACATGAGAATTTTACTCCTCACTACCAAGCTAAGGGAAGAACTCAGAGACAGGGTGTATGGATACAAATGGTAGAATCATGGTTCCTTGACTCTTTGCTTTGAGCCTTCTCAGATAAGTGTGCCACAGAATGTTTTCCATGGGGCCAGGAGCAAGAGAACTCCATTCCCCTCCTCTTTGATGTCATAAACCAGAAAATATTGTCTTTCAGGACAGAGCTAAAAATTAGGCAAAATCTTCTTCTCTTTTATCGGTATGTGGGCCTGTCACTGTTGTGGCCTCTCCCGTTGTGGAGCACAGGCTCCGGACATGCAGGCTCAATGGCCATGGCTCACGGGCACAGCTGCTCCGCGGCATGCGGGATCTTCCCGGACCGCGGCACGAACCCATGTCCCCTGCATCGGCAGGCGGACTCTCAACCACTGTGCCACCAGGGAAGCCCTTATCAGGGTTTTAAATTTTTAATTGTCCTTCCTCTCCTGGTTCACCTCATAGTGTAGACGGACCATGATTTCACTGTGGTACTTGGATATGGGACCTGGAGACTGTGGGCCTCTTACAGGTCCATAAGTTAGATAACCACATTTCTATAGTCCCATGTTCACAAGTTCTTTCACTTTCTGGGCAGTTGACTCAGCCATGAGTTATTTAATGAAAAGACTTAAAAGATTTGCGGTACTTGGAATCACAGGATCTTTAAATGCTAACCTGTTAAAATTTGAAGGAAGAGAACTCAGAAATCTAAAAATTTGACCAAGCCATTTTATAGATGAGGAAACTGAGGCCCAGAGAGAGGAAGTGACTTTTCCCGGTTCATAGAACATATAAAAGGCAGAAATGAGTGTCTCCCAGCCATTTCTTGTTTCTTGTCTGAGGGGCTCTCCAGCCTCACAGCTGATCAGCAGAGCTTCAGAGATTGTTGCCTTGGAACCTCCAAGAATTATGTAAGGAAGCATAATAAACCTTTATCTTGACTGCAGGGATATCTAAAATTGCTATTTGATGACTGGCACTTTCCCCAGATAACATCCATTTATTCAACAGTCAATGCTTATTGTGTACACTAGACCTATACCAGGCACTGGGATAAGAGATAACAACAAAAACTAGTCATTGAACACTCAGTATGTATTAGTTGCTTTGTAGACGTTTTCTCATTCCGTCCTCATAATAACCCTATGATGTAGGTATTATCATTAGCCCTATTTGCAAATGAGGGAACTGAGGCACAGAAGAGTTAAAGTGACTTGCCCAAAGTCATATAACTTGTTAGTGGCTGTGGAGTGAATACGACACAGAGTTTCCAACATAATAGAGTAAGATAAGTGCTGTACTAGAAGTTAGTACACAATCCACTGAGCAGACAGAATAAGAGAATGAGTTATTTTACCTGGAATGTTTAAGAAAGCTTCCCAGAGGAGTTAAGGGTTGATTTAGGTCTGAAGGGATGCATAATAGTTTGCCAAGTACAAAAGGTAGGAAGTGAACTTCAGGAAGACAGGACTTCAGGAACAGACTGGCCAAAGACAGGGCTGCGTGAAAGTTGGATACTTGTTTTAGGAACATTTTGGAGTCCAGAAGTGGTTGAGGGGAACCTCATCAGATGCAGCAGGTCCCTTGACCAGCCTTCAGTTAGCCTTTTATGCCTTCACCCCCCACCCCGATGCTGAGCTGTACATCACTGTCCTACTCTACTCTCTGGACTTTTTGGAAGCACACTGCTATCTAGGTAGTGGAATAAGATGCAGTGCAAGAGCACCAAATGGAGCTCTGGTTCTGCCATTGACTTACTATGTGGCCTTAGGCATGTCTCATTCCTTCTTTTCACTTCAAATCTCCATCTAAATAATAAAAGTGTTGAACTAAATGATCTTGAATATTTTAGCAATAAATCTATAAAAACCTAAATCTTTAACAATAAATCTCTAAAATGTTATAGATATTCCAGATGTTTCTATTGGCCAGTGGTTCACTTTATATGCATCAGCCTTGGAAAATAGACAACCCAATCCTTAACTCCAAGACTTAATAGATATGCAGCTTTGAGCAAGTCACTTAACTTCTTTGTGCCTCTGTGAAGATAGCAATAGATCACAAGGTTATTGTAAGAACTAAATGATATGTACCACAGCTCCAGTGCCCAATAAGTTTTGGTTCCTTCTACTGGAGTGAAGCCTTATTTATTGGCACACATACACTTATGGTGTCCCCTGGGTAGCAGAAAGGAGAGATGGCAAATAGTATTTATCGTAGTTCTCTGGTAAAGAAGGCTTTGGGTTGGGTTTGGTGTAAGGTCCTCAAACAACCACTTATCTTCAGTGTTACTTAATTGGTGATCCGAAGGGCCAGTAGCATTTGTATAAGAACATAGCAAAGGTCAATCTCTTCCTCTTTCCTCTTGGCCTCTCTGGGCACTATGAGTAACATTCCTCAGAAAGCCCAGCAAGCCTGTGTTCATCGCCTCTCTTGAGTTTTGGGCTTTGGACTCGAAAGCGTCAGAGCTCTCTGTGTATCTTTGTCTGCAACAAGATTTGTCTGACCTCCCTGGTAAATTCAGATCCATAGCCACAGGCCAGGAGAAAAGCTAAGAGAGGTCATAAATTATCTTCCACATTCTTCAGCAATTGGTTTCCCTCATCCAGCCAGTGGCGTGTCATAAAAGTATGTTGGGGCCAGATTCAATAGAAACCTGAACCAGCACCTGTGTAAATAAAATTTTAAGGCTTCTTTTCCTGAAGCCGGATGGATATTTTTTAAACCAAGCTGGACTTTATTTTATCTAGAGTGCTGTCTCCTACATTCCTAGTGCTTTGGACCCCTTGGAGGAATGTAGTCTGGTTGTAGTGTTATTGTTTTGTTTATTATTTGTGAGGGAGGGGCATTTGTTTCAAAAATCGGATAATGCCTTGGTATGGCCTGTGACTTCACTGTGTATAAAATGAAACTGGTGATGTACCGTCATTCATTCTGCCTCCCACAGATTGGCTTTATATCCCTACATCCACGCCCGCTCTTCAATTCTGATCCTTTTAAAAACCAGCCAACCAGGTTCCTTAAAAAACTAAAAATAGAACCATACGACCTAGCAATCCCACTACTGGGCATATACCCTGAGAAAACCATAATTCAAAAAGAGTCGTGTACCACAATGTTCATTGCAGCTCTATTTACAATAGCCAGGACATGGAAGCAACATAAGTGTCCATCGACAGATGAATAGATAAAGAAGATGTGGCACATATATACAATGGAATATTACTCAGCCATAAAAAGAAATGAAATTGAGTTATTTATAGTGAGGTGGATAGACCTAGAGTCTGTCATACAGAGTGAAGCAAGTCTGAAGGAGAAAAACAAATACCGTATGCTAACACATATATATGGAATCTAAAAAAAAAAAAAAAAAAGGTTCTGAAGAACCTAGGGGCAGGACAGGAATAAAGATGCAGACATAGAGAATGGACTTGAGGACACAGGGAGGGGGAAGGGTAAGCTGGGACAAAGTGAGAGAGTGGCATGCACTTATGTATACTACCAAATGTAAAATAGATAGCTACTGGGAAGCAGCTGCATAGCACAGGGAGATCAGCTCAGCGCTTTGTGACCAACTAGAGGGGTGGGATCGGGAGGGTGGGAGGGAGACGCAAGAGGGAGGGGATATGGGGATATATGTATATGTGTAGCTGATTCACTATGTTATAAAGCAGAAACTAACACACCATTGTAAAGCATTTACACTCCAATAAAGATGTTTAAAAAATAAATAAATAAAATTAATTAATTAATTAATTAAAATAAAGGAAATTAAAAAAAACAAAACAGTCAACCCAAACCAGCATGTAACATACTACTTATCTCTAAGTCCTAACTGAATGACCTTCAGATCTTGTCCAAAACCCTAAATGGGGAAAGGAGGTTAGCATCTTGCCTAAGGCCCCCTGGGCCCATCAGTAAGTGGATATCCAGTCCTTGAGGTCCCTTAGCTCTGCTCAGCTTCAGAATAGAGACAGGATCCTTCATATGTGTTGCTTATGATTAAAGGCATCCTACTTCCCACTGTCCTACCACACTTCTTCTGCCACCCCACCTCTATAGCTTCCATGGTTCCCCAGAAACTCCTCTATAACCCATGTCACTCGGAAAGATTTTCTTGTCTCTTTTGCAATTTCATGAAGACTAGCTAGCAAGTTTAATTTCAGATTATGCTTCCATGGGGGCAGAGATAGATGCAGAAAACAATAGAAAGGGGTTTGGAGATGTAGAATGATTTGTCACCTATGTAGTGAGCCCTACAAAAATATTGAAATGTTCTCTACTCAGAAGCCCTATTGATATAGGGGTAAAAGATTTGATTTGAGTCCAACATTTGTTGATTCTGTGATCTTGGGAAAATGACATGTCCTCCATGAGCCTTAGTTTTCTCACTTTTAAAATTGGGATAATGATGACCACCAGAGAAATTCTAAGGATTACGTGAGATAAAGCAACTAGAAGTTTTCTTACATAGTGCCAGACTTTCAAAAAAACTGAACCAAACACTTTTGACAATGCCTCTTAATGTGTGAATGAGAAATCAGCTCCACGTCAAATTTCAGCATGTTTCCAGGGGTCCCATGATTTCACTGTAGAAATGCAAGTATGAATTAAATAACTCACCTGTTGCTATTTACATGGATAGTTTGGTAGTAATTATTTTTAGACATGTGACATATTTCAGACATAATTCAGACTGTAATAGTTTTGCAGCTTTGCAGATGTATTCATTCCCAATTACCAAAGACCTAAAAGGAATTAGCTAGAGCTATGAGGGGTAGTACAAAGGTAGACAACACAGGGCTCCCTGAGACCTGTCCCTTGGTTAGAGGGAACTCTGGATTATAGGCATTTGTATTCATATAGTCTAGTGTCAGGGAAGAAGAGCTGGAGGTGAGTAGCTTTCACTCATTCATTTTTTTAAACACGCATGTATTGTATGAGGCCCTATGTGGGCCCAGAGATGAGTATGAGATGGCCCTGTCCTCAGGGAGCTTCTAGTCTGGTGGACGTGCCCTCCAAGGTCAGCTACAGTTTTACACTACACAGAGTATTTAAGCGCAGCAGAAGCAGTGTGATGAGACAAGGGAGAGAAAAATCTACAGGCATAGCTTCCCATACCCAAGGACAACACTGACCAAGGCTGGCACAGTTTGAGGGAACTGTTCCCATGAGCAGGTCTGGAAGCCTTATCAACAACAACAGAAAATAATGATGATGATAGTTATAGCAGTTAATATTTACTGAACATTTTCTGTGTTAGACGCTACACTAAGTGCTTACTTAATCTTCACAACAACGTAATGAGATAGTAGATACTCTTACTACCCTTATTTTACAAATGGGGAAACTGAGGCTCAAGGACTAAGGGAGCAGGAAGGGAACTAATTCATCTGAGTTCAACAAACATACCGCATCTTATATGCCAGGCCTGTGCTAAGTGCTAGGGAGAGAGAGATGAGTAAAACATACTCTCAGTCCAGAGGGAGCAAACCAATAAGTGCACAGTGAGGCTAATATATTCCAGGCCTTCTTGCAAAGCTCTCAAAGTTTATTGGGGGATATCAATGTGGAAACAAAAATTATATACTGCTGTGAGAAGTGTCATAAGAGAGATAAGTGCAAAATGGGACAGAGATTGTGCAGCAAATGATTGGTTTAAATCAAAGCCCAAAAGAAGCAATGTTACTAAGAATAATAGAGAAACTGATTGATTTACATCAAACCCCCAAAATAAAAACCAGTGTTATCTAATTTTATTCAGGCTTGGTCAGTTATTTTCCATTTTTCATTCTATCCCTAAAATGGATGATCAGTATTATTTCCCATGGAAGGATGATGAAATACTATCAAACTATACTATTAAACTATCCCTTTATCCCATCTCATGCCCACACTTTCCCCCTCCTCACCTTTACTCAGGCTACATCCCTCTACCTCAAATGTTTTTTAAGTCCCACCTTCCTTCAAGGCCTCACTCAAGTGCCTGCTCCTCCATGAAGTTTCCACCCCATGAGGATATGGGGAGGGGGAAGGGTAAGCTGTGACAAAGTGAGAGAGTGGCCTGGACATATATACACTACCAAATGTAAAATAGATAGCTAGTGGGAAGCAGCCGCATAGCACAGGGAGATCAGCTTGGTGCTTTGTGACCACCTAGAGGGGTGGGGTAGGGAGGGTGAGAGGGAGGGAGACACAAGAGGGCAAAGATATGGGAACATATGTATATGTACAACTGATTCACTTTGTTATAAAGCAGAAACTAACACACCATTGTAAAGCAATTATACTCCAATAAAGATGTTAAAATTTTAAAAAAAGCAAAAAAAAAAAAGGCATTCTACCCTCTCCCGTACTCCCACAGCACTTCATGGGTGCCTCTCTTGTGGTTCTTACCACTCCTTGCTTTATCTTTAGGTGATGTACACATCTTTTTTCCTCTACTAGACTGAGCTCCTTAGTGGAAGATTCACTTTGCTGAAACCATGATTTTATTTTAAATTCATTGGAATTCTCTTCTGGATTGTATTGTTGCCTAGTGGGCCTTACCCTTCAATCTTAAGCATGTGAAATTGCATAACCTATCTGGAGATTAACACGTTCTACTCCTAGCTTTTAATAAAGCCTACTACATTAATATAACAATGACTAAAATGTGTCTTCATTTCTTTTAGGTCTTGCCCTCAGTCATACATAATTTATAGTCTTATTATTTCCTCTCAGGCCTCTGTTGTTGGATGTTTAGATTGTTTACACGTACTTAGGTTGCATTCATGTACATTACTTTTACTCTTTTTCTTTTAAAAATTTCCTTAGGATCCATTTCCACCAGTAGAAATACTGGATCAAAAGCAGAGGTTGGGGATGAGAGCATGTGATGTGCAGATCTTTAGGAATGGTAGATGCATTCGAGGAATTGGAGGGAGACAGATGACTGAATAGACAGCCAAAATAAAGTGTTATGATTTAAGAATTTATGAAAAGCGCCTCTGTTTGAAAGTATCTTGCCACACATGATCTGTCACAGGGTCTGAAACTCGCCATATGTAGGACTGTTTTGGAAGACTGCTTCCTGGGACACATTCAGCCATCATCAAGAAATGCTGTTGGGACATAGGTTCTCAGTATGTTCCTTGGCAGGATTCTGGAGGATAGGAACACCAGCCTCATAAATTTTGAAAGGGATAAGGGATTCAGGACAAGTTCTGAACATAAGGTGCTTATCTAGAATAAGAAACTTTATAGATAGAGCATCAAAGTGGCAAGCTCTCAGGAGCCAGGGGTCAAATTAAGGCATTGAGCATTTGGTAGGATGAAAGGACAGAAGGGGAAGAGGGAAGCAGAGGAGGAGTTGTGGTGAGAGATGAACAGGTTTCACCTACTTAACAGGACTTGGAATTTGGGGTTTGTGTTGGTTTTGTGATATCACTTTATACTAGGGAGAGATGACTGAGTTTTGGGCAACCAATAGGTGATTTTAGATAGAATTGTAGGGGTCAAGGCCTAAGGGGATGCCCAAGTCCAGGCCAGCTTCTGTGGACATCAGAAAACCATGAGGCATTTGGATATCAGAAACCTATCAGGGGCAGAAGAACTCAGGGCAGCATGGCAGACTCAGCACATACAAGTAAGTGCACACCAGTTATCTCACAGGATTAAGATTACTGATGCAGGATAGAGGCCAGCTGCCACTGCCCTCTGTGATGGGCAGATCTTTAGGGGTGGTAGGCACATTTGAGGAATTGGAAGGAAGTTTTTACCTATTGGTTGAATTCACTGACATGGTTTGGGGGTTGAAGCTTTCAGATACTCAGGTTTTCTTGTTTAGGTGGAGACTGCAAGATCTACTACAGAACTGCATATTCTATGTGAGAAAAAAAAACAGGTCTCCTGAGTTAGAACAGAACATAGAACCCTGCAGGGTTAAGGATAGAGGTGTTCTGTAAGAAGTCAGACAGCATTTTCCAGTTCTGCCCCCCAGAATTTCTTGTCCCCCTTGGGACTCAATTTCTCTTACTCTGGTTCCTAGTGTTCTTCCATTCTTCACCTTGAGTGTAAATATAGAGCACATTCCTTGGGTTCCCAGAAAACAATAGGGATGACCTCTCGTTCACCAAAATGCACATTAGTAAATACTAAGGGAGAACAAGTGGGAAATCCAGTATAGAAAATAAAAGTAGGATTCTATTCCTTGGTATCCCAGATTAAACAATAAAGAACGCTAAATTCTTTATTGTTTAATCTGGGATACCAAGGAATTCTTAAACAACAAGAATTAGATGCCTTCCTGTGGCTCTTTTTTAGTCATGTCAACGTGGCCCAGTCTTCACTTGGTAACCCTTCTTGCTTGTTTGTTAACCCATCCACTATGCTCCTATGGGGTCCTAGGGAAATGACAAAAATCTACACACATATCCAGTAAGAGGAAGGTCACTCGTTAATAGCAAACCCTTTTATGATGCTGTGAGCATTTGACACCCATGTTGCTAGGAACACCTGTGAGTAACCTGACCCCTCTTTGGAGAAGAATGTGATTGGTGTATTGCTTCAAGGAGACCCTCACTGTTCTGGGAAATATAACTCCAAAGTTTGCTGACTATTACCAGGGAATATGTACAGAGAATAGAGCCTGCAGATAAGCCGTCTTCTGATTAGCTTCAGGCATGTTTAAAGCAGCTAGGATGTGGTAGATTTAGCCTTTAGGAAATTCACTTGACCTCTCTAAGCCTCAGTTTCTTCACCTATAAAATGGAGATAATATAGTGGTTGAAAAAGCTAAAGGAAACGATGCTTGTGAATACACTGTGTAAATTGCAAAGTATCCTATGAGTAGTAGTTTCTAGAGGATCTCCTTACCATCATTCAAGACAATCATGCCTATGTTATATAAATACTTGCCTCTGACCACCCTGGAAACATTTTGCAAAGAGTTGTCTATAGGAGAAACAGTTTAATATGCAAATTACTCCTTAATTTGCATGTTTTCTATATACACAGCTTATTAACATGAGGTACATCTTCTCCAATCTGCAGTCACACCAGAATGATTACCTCTTTGAAATACCTTCCAGAAATCCTCAAAAATGAATTTTATTCCTCCAAAAATAGTCTATCGCAAAGATAACCTCCAAATTGATTGACAGTATGTCCAACTACTTTTGCAAGATATAGGGCTAGGCAGATAATTTTATTTATAGAGATAATTATTGTCTTCCTGCAAGTGAGCGGTAGCCAGAAAATGGACAAGAGAGGCATGAGGATTGCTGTCCTATTACAGCTCAGCTTTGGGTCTTACCTGCACGGTTTCTAAAAGCCTGTGCAGATAAGTTGCAGTGTTTATGGCAAAAGCAAAACTTGCTCTAAGAGCAAGCCCTTGTTTCATTGCTTAGTGTTTTAATCCCCATCAGACATGACTTTGATCTGGCATTTGGCAGCAGGGCAGGTTCCTAAGCTGCTGTATACAAATTGGGGAGGAGTGGTGATATTATTGGAATGAATTTATTTGTTGTAAGTTATAAATACATGGGCTTTTTCAGTTTCATCACCCTCAAAACTTTATCTGTTTTCCCCAACGGAGCCGTCTCTCAGCTTGCTTTGAGCTCACGGGCATTGCTGCCTGGCTAACACAGGAACCTTGAGAAATTGCTTCCAAGGTCCTTTTCTTTGTTTTCTCTTGATGCCCAAGCTACCAGGGTCAATAGTGACTGTGGTGAGCTAACAGTGAGGTGGCAACAAACTGAGCTTTGTCCTCTGGCTTCCCTTGACCCCTTCTATTCATCATCCAAGAGGCTCCAGGCCAGCATTCCATAGAGCAGCCTCACCAAACTCACTAAGACTGAAGAGGAACCAGGATTTCAAATAACTCTTATGGAAGGAAGGAATGAGACTTAACATTTATAAAACTACAGTGATCTCTTTGTTGAGTCTTTTCACTCCAGAAAGATAACTACTCTTTTTAGGAAGCCTTCAAACCCTAATGATCTTCTAGGACCTGGACTGCTTTCTTAAGAAGCACATTACAGGGAGATGTCTTGGCCAACAAAATATTAAAAGACCAATCATTTATTCACTTATGCATTCAACTAATGTAAACTGATAATTTTTTATGTACCAGACACAGGAATGACAAAAAGGAGTAAGTTTTATCCTTGTCTCCTTCACAATCTAATAAAGACAGCTATTCTTTCATTTTGTAATGATCTGTCACATTTCATACACTGCTGGATATCTATACATGGTAATGACACAAGGGAATGATTGAAAAGCCGAGACAGGGGCAGGAGGACTGAGTGTGTATCTAACCACTCTCAAGGCTCCATTTTGAAATACTGGGGTTGCAGTTTCAAAGGACTATTTTGAAATTTCACCCCATGGCACTGCAGTTAATAGAATCTTGCTGTCACTGGAGGCAAGAACATGGGTGATAATGACATAAATGAGATGAGAAGTTGGGAATAGTTAAAGTGTTCATTTTATTTTAGAGAAGAGTATACTTTATGCATGCATCATGGCAGAGTAAACCACTACTAGGAAAAAGAAAGCTAGCATGTGACCCTAGGCAAGTCACTGAAGCTCTCTGGACTTGTGCTTTTGCATCTGCAAAGCTGTTAATGGTATTTGCTCTTTCTACTTCATGGGTATGTTGTGAGATGATGTATAGGAAGGGATTTGCTAATGTTACCACAGCTTACAAATGTATGAAATTGATTTTAGGACCTTATAAAAGTAGACCTGCCTTCATTAATGATTCGGAGTGTCTTTAAAGATGTCTGCATGCTTTTAAATTAGATCATTTGGACTACAACTTACAAGGCAGTCTTGATTTTCTTTTCTGACTCCTATTATTGGCACCAAAAGGCGTGCTAGGATATTTTTTAAAGATATAATTCACGTGCCACAATAGTCACCCTTTTTAAGTGTGCAACTTCATGGTTTTTAATATGTTCAAGAAATCATGCAAACGTCACCACTGTCTAATTCCAGAACATTTTCATCATCTCAAAAAGATACTTACTCCCAATTTCCCCTCCTCTCAGACCCTGGCAACTACTAATTTACTTTCTGTCTCTGTGGATTTGTCAATAATAGACATTTTATCTAAATGGAACAATACAATATGTGACGTTTGTATCTGGATCCTTTCACTTAGCATAATGTTTTCAAGGTTAAGCCATGTTTTAATATGTATTAGTATTTTATTTTTTCTGACTGAATAATAATTGCTAGGTTATATGGTAACTCTACGTTTAACTTTTTGAGGGACCAAGGTTTTTTTTATTTGTTTGTTTGTTTGTTTGTTATAGAGACTCCACCATTTTACATTTCCGTCAGCAGTGTATGAGGGTTTGAATTTCTCTACATCCTTGCCAACGTGTTATTATGTTACATTAGTAGTAGTAGTAGTAGTAGTAGTAGTACTCTTATACCCATCTTAGTGGGTATGAAGTGGTATTTTGTGGTTTTGATTAGTGTTTAGCTAATGGCTAATGATGTTATGCATCTTTTCACGTGGTTGTTGGGCATTTGTGTATCTTCTATAGACAAATAACTATTCACATCTTTTCCCAGGTTTTGACTGGATTATTTGTTTTTTACTGCAGACTTGTGTTATTTATGAGTTCTAGATACAAGTCTCTTATCAGATATGTGATTTGCAAACATTTCCTCCCATTCTGTGAAGTTGTCTTTTCATTTTTGATTGTGTCTATTAAAGAACAAAATCTTTAATTTTGAGGAAGTCCAGTTTATCTATTTTTTCCTCTTATTGCTTGTGTTTTAGCATCATATCTAAAACTTCATGCCTAATCCAAGGTCACAAACATTTACACCTATGCTTTCTTCAGAGAATTTTGTAGTTTTAGCTGTTACATTCGGGTCTGTGATCCATTTGGAGTTGATTTTTATTTTATATGATGTGAGGTGAGAGTCCAGCTTCATTCTTTTGCATGTAGATATCTTGCTGTCCCAGCATTATTTGTTGAAAAGAGTATTCTTTCTTAATAGAGTCATTTTAGTATCCTTGTTGAAAAACTATTAATCATAAATATATGAGCTTATATCTGAACTCTCAGTTCTATTCCCCTGAACTATATATATATTCTTATGAAACCAGCACACCATCTTGATGATTGTAGCTTCGTAATAAGGTTTGAAATTGGGAACTGTGAGTCCTCCAAATTTATCCTTCATTTTCAAGATGACTTTGGCTATTCTAGGACACTTGCATTTTCATATAAATTTTTGAAAAACATCATCAATTTCAGAAAAAGTGACAGTTGGGTTTTTGATAGAGATTACACTGAATCTGTAGATCAATGTGGGGAGTTTTGTCATGTTAACAATATTAAATCTTCAAATTCATGAACACAAGATGTCTTTCTATTTATTTAGTTGTTCTTTAATTTCTTTCAGTTATGTTTTGTTGTCTTCAGTGTACAAGATTCACAGTTCTTTTGTTAAACTTATTCCTAAATACTTTATTCTTTTTGACACTTTTGTAAATTGAATTGTTTTCTTAATTTTATTTTGGATTACTCATTGCTAGTCTAAAAATGTAACTAATATGTGTATATTGATCTATTATAGTGCATCCTTGCTGAATTCATTTATTAACTCTAATAGTTATTTTGCATATTTTTTTAGAGTTTTCTTCATATAAGATAATGCGATCTGTGAATAGAGATAGTCTTCCATCTTCTTTTCCAATCTGTATGCCTTTTATTTCTTTTTCTTGTCTAATTGCCCTGGCTAGAACATCCAGTACAATGTTGAATAGAAGTGGTAAGAGCAGACATCCTTGTCTTGTTCTCAATCTTAGGCAGAAAGCTTTCAGTCTTTCACCATTAAGTATGGTGTTAGCTGTGGGTTTTTCATAGATACCCATTATCAGGTTGAGAAAGTTTCCTTCTAGTCCTGGATTGTTGAAGTATTTTTATCAAATGCTTTTTCTGTGTGTATTCAGATCACATGTGGTTTTTGTCTTTAATTCTGTTAAAATGTTATATTAAATTGATTGATTTTTGTTTGTTGGACCAACCTTATATTCTGGGGTGAATTTCACTTGGTTATGGGGAATAATCCTTTTTATATATTGCTTTTTGGTTTGCTAGTATTTTGTTCAGATATTACCTTGATATTCATAAGAAAATGGATCTGTAGTTTTCTTCTTGTACTATTTTTGTCTTGTTTTGTTACCAGGGTAATAGTACCTTCATAAAATCAATTGGAAAGTGTCCCTCATCATTTTCTTTTTCGGAAGTATTTGTGAAGAATTGGTATTAGTTCTTTAAACATTTGATAGAATTAAGTAATAAAGCCATGAGTCCCTGGGCTTCTCTTTGTGGGGAATTATTATTTTTATTACTATAATTAGTCTTATTACTAATTCAGTATCTTTATTTGTAATATGTCTATTCTGAATTTATATTTATTTTTGTGTCAGTTATGGTAATTTGTATCTTTCTAGTAATTTTCATTTCATCTGTGTTACTCAATTTGTTGGTATATAATTGTTTGTAGTATTCCTAAATAATCTTTTTTATTTCTGTAAGATTTCATTCAGTAAAGATGATTCAATAAATAATCTTTATTTCAGTAGTATTATCTCTTCTTTCATTCCTGATTTTCATAATTTAAAAGTACTGGGGTTTTTTTCCTCTTGGTCAGTTTATTAAAAGGTTGTCAGTTTGTTGATCTTTCCAAAGAACCAAGATTTGGTTTTGTTCATTTTCTCTTTTATTTTCTATTGTCTATTTCATTTATTTATGTCCTATTTTTTAAATTATTTTTACTTCTGCTTTCTTCTTTTTTAGTTTAACTCTCCTTTTTCCAGTGTATTAAGATAGAAGGTTATGTTACTTATTTGAGATCTTTCTCAATAGCTGTAAATAATGTATATGTAAGCAGTTAGAACTATAAATTTCCTTCTAAGCACAGCTTTTATTGAATTCCAAAAGTTTTGGAATGTTGTTTTTTCATTTCAATTTATCTGAAGGTATTTTCTTATTTCCCTTGTGATTTCTTCTTTGAACAATTGATTATTTCGGCTGCATTGTTTAACTTTCACATATTTGTGAATTTCTCAAAGTTTCTGATTGCTAATTTCATTCTATTTTGATAAGAGAACATCCTTTGTATGATTTCAGTCCATTTAGACATATTGAGACTTGTTTCATGGCCTTAAGTAGGTTCTCTCCTGGAGGATGTTCCATGTGCACTTAAGAATGTGCATTATGGTGTTTTGGGGGTGGAGAATTCTACAGATGTTTGTTAAGTCTAATTTTTATAGTGTTGTTCATGATTTCCTTTTTCTTATCTTCTGCTTACTTGTTTTATCCTTTATTGAAAGTAGGGTCTTTAAATTTCTATTATTATTTAATCACCTATTTTCCATTCAGTTCTACCAGTTTTTACTTTATGTTTTTTGGGCTCTGTTATTAGATGCATATATTTATAATTGTATGTCTTCCTAACGGATTCAACTTTTTACCATTATAACATGTTCATCTTTGTCTCTAGTCACAGTTTTTGTCTTGATGCCTATTTTGTCTGATAATAGTATACCCACTCCAGCTCTCCTTTGGCTGCTCTTTGTGTGGAATATCTATTTCCATTCTTTTACTTTCAAAGAGTTTATCTCTGAATCTAAGGTGTCTCTTGTAGAGAGCATATAGTTGTATCTCGTGTTTTTTTTCCAATTCATTCCTCAAATCTCTGTCTTTTAATAGCAGTGTTTAATCCAATTACACTTAATTACTTAGGCAGGATTTACACCTGTCAAACCTCATGGATTGTTGTTGCTGCAGTTTGTTCTTCTTTTAGTTGTTTGCTTGTTTAGTGACTTAAAAAAAAAAAAAAAAAAACTAGGGCTTCCCTAGTGGCACAGTGGTTGGGAGTCCGCCTGCCAATGCAGGCGACGCGGGTTCATGCCCTGGTCTGGGAAGATCCCACATGCCATGGGGCGGCTGGGCCCGTGAGCCATGGCCGCTGAGACTGCACATCCGGAGCCTGTGCTCTGCGACGGGAGAGGCCACAGCAATGAGAGGCCCACGTACCACAAAAATAAATAAATAAATAAAATTAAAAAAAAAAAAAACTAATTCTAGATGGCTGGGAATATGTTGGAGATTTTCAAAGCCTCCATTGGACATCTCATTTCTCCACCTCTTTTTTAAGCTTTTTGGTTAGCTCATTGTTTGCCACAATTGTTACCACCAACTCAGCCAGCCTTGATGTTCAACATTTGTCTCTCGTTATCTTCTACAAACTCCCCCAGGGAAAAAGCTATTCACACTTGGCAAGCTCTGATTCAGGTTAAATAAACATAGCCCTGAAAATGGAGTCTTTCAGGGAACCCCCAAATGGTCAAATAATGACAGTTCTCTGAAAGGGGGGCTTTAAAGGAGTCCCAGCCCCATTCCGCCTCCTCCAGTGATTACCAGGCTGCTAGTTTTCACCATCATTGCAGACTGTTGGTTTTCATGGTTACTATGGAGCTGGGAGGGGATGATGGGCAATAGGGCAAGTTTAAATGTCATAAAGTTTTGAATAAATCCTCCTCAGATTGCTACAAACATTTGGTTAATTTCTAGAGTTCTGAAAATGTTTATTCTGACCATCTTTTGGCCAGTTTTCTAATTTATTTAATGGAGGAGAGAATTTTAGGAGTTCCTCACTTCATCATTTACTCTGACATTACTCCAGTCTAAAGTGTTTTGATCGAGCACTCCTCGACCTTTAAAAAAGTGAATATCTACAGTGTCCAGGAAAAAAAAGACCCTGAAAGTTAATTGGATTTTCAGGATCCTTCTGCTGTTTCTGAGGTCACTTATCCCAATGTTGTTTTTCATTTGACAAGCAAGAAGAAAGATGTTTTTTTGCATGTGATATAAACATATAAGCCAGACCATGTTTCCCCTCTACTCAGAATCCTCCAGTGTATCCCCATCTCACTTATTATAAGAGTATTTGACCTATAAGTTAATGACCTATAAGATCACAAATGATCTCTTCTGCTGTTGCCTCTCAGACCCCGTTTACCACATTTTCCCTGCTGTAGCTGCACTGCCTTCTTTGCCAATTCTCAAACATGATAAGGATTCTCCCACATTAGGGACCTACATCAACTGCTCCCTAGGCCATTAATGATCTTCCCTTAGATAACTGTGTGGCACACTTTCTCACTTCCTTCAAGTTTTGGATGAGTGTCACCTCAATGAAACCTGCCTTCACCACTCAAGTTAAAATCATTGTCACTCAGCACTCCCCATTCCCCTTACCATGCTTTTTGTACATAGTACTTGTTTCTTTCTAACATACAATTTAATTTCCTAATTTATTATGTGTATTGTTTATTTTATGCTTCCTTCCCTCTTTCATTTCCCCACACACATTAAAATGGATGTTAGTCAAGATAGGAACTTGTGATTATTTGTTCATTGATATATCCCTAGCATCTAGAACACTGCTTGATAGAGTAAATATTTAATAGGCATTCAATTAATTAATATTGAATTTAATAGATATTCAATTAATTAATTCTGCCTAGATTTATCTTAATATTTTATCTGTTACATGGGCATGTGCTTAGTATAGATTCTGGTATTTATTAGGTGTATATTCATTTTTCACTGAATAGCACAATGAATATTATGCTCCATTTCTAACCCTTTATTTTTCCAGTATTGTCAGGTAAATGAAATGTTCCACCTAAATGAACTTTCCCATATAACTGATCTCCAAGAAGTCTAGGTTTTAACATTTTTATATATCTCTTCATGGAATGGGTACAATGGTTTTCACGCCTTCCGGAACACAGCAGAGTGACTATAATTTAACGTTTTTGTTGGATTTTGAAAAACTATGGAAAAAATAATAGGAATAAAAGAATACCCTGTGTGGCAAGGATTTAACCTCTTACTTAACTGTATGAGCTTGAGCAATTTTGTTAACCATTCTCAGCTTCAGTTTCATCGTTTGTAAAAAGATAATAATAACTTCCCTGAATAGCTCATATATTGCTGTGAGGTTCAAACAAGATAATGCATGGGAATACTATCTCTAAGTTGTAAAGCTACCAACAAATGCAAGGTAGAGTTGATACAAATGTTTATGATTTAGGAAGATGCTGAATACATATGAACTGATCCCTACTGGTGAGTTTTTAGGGAACAGAGAAGGGTTACACTCAATGTGAGAACAGCTAAACCTGAATAACATCAGCTCTACCTGTCATTAGTTGAAAATAATTTTAGATTCCTGATGTTTTAGTGTGAGCATCTTTCAACACTGGAATTTTGTAAGTCTCCTTGCCCTAGAGTATTAAGAATTATCAACTTTTTACATGTTTTGGAGCCAAAGATGACTCCCGTGTTTCCTAGGAATAACTCTGGTGCCCTTGGTACTGAAAATGTACTCCAAAATGCAAAGACGCTCAGATACTTAGGGAACCCTGGGACAGTGAAAAAAGAACAGAAAGTTAGAGTCGTTTGTCAGCTCAAGTTCCTCAAGTTGGTCAGGGTGGGGTTTTTTGTTTGTTTTGTAATTGTTGTTTTGGTTTTGTTTTGTTTTTTTTAACATCTTTATTGGGGTATAATTGCTTTACAATGGTGTGTTAGTTTCTGCTTTATAACAAAGTGAATCAGTTATACATATACATATGTTCCCATATCTCTTCCCTCTTGCATCTCCCTCCCTCCCACCCTCCCTATCCCACCCCTCTAGGTGGTCACAAAGCACCGAGCTGATCTCCCTGTGCTATGTGGCTGCTTCCCACTAGTTATCTACCTTACATTTGGTAGTGTATATATGTCCATGGTTTGTTTTCCATTAAGGAAAGGCTAGCAACATGTACCTTTGAGTTCTTCTGACTTTCCAAATCACAAATGGAAAGGAATAATGTATTCATTTTTCTTGGGTCCTGCATTATAGAGGAATTTTAAGATTAATGAGAGACATCTCATTTTGTCAGTGACCACTATTTTTGTTTGTAATTCAGTTGATTTCAACATTTTCAGTGAGAGTTTTGTTGGGGAACTGAAGTATTGGGTTGACCAAAAGGTTCGTTCAGTTTTTCCCATAAGATGGCTCTAGTAGCACTTAGTTGTCTTTAACTTCATTTGAAACAATTTTGTTAGATTGTTCGTGACAGCTGTCATATCAGTGTGCATTTTAAAAAAGACTTATCAAAATTGGTGAACTTTTGTGCAGCCATTTTAATATTGAAGATGGAAGAATAAAGCAACATTTTCAGCACTTTATGCTTTATTATTTCAAGAAAGGTAAAAATGCAACTGAAACGCAAAAAAAAAAAACAAGATTTGTGCAGTGTATGGAGAAGGTACTGTGACTGATCGAATGTGTCAAAAGTAGTTTGTGAAGTTTCATGCTAGGGATTTCTTGCTGGACGATGCTGCATCGTCGGGTAGACCAGTTGAAGTTGATAGCAACTGAATCAAGACATTAATTAAGAAAAATCAATGTTATACCATGTGGGAGATAGCCAACATACTCAAAATATCCAAATCAAGTGTTGAAAATAATTTGCACCAGCTTGGTTATGTTCATCGCTTTGATGTTTGGGTTCCACATAAGTTAAGCGCAAAAAAAACTTCTTGACCATATTTCCACGTGTGATTCTCTACTGAAACGTAATGAAAACATGCCATTTTTAAAACAAATTGTGACAAGCGGTGAAAAGTGGACAATGTACAACAATGTGGAACAGAAGAGACCATGGGCCAAGCAAAATGAACCACCACCAGCCACACCAAAGGCTTATCTTCATCCAAAGAAGGTGATGTTGTGTATATGGTGGGATTAGAAGGGAGTCCTCTATTTGAGTTCTTTTCAAAAACCAAACTATTAATACCAACAAGTACTACTCCCAGTTAGACCAACTGAAAGTGGCACTCGACGAAAAGCGTCCAGAATTAGTCAACAGAAAATGCATAATCTTCCATCAGGATAATGCAAGACTGCATGTTTCTTTGATGACCAGGCAAAAACTGTTACAGCTTGCCTGGGAAGTTATGATCCATCCTCTGTATTCACCAGACATTGCACCTTCAGATTTCCATTTATTTCGGCTTTACAAAATTCTCTTAATGGAAAAAATTTCAATTCCCTGGAAGACTATAAAAGGTAACTGAACAGTTCTTTGCTCCAAAATATAAAAAGTCTTGGGAATATAGAATTATGAAGTTACCTGAAAAATGGCAGTAGGTAGTGGAACAAAAAGATGCATATGCTGTTCAATAAAATGCTTGGTAAAAATGAAAAATGTGTCTTTTATTTTTACTTAAAATCTGAAGTCACATTTTGGCCAACCCAATATATGACAGGAAAAGACGTTATCTTTATGGCAAATGGATGGTATGGGTGGACCTTTCTTGATGGATGTAGTCTCACCACCTTCTTATTCTCTGATGGCTGGAAAGTAAAGCCCAGGAGTGCTTTAAGTAAGCAGTCAGTATTCCTTCTAATACCCCGCTAGCCTCCACATGTCATTTTTCTGGCCATGACTGTTGGTCAGTTCTAGCAACTGACCTTTCAGGTAGTAATCACCAAAATACAGGCCATAGTAGAGGTTGGGGAAAGGAACAGTCAAACCCATTTGGCTGTCTTAAGGAAGTTGTAAAAAGAAAAAACTTTGTTTTTAGTAGAAAGGAAAAGAAAAAGTGTATGGAGTCAATGTGTTTGGTCAAAACTAATTAAATATCTTAGTTTTTGATGAGCCACAAGTCATTAATTTCAGTTTATTTTATCCATCAATGTTGGCTCTTTCCAACCTCCATGCCTTTTCAAATACATCATTTCCTCTGCCTGGAATGCTCTACCTGTGCTTTGTTTACATAGTAAAATTCTGTGTTTCCATCAAGATTACTGCTGTGAAATGCAACTACTCTTAATTCTTTCATTTTAGGAGTTTAACTTAACATTAGCAAGCTGTTTGCATTTCTTTTACAATACAGCTTATTAGCATCCCATTATTTTGTCTTCTGATGATGTTATATAACAACTATTACTCTCTTTTGCCCAATTCGTTGTACATATTCTCCTAGGTCCTATTTTGTTTTAATTTACTCATTTACTCCTCTCTTTTTCTCTTTCTCTTTCAATATTTAGTGAATGCCTATGAGGGCCAGACATTGTGTTAGTTGTTTTGCCCACATTATTTCATTTATTTCATTTACATGTCCCAGCAGACTTATAAGTCATTATCTCTATTTTACAGTGCACTAAATTGAGGTCTAGAGAAGTCAAGTTACTTGCTCCAAAGTTCCAGCTAGTAAGCAGGGATTTTTGTGGAAATACAATGCCCTATTTTTTCCCTACTCTATTACACTGGCTCCTTTCTCTATAGTTTCAATTGATTCCTCTATGTGTGTCTGAAATCAATCTTTCGGTGCCTTTATGGGGCTGTCCTAAAGTAAGAAAGGAATTTTGGCTTCTTAGTGCTCAGGGTCCATCACAGTGTTACTCCCTAAGAGGAAGTAACTAAAAATAATCCTTGGAGAAGAGAGACTTGGAGAAGGTGGCTATAAAATAATTGGGATACAAGCTCACATCTTCCCTACTGCAACCAGGAATGCTTCTACCCTCAGTAGGGATGGCAGTGACACCACAGGTAATGTTGAGCCCAGTGAGGCAGCACTTGGTGGAGGGTGGTAATGGCTTCTTCAACTTTTCTTGAAGCTGTCACAGAGCTCGGTAGGTCCTTAGTGAGGCCCAGGATTGAGTTTTTCATTCTATAAAACTTTTCTTTTCTTTTTCTTTTCTTCTCATATCTTCCTTTTTCTTCTTCTAGTCCTACCTCCTCCCTTCCCCTTCTACTCCTCTTCTTCTTCCTCTTCTCCTTCTCCTTCTTCTTCATCCCTTCTTCCTCTTGTTTCTCCTCCTCCTCTGCCCCTCCTTCCCCCCCCACCTGCGTCATTAATCTTGTCAAGAAGCATGTGCTTTGATAAGGTATACACTATAATCATCTTGATAAGTAGTTTTTGAATTTTTAGTAAATCCAATCAAAATAGCACTCAGAAAGGGAGCATAATGAGGGTATGTTTGAGCTGCAGATTAAATTTCAGTTTTCAAATTTGATCTTAGGTGACCTTTATTTTTAGAACTATATAGGAAGAAAAATCTGAGAAATTTTATTAAAGCTCTTTATTGTGGAGTACTTGATAAATAAATAACATTAAGTACAGTCCTTGAATGCTGCACAATAAAGATTTCAGCAGTAACTTCAGCCTTGGTCAGTTCTTCCCGCATTCCACGTGATTCCAGGAGAATGCACACCATTCAAACAGCTCTTGTTTACCAAATAGCTAAAATTTGCCAGATTTACATAAGTTATTTTAAATCTCCATGGCTCTGCAAAAGTGGATGATATGATACAGATTTTACAAAGGAGGAAACAGATTCAAAGAGGTTTACGCTGCTTGCCCAAGTTTATGCTATTTACCATATCTAGTAAGTGACATTGCTGGGACTCATAACCCAGTCCCTCTGACTCCTAAGTTCTTGCTTCTGCCACCACACCATACTTCTTTGCTAATTAACAAATAGCTAAGAACAGGTAATAGAAATTTCACAGTCTATGTTATAGTCTTTTAATCTCTGGGATGAATATTAATTTCTTGAGAAATTACTGAATTCTCCTCCTCATGCTCCCCCATCATTTTCTCAACAGAAAGAAATGTCCTCACAGTGAGCCACTGTAGTCAAGCCATGACCTACACCTCCTTGCCTCATTCCATAACTCTCTCATCCTCTTTTGTCTTATTGCTATTTCATCTCCCACTAGATGCAAACCCCTAAAGGGCAAGAGCTATAATTTCTCTTTCTCCTCTACAGACTTCAGCACAGGGCTGGACCACTGGGGTTTTTTTGTTTGCTTTTTGTTGTGTTTTTTTGTGCAGTACGCGGGCCTCTCACCGTTGTGGCCTCTCCCACTGCGGAGTACAGGCTCCGGACGCGCAGGCTCAGCGGCCATGGCTCACGGGCCCAGCCGCTCCGCGGCGTGTGGGATCCCCCCGAACCAGGGCACGAACCCGTGTCCCCTGCATCGGCAGGCGGACTCTCAACCACTGCGCCAGCAGGGAAGCCCTGGACCATTGGGTTTTCAGTAGGTATTTGTTAACTAACTTTTTTTTGTCAATAACAGAAGTACCTTCTCTGGCCATATTAGAAAAGCAG
This sequence comes from Phocoena phocoena, assembly GCF_963924675.1. Taxonomy (NCBI): domain Eukaryota; kingdom Metazoa; phylum Chordata; class Mammalia; order Artiodactyla; family Phocoenidae; genus Phocoena; species Phocoena phocoena. The sequence goes on from NC_089240.1 coordinate 56,751,506, forward strand.
CTTCCTTAATTGCACAGTATGGTGAACAGGAAACACACCTGTTGTGAATGGTGACTCAATAAATTGGGGACGAGGATGTGCTTGGGGACACCCCATTTTGGTTTTCTCTCTGAAGTATGGAGTTTAACCCCCTTGTTGTATAGATAGGGATGCTGAAGCCTAGAAAGTGTAAATGATTTGTCTCAAGGAAACAGGGAAGCCTAACAGAGCTGTGACTATTTTAAATCTATGTTTAAAGAAGACAATACATGCACATGGTACAAAATTTTTAAATCACAAAAGGTTAAAGAGTGAAAAATAATTCCAGCCCCCCATCCTTCAGGCATGCAGTTCTCTTCTTCAGAGGCAACCAATATTTATTAGTTTCTTGTGTGCCCTTGTATACATAGTATATTCATTTATAGACACATATAGAAAATACATAAAGTTTTCCCCAGACAATTAGTGTTCTGTGCTGTTTTGCATATTTTTTCCCACTTTACTATATATCTTAGAGATTGTTCCACTCAGTTTATACAGAACTGCTTCATTTTTAAATGGCTGAATTGTATGACTCCATCTATTGATGAGCATTTATGTTGTTTCCAGTCTTCTGCTATTATAAACAAAGTTGCAGAGAATGTTCTTGTATATGTGTCATGCCACACATGTGCAAACACGTGCTGGGTCTAAGCATATGTACATTTCAATTTTGAAAGCTTTTGCCAAATTGTCCTCCACAAAGGTTGTAAGACTATGCAAAATTTGTATTTGACAAAATTTATAAATGAAATAGTTACTGTTAATTTTACAAAAGAATGATTGTCTTGACCTTACAGAACTGTTCAATACAGTGTTTCTTTAAATGATCAATCCCCACTGTACACTCAAATGAGAATTCAGTTTAAAGAAATGTGACTTATACACTACTGTTCAGGAACACATCTATTGGGTAAAGCATGTGAAGATGGCAGTATGTTTCTAAAATGCAATTGAGGCTACATAAACTGTGCTTCTAATCATATTACCAAACCCCAGAGGTGTGATCAGGTGAAAGTGTGTGGAGAAAAGAACAAGGGGGTCAGACTCAACTAGAAGGAAGTAAAGCTACCACAAGGGCAGGACTGGTGTCGTGCCAATAAACTGGGTTTCTGTCTGAGAGGGGGCAGGGGTCAGCAGGAAGTCTTGATATTTGTACTCTTCACTAATTTCCATGATGTAGATACTCTTATCAGGACCAATTTCAAGCTACCAGTATGACAGCACTGAATGTGAAATTATGAAGATGCTCAGAATTGGTATTTATGAATCACTACAAACCAACTCCAGCACAACACTGCACAGAACCTAAGGGTAGACAGCTGGAGAACATACAATTTGGGTCTGACCAAATGTCAGATGACCTTGGCAGAAGTGAGCTGCCTATTCTTCATAGTGTTTTCCTTGGTGAGGTTGGAGCCTGTACTTCTCCAAGATGGTCTTTCCAAATCCCATCTGAAGAACATTATCTGTTTGGTGCTCCCGACACTATTCATCTGAGTGGACTGAACCTCACTAGTCTCTCGAGAAGCAAAAAAACCAAGGAGTTTTGTAAATTGTCAAGTGCTATTTCAATGTCAAACATTCATCCTGTTATTAACCTGATGTCAGCTGCAGAACTACATAAGCAGTCAACTCACGGGCAAGGTCCAACATCAGCAGTTCTCTCCCCTAGCTGCACATTAGAAACAATAGGGGAGTGTTAAAAAAAAGTCATAGTGCCCACCCTTACCCCCAGTCAATTGAATAAAAACTAGTGAGAGTGAAACCATGCATAAGTATTTTGTAAAAGCTTCCCAGATGATTCTGACTTGCAGCCAAGGTTGAGAATTACTGTGCTGCACTACCTGGTTCTGCCATTGAATCAACTCTTCCTACCACCTCCCCTCCCTTATCATATGCCAGTCACACTGGCCACCTTGCTGTTCCAACAACACACCAAACACATTCATGACTTTAAGGCTTTGTATTTGCTATTACTTCTCTTGAGAATTTTTCCCCCTGACTCTTTGCATGTCTGGTGCTATTATTCAAGTTTCAGCTCAAAACCTCATCCTCAGATAATCTTTCCCCACTCTACCTAAATTTACTCTCCTATTCTATCACAGCACTCTGTATTATTTCTTTCATTATATGTATCACCATCTGAAAATATCTAAATTATTATTTATCACTCATTTATTACTTGTCTGTTTCCACCAAGATCACCCAACTTGAGGGCAAGGCCTTTGATTGTATTATTCACTGTTGTTTCCCTGGTTGCCTAGAATAGTGCTTGGAGCATAGTAGGTATACACTCAAAGATTGTCCTTTAACCATCAGGGGATAGTTATTAAACATCTTCTATGGTTGAATTCAATGATGTATTCAAATATTTCATTGTGTTAAGGTTTAAACTGCATAGCATTGCATTCAAGGCTATTCGTGACCTAGCCACCAACAAACTTGTCAGCCTCACCTTCTACTTGCTGTCCTCTTGAATCAGGAGGTCTATATGAATTGCAGTAGCTAGGGAACGTGGTCTGGAACTGAACACTGCAGGGTTTTCTTTAACAGAGAAGTGTATTTGTGTGTGTACTGGGGGAAAGAGGCAGAGGATGGAATGTTTGTGGCCAGGGCAGGGGCCAATGAAGAGAGTAGCATAGTCATAAGAAGGTTGCTCTTGGAGGGGAATAGAAGACAAGATAGACTCAGTAACATTATACATAACTCATCTAATGTACCTGATATTTTCCCTTTTACAAATCACTTGCACATGCATTCTATATTATTTGTTTTGTATAACTCTAGGATGGAGGTAATGCCATTATTTATATCCTCATTTTTTAGATGAGTAATCAAGGTTCAAGGTTCAAGACCTTGCCTGAGGCCATTTGGAGCTGGGATTTGACACCTGCTGTTCTGACTGCCAGTCTAGTACTCTTTACATTTCTATTTTGTGGAGCTTGGGCCAGACTGTGGAAAGTACAGAAAGCCAAGAAAAGGAGTGTGGGCTTGATTCCTGTTCCCCTCAGTAGAGCTAACTATAACATCAAAAGAATCAAAAATGATTATGGGTTTATAACCACTCCCAAGAAGCATTCCTGTTGAGCATTAGCTGAGGGGCCTGGCTGAGGGCCCATCATGGTGTTGGGTTAACGGCCATCTGTGTTTCTGGGTGGGTGGGACAGGTGGGGGAATGGTTCCAGCCCTAGAATCACAAGCAGTCAACTACCTTATAAGTTCTTCTCACAAACGACTTGCCCTGTGGCAGGGCACAGACTGTTGTTTAGAGTTTTCTAGCCTGTTCCACAGGCCAAAGAGCAGTATTCTAGGAGGAAAAAAAGTACTAGGAATCAATAATACTTGGGATTGCTTTTCATAGAAGAGAGACCTTGGGTGATTAGGCCAGAGGTTCTAGGCTGCCTCAGCCCCAGAGAAAGTAATGTCCACAGGATACATGGCCCTAAACAGGCCTTGGTCTCCTTCCAGTATATGTAGGTCACTCAGGGAAGAGGCACTTAGCTACTTCTTTCTGTAGGGTACTGTCTTTGTTTTTCAGAGAAAGCCCTTAAAGTCAAGAGATTTGAGATTGGAAAAACAAGATAGGTATGCAGACTGGCTTCAGCCCTCCTAGAGTCACACTCAGGGACTCTGAGACTCCCATCACAAATACTAATGTGAATAGAAGACTTCTGAACCTACCTTCCTTAGTCTGCTACTATTCTCTTAATGCCTAACATATTCCCATCTAGTTATAGATCGGGGGGAAAGATGAAGAGAGAAGTAGAGGAACTTCCCTGGTGGTCTAGTGGTAAAGAATCCGCCTTCCAATGCAGGGGACATGGGTTTGATCCCGGGACAGGGAACTAAGATCCCACATGCCACAGGACAACTAAGCCCACGTGCCACAACTACTGAGCTCACATGCCTCAATGAGAGAGCCCACCTGCTGCAAAGTACAGAGCCCACACACCACAACTACAGAGCCCATGCACCACAACTAGAGAGAGAAAACCCGCACGCCACAAGTAGAGAGAAGCCCGTGCGACACAACAAAGAGCCCACACTGTGACAAAAGATCCCACGTGCCATAGCTATGACCCAACACAGCCAAAAAAAGAAAAAGAAAGAAAGAAAGAAAAAGAGAAGTAGAAATATGGGTCACATAGTGATTCAGTAAGACCACAGGGCTGGTCCTCAGGTCTTCCTCCTTCCTGCTCTATGATCTTTTACTATTCTGTGCTACCTCTTTCTTTGAAATATAGTGTCAGGGTCCATATGAGAAAAGATATCACATTGACAAAGACAAGCATCTATATCACAGGTCACACAGACCTGGCTTCTGATTCTGCTTCTGCCACTTATTAGCTGGTAACTGTAGGTGAGTCATTCAGCATCTCTGAGCCTTATTTTCCTCAACCCTAAATTAAGAATAGTAGCTACCTGGAAGAATTTTGGCAAGAATTAAGTGAGTCAGCATCTTTAAAGGCACCTGGAATAGTACCCAAAGCACAGTGGGTTACCTCCTCTCTCCATTGCTTTCTCTAGGAAAGTCAAGGATTACTCTTCCTTGACACTAGGAAGAGGCAATGGGTATATGTAGAAACTACAGGGCAAATAAGTCAGGAGAGAGGCAAATATTCAATAAAATATTTGCTTGGTTTTATAGTGGTTCAGTAGAAAGCATATGGTAGCCTGGATTGAAACTGAGCTATATTATTTGGTCTCAATAGGTACTCTGTATCTCATGTTTCCTCATAAATTGAGGGTAACGTTCTGTACCCTCCCTACTTTGAAGAAAGGCTCAGCAAGATAATGAATATGAAAATGATTTTGAAGTAATAAAGCAAATGTGCAAAGAACATTGTGGGCAGGAAAGCTGAGTTTTAGTTCCATCACTGTCATTGATGCATTGTTTAACCTTGGTCAAGTCCACTCTGCTTTCTGGATCTCAATTTCCTCACCTGTAAAATAAGAGTGTTGGACTAGATGATCTCTGCAGAGGTCCTTGCCTCTTCTGATATTCAAGGAGTTTATTATTTAAATAATAATAATAATAGATAAGATCTGTATAATGCTTTATGTTATTTTTACATCTATTATCTTATGTGAGAATAGCACTGAACTGCTAGACTGGGGATAGGGAGACATGGATTCTTGTTGCTACTTTGACATTGACTCATAGTATGACCTTAAGCAAGTTTTTTCCATTCTCTGAGTCTAAGTTTCTTAGTCTGTGAAATAGGAGATACTGAGGGTTGGACTAAGTCATGTAGGTCTCTAAACTTTTCCACAAAGCCCTGGGGAGTCCTATAGAGTTTTTCTAAGGTGTACCACAGTGATAAGGCTGCAGAGAAGGGGAGAAAAGGAGAGGTCTAGCAGAAGTTCTAAGTTTCCTATACCTGCTTCAGGCACATTAAGTTTAATTTTTATCTGTTACGTTATATGGGGCCTTTATGTAATGTTTCATTTATAAAAAGGTTCACCACAAAAGAATAAAATAACTTGAATGGATGTTCTCTAAAGCCTTAAGTTTTAAAAGTGGGATTCAATAACATATGTTGTTTGATAACACCATTGTTGTTTTTTGAATAAAATAGTATATTGTGAATATCCTTCCAAGTTAAAAAATAAGACACTGACTGCAGTGTTCCTTTGCATGAATATAGAATAATTTAATCATTCTCTTAATGTTGGACATTTAAATTTTTCCAATGCAGTCGTCCCTTGGTGTCTGCTGGGGATTGGTTCCAGAAGCCCCGGTTGATGCCAAAATATGTGGATGCTCAAGTCCCTTATATAAAATGACGTAGTCCACCTGAAACTGTAAAACTCTTAGAAGAAAACAAAGGCAGTACACTCTTTGATATCAGTCCTAGCAATCCTTTTTTGGATCTGTCTCCTCAGGCAAAAGCAACAAAAGCAAAAATAAACAAATGGGACTACATCAAACTAAAATACTTATGCATAGTGAAGGAAACCATTGACAAAACAAAAAGACAACCTACTGAATGGGAGAAGATATTTGCAAATGATATGTCAGATAAGGGGTTGATGTCCAAAATATATAAAGAGCTCACACAACCCAACATCACAGAAAAAAAAAAAAAAAAAAAAAACCCGAACAACCCAAACAATGAGCAGAGGACCTGAATAGACATTTTTCCAAAGAACACATACAGATGGCCAACAGGCACATGAAAAGATGCTCAACGTCACTAATTATCAGAGAAATGCAGATCACTAATTATCAGAGAAATGCAAATCAAAACCACAGTGAGATATCACCTCACACCTGTTAGAATGACTATCATCAAAAAGACAACAATGGAATATTACTCAGCCATAAAAAGAAATGAAATTAAGTTATTTGTAGTGAGGTGGATGGACCTAGAGTCTGTCATACAGAGTGAAGTAAGTCAGAAAGAGAAAAGCATATACCATATGCTAACACATATATATGGAAGGTAAAAAAAAAAAAACGGTACTGATGAACCTAATGGCAGCACAGGAATAAAGACGTAGACATAGAGAATGGACTTGAGGACACCGAGGGGAGGGGAAAGCTGGAGCAAACTGAGAGTAGCATCGACATATATACACTACCAAATGTAAAATAGCTAGTGGGAAGCAGCAGCATAACGCAGGGAGATCAGCTCTGTGCTTTGTGACCACCTAGAGGGGCAGGATAGGGAGGGTGGGAGGGAGGATCAAGAGGGAGTGCTTATGGGGATATATGTATGCATATGCCTGAATCACTTTGTTGTACAACAGAAACTAACACAGTATTGTGAAGCAATTATACTCCAATAAAGATCTTTTAAAGTAAAAACAAAAAACAAGTGTTGGAGAGGATGTGGAGAAAAGGGGACCCTCATGCACTATTGGTGGAATTGTAAATTAGTGCAGCCATTATGGAAAACCATATGGATGGTCCTCAAAAAATTAAAAATAGAACTACTATATGATCCAGCAGTTCCACTTCTGGGCATTTATCTGAAGAAAATGAAAACATTAATTCAAAAAGATTATATGTATCCCTATGTTCATTGCAGCATCATTTACAATAGCCAAGATATGGAAGCAACCTAAGTGTCCATCAATAGAAGAATGGATAAAGAAGATGTGGTGTATATATACAGTGGGTATTATACTAAGTGAAATAAGTGAGACAGAGAAAGATAAATACCATATGATTTCACTTATATGTGGATTTTAAAAAACAAATGAAAAAACAAAACAGACTCATAAATTCAGAGAGCAAACTGGTAGTCACCAGAGGGGAGGAGGGTGAGGGGTTGGGAGAAATAGGTGAAGGGGATTAAGAGATAAAAGCTTCCAATTATAAAATAAGTCACAGGGCTGTGATGTACAGCATAGGGAATATAATCAATAATATTGTAATAACTTTGTATGATTTACTAGGTTACTAGGCTTATCATGCTGATAAAATCCTAAAGTATATAAACATCAAATCACTATGTTGTACAACTGAAACTAATATAATTCTGTATGTCACTATAGTGCAATTAAAAAGAGAAAAAAATATGAATAACAAATAAATAAATAATAAAAATAAACTGGCATAATAGAATGAATATAGTTGAAATTTCGATCCATGGTTGGTTGAATCCATGAATGTGAAACACACGACTATGAAGGGCTGACTGCATTCCCTGTTTAAATAATGCTACACTGAACTACTTTTTTGTGCTTAACTTATTATCTTCTTATAAAACATTCCAAAAGTGGAATTACTGGTTGAAGTTTATGTGAATTTAATTTTTTTAGGTATATGGCAAAATTGCTCTCTAAAAAGTTTACACACCCACTAACAATACCTTTTCACCAGTAATTAGTATTAAATTTTTACTAGTCTTCCTTGTGAAAATGATATCTTATTTAAATTGTATTTCTATAATTATTAATACAATTGAAATTGCACAAATTTCATATGCTTACTGATCTTTTGTGGTTCTTCTTTTAATTGCCTGTTCATGTCTGTTGCCCATCTTTCTGTTGTATTGTTCATCGTTATATGTCAAGGAAATTGACCACTGCTTTTACATACTTGATACTGATATGTATTTTTTAGTTCATGATTGTCTTTAAATTGTATTATTATGTTTGTTTCACATAAGAAAGTTTAAATTTTTTTCTAGTCATGTCTGTCAGAATTTTTGCTTATGTATTCTTTATTGTCATGTTTTAAAAATCCCTTTTGGACCTTCAAAAATTAAAAAATGTTCACCTACAATATTTCAATATCTAACAATATTTCAATAATTCCTTTTTGTTTTTTTTATTGACATATTTAATCCATCTGGAATTTGTTTTGGTTTCAACTAGTAATTTAACTTTATTATCTTTTCCAAATGAATAACGAGTTGTTCTGACACCATTTAATGAATAAATCATCCTTTCTTTACTGATTTGGAATGACATATTACATGTGCAGAGTCTGTTTTTGGCTTTTCTGGTCTCTTGCACTGATAGGTCTATGCTGAGTCAATATCAAACTGTTGTAATTATTATGGCATTATAATACTTTAAATGTCTAGTAGGAAAAGTCTTATTACTCTTCTTTTTCAAAAATATCTTGGCAATATCACACATTTTATTCCTTTAGATAAACTTTGGGATAATGTTGCCAAAATTTTGTTTGGATTGGCTTAAATTTATAGATTTGAATGGGGAAAACACTGGCATCCTTGCAGTATTGCATCTTCCCATCCAGGAACACTGTACATCTTTCCATTTAATTCCAGTCTTCTTTTACATACCTCGATAAAGGTGTTTTGTTTTGTTTTGTTTTTAGTTTTGTTTATATAGGCCCTACACTAACACTCTATTTATGAAGCATGAGAAGTCCTACTTCTTCAGTCTTCTCTATAGGTTCATAATAAAGATGATGACTTGACCCTCTTCTCATTTGCATGATGTGTTGCCACAGATGGTGGGTAACTCCCCTACTTTACCTCCTCAGCTCCAAATAAGATTTTTCACAATGAACAAATTGAAAAAAACCTAATCAGACGTTGACCTCAGCTCATACTGCATGGCAGCACCAAAGGGGCTGACAGAAAACAATAGAAATGGGGAGTCTCTGGAGAAAATATCTGAAGCCTGTCCTGTGACCTTTGTTTCTGCTGGAGCTTTGAATCAGACTTAAGGTTTATGATGGAAGAATAAGACCCATGAAGAAAAATGCAGAACACTATCAGGCAGTCAAGAATTTCAGAGCCAGCTGGCATGCAGAGGGCCTCATATCAGTTCATTATGTGACCATTCACAGGGATAAAGGGTTTGAGCTGTTCTAATAAGAGAGTTATCAAGTACTTAAATGTGCGATCTGTTTGTAGTTCTAGAGTTTGGACTTACCTCCTTCAGCATGTGAGAGGGGTTTTCATGTTTTGCCAGAGTTTTCACAATGACATTTTTTGTGAGACTGATTATAGGTTGTTGATAAAATTTTGCTGTTGGAGGTCAACAGTGTCAAAGAGCCAGGTGTAATGTTTGTAGAATCTGAGGAGGAGAAGAAGATGGATTGTAGTTTGTGTTCTCTATGTTAATTATTCAGTCACCTTGGCTACAGCATGGGAACAGAGGACCTTCTAGGACCATCTTGGAGCAGGCCCAGATCCCATTTACACAGTTCTTTTGTCAACTGAGAAGGCCATACACTTACTAGACAATAAACAAAGATACTTAACATCCTCAGAGTGCTCAGTCTTGAGACTACATCCACCCACAACATGTCTCCTTCGGATGCATTTACTAGATCTTGTGCTGGCTCTACCAATTTCCTGCGATTTGGGGCATGTCATTTCAATACCTTGAGGCCATTTTCATAACTGAAGAGTCAAGCAGTACTTTGGGACATTTTATTAGAAGGCTTTTAAAGTCCTTTACAGATCAAAGATTATCTATTTTTAATAATATATAATTATTATGTATTATTACCAATAGGTCAAAGCTACAAGGAGACAGACACTGAGTTTCCTGGAAGTAAGAGCTTCATAACAGAGTCCAGAAATGAAGTGGGCTGCAATTCAAGAAAAGATGGGGCAGGGATGATATAGAGGGGATTCAAGCTTTTTATGGAGAAGTAGGGGTGGTGTGACCAGTGTTTAAAATTCTTTCCAATATGTAAGATTCATAGCCTTACGGACTATGATATGGAACAAATAAACTGTGTGGTGCCATGCAGGTCAATTTCATTTTAATGAGCATCATTTTCTTCAGCTGTATAATGCGGTATATAGTAATCCCTGTTATACTTAATTTGTACAAGCTTTTGTAAGCTAATCAAATGGGATGGAATTTTATTTTATTATGCTTTATATTAGGTTTTAATTTATTATTACTTTATGTTATTATATGTTATTTATAATACATAAATAAATAGGTATTATATAGTAGAGTGTAAATGTAACCTTTATATGCACTAGGAAACCAAAAATTCATGTGACTCCCTTTACTGGCATATTCACTTTATTGCAGTAGTCTGGAACCACACCCACAATATGTCTGAGGTCTGCCTGTAGTCTTGAGGTTTGCAGCAGCACTGATACTGTGGGGGTGTCCCAGGTCTAGAATACCCACAGCACTGGAAATGAACCCACTGGAATTTGGTACAGGGCCTGCCTTCTAGGAGTTGACACCCAAAGGCTATATGGCAATCATCAAAGCACCATCCATTCTGCGTACATATTACAGTCCTCAGTTTGCAGCAGAAAGAAGCTGTTAGCAAATTATGTGTTCTATTTATACAAGTAAAATCCTGCAGTATGGTAGAAAGGGTATTGGCCTAGAGGCCTTAGTTTTTTCATTGTTGAGTGAAAGTGATGACAGTACCTACCTCAAAGCATTGCCAAGGCGATTTATTTAAATAGCATATGTAAACCCCCTCACACAGGCCTTGTTCATAGTAAGTGCCTATTAAATGGTAGTTTTTCTTCCTTAAGGTGCCTCCAATTCAGTGTTCTTCGGGCAAGTCACCTCCCCAGAACTCATCCTTGGAATGAAAGTGTTGTCCTGGGGTGATTTTTAATAGTTCCTTCAAGCCCAGCATTTCAGAGTCCTTTGACAAAGGGAAGAGAAAGAGGGAGGGAGGGAGGGAAGGAAAAAGAAAAGGGGAGAGGAAGGAAAAGAAAATTTTGCTAACCTGGTTACAATGAATCTCCTACAAAAAATAACCTACTACAATAGATGTGACTGTAATGTAAATTATAGACTGAGTGAAGAGAGAAGAAAGCTGAGCTATAGCTAGATTTGTGGGCTTTTCCCCCGATATCAAATAGCAATTGTGCTTCATTTTTTATTCCTTTTCTCTACCACAAACATTCTTACTCTGCCAAAAGAAGCCTCCTTAAAATCTCGGTCTATCCCATAAAGTAAAGCACAGAAGTAAATGAGAGAAAAAATACCAAGGACTTGGAGAAAGAAAGGGGTGTGATGAAGGGATGCACAGGCTCAGGCTGGGAGGCAGGGCCACAAGTGTAAGTTCTGCATGTTTCAGAGCATCAGGGTATGTACCGCTGTCTATTTCTGCTGGTGACCTTATGTGCCTCTGGATCTCTCTGTTCCACTCGAGTATTCATTCAGTCAGTGTTTATTGAAGGCCTACTGTGTGCCAGGCCTGTGCGAGGAGCAAGGAGACAAAGTATTGAGTGAAATATGTGTTTCTGAGTGGACCTCCATGTTTTTCTTTGAACAGCTATAATCCTAGGGATTTCTGAGTCTGAGAATGTGTGTGGTGTGTTTGTATATTTCTGTGTATCTCTCACAACTTCACATGTGCATGACAGTGATTGTTTTTCTTCTGCTATCTTCAGAGGACTTCCTTTCATTTGCTGTGTTCACTTTGCAAAGAGTGGGCTTTATCTGTTTGATTTTTACAACCTGAAGGAGTGAGGGTATGATCACTAATATTTTAAAAACAATTAAAAATCACATGGAGTTCTCTTTTATAGAAGGCTTAATTGTATTATGAAAAATAAGGATGTTATTAGCTCAAGTATGATCCTATGATGATTACAGAAGTCAGGAGAAGGGAATATTGCCTGAGCCCAAGTCTCTGCTATGCCATCCTAAAGGAGTGACAATTTCCACCATATTTTCTCATGGACATTATTGACTTTTAGTAAAGAGCATCTTATTTAAAAAGCCAGTATGTAATCCTAATAAAGGAGTATCAGCAGGACCTGAATTGTTCATCCCTTTGAAAAACACCTATGAAAACCAAACAATATAGCATTGAATTAAGCCATCCTGGTTTAATAGTTAGAGTCTTTGTGATCAAATTGTATGGGACCATTTTCTATCCACTTCTCTCATTGGGCAGGGTATATCGTCACAACTTTTCTGCCTAGAAATACTTTCCAAAGAGACTCTGGCAACACATTAACAGGACTGTCTACCCTTATATTTGTTCTCCCAGGAAAACAGAAGTACCTGTGTGCCAGCAGAAATGATTGCACCATCGATAAATTCCGAAGGAAAAATTGTCCATCTTGTCGCCTCCGGAAATGCTATGAAGCAGGGATGACTCTGGGAGGTACAATATTTTTCTTCCTTTTTCTGCTTCTTCCTTTCCCTCCCTCATTCTCTTATTCTCTCTTTAAACCAGATTTTCCTCTTTGATGCTTCCATGGAGGCCAGCCATGCTCTAGATACAGGCTGACCCCTTCATATCCTATGTGGCCATCAGCCAGCTGGTGCTTTTCTTTATCTTTAACCATGCCACACCGCACTGTGGGGCTCAGCATAGGAGCAGGAGGTATGAAGCAGGGATCAGGACCCATCAGAGGGTGAGTGAGTGTGGACTTGACTATGAAGGGTTCCCCAGGGGACATAATGGTACTGACCTTCTGTTGTTAAATGGTGGCTAGGATGAGAGAACTAAGGAATCCAGAACAGTCACAGGTGCAGGATGACCCAGGCACAGGCTGGCCCTGAAAACCCAGGAATATCCCTCAGTTAGCTGCTGCCTGTGTTGTGGAGTTGGCCACCTGGAATGAGAAGCTGCTTTTCTTTGGAGCCTATGACTAGGCTGCCAAGCAGAGCCAATTTCCTATCCCACATCTCCCAGGGATGAGCAGGCCTTTTAATCATTTCATTTTGTTTGCAAATCTATTGACCATTTCCAAAAGCATTTTTTTTTTAGTAGCAGAGTAACTTGACAGAACGAAGATACAGCTCTTTCAAGGGTAATCCCCCATCGTAATGCTCTCTGTCCTTTATTCTATGTCTACCATAATTGTTGTCACTATTACAGAAAGGTTTGGCTGACACTTACATTTTCCCCCTTCAAAATCCTCATTTCTTCATGTTTATATCTACTCAGTGCCAGGGTCCTCTCTACTGCCTGCTGCTTCCAAAAACATGCACTTTTCATGAGAAAAGCTAGCTTATTAGTCTACTTTGATTTGGAAATTTGAAGAAAGGCAAACCTGTTTCTGAACACCTGAAACTGTAGCCTCATATCTGATTACTTATTATCAGCCTGGAAAACCCACGTGTCTATAATTCTGCCCTCTCCCCTCCCCTTCTCAAGGCTGATTTAGAGTACTTGTTTATCATTGGCTTTCTGCAAGGTGCTTAATACCTTGTCTGCTTATGTGCATATTTACAGAAACCAACATGGTTGTTTTCTAACCATGTGTGGGTCTTCATGTGGGTAACTGTGTCCTCCCCTCCTCACAGGCTAGTGATAGTCTTTAAACAGACCAAAGTACTAAAAATGAATTGACGCAGATTCAGCTTGAGACAGCCTCTCAAGTAGTGTCTAGTACTCCTAGACATTGCAGCCAGATCCTCTGTGAGTGGTTTTCCAGGCAACCGCATCAAATGAGATTCAAATAATATAAGAAAAGTCAACTTTGTTCTTCTTTGCTTGGCTTACTACAGAAAAATCCTATAATTGTGGTCTACAGTGGGGAGGAAGAAACAGGATTGGGTGTGGAGGGAGAGGGCAGAAAGATAGCCAGGAAAGTTGACAAAGGGGTTGACAAGATGAAGTGTTCTCCATATGAATGTTGTCACAACATTCATGGTGGGGGGTCACCCCATGGTGAGGGTTCTGATACTTTGGACTCCCAATTATTTAGCCCTCTGTGAATTATGTATAAGATATGGGGGCTCCCAGGTATGGAAAACTTTTGCTTAGTTTTCCATCTGCTGATATGAATTGCAAGCCGCTTTGACACAGGTAAAGTTTAATGGTAACAAAAGTCCTCATAACATTTGGGCCCAAATCGTGAAATTAGTTTCATGTATCAGCTAATATCCTCTGTTATAAAGCAGACTGTGACATAATTACAGTGAATCTCTTTTGAAAAGAAGTTTGTGTATAACAATTTCACTATTCCATATAGCAGTCCAACATAAATCTGTAAATTAATTTCTTGAAGAGAGTGGTAAAGTAAGTTTTCAGATTGATTTACTAAAGTGTTCAAATTTGAATGGGCTTGGTCAATACAATGAAAAGAAGCTGAGAAGTGCTGTGGCTGGCTTTGGTTTCAGTTCCCTTTTTACATTTACTGAGTGTCTGCTATGTACAAGGTACCATGCTAGGCAATAGAGCTCAGGCAGGCAAACTTCCAGAAATGTCCAAAAACTACAAGGATTCTTGATGTCTTGTAAATGATCTTGCCTTTGGAGTCAGGCAGACCTAGGTTAAAGGCCCAGCTCCATTATTCACTGTGCCCCTTCTAAGCTTCAATTTCTTCATCTGTGATATAGACATACCATTCTTACAGAGCTATGATAGGGTCAGATGACATGATGAATGTGAACATGCTTGGTAAATGACAAAGTGCTAGACAAATGTGAGGACTTATTATAATGGTAAGGTCACTGGTAATTTAGCTGGTAAGGCTCTACACAGCACTTCCCAGTTGGCTTTAATCCTGAGTTACTTAGCATGCCCTATAATATGTAATAGCTCTAACAGGCAGACCATCACCAGAAATCATCTCAAAACAAAAGTACCATCAAGATCCTACTTGGAAGCCGATTCTAGTAATTAAGGGAATCATATATTATGTTCAAGTACCAAGTCAGTAAAAACCCAAATGTTTACCCTCTTAGACACCATTGTTTAATAAACAAACCTTTCCATTTTGCTAAACTTATCTTCACATTCCTTGCTTCCCTGCTGCAAACCCTTCCCAGTTTATTGTTAACTTGCAAATTCAGTGTATACTATACCTTTACTCAAACAATGGAAAAAAGAAAGCAAGCATCAATACAGTGATCCTTCTGAATACATTGGTAATAGACATCCTTTTTCACAAGATGTGGGTTTAGCATCAACATTTTGATCACCTTGAAGGAGATTTTGGATAATTTTGTTTTATTTTTCCCATCACTCAATTTAAAATTGTATAATATCTTCCAAAACGGCAACTAAGAATGTAGCTTTGGTCAAATCCCTTTTCCCATCTGAGGCTCATTTTTCTCATCATAAAAACGAGGTAGTGGGCTTCACCAAGGACCTTTTAGGCACTACCATTTTGTGATTCTATGTCTAAAGTCACAGAGAAAGGATTGTAGATGTATCAGCCCTTTTTTGGATTGTCTATTCACTGTTCCAGAGGTATAGATTAGTCTAGACTTGAGTGCATTGACTTGCATAGTAATTTTAGCTACCTCAAGTCACACCTAAATAAGATATATCATGTGTCTAGACTGTATGGATAGGTTATTGATGGAGTAGAGGGCAGAAGGACTGTCTTTATATCTTAGAAAAGCTGGCACTCTGCAGCTGATGGCTGCTTGGTCTTGATGCCTCAAGGTCTCTAATTTGGCTTTCTCTTTAGTGTTCCCTCTATGTTTGGTGATGGAATCTCCTCAGCTCAGAGATACTTAAAACACATACCCTTTTCCTTTTTGCTTCTAGGCCTATCTACCTGTTGATTCTTGTTATCTTAGCAGCTCTTGGTGTTTCTGAAAGGATCCTGGAGGTGGTTGGATTCTCAGAGTGGTTTCCTTAAAGCCTACCTTCAGGCTCTCAACTGCCCATCTACAACAAGGATAGGCCTTTCTTTGAACATGGTTCATTTCTGGCTGCTTTTGAAAAACCACATGTTGCTAATTGCTTCAATAATCTAACCTCCTTGCCTACTTTTTGTTTAAGAAAATTTTTAAAAATATAAATGTCCAAAGAAGCACCTTCTCCCTGATGAATTAACTGCTGCTTTTTCACAGTTCATAATTAGAATAAATATACAGCCATTTCTTACTTTTCTTTGCACTTCTCAAGGATATACTCCCAGTTTCTAAGATGGAATAAGAAAGAAAGAATTACCTTTACCCGCCATATTCTTCCCTGACCCTTCCTTCCTTCTCATTTTCTCTCCTATTCCTCCCTAAACATTATTTCTTTCTGTGCTATGCAACTTTTGAGTTCTCAACCTTTAATAAATGGCTTTGTCCCCTGCCTACTCCCTCCTCTCCTGAAACATGGAAAATGGTAAGCCTTTTAGGAATTTCAGGTAACAGCCAAACCCCAGAAGAGGAGAAGAAACATGGAGCCCCAGAGCATGTGAGAATCTGAGATGTGCAGCATTTTCTTCAGAGGTTACTCTAGCATATTTGAGAAGTCTCGTTCTTACTAGGAGGCTGAACTCCACATCTGAGACTCAAAACTGTTAACAGATCTGTAGGTTTTAACAACCTCCATGATTCTCTAGTTGAGAGGATGGCCTGGTCTGATGTTGCCATGGACACTATGAACATCCTTCTCATTTCCAGTGTTGAAGAGAGCCTTGATGTCAGCTCTTTCATCTTTCCCCATGCTCACGAGCAGCCCACCATTGTTACTTCTGGATCACATGCCCTGGATGCAAGAGAGTGATTCCAATGCTGAAATACCATTTCATGGCTTTGTTCTTCAGCGGAAAAGTTTCACAACATTTATTCATCCATCAAACTATCCATTCATCTTTCCTACCAGCCAACTAGCTAGCCCTTTCATCTTTCCATCCATTCACTCATATATTTACCCCTTTAACACATATTAATTGAGTGCCAACTATGTGCCAGCTTCTGTGGTAGGCATTTTGGGGGAACATAGGTGAATGAGATACAATTCCTGCCTTCAGAAAGTTAAACAAGGGGAGACAGACCATGATAACTAATACACCTTAACTTTAAAGGCTAAATAGGAAATGAAGAAGCTGGGAAGAAGTTTAGTGAGGTAGAGGGAAAGGACACTCAAGGCAAAGGGCACAGTTTGAATAAAGGCAGAAAGACATTTAAAAAATTCATTGAGGTTTTAAGGAATAGCACAAGTAGTTTAATATGGCCAGATCTGGAGAAAGGGGGAAGGCAAGCTGAAACCACACTGAAAATGTACTTGGTTATTATGCTAAAAGGTTTGAACTTCAGGCAGTTGAAGAGCTATGACATGGAATAGACATGTTCACATACCATTTTGTTTATTTGCATGGTTGTTTTTTTAAGAGAATTAGCGATGACATCAATGCTGTATAGATGAGGGCTTAAATTTTATAAAAAGAGATAGTATGCTAGGTAGAGAGAGAGAAAGAAATTTCTAGCATCGATTTCATTAAACACCTAGGATTATAGCCTTGGTTCCTGGGGTTAGTTGCCTCTGCTTGGATTGATACCTGTAAGTACTGACCATGTGCATAAGTCCTTCCCTTATACAAGTCTGCTGCCTTGATCTAGGCCAGTGCTTCTCAGTATGGGTTCTGAGAAAAATAGTTCTGTGACATGATACATGAAAAATTATTTTTATGGTTAAATAAGTTAGGAAAACTTGCATATTATGGTCTTGATCAGGAAGATTTACAGTGCATGTTAGCATATCACAGACCTTGTCAAGTATTGCAATAAAGTAACCTGAGGAGCTTGGTAATTCAGTATTCCCAAATTTAACTCAAGCACAGAAACCTGTTTTCACATAGTACCTGTTAATATCCTATAAAACCACTGTTTTCTGGAATGTACTTTGGAAAACTTGGTTATAGATAAATACTCTATCCTATAAGTAGGCAATACCCCAAGCCCAGGTCATCCATTTTATAGATGTGTATACCTACATGTATATTGCTCACAAGGAGAATCAATTAAGAATGACTTCATGACGAAGAGCAGACCATCTTCACCACATCTCAACTGTATGCACCAGAGGCTACTAAAACCACTAAAGTAAACCATGTTGGGTCTGTAGTATTATTGTCATACACAAAGGATAGGATATAATTCAGGCCCAAGTTATCTAATAGCCACAGGTACATATTCCTGACCCAAGGAGCATGCTAGATACATAATTTCTGAGAAATATAATGACTTCTAGCATCATGCAAAGTGATCACTAAATATTTTGGCTATCTAGACATTCTACCGTAAAGTTTAACAGTCCTTTTGTGTACTCTCTGACTAGCATTCCAACATCCACCCAGAACCTCATCATGGTGCTACCACATACACTCATTGCTCATGTAGGAGGCCTAGAAATCACAGATTTTAAGAATTTGTGTCCCACTGCCCACCCAATGATTGAATCCCCTCTAAACCCTGTTCAGCAAGCAGTAGAGTATCATAAAGAATCAACAATGTGGAACTCAGTTAATGGAATTTCCTCCCTTCTACTTGGACTCTGTAGATTAGAGTCCAAAAAGTCTCTAGGTTGGAGATGTAAGCAGTAAGTCTCAATTCTAAGAAGTGCTACTCCCCACACAAATTTCTTAGATACTTGAGTGCTCCTACAGATCAGCATAACTGAGGCATGCACAGAGGAGCAGAACTGCCCCATAAATTTTGACACCAACCTGTACAACATGTGGCTCAGCACTTACAGTTTCTGGTTTTGTTTTGCTTTTTTTTTTTTCTTTTGGTTTTGTGTTTTAAGAGGTCCTGTGTATAGTGGAAATAGCATGGTGGACTAGGATACATACAGGCCTTGTTTCTAGTCCTGGCTCTGGCACTTAGTATCTTGATGACCTTGGATAAATCATTAGATGGCTCTGAGCCTCAGTTTCCCTGACTCAGTTTTCCAACTACACTATGGGAATAATAAAATTTTCCTTACAGAATGGTGGTAAATTTGTAAAGAAACTGGTACATAGTAGGCACACAATAAATATCACTGTATCTCCCTTTTTGGATGAAAATTGGTCTGTGCGCTCCCAGTCACTAATGGAGCCTATTCTTTCTGCTATAGGAGTGTGGATTATGGTACTGGTTCCTTGGTTCTCTGGTCTCTGAATTTCCCCTAAATTAACCATTGCAATCTGTCCTCCAGGGTCAATATTGCCATCCTCCAATTGGTTGCATATATATTTGGTGACATTGGAGAGAAAAAGGTATACTTCTCTCTAACTGTAGTTCTCAAGTGAACTTGTATATGGAGAGATGAGAGACCGTATCTCTTATTTCCTCCAAACCAAATTATTTGGTACAGCACATATATGCTGTAGTCTGTCTCTGAATATTTGTTTTTAGAGAACTATGGTAGAGGTAAATAATTTTCTCTGATCATCAAAATTGATGATACCACATATCTGGTTCTTGAATAAGTATCTAACTTATAAAATTTCCACTTAAAATCCTTGAGTTTTTAAAGTGTAATAGCAGCAGAAAGATTTTATTGTTGTTTACTTTTGCTGTGAGTGCTCCAGATTCCCTGAGGTGCTTTTGAGAGAGTAAAATGATGTCACAGGCAATGTTTTTTGAAAGTAGTATGCAGAAAGCTAAGAGTACACAGCCCACAATAGGTCATATATACAAAGGCAAGTATTTTCCAAATATAAAAATTCAGAAAAAAAGTTTCATATGAACTGATAGCATAATGGTTTGTATGAAAACATTTTACTTTTGATTTAAGAAGAGTGCCACTTGTAGTTACAAATTGGAGAATTGGATCAACAAAAGTGTTTAGAATATTTTCCTATTGTCCTGAACTTATACATAGACAATTTACCTGAGAAAGATGCTTTTTTAGAGACTTTTGTACATCCTTTGGGATCATGTTTGTATGAAGTAGAACTAAGGGGGAAATACACAACCACCCAGAAACCAGTAGAGCCTTCAAATTATCTATTATTGATAATATTTCCATGGCAACATATATCTAGGAAGTAAACTGCAAATGGCATCACTACTTTAGATCATCTCTTTTGGAATCAAGTTCCATTCTCTTCAGTCCATTTAATTCTTGCTACACTTTTTAGATCTCTTAACCCAGGCATAGAAATGTATTTCTTTCTCCTGTTTAATACCCCATTGGACCAGTGGTTCTGTGGCTGAAGTGAAAATTGATTGTTGATGGACATTTCAGACTTCTAACAGTCAGCACTTAAAACAATGTAAGCACCAATCCTGAAGAAATCACCTGCAGAAAACTTGGACTGACATTTGGAACTAAAAAGAAAATCTGGATCTTGACCAAGACAGAAGGTCACCAGCCTGGGCCTCCACAGTGTGGTGTATCATGCTGGCCACAGTGAAACTGGAAGAGAATGAGGACTCTCACCAGGGTGGAAAATGAGGCATGGAAGCTTTGATTAGTGAGCTGTTAGGCACACAGACATTAATTTCGAAGCATTCCCATTTCCAAGCTGAGTAATAATGTTTGTAATATTATGGGATTGTTTGGCAGCTGCAAGAAATTCAGAAAACTGTATAAGGAGTCTTTGTTGACCTCTGAGTGGCTATAATGAGACCTTTAAATTTCACCTCCCTTCCCTTCCTCCACATCCTCTCTGCCCAACCACTACCACCACTTAATTCGTGCCCGCTACATAGCAAGAGGCACATAACAAACACATATATAAGCTCTTTAGTATATTCGTCAATAAAGCAGAAAAGAAAGGGGAAAAAACCCGCAAAACTCCAAGTAAAGAATTTCCCAGTCTCACTTCTGTATTATGGGTAGGTAGGGAGACAAGGAAACCCCCAGTCCAAAATGGCAGTCACTCATTCTCCCCAACTTTGCATGCTGCCTCCTATGTCAGAGAATCTGACTCAAGTATCTGATTATGGGGCCTGCTAGGTGCTAGCCCGTCGTTAAGTTGCTATGTTCACCAGTGTCGCTGTTTCATATTAGAAAAAATCCAGGTTGGATACTGCAAGCATCTCAAAATGACCAGACACTGAAGAAAGGCTGACCTGCCTCATTCAAACTGAGGGTTCTAGAGGGCTCTAGTGGATAGCAGGAAACACCTGGAATCAAGCTTAGGGGCTTAAGCCTTTGCTCCTCAACAGATACTCTAATGTTGGGACTGGGGGCTACTCTCTTAGTTGATGACTCCTCCCAGTGGGACTGATGGTGTTTCCCTACCTCACAGGGATATTGTGAGGACTAAATAATAGAGTTACCAATTCATGTAGTCATGAGCATCATGATTGTTGTTTTCTATAATATGACTTGGCATTAACAGAGTGCCCTTTGATTGTTTTTGATTGTATATGATAGCATCAGGCACTGACTCAAGTGGATGCAGTGAAGCTCTGGCTCAGTTACTTGCTTTCCACAGTGTGCTGCTGCTGGGAAGAAGCTTTGCTAATAGGACTCAAAGTGCTACCTTGAACAAGAAGCCACTGTGCCTATCTGAGGCTCCTGTGGCATTTTCACTTAGTTATTAGGCAATTCATGAGTTTCCTCTTACCTCCATTTTGCTGGACCACTGCCAAGGAACTAGATCTTAACCTCAGGCTCCATCATTGAGCTGAAGGTAGTAGCTGATCCATAGAAATTCAGTAAACAAAGACCAGATTTCTGTTTTTCCTGGAGAAACACCCCCAAGAAGCCAGCCAGCCTCTCTCTTCAAACAGACCAGGAGACTACAGTCAGACATTTCTTTTCTCCCTATTCCCAAAGTTAATGTGACTCTGCTTTTAGGAACACACACACACTTGAACTTTTCATAAAGCAGGAGGAAGGCAAAATCCAAGAACCAGTGCCTACTCTCTTGTTTTCTATTAAAGTTAAGATGATGGAGGAAAGTAGATAAGACTTTACCTCTTCTAGCTTTAGTGCCCCACACTTTTCACTCACACCATACACTTGCTTCTCCAGCAAGTATGAAGCCTTATTTTTCTCCCAAGCCAGCCTCAAAATTTGCATTGATGTAAGAGGAGAGGTCCTTAGAGTTTGTAATACCTTGCTATGCTCTGTCTCTGCCTCAGAGCCTCCATATCGAAATTAGTTTCCTTCTGGTGGATGTGCAGTCTTTGAGGCCAGGGGCAGACAGGTATGAGGGTCAGAAACACTCTTCCAGCCTTGCCTGGGACCTGCATTTTCCACCCTCTTCCTTCTCCTCTCTCCATCTACACGCACACACACACACACACACACACACACACACACACACACGCACACGCACACACACTTCTTTCTTCTTCCCCTGACTCAGCAACACTCTGGAGAAAAGCCAAGGAAGGACTTCAAGGAGGGAAGGGAGTTTCCCCCTCCTTGGGGCAGAATTTTAATCTCCAGGCCAACAAGAGGTTCCCTAATGTGAATTGAAAGGCTAATGTGGTTTATTTTTTAACTGCTTTCTATTTGTTTGAATGTTGCATATTTCTGCTAGTGAATTTTCCTTTAATAAAGCCGTTAATACACCAATGGTATTTTCTTATTTACAACAGACTGACAGGACTAATGCTGTTAACATTGGGCCTTTTTTTCTTTTTCGCTTTTCTTTTTTTTTTTTTTTTTTTTTTTCTCTCGTTTGCTTTCCAGGTCATGCTGACCTGTTCGGCTTGGACTGTTTCACATTTGTTTTTAATGTCAGTTTAAATGTAATTGTAAAAGCATGTATGCTCTAAATTCACGTAGTTACTTTTTCCAGTAGAAAAGCCTCATATGCGAAACCATTTCCAGGCTCTGCAATTTCACATGAGCAGGTTTTTGGTAATGACCTTGTGCCCCTCACCCAGGATGGCATCTGGACAGTGAACCTCTTTCTTCTGGCTCAGTAGTCAGAGAGAGGAGACTTGGAAATAGTTTCTGCCAGGTCCTGTGCTTTGGCAAGCATATGCAGCATTGCATATCATTCTATTATTAATTACGTTTACTCCTCCATGAACTAAAAACCATTAGACTAAATAGTCCAACATAAACCTTGAAAGATAAAATTCAATATTCTTTTCCCTGGCTATTCCTATGACTCAGAATTGGGACAGTGAGGAGAATGGGGGCATGGGAGGAAGGACCAAGAAACCTTATTGCCTGAGAGAATTTGGCCTACACTTATTTGTGTACACTTATACTTGGATGCACCCCTACTAATCTCTCACTCCATGGCTGCCAAGAACTGGCTCTGTTCCCTGTCTCTTATCCTTGTCCTAATTCTTCCCCACTCATTTCCAGCTGACCCTTCTCCCCACTAACATGCTACCCTACCTGATAAAATTGAAAGAGTACTACCCTAGAAGTCAGGATACCTGGTTCTAGTTCCTGCTTTGCTACTATCTAGCTGTGTGACCTTGAGCAAGACTTAGCTTTGGCCTTCAGTCTGCTCATCTTTATAATAGGGATTTGTTTCAATGGGAAAGGAAGAAATAGACAATATCTGGGGCTTTCAAACATTTTCTTGGCAATGGAATCTTTTCTTCAAACAAAATCTGATGCGGAGTCCCAAATGAAGATACGGAATAGAGCACCACTTTGAAAGAAGGAGGGTTTATTGGAGCCACATGCTCAGGCCTACTTTGCCTCTTCTCAGGGCCCTTTAAAATCCTTGGGGCTCCACCACTGTACTAGATTGATGTCTGGGGAAACTTCTGTTTTGATTCTCTCTCCTAATTGATTTAAATCCCTGGGGAAACTCTGTATGTTTCTTTTTTTTTTCTTTTATAACATCTTTATTGGAGTATAGTTGCTTTACAATGTTGTGTTAGTTTCTGCTGTATAACAAAGTGAATCATCTCTATGTATACATATATCCCCATGTCCCCTCCCTCTTGTGTCTCCCTCCCACCCTCCCTATCCTACCCCTCTAGGTGGTCACAAAGCACCAAGCTGATCTCCCTGTTTCATCAGTTAGCTTTTTCAGAGAGAAATTCAGCTGCTTGAGATAAAGGGAATGACGTGGAGCAATGTGGGGTTTAGCAACTAGCAAGAAAGAATGAGAGGCATCATGTATTGACGTACAGAATTTACTGTGTGCTAAGCACGTTACATGTATTCTGTTAGGTAAAGTTACAACTCTGTGAGGTAGATCTTATAATTATCTTAGGATTCTTGAACCTGTCAGTTTGGCCCTCAATCTTTGACTTGAGACCAGTTGACCAAGATGGAAGACAATATTACTTATAGGTTGCCACCCTAAGCAGTTTTTCAGAATGTTTTCTAGCTAGACATTCATTCTTGGAAAATGTCATAGCCTGCCCATTGATATACACCTTTACAGAATTCAGAGTACTTTCATTGAGACCATCTCACTTTCTCCAAATAATAGTCCTATGCAGTAGTCAGGTCAGATGAGAAAACTGAGGTGTAGGATAAATCAAGGGATATGTTCAAGGTCAGACATCCCATAAGAATGTGAATACCACCACCAATAATAAAAAGCCCTTTCTTGTGAATAACATTTTAGAACTTTGATGTCATCATTTCATTCTGCCTCCTTAAGTACAGTGAAATTTTTCACCATGCCACAGTCTTGGAGGGTTCTACTGGTGGTGTAGAATCTTCCCTCTACTCTCAGACACCACCACAGTGTCTATATTCCTCTTTAACAACCTTATTAGTTAGGTGCTAATGTTATCACCGATTTATAGATGAGGAAATTGAGGTACAGAGAGGCTAAGTGTTGCCCAGAGTCACACAGCTAGTGAGCAATACAGCCAGGCTTAACACTGAGACAGTCTGACTCCAGACTTTTTGCTGTTAACTACTACCCTTTGTACATATATCAAGAAACTAAGAGCAAAAGAAGGAAAAGGATGTTCTGGAGATCATACAGTGAGCTCCCCTGGATCTTAATCCGGTGTTCCTCTGAATATCTAAACCTAAAGTTGTACAATGAGATCCCCTGACTCTAATCCTAGTGGATGAAAAGATGGTTGGCATGATTTAAGCCAGAGGCCACAAATTGGTTTTCCACAGGCCAAAATTGACTTGCAGAATTGTTTGTCCAGCACAAACAGACTTAGACTGCCCCTAGGCAGGGCATCAATCACTTTCCTGTTCCCCAGCCCACCCTATTTATGTTCACTAGGCTGTTTTAGATCATTTGCGTATCTGCCTGACTAGTGAAGATATTCAAATTCATGACCCATACATTTAAGCATTATAATATATAAGCACCTGCACACACACACATAATTTCAGACATTCACGTAAGTACAGCCTAGTCTGGTTTCACAAAGAATTTGAAGCTCTGCACCAAATGTACCTTTGTGTTTAGTTAGCATTTAGAATTACACTTAAGACCTGAATTCAGTTTTATAGGCAGTTATATGCTGAAGAAACTCAGTTACTTTTTTTCATCTCATAATGTGTCACTCTTCCCTTCCCTTCTCTGCCATATCTGGTTCTCTGTTAATCCTGCTGTCTCTTCTTCCCCATGTCTGAGTTTGGTCTCCTGTAATCCAGTCACTCTCTACTCTTTAGGAATGGATGGAGAGTGAAGAAAATCATTTTGGAGAGTTCACTATGTGCCAGGCATTCTCTCTCATTTAGTTCTCATAAGTGTCCTAGGAAGCAGGAAGCGGCTTCCCCATTTTATAAAGGTGGAAACAGAATCTCAGAGAAGCTAGGCAATTGGCTCAAAGTTATTAAGCTAGTAATTGATGGAGCTGGGGTTTGAATCCAAGATCTTCTGATTCCAAAGCCTATTATCTTGTCTATACCCCAATTTTGTAAGGAAAGTGTATTAGTTTTCCACTGCTGCATAACAAATTACGTCAAATTTAGTACACATTTATCAGCTCACAGTTCTGTAAGTCAGAAGTCTGACACAACATGAGTGGATTCTCAGCTCAGTGTCTCACAAGGATGAAATAAAACTATTGGTCAGGGGCTTTGTTCTAATCTGGAGCTCACAGTCCTCTTCCAAGCTCATGTGATTATCACAGGATTCAGTTCCTTGCAGTCGTAGGATTGAGGTTTCTGTTTCCTTTCTGGCTGTCTGTCAGAGGCTGCTTTTAGCTCCCAGAGACCACCCTCATTCCTTGCCATGTGTACACCTCCACTTTCAAAGCCTGCAACAGAGAATATTCCTTATATTGAATCCTCCTGATTCCATGAATACCTTTCCAGAAAGAGTCCAGTCCCTTTTAAGTCTTATCTGATTAGGTCAGGCCCATCAAGGATAACGACCCTCAAAATTCAACTGACTTGTGACCTTAATTACATCTACCTAATCCTTTTACAAGAGCACCTATATTGGTGCTCGACTAAATAACTGGAAGAAGGTATGTGTACACCAAGGGTTGGGAATATTGGTGGCCATCAAGTATACCTAGCACAGGAAATGATTCTTTTATCCTTCAAACTCCATGGTGAGATTCAAGAAAGAGAAACATCCTTGACCTTGGGGAGAGGAACTTGAATTTTCTAAGACTTTGTAAACTTTACTGCACCTTGCCTCTCCCCTGCCCAAGGATGAGAAAACCTCTGTCTTGAGGTAGCAAAGAATGAGGCTGGAATAGTGCCTAATGGTCATAGTGGCTATAGAAGCTACAGATTAATCACATCTACTTCTCCTGAGGGATATACCATTGAACCTGATTGGAAAAATCTTTCTCTGTTGCTGTAGAGACAGCCCTCATAGGGGTCTAATGCCACTATGCTGAAAAGTCAGCTCCCTATAAGGTCCAGGCAGCAGGATCCAGGCATGTTTTCAAGGGCTCTCTTCCCCTAAAGATCAGGTACAGACAAGGATGTGCCTTGCCAATGTCCCTTTCTTGTCACTGCTTTGACCTACGATTGAAAGACAGTGATGAGATGCAAAGCAACTCACACACCATTAGAACTATCAACCTTTACTGTCCCCTTTATCCTGGCTTCATCACTCAATTTGAGCAAACCAATGGGTCTCTGTGGTAACACAGGGGCCTGACAAGCCTGTACCTCACATGAAAGAGTTAGGTATGACTCTGGGGCTCAGGTGCAGGAGACAGGAGGGGTGTGGGGGCGGCCTTCATGGATGAAAACAAGGCCTTGGGCATTGAGTAACAGCTGAGACTAGCAAGCCTCATTGTCCAGCATTCCAAGTCGTCTAGCAACATGCTGGCCTCTGCTGCACAGAGAGAACAGAGGATCCCCCGGCAGAATGAATGGAATCTGATTTCAATTATGTTCAGTACAGTCACCCTCTTCAGGCAGAGAGGCCAGAACACCTGGTGCAGCTTGGGCCACCGTGGCCGCAGGGACAGCAGGTTACCCAGGTCGTGGAGGCAAGTGGGAATGCGGATTCTCTTTCTCAAGCAGATGCCATATAGGTCTAGAGGAGGAAGATATGAAAATACCAGCCAAGTTTTCATTAGCACTATGCAGAGAAGGGGAATTATTTTAGGTTGATGGATTCTCCCCAAAGTCTCTGCACATATTGATCTTGCTTGTAATGAGTTTGCTTAGGTCCACAAGTCATCAGCCCACTGAGATCTGAGTCATTGGTGGGAGAGTCAAGGTGACAGAGCATACCTCGCTGATTGCACCAGCACCAATTCCTCTGTGTCGTTCCACCTTTTTGAAAAGCCCATGGATTCTTCTATATAAAATTCATTTGGATTTGTTTTTTAATCAATAGCATGAGTAGGGCATGACAAATGGGACAGCTGCCCCAGAGAACAGTCTAGATTCACAACAGTATTCCATAGAACTTTGTGAAATGAAGGATATGCTCTGTAACTGTACTGTCCATTGTAGCAGCCATAAGCCACATGTGTCTTTTGTGCACTTGAACTGTGGCTAGTGAGACTAAAGAATTATATTTTTAATTTTATTTAATTTTAATTAATTTAAATTTAAGTAGCCACATGCGTCTAGTGGCTCTTGTGTTGGACAGTGCAAATCTTGAATTCAGAGGCAGGTACTGAGATAGAGTAGAAATGACTTACTTACTCAGAAAACGAGCTGGTATGGTACAGGGAACTCTGGATTAGGAATAAGAGCCTGGTTCCAGTCTCTGCTCTGCCAGTAGGTGACCACACTCACTCTGACCTCAGGCTCTCCATCCTTGACTTGAAATGTTGAATTAACAACAGAAGTCCCAAAATAATGGCTAAGGCCTGAATTCAACTTTGGGATACAGATGAGTTTTAGGAAAAATTTAAAATATTATATGAATGCCTTCTAGGAGTATGTATATGTGTGTGTGTTATGTGCACATGCATTGCAGGGGCAAGAAGGTGGTAAAGCATTCACTTCAGTTCACCAGAGTTCCCACCATTCTCCTATAAACACACACACACACACACACACACACACACACACACACTGTATTATTTGTGTAGACAATGAAGGTATATTAATTCTGTGAACCCCCTGGATGTGATGAGTTCTAATGACCCTTCCTATTTCATCATGCTATGAATCTCTAAGCCACTGTAGTTCCCCAAACTTATTTCTACTTTGGGCAAATGACTAGAGGAGTCTCATAGCTTCTGCCTTTTCCTTTCTGGAGTTGATGCTAGTTACTGAAGTTTAGAGTCACGGGTGAGGGTGGAAGGCAGGGAAAATATAACCCTAGCCCTACTCCTCAACTCTATTAGGCTAGAAGTAGGGTTTAGGGCTTCAGACTCCTTGGGGATACAGTATGATATAGTAGAAAGAGCATTGGCTTTATAGTCAGACTAAGTTAAGATTTTTAGATTCTGTTTCTTGATAGCTGTGTTACCTCAGTTTACTCACTTGCAAAACAGAGATAGGAAATATTCCTCACCTCCTAAGATCATTGTGGAATTAAGTGATATAATATGTTTATGAAGTGAAGTATACAGAAGGCTCAGAAAAAATATTTAACCTTATATCTCTTAGTTCCCTCAGGCATAAGGCTAATTATATCTGTCTTCTCCCAGGCTGAAAGGGGGACTACATGGCCTGGCAACTTCTGAGCCCAAGGTCAGAAAGTACCAGTGATGGGGAAGAGAATGTCTACCTCTAGAACCTGTACCAGGGGAGCAGATCCAGAAGTCACTGTCAGTCTGTGGAGCTGCCTACTTGAGCCCATGTCAGCAATGGGTTCCCCAGATGACAAAAAATTTTAGGGGCCAGGCCAGTAGCTCTGGGACAAGATGAGCTTAGTCCTGCCCATACCTCCAGCTTGTGCCCTTGATGGGAGGTGGGAGTTGACAGTGAGTGTGCATATCTCATTACTGACTGTGCCCAAACCTTGCAGAAATGATTGTTGGACAAGGTCATCTTGAACTCTGTGTTGATTTTCCAGGCTTCCTTGTTATTTTACCCTGAGTTCTTCTCTGGGCTTTTCTTGCACCACCAAACCCTCTATTTTCTTCTCCTCTACCCTGGTTGTTGATCCAAACATGTGATTCATTCTTTCATTGATTTACTGAGTTGTACTATGATTGGAGTTTGCATTGCAAGACTTATTTTTCTAATTAGAGCTGAGAGTCAGTTCCAGATAAGTATCATTTTTTGCAGGAGCCAGAAACAGATCAGCAACAGGTTTTGTTGTATTTATCCATTAAAATTGAGCAATCAGCTTCTCTCTTTGTTTTATACCTTTTAAATTTTATTACTATTTTAAAGGGATTAGAGATAAAGTGGTTTATGGTCTGTCCCGGTGCAACTGCCTATGCTAGATCTCAGAGTTATGACCTTTTCAATTATTTATATTTCTGCCAATATAAATGCTAAGGAAAATAGCACAAAGTAAACACCAGGATGCCCAAGGACCTGTAAATTGTGTGTATGAGAGCACAGGGGGAGGATGGTTCATAAGGTTTGAGTTTTAGATTATTCTTGTTTTTTTAAATAATGTTATTTCTATCATCCTTTTTAATGGATGGTTCCTGTTTTACAGGCAGATTATAAAGGTAGGGACATTCTGTTATTTCTTTGATACAATTGGGGATTTCAGACTTCAGCTTCTTTCTCTCCCCTTTACTAAAGATGAAAATCAATATATGTGTTACAGTGTATGTTCAACTATGAGTGTAAATGTCTGACAATACCTGGGACTATTGTAGTTGAAGTGAGAAATGCTGCAACACCAGAAAATTCCCATTCATTGACCCCAAAGTGGGATGATAAGTCTAGTCCTTCTCCAACAGATCTGCCTTTCTAGTCTCCTTCCCTAGCAGTTTGCTAGACATGATAGACATAGACACAAGTACAACATTCCCTTGATTTAAAACATTCCATATTTGCCTATCATCTGTGTGATAAAACCCAAATTTCTTAATATGATATACATGCTCCTTTAAAGTCAAACCCCACCTTTGTTTTCAACCTCATAAATAGCCAGTCTCCCCACATATACAATATACACTCCAGCCACACTGGTCTCTTTTACCCCTAAACACTCAGTGCTTTTGTTTATGCCCTTTCCATTCCTCTCTGCCTGGTGAAATCCTCACTATTCTTCGAGGTCCAGGTCATATATCACCATAAACATTTCCTGACCCCACCTATGCAGAGAGATTGTTGTTCTTCCTCTTTTGTTAATACTCCTGTTGTAACATTCACCAGTTTGACATTTTCTAATTGTTAGAATTGTTAGCGGGTGTTTATTTCTCCTCTACCAAACTGGGTTAGGGCCTATGTTCTTTTCGCCACCGAAAAGCAAAGGCCTAACAATGGATGTCTGTTGAATGAACGAATGAGTGAATCATGAATATATTAGTAAATGATTTAATTGAAGATCCAAGGTATGAATACTGGAGACTGCATTTAGGCAGAGTCCAATCCAAGGATATACTAGGTCTGTCTGGCAAGAGGATCACAGAGAAAGCAAGATATGGAAGTTTGAGTTAGGAGGAATTTAGAATGATGAATCATTCATTTAACCAGTGTTTAAACTGAGCACTTGTCCTTAAGGAGTTTAAAGTCTGTGACTAGGGAGAATGAACATCCTTGTTTTCTTAGCTCAAACAGCTTTTCTAACAGGGTAGCTGTGCTGTGTGTTTTTGGCCACTGATAATAAATCCAAGTTTCCCTTGTTTCCCAATAGCCCGGAAGCTGAAGAAACTTGGGAATCTGAAACTACAGGAGGAAGGGGAGACTTCCAGTGCCACCAGCCCCACTGAGGAGTCAGCCCAGAAGCTGACAGTGTCACATATTGAAGGCTATGAGTGTCAGCCCATCTTTCTGAATGTCCTGGAAGCCATTGAACCAGGTGTGGTGTGTGCTGGACATGACAACAACCAACCTGACTCCTTTGCAGCTTTACTCTCTAGCCTCAATGAACTGGGTGAAAGACAGCTTGTACACGTGGTCAAGTGGGCCAAGGCCTTGCCTGGTAAGGAAAGTGGGGGCATGGAATGTGGGAGGTCATATTTAGTGAAGACTCCTTTGGGCCAAGCACCATGCCTGTTTGCTTCCCATCCATTAACTCATGCAATCCTCACCATAACCTTGTGAGGGAAGAGATTGGTAGAAATTCCTACATTAAAAATAAGGAAACTCAGAAATCAAGGAGAAAAGCAACATTATTGAGTATCCCACATGCCTCACAACAGCACACAGCAACCATGTTTCTATGTTCAACCCACAGATTTAGTCAGCAAATGTTCCCATAATCATGGATCACATAGACATACCCTTAAATGCCTTAAGATGCTCTTCTATATGTACACACACAGGTTCACCCCAAAGATAATCTTGAGCCTAACTGATATTCTGTCTTTAATATTACTTGGAACCCATACCATGGGAACTCTTATAATATGGTATGATAGAAGGAACATGGGGTTGGGAGTCAAAACAGTTAGGTTCTAGCCTTAGCTCTGCTGGTAACTCATTATGTGATCCCTTCCCTTTCTGGGTCTCAGTTTTTCCAACTGTACAATGTGTGAAAAGTGGTTTGGACTAAATTGATGGTTTTCCAGTTTTACTTCAAGGAACTCTTGGTGCTCTTTAAACTACCTTAAGGAATTCCCTGGCAGTCCAGTGGTTAGGACTCCATGCTTTCACTGCTTGAGGTATGGGTTCGATCCCTGGTCAGGGAACTAAGATCCCACAAGCTGCGCCATGCGACCAAAAAAGAAAAAAGGAAAAGGAAATAAAATAAACTACCTTAGCATCATCATAGTGGAAGGAAACATTAGGTGATAGTGAAAGAAATATGAAGTGTTTTTCTAACTTCTGCATGGATACCTCCAGTGATGGGGAATTCACTTCTTCTCTTGGCCATCTGTTGTTTGGAAAGGTCTGATTATTAAAATATTGGAGCTTAAAGAAGCCCCAGAGATCCTCTGTCCAACGATTCACAAACGTTCCTTTAGCAGCCAAACTCTTTATTTCTCAAAAACATGGTACACAGATCCAAGTGGAGCTGGTTGATTTAAAGCCAGTGCCTCTCCCTCACTACCCCTAGAGAAGCCTCAGATCACTCTTGCAGAATCTTAGGGCTCCAGGGAACACAGTTTGGAAACAAGAGAAACATAAACTCTTTAAGGGTTCTCTTAATCCTAAACTTCCATGACTGAAAGATTCTTTTGAAACATCAACAATCAAACCTCTCCTTGTGGAGTCAAAGATTAACCTGCCATTTAATAATAACTGTCAATCAGATGTGAATTTATGGTGAACAGAGAAGTTTCATATGTAGTACTTCATTTGATCCTCCTAAGAATTCTGTAAAGTAGGGATTCTTTTCCCTGTTTTATAGATAAATACTCTGACGCTCTGAGAGGTGATGTGCTTGCCCACAGTTGCACATTCAGAAGGTATCAGGGCCAGAACTTGAGCCCACATCCCCTCCTAACTCCAAATCCCCTCCTCATCCAACTCTACTCATAGTCTGTGTAGTACCACTGTAGTTCTCTAGCCTCGGGCTTTACAGTGAGGGACCAAGACTTTATCCAAGGCCAGTTGGGTCATAATGTGGACTTGCTGCCTTGGAAGACATTGCATGTTGACTGTCAAGCCCCCTTTTTGTCTTTCCAATTCACAAGGCCCAGTTACAGCTACCAGATTGTCCCTAACACCTTCCTAGCTTGGAAAGCTGAGGTTGACTAGCCAATTAGATCCCTGGGAAGAAGGCCCAAGGACTCTGGCTGCATATACACTGTACCAAAAACAGAGAGTTCACACAGGGAAGAAAAAAATACAAAAAAAAAAGGAAGAAAAGAAAAAGTTGCTTTAATTCTTATCACTTATTCAGCTGGGTGTCCTGATGTCATGTGTCTAACAGAGATTCAGTTTAATCTTTCCAAGCAGTTGCCAGACACCTTAGTGTCTCATTTTATAGGATAGGACCTTTTCTTTTATATGATTCCACTTAATCCTCATAGCAGTCCCATGAATCATAAGGACTTTCACTCCTGTTTCAAATGATAAGGTTCAGAGAGGTTAATTAACTTGTTCCATTTGGTCACTTAACAAATGCAGCCAGAGCTTGGGCTCACACCCTCTGAGTTCTAGTTTGATGGTCTTAACAATAACCTGGTGCAAAGCATTATGGCACAATTTGTATAACTGGGAGCCACTGGATTTCCTCAGCCTAACCTCCAGGGTTGGAAGCCCTTTCCTTACATTAACAAGTCTGCAAGTTAATATCAGTTCACCATCTAGCTTGTCTAAGGAAATGATCTCTGACCCTGAGTAATTTAAAGAATAGCTTCAAAAGAAAGCCAAGTACCACATTCATTAGAACTGTTATTCATATTATCAATAATCACCTACTAATTCAAGTTATTTGCTCATTGAACACATTGAGTTCCTGTCCTTTGAGAGGCACTGTGCTAAGTACCTACTCAGATCAATTTTGTTGTGAAGTTTTCTGTGATAGTGATGATATATGTAAATTGCCTACTACAGCACCTGGTACCCTAGTAAATACCCTAGTATTGAGGGAGGGTGAGTAGACTGTGTGTACACAGTATATTTATAATCAGATGTATCTGGCTTGGAATCTTAGCTATACACTAGTTGTGTGACTTTGAGCAAATCACATGTCTGCAGTACTTGTTTCCTCATTTGTAGAGATGGTAGAACAATTGCTACCTTGCAGATTGTTATCAACACAGAAATTAGGTATAAAGAGCATCTAGTATAATAGCTGAAACATAGAAGATGCTCTGTAAATGATGGGTCATTATTACCAAGCTTGAGTGCTAAACCACTAAAATCATTTTAAGCTGCCACTAGTTTTTCCTAGAAGCTCATTCATGGGTCCCAAAGATGAATTGTCTTCTTTGAAGACCTTAGCTGTGAGGTGCAATAAAGCAGCAAATATTTCCTAATTGACCTTTCTTTGGGTATGTTCTTCCAGACTAGACATGAGACTATAGGTTTCTACTGGAGATTGCTAAGAAATGATGTTGATTGGATTCTAGTGAGAAAACAGAATCTCAGGTTAGCCTCTGCTCCCTAACCTGTTTTGTGTGTTTCATAACCTGAAACCATGACTTCTCTCTGTTTCTCCAAAACAGCCTAATGCAGCGCCAAATAGGTGTTGAGTGAATGAATATATGTTGAGGGAAACCTGTAGACTGGAACTACTGTTTCCTCAAGTCATCCCTTGATAGCCGTAGTATCTGAGCAGGCTGCTTCAAAGGATGGGCATTAGCAGGCTAATTTTCCTATAGGTCTAATCTGATTACAATACCTAACTCTGTTCTCTAATGCCCAGCCTTTGAAGCAGCTATGTTGTTGATGCATATACAGTAATTAGGCTTGAGTTCTAAGCAGCTCTCACTAAGGACTGTTAATTAGTATTACAGCCAAACTAAGCTTTCCCTTTTTCTCCTCTTTGTTAGTTCTCTGGCATCTCAGGGAGGGAAAAATCATCAGTATTGACGGCTTCCTTGGTATTTGTACAGTTTAATCCTCATGCCCCCATGCACCCTCATATTCACACACTCACCAACCAAGGCTTTTCTTGATTCCCATTGCCTCCCACCCCAAGGGTTCAGGGTTCAAGCTCCCGGGCCCCTCCCAAAGAGATTCTTTGATGTTCCATGCTTGACCCTGGCTTTTCGTCTCCTACTGGAAAGAATCAGTCCCAGGTATTCTGTACTACAGAAGGGATTCAGGCAGGAAATACTCTGGGGTCTGAGGCTCCAGCTAGTCTGTTAGCAGACTAGCTCCTGTGAAGATGTGAGGCACACGCCTGGGAGCTAAGATTGCAGTCAAAGGTGGTGATGTGAGGAACTCTAGCATCCTGATGTCTGGTAGGCTTGGGACCTAAAGGAAAAAAGGGTAAATAGGGGGTGTGTGTGGCAAGAACCAACCAACAGAACAATGTGTCTAGATAGTGTAGACTTCAGACCTGAGCCTATGGCTAAGAAAAAACTCATGACGTTGGTAGTTCTTGAGCTGTGTTGTTCAGCAGTAGTATGGGAGAAGCACTGAAGAAGAGAATTAGAACACCTGGGTTCTAGTCCCATTTCAGCCACATACAGACTGTATGAGCTTGGGGAAGTCAGTTAACTTCTCTGGCCTTCAGATTCCTTGTTGACAAAATAAGTGTCACATTGCCCACACTCTAGGGTAATTGTGAGGGTTAAATGAGGTCATCATCAGGAAAGTTAGAAGCATTATACAAATTCATGTAAGCATTCCTAATAAGGTAAGTAAGACAAAATTTCAGATAATTCTGGATCTGTTAGGGAGAAGATAAATGAGGCACTGGTAGGGGATGAGCTCTGAAGTGATGCTTTAAGTATCCAACTATTTGGAAACCTCCAGGAGAGCATAGCCATATCTGTTCTACCTATGTGGAGGCAGCATCTGGGAGCCTCTGTTCTCTGAGCTTAAGGGAGGTAATTTGGAGATCATCTATAATTCTTATTTTATAAAATGAAAATAATGAGAATCCTAAGTCTAATTAATATTTCTCAAACGCCTACTCAAATATCTGAACTGTGTTATATACTAGAGAGGAAAAGATGAATAAGAAGGGAATGGTCCCTGTCTTCAAGAAGTTCTAAGTCTCACAGAGGAGACAGATATGTGCATAGATAAATTCCAGTACAGTGTAATGAGTGCTATAATTGGACGGATTCAGCAAGATGGTAAGAGAAGAATCACTAGGTCTTCTGTCTGGATGAGTTGGAAGAGGCATCACAGAGGAGGTAGCCTTTCAGTGAAGACTTGAAAGATGAGTAGGTGTTTATCAGATGGAAAGCCTGGGGAGGGAAGAATGCATTCTAGGGAAAGGCAGCTGCCTGTGCAGAGATAGCAGAGATTTAGAGGCATGATGTGTGTGTGTGTGTGTGTGTGTGTGTGTGTGTGTGTGTGTGTGTATGTTCAGCAAACTGTGGGTTTTTCAGAATAGCTAGAACCTAAATTATGAGAAGGCAAATGGTAAGAAATTAGTCTAAGAAAGCAGGTCATAAAGGGCCTGTTTGTGTATAATAATGGCAGTAGGCAGGAATGGCAGTAGAGTAGGAAACTAGCAGGGCCAGGTATTTATTGAATAGAAAACAATAGAGAGGAAGTGGGAGGCAGGAAAAGGGTCAGAGAAAAGAGATGGAAGCTGAAGGTAGTGTGGAGAAGGCATGGCTGTCAAAGGCATTCCACCATATGCTGATATGTAATAGTATCCCTTTCCCAGGGTTGTTAGAAGGTACAAACAAGATTATAGCTAGAAAAGAGCTTTGTAAAGTGAAAAGTGCTGTTCATGTGAGAGAAATGATTATTACACTGTGTCTTTGGAAAGGCAGTGAGCCTTTCTGAAGATCAAGGCTTTGGAATCAGACTGGCTTTGGAACTTGATCTGCCAATTACTAGCCTTATGATCTTGGACAAGTTCTTCAACCCTTCTGTGACTCACTTTTATTGATTCACAGAATGGGAACAATAATAGTATACACTTTATTGGATTCTTGTGAGGAATAAATGAATTAATATAAGTAACATGCTTAGAAAAGAGTTAATTCATTGTAAGCAGTCAGTAAGTGTTAGATTATTATTCTCTTCCAATGGACAGTGCACTTTTTGCCTCTGTTTCTTTTGAGCAGCTCAATGAAGTAGGGAGTGCAAGGAGTGTTATCCCCACCATATAGTTTGTTCTCCTCCTGCTCCCCAGCATTGATGGCCCCTGGGGCTCCTCAAGGGCAGCCCAAGTGCCAGAAATTCTCAGCCCAGCAGAGCCCTAGACTTCACTCAGCCCATCAGTGCTCAGTCTGACCACTGCCTCTACCCTATCTCCAGGCTTCCGCAACTTGCACGTGGACGACCAGATGGCAATCATTCAGTACTCCTGGATGGGGCTTATGGTGTTTGCCATGGGCTGGCGGTCCTTCACCAATGTCAACTCCAGGATGCTCTACTTTGCCCCTGACCTGGTTTTCAATGAGTAAGTGCTTATGGGTCCAGAACTCACATAAACACAGACCTCATTGGTGGTGATGATGGTAATGTAAGTAATGGTGAGAGTTGGTTCATTTGACCTTTAGGTGAGGCAGTAGAAGCCCAGCCAGCCTGCTCAATCTGAGGTGGCTTTGCCTGGCTGAAAGGCCAATTGGTAGGAGGCAACAGGGGAAGGCTGTCGCTTTTCCCAATCAAGACTCAATCCTGGTAATTTGGCAGTGCTTCTGACCTGCTTTTCCCTTATCTCAGACCCTCATGTCAGGATCCTTTTTCTTCACTCTGAGCAACATAGGGAGTGAACAGAGAGACTCTAGTTGTGAGGGCTGAAGTTCCTTTGGTCCCTTATGCTACCATCAAAAGCTACTGCCAGTCACCATTTGTTGAGAAACTCCTTTGTGCCAGGACCATACTAGATATTTTCCTAATCCTTTCTCATTGAGCACTCATGAGAACTTGATTTCCCCTTTAAAAAAAATTTTTTTTAATGGATGGGGAAAATTAGGTTCAACAAAATAAAGTGACTTACCCAACAACGTCAAACAGCTAGTGCATGTTGGCAACAGAATTCAAAGTATGGCTCTGTAACTCTTAGCTCTTATACTGCCTCCTGATGGTAAGTGATGAGGAAGTGCAGCTCCACCATTTTCTGGCCATGTGACCTTGGCCCAGCCACTTCCCTTCTCTTACAAACAGTTTTAATAAATGCTTGCCCTGCCACCAGCTCTATTTACCCTTCATGAATTTGGCCAAGAGCTCAGGTTTTAAAATTGTACTTTCCTCAACTGAAACCTCTATTCTGTTATTTCCTACATCATTGTCTTTGGGTAAGACCCTTACCTTCCCTGATCCGCAGTTTCCTAATCTGTTAATAAAATAAATCTTTCTTAAATGGTTTTGTTATGACAACTAAAATAGGAGCTAATGAATGTGAAATGTCTGTCCCATAATGGGCAAGAAATAAAAAGGAAGTACCTTTCCAATACTCTCTTTTCCTAACAATGATAATCTGTTCTGTGTCTGCTCTTTGAGGTCCCTTGTGGCATTGTGAATGGAGCTGGCCAGAAAAAATCTTCCCAAGAACTTTGAGCTAGTCTCACCACAGAGAATCCCTTTGGTCAGGAAGGAATTGACCTTCCCTCCCCTTTAGCCCTTTAACCCAGAAGAGCCTTAAAATAAAATCTACAGGCCAGTGGTTCCTTCCAGTACAGCAGTGCCATATGGGGGAAAATAAGCGTCCCCAGCTGCCCTCTTCCAACTCAGCCAGCCCTGGTAGCCAGAAGCTAAGAATAACCATTGGGCTTTTGGCACAACCTGCTTTGTGGTTTCCAGATCTCCAAAGAGTTACCTATGATGCCATCTTCTGGAGCAGGCCTTAAAAAGCCCTCTTCCTGTTCATCTCTCAACCCACCCTCTTGCTGCCCTCCAGCGATTAAATCAACTACTGGGCACCTGCACTACCCTCCCCATCCAGAGCCTGAAGACCTTTGAACCTTTGCAAGGTGATAATTGGCTATTTTCTAAATCTTCATTTCCTTTTCCACATCTGTGTAAATATGTGGCACCCTACCTCAGCTATCTGGTCCACTTCCATGTACCTCATCAAAAGGTACCACAGGATTCCCCACAGAGTCAGGGTCCTATATCAAGCCCCAGGGCTCCTGAAACAGCAGACCCCCTTCCTCTTATAGGAACCCACCATGTTAGAGCTCTTAAAGTCCCTAGAATCATCTAAACCAATGTTTCTTAACAGGGATGCTGTTGACATTTTCCGAGGAATGGTTTTTCATCTTTTAGCACATTCCTGCATATTGGAATGTGTTTAACTGCCCTGGTACCTGCCCACTAAATACCAAATAGGATCCTAGTCACTGTGACAGCCCAAACTGCCCCCACACATTTCTAGCACCCACTAAGGGAGCAGTACCTCTCCAGTTAAAAGCCACCAGTTGCTGCTAGCCTCCTCAAGGTACCAATGGGGAAACGGAGGTCCAAAGAAAAAGACAGGGACTCTGGGCCAACCCATTTGCTAACCTCTCTGACACCAAACCCTGTCATCAACCCTGCTTTCTTCTTTTCTCCTCCTCTCTTTGTGGAGAACACAGTTTGTGAGGGTAATGGACCTGAGCCCTAGCTGTGTGACCTTGGGTAAATTACTGAACTTCTCTGAGGCTTATTCTTCTCATCTGTAGAATAGTGAATAGAATCATAATGGCACTTTCCAACATATCATTTTTTGAGCAATTACTATGTGCCAGGCACTGTGCTCCATCATCTATTTCCAATGTTCGTCTCCCCACTTCTCCATTCTCTTTTAATCCCACCTACTTCTGCTCACCTCCTGAATTCCATTCCTGCCCCTTGCTTTCTACCTTCTGCACTCTATTCCTTTCTTTCCTCCTCAGGTCTTATTCCTTTCCCCTTTGAATTCCTTCCCTTGCCTTTCTCCCCTCCTTTCTACACCTTCTCTGTTCCTGGGGTCTGCAGCAGTATTAGAGCAATCCTTCATGTCAGGATTACAATTTCAATGGTAAAAATACTGCAGTGTCGTCATCAACAGAGGCTTGGAAGCACAGACAGACCAGAGCAAGGCCATGCCCTAAGGCTCAGCAAATCTTACTTAAAAATTCCTTAGGGAAAAAGAGCTTGGAGCAGCATTGTTTTGGTCAGTTGACTTGTGATACTATCTAAATGCTTCATTTTTCCAGTTGGGTTCCAGCCTGCATTGAATATTTCTACACTATCTGCCCCTTCCTTTCCCTCTTTCTCTAGGCCATCCAAGATCTCTCTGAGATAGGGTGCTGAGCTTCCACCCAGCCAGTACCAGGTCTGCTCAACCTGTGAACAAGGCTAGTGGTTTGGGGACCAAAATGTCAAACCACAGGCTTCAGACCCAATCTGGGAGGGCTTTTTCCTCACCACTTAAGTGAGTGTCAAATTCCCTTTCCTTTCTCCACAAGATATAAAATCAATTTCTCTCTCTCCCTCTCCTCTTTGTCTCTCTCTCTCTCTCTCTCTCTCTCTCTCTCTCACACACACACACACACACACACACACAATTTCTGAAGTGCTGAAAACCAGGAAGGTTTGCTAGCAGGAGGATGCTGTATCTTCTCTTATGGGCTTGTCATGGCCAGTCATGGAACAGAGAGGTTGCTCCCCTCGAGAATCTGTCCAAGCCTTGGTCACTTCCCTATATAATTTATAGGTGATAATGTGATGATGTTTTCACAAGTCACTATAATAAAAGCAGCTCACACGTGTTTATAACTCCCAAACTGTGATAAGGAACAGCCAGGATATGAGGGAGTAGGCTCCGCTTCAGCAGGGGACATTTAGATTTGACATTCAGAAATATTTTCTGGCTGATTTGATAAGCATTGGAACTCATTTAAAGGGACAATGGGGAATCTCATTTTCTGGGAGTTTTTAAAGAAATGATTAAATTTCTAATATGGGAAGTGTGGTCACTTGGGAATCCTGATGTCCTTATTTTAAGAGTTGATTTCTAAGGCCTGTCTCCTAGAAATCCTCCAAGTTTGAACGTCTGGGAGGCAGGTTCTGGCTCTGGCTGCAGCTGAGATATTAGGACTAGTCAGGGAGACCATGTGCCAGTCCCATTGTATTCATTTGGTTAGGCTTTCCTGTCCTTGTGCCAGGAAACAGGAGGACCACGGGGACCTGGAATTTCCATGTGGTAATCCATATCCTGGCCAGGCAAGATGAGTAGTTATCATGATATCACGATTTTGGGAAAAAAAAGAACAACTTCGTTCCTGTCACTGAAGCACCAGCAAGAGAAACAGCAAGCTCTTCTTGGAGAACTTGGAAAGGGGAGGGCAACCACAGATATTCTCTCTGGGTTTATTGTAAGCCTTTCCTTACTCCTCTTTTTTTCTCTGTGTTTCCTTCCCAGGTACCGCATGCACAAGTCCCGGATGTACAGCCAGTGTGTCCGAATGAGGCACCTCTCTCAAGAATTTGGATGGCTCCAAATCACCCCCCAGGAATTTCTGTGCATGAAGGCTCTGCTGCTCTTTAGCATTAGTAAGTGCCTGGAAGGGCAGAGAATGCCCCTAGGGGCATAGGGGATCAGAGGGAAGCTGCTTTTTTCATTAAAGGATTATTGGGAAGAAGCCAGCTCCTGAACATTTCCCTTCTTCTTTCACCTTCCCTCCTCCACTCTCCCTTAGCATCCTTTTTCCTAACAAGGATGAATTTCATGGCTAGAGACCAATTTCTTTGCTATAATTCAACCTCCATTAGATCCCCACCTACCCCCTATCTCTTTCTGGTACAAGGCCTTTTTGTCTGGTTTTAGCAGGTCTCTGAATTTTTTCCATAGCTTCTACCATAGAAACAGGCAAGGACCACCTTATATGTCTTGTAGGGCAGAAGGGATTGCCTCCTGGAAGGAATTTCCTCTTCTGCCAAAAAGAGAAGTTCTGTGTAAGCAACTCAGAAAGGGCTTATTTGGCAGCCAAGGAATATTTCTTTAATGTCTCTTCTAAGCAGAGTGCTTAGCCTCTATGAGGGAGAAAGGAGACAAAATTTGATATTCAAGACCACGTGTTTTAATTTTCTAATTCAGAGCCAGACTGTGAACAGCATAAAACCATAGGTCCTAAGAAATGTGTAGA
Organism: Phocoena phocoena; assembly: GCF_963924675.1. NCBI lineage: Eukaryota > Metazoa > Chordata > Mammalia > Artiodactyla > Phocoenidae > Phocoena > Phocoena phocoena. Next base: position 56,793,569 of record NC_089240.1, read on the forward strand.
TGAGAAGTCTAGAGAATGGAAAAGCTCAGTAAATTTTATTTACTATCAAGTAAATAAAATTTACTGAGCTTTTCCATTACCCTACACACTGGGTCCAGCTAGCCTTTTCCCTAAGACCTTCCTAGCAGACTTCCTGAAGGTCCCAGGCATATAGGCCTCAAGTGACAGGAAACCAAGTAGATGGTTCTCTCCCTGTGGGGGTGGGGGTCAAGTTTGTGGTCAGAAAACTTGGTGCTTTATCTAATGCTCCTTCGTGGGCATGCTTCCCCTCCCCATTCTGTCTTCATCCCACATCAGTTCCAGTGGATGGGCTGAAAAATCAAAAATTCTTTGATGAACTTCGAATGAACTACATCAAGGAACTTGATCGTATCATTGCATGCAAGAGAAAAAATCCCACATCCTGCTCAAGGCGCTTCTACCAGCTCACCAAGCTCCTGGACTCTGTGCAGCCTGTAAGCAAACGATGGAGGGTGCTTTGTCAGGGAGAGCAGCCTGATAGAGCCAAGTGATAATATGCTCTTCTAAGGTCTGGCACCACCTGTTGGGAGGTGCTTCCATTCCCCTCTGGCTTTGAGTGTGGTCCAGGAAGAAAATTCAATGAAGAAGAAAGGAACACAGGTCACAGTGTCCCAGCTGGATGTTGTGAAAGAGGTGGAGGAGTTGAGAACAGAGCAGTTGGGATTCAGAGAAGGGGCTTAGAGTAGATAAGTTCTCTACGCAGACAAAACAGACCTGGATGTTTTCCCCTTCTTCCTCGAGTCATGTGCGTTTGTGTGTGTGTGTGAGAGAGCGAGTGTGTGTGTGTGTGTGTGTGTGTGTGTGTGTGTGTGTGTGTCTATGCTGAGGAAAAGGAACACGCAGTCTTGAGTCAGAGAGCTTGCAATGGTGTAAGAGATCTCTTGGGAGCCTTCAATGACTCCCTGGAGACAATTTAGTGTACGTGTGTGTATGCACACATGCACGCACACACACACATACACACACACACACACACACACACACACACACACACGGAGGCCCAAGGACATGGAAGGAAAGAGGAGGAAATCAAAGAATGTGGGGATAGACCCTGACAAGAAGCCAACTCCTTGTCAACCCTGTTTTCTCTGCAGATTGCACGAGAGCTGCATCAATTCACTTTTGACCTGCTAATCAAGTCCCACATGGTGAGCGTGGACTTTCCAGAAATGATGGCAGAGATCATCTCTGTGCAAGTGCCCAAGATCCTTTCCGGGAAAGTCAAGCCCATCTATTTTCACACGCAGTGAAGCTTTGGAAGCCCCCATTTCCTCACCCCCACCCCACTCCCTTTCTCAGAAATCTTCTGCCTGTTTTAACTCTGCACTACTTCTCTGCAGTGCCTTGGGGAATTTCCTCTATTGATGTACAGTCTGTCATGAAGATGTTCTTGAGTTCTATTTGCTGGGCTTTTTTTTTCTCTTTTCCTCCTTTCTTTTCTTTGCCTCCCTATCTGACCCTCCATGGCACTCTCAAACTCTGCTCCCCGCTGTGGCCCTTATCTGTGTTTTGAATGCTGTTGTATTTCTTTAAATCTGTGATGATCCTGTGGCACAGTGTCAAGTTGTGCTTGTTTATAGCACTGCACTGTATACCAGCCATGCAAACGTTTACTCACCTAATGCCATGTGAAGTTTAGAGAGGTAAGAGTATCTGGGAAAACAAAAGACAAACAAACAAACAAAAAAAATTGCTAGCGTTTTGCCTCTTAAAAAATATAAAAACAAACAGAAATCCCTGAAGAGACCAACAGTAACTAGAATAAAGTGAAAATTGCAAGCCCATGGGGAGTCACTGCTTTTTTTCCCCAAACCCTCTCTCCCTGGGAGACTTTATTTTCTGCCAATGGCTATTGCCATTAGAGGGCAGGGTGACACCAGAGCTGACGTGGATGGGAGGCAGATTTAAGAGAGGACAGAGAGGACAGATGGATCACCAGTACCTGCCCAGAGCCTTGGCTCCTGAGGGCTAGACTGCTCGACTGCAGCGCAGTTCGTGGTACTGAAAAGTGTACTTCTTGTTTGAAAACTTGTCTGTATGGCCTCCCCCCACCAGTCCCTTTCTCTCTCATCCTCTGCCTCCACCCTCAAATTGACTTTCAATAGCTTTTCTAAGAGCTTTGAACTGAATGTTCTCTTTAGCCAAAACTTGGCCACTTCCACTGAAGAATCAGACCAGCAAGAGGGAGAGGGAGATCTGACCTTTTGTAAGTCACCATTCCGATCCAGGTCTGCTTTCTCATTTGTGGCCCAGGGAAAAGCTTGGGGCTGCAGTCAGAGGAAAAGGAAGTGGTGGCTTGACTGTTTTCCTACTTAGGACACTGAAGATTTGATCCCTCTTTGCCCTTATCTTTAAAAGATCTGAATGTTTTCTGCCTGACTCCATACAGCTACAAGCATCATCCACCCTCCCTTCAGTGTTTTGTGGGCCTGAACTTCACCATGCTGCATTACATCCACAGTGGTGAAGCTTGTCCACTTCCTTGGGCATGTTCACAGACTCTCTGCTAAGAACTCCCACCACTAAGAAGGCTAGCAAGCCAGCAGTCTCAATGTCTATCTCTAGATGCCAGTAGGCTCAAAGACTTCTTAGCAAATGTCTCTCATCAAATATCAGATCTCTGGAGCCCTTAGACAAACTGGAAAGAAGGCATCAATGGGATTGGACAAGCTGAGCGTCTTGCTCTTGTCCCCCAGAGATGACACCTTCCCACAAAATGGAGAAATGCCGACTTCCACCTTCAGAGCAGCTAAAGGGGCTACCCAGATCAGGGTTGAAGAGAAAACACAATTACTAAGGTGGGAAGAATGAAGGCACTAGAACCAGAAACTCTGTAAATGCTCTCCTTGCCACCCAGCATATCCACCTGCAGAAGTCATGGGAAGAAGAGAGAAGAAACCAAGAGAAGACTGACTGCTGAAGTAAAAGTCTTCAGAAGCAAAGTCTAAAGCCAGATGGGCACCATCTGGTGAGTTTACTCATCATCCTCCTCTGCTGCTGATTCTGGGCTCTGACATTGGCCATACTCACTCAGACTCCCCACCTTTGTTGCTGCCTTTCAGCCAGAGGAAGCTGAAAGATTGAGACTACAGAACCATGGCCTCCGTTGGAAAGTTTGGTGTGGCTCCAATGGGCTGCCACCCATGAACTCGGTGTGTTCCTGGGATACTGGTTTCATATAGTCCTTTGGCACACCTCTGTTCTGTTGAGTTTGTCCCCCAGTCGCGAGTACAGGGGAATGTCCACCTACTTTCTCATCTTGGCCACTGCCTCCTCACTTAGCTCTTAAATTCATCTGCTAAACAAGAAATGGCCAGTCACCAAGCAGCCCATTTCAGTTGGTTCACTCTACTTGTCGTTGAGAAGATAGTTTCTGAGTGACATGATATGATCTACATGGGTTTCCTCCCCTGATTTCTGTTGATATTAATAGCCAAATGAACTTTCAAAACAGCTTCTTTAAATAACAAGGGAGAGGGGAACCTAAGATGGGTGTTATACCAATCCAAGACTGCTGGACAGAACTAAAGCTGACAGGTTCTGTTTCTGGGGTAGGATAGAACAATTCTGTTTTTCTTTGTTATGACACCATTTGGCTTATGTAGGATCACAGGATCACTTTTAGCTGTTTTAAAGAGAAAAAATTCACTACTTTTTCATTTAAACTAGGTTACCTTTTAATAGTTCCTTTACATCTGTTTTGAAATGATTCTCATCTTTTGTGGTGCATGGATTCAATTATATCATTCTAATACCTCTCCTTGTAAATATTAGATGCTCTCCTTTCCATTTCTCTGGCTATCAAGTTTTTCATCTTTATGGATTTCCCAGTTGTGACTCTTGTCTTTATGAATATATGTTTTTCATCTGTGAAAGCCAAAATTCAGTGAAACGGCAGTGTAATTAAAAACAGCAACAACTGGATTACTCCGAATTTCCGAATGGCAAGACTAGGGAAAAATGGCCTAAACAAGAATTTAAGCCTACTGTTTTTGCACTGGGGTTTCAGTGAGCAAAGGAGATTTTAGCTTGGCTTTGTCTCCCACAGATGAAAGTGCGATTATTTTTTTCTTTTGGCCATTGTTGTTCCAGCCAGTGTAATTGACAGAAGTCTCATTTTGCATGCACTCTGCTCTGCAAACAGAGTTGATGTAGTTGGTACACTGTGCTCACCCTTGAAGGATCGGCAACTCACACTCACACAACTGGTGAGCTTAAAGATGAGGATCACTCACCAGACAAGCGACGGGGACTCTCTCCAAAAAGGTTTGCAGTGCTCAATGGGGATGGAGAGTGAGGAAGAGAAAAAGAAGAAGCACCAGGGCGAAGGCCCCATCTGTGTTTGGCAACAGACAGCAGCCAGGGTCACAAACTCTGTGGTCAAAGAAAACAGTCGTGTGGCAGTTTCAGCTCTTGTTCATTGGGCAGCTTGCCCAGGCCTGGCCTCTGAGTTGAAACGGGGGTTGGGTTCTTTGTTCCATAGCTTTTCTATGCCACAGACAGTATCTTTGTTCTTGGAGAGTTCATTATTTTTTTAATGAGAAAGGGTTTCTTTGAAGGATTCTGTCATATATCTTAAAGAAAATCAGTAATACATATATTTTTATATATGTTCACTGGCACTAAAATATGGGGGGGAAAAAGCTTCACTCTGTCCTCTGGGTAGTTGCTGAGGTGACTGTCTAGGTTGAGAAATAATGTGCTGATGCTAGAGTCCCTCTCTGTTCATACTCTACTTCTAAATACATATATACATATATAGCAAGAAGTATTCTATTTGTACTTTAAGAGAAAATAGGCCCACCATTCACATGATACTGACACTACACAAGTGACCTAACTTTAAGCATCAAGTAGCTTCTGTTTGTTTCATTAGGCAGAGCACAGACATGGCCTTTCTTTCTCCCTTGATATTCAGCATGGCTCAAAAGCCCAAGCCACTCCCTCTGTCCCTTCCCAGTCTTGTGCTAAGGTTGCATTTCATGAGACTCTCTTCAGACAGCCCAGTAAGTATCCCTGCATGGTCCCTACATGGCCCTGGAAAAACAAGAGGTTGACTACTAATTATCTTATGCCAGTTGCCCAGGTGAGAGGGCACTGGGCCAAGGGAGTGGCCGTCATGCTCAACCACATGTAGGGGCTCATGGGAACCAGGAATGCTAAAACACAAGATCCAATCCCAAACTTAAAGTCAAAATAAGCCATTTAGCATGTGCAATTTCTTATAAAAGGATATTTCTACCCTTGCTGCCTTTTATAGGCAGGTCTGTTCTCACCACTAATCTCTTTGAAAATCTGTGAAAGCAGTTTTAAAAAACAAAGTGATGAGAGCATCACATTACGTAACCAAAGATTACACTGTATCTGCTAAAATACCAAAATTTTTAAGGCCAGGGAGGGAGCAAGCATTAGTGCCTCTTTGGTAACCTATCCAAAGGCAGACTAAAGGATTTTGCTGGTGACTGACTTATAAGAGTTTTGTGGGGTTTCCCCCACAATATACACGTTTAGAAGAGTGGAAGATAATTTTGAAAAGAAAAGGATTATGGGTCCTTCAGTAAGTGATTTTTTATAAGCAGAACTAGCTTTCCTTTTCTGTTGTAGTTGCTGAGCAAATTCTTAAAGCTCCATCATTGCATGGTTAGAAGTGGAGCTGTCTTGGCCATTGTGTTTGCTAGTGCCAATGTTAGCTTATCTGAAGATGTGAAGCCCTTGCTGATAAGAGGAGCATTTAAAGGACTAGATTTTGCACTAGAAGGACAGCAGGCAGTAATCCTCATTTCTGCCCACTTTGAATGGCACAAAAAAGTTCTCTGTGGTTTAAGGCAGAAGGTTGAAATATATTGTAAATGAGTATTTGTATCCATGTTTCAAAATTGAATTATATATATAGATATAATGTGTTCTGATAGCTTTACCTTTCTCTGCACCTTTATATTTGGTTCCAGGTCATAATTGATACCATGTATTTGTGAGAGAGGCCAAAGCTACGTTTTGGGAGCTCTCTCAGAATGGAAAAGACACCTGGGTTGATCAGATAACCAAGAGATCTCTGCTCCTATTGAGGCCTGACCCACAGACCTTGCAAAGGAGCAGAGGGGGGAAAAGCGTAAGGTACATGATGTGTTGCACTTTACTAGCCCAAGACAGATGAATGTGTAAAGGGTGGTGAAGTCTCATTGGAACTGACTGGGATTTACCATAGGGAAGGCCCAGACTTGGGGCCAAAGGCCCACCCAAGCAATTATCCAGTGACCCTCTAATGGGACCTGTGCAGTTGGAAGAAGGAAGGGTATTTTTTGTTCTTCGCCATCCCTGTGAGAAAAGGGCAGTTTCCTGCACTTGGGAACCTGGAGCAAGTGCTCCATTTCAAACAATTCACTCACCTGCAACTGAGGTGCTCTTGCTACTGGGTGTCTATTCTGGTTTTGGATACGTTCTGTAAAGATTTTGACAATGAAAATGTGTTTTTCTTTGTTAAAAAATTTATCACTGTACTAGAAGTAGTTTATCTGTAGGTACAGGTCCATCTCTGCTCACAGGTAAGGGTGTTTTTCTTCAATTAAGAGACTGACACTGGGGTCTGTTGCCCAGAGCCTCCCAACCCTTAACCATTTCTAGGTGAAGGCAGAAAAATCCACAATTAGTCACTCCTCCAAAGACACTTCAGCTGAGGTAACAAACCATTCGGAATGTTCCCACTCCAAAAATAAGTGGTAAATTTTGTAATTTAGCAGGCAGAGTCTTAAAGGGAAAAGCAGCCTTTGACTCATCTTTGATTTCTCCCCATTAGATTTGACCAGAAAATAGATAATATGCATGGGTTGGTTTCCAACCCCAATTCAGTAGAGTGGGAGTGCTGATTCCTTTCCTTATCCCACTTGTCTCAGCTTTTTATAGAATTAAATGAGAAGCTATCATCTGAGTGGTCCTTGTGGCCTAAAACAGTTTGCACCTGCACTACTTAAAAAGGCTGTCACATAGCTACAGGTTCCATTGGCCACCAAAGACTGGAGCCCACACATATGTCCCAAAGGAAAGGAAATTCTGGAATGCTGCTGTTTCTCTGGTGGTACCCTCCTGGGCTGATGCTTCATATTTTGGAACTCTCTTCCCTGAGCATTTACATAGACCAGGCCTGCAGTCTCTCCCAACCTTAGCCCTTGGTGCTAACTGTCCTGCAGTGAAGTGCATGTGGGGTTGTCCTATCCCATAAGCCACTCAGGTGCTGAGAGTAGCCACCATTGGGATGACCCAAACTAAAAAGAGAGTCCCCTCCCACTACTCAGTAACACTTTTCTGCTTTCCCCTAGACTGGAACATTGATTAGGGAGTGCCTTGGACATGACATTCTTGTGCTGTCCTTGAGATTCATTTGGCAGCAGGAGGGAGCAGACTATGTAACCAGATGTAAGAATTATTTTTTTATGTTGAGGGAAAAAATTAAAAAGAAAAAAAGCATCATATAAAAGGTTTTGTTTCAAAGAAACATTAATTTTGCTTGAAACTTCTTTCGATGGGGCTTCAGTTCTCACAGCGGCACTTGGCCTCCACTGGGCAGCAGGACCAGCCCGAAGCGCTAGTGTTCTATTCACTTTTTGTAATCTTGGAATCTTTTGTTGCTCTAAATACAATTAAAAATGGCAGAAACTTGTTTGTTGGAATACATGTGTGACTCTGGGTTTGTCTCTGTCTCTGCTTTCAGAAATGTCATCCATTGTGTAAAATATTGCCTTGCTGGTCTGCCAGCTAAAACTTGGCCACAGCCCCTGTTGTGGCTGCAAGCTCAAGTTATTGTTAACAAAGAGACCCAAGAAAAGCTGCTAATGTCCTCTTATCACCGTTGTTAATTTGTTAAAACATAAAACAATCTAAAATTTCAGATGAATGTCATCAGAGTTCTTTTAATTAGCTCTTTTTATTGGCTGTCTTTATTGAAGTCGAATTGGTATCATGCCCAGTGGCTTTTTAATGCTACTTTGATTTTAATATATTTTAAAAAATCTTTGTACAGCGGTTATACATTTGTCCTGTGTTGGCCTTAGCATAGTTTGACCTGGGACCACCAAAATATCAAAAGGTCTGGGCTACAAAACACAGATGGACACTGGCCACCCATTACAACTTCTTATCAAAAAGCCTGAGTTTGTCAACCAGGAGAAAGCTATACAAAACCCAGCTGTTCACCCTCATTCTCATCCTCGTGGGAGCATAAAATGGGTAGGGGCTTCACTGCCCTGTTCTTGCCAAGCTTCCGGTAAAGAATGGGCATGTTCACACCCTCACTGGTTTTGAGGACCTATATCGTCCTTGACCATCAAGGTAAAATCAGAGCCAGCCTTCTTTAGGGTTTGCAAAAGTTCAAGCAAAGCCCACTCCTGTTTCCTCTCAGTGTGAATACTTAATAAGATCCCAAATTGAATTCTGGGCTTGAGATACAGGCCATCAATGAAGTGTGACAGATGTGTTAAGGAATAATGGGAAAGTTCTCTATGTCTCAGTGTCCTCACCTATAATAGGGGTTGTCACAGTGCCTCTTTACTGGGCCAGATTGGGGATTCAGTAAGAATGTATATGACCCAACTGGTGGGCTTATTGCTCTGGCTTTGATCCCTGATAAAATGCCAGAACCCCTGAGAGTGATCCCACATTGAGCCATGTTTATCACTGACCACTTCAGAGTAGATGGATTTCTCAAACTTTTCCTGAGAGCAATGCTTGATGGAGAGGAGACGGAGAGATTCTTAGGATGTGTGTTTGTTTGTGTGTGTCTAAGTAAGGAGAGAGAGAATATGAATGTTTGTGGGTTGTGTGTGGAAGTCAGAGCCTGCCTGCAAAAGAGCCCCTCTGACCACCATTGCTTAGCTTCTCTTCTCTTGGACCTACAGAGAGTGACCTAACAGCCACCCTATTTGGTTTCATTGACCACTCAGCTCATGCCTAAAGTGACACGGTAGTTATCATCCACCATAGATTTTCCAAGGAGTAGAAAAGCACAGAGGTCAGGGGGAAAAGGACACCTAGAGGATTAAAAAGAGCCTGGAGGCAGGAGTCTTATATGTGACTTAATCATGATCATATAGTATATAGCTAGGATTCAGACCTGCTGATTCACTGTATGATACTGGACAACCCTCTCCCCTTTTCTTGACCTTAGCTTTCTCATCTATAAAATGAGTGTGTCTGAAGATGCGAAATAGAACTAGATGAGATGTAGAGCCGCTTCCAATGTGTACACCGTGGTTATTGCAAACTACAGCAACACTTTTAAAAATTGTAACATAAAAGGAAAAGGAAAGGGCCTTTTATTATCCCTAGAACGCATAGTTTTGTAACTAGAATCCCCATGTTTGTACTCAATAAAAATTTACCAAACACCTGGGGCAGAGGGTCAAAACAAAAATTGAGTCCTGTGTAATAAATGCTGTCAACCCCTTGATGGATGGGGATACTGCTCAAAAGTAAAATAATTTACCATTTAGATGATCTCATAAATAGCAGAGATAAGTAGGAGTTAAGCCACAGTCCATGCTTTCAGTGAGTTTACAGTCTATTAAATGCCTTAGGCCAGGCCAGTCTGGGACTTCAACCTATCACATCTATTCCTCAGACTCTCCCACATCTATTCCTCAGACAAGATTTGTCTAACCCCTGATTTCTAATTGCTGCCTTTTAGAGATAGAAGGGATCTTAGCATCTAGTCCAAGTTTTGCATTCTTTACATAAGGGAGTCACGACATAAAGCTTGTTGAATGTTATTGTGAGTTAGGACCTGTGTCAAGGGACTAGCTCTAGCACACCCAGCTCATAGCCCATTCATATGCTTGCAGGCAGCATGCCAGGGTGGCAGAGTACCTGAAAACCTCTTACATCCCCTTGCATACTGGTTCAGAACCTTGGTGAGAGAGCCTGCACTTCTCATCTGTGGTTCCCTTGTATACAGCCCAAGGATCTCTACTCCAACTGCAGTACCTACTTCACCTACCACCCACTCACAGAGGTTTCCTTCATGCCATTGCAGGGGAGAGTGAAAGAAGACAATTATTTGTTGAGCTGGAATTGGGACTGTAGAAGCAATGAGAAACATTTAAAAGACACACTGAAGTATGAAAACCTAGTTTTCTGAGTTAATAGGCAGATGCAGATGATTCAAATTCTCAGATTCTTCTGCCACCACTTTTTCAGGCCACAACTTCCCCCTCTTCCCTCAACTTTTTTCCCAAAGTACTTCAAGTGAAGAGAGGAGTATTTGCAAAACTTTGACTGCCAATCAGCAAGACTGTACCAAAAAAGCTGACTTAAGCCAGACTCTATGCAAACTGTCCCCTGAATCCCCATTGAAGCAATTCAAATCTAAGACCAGAAAATAGGCCAACTGAGTAGGAAGGTGCTGTGAGAGACACATCACTTACCACCTAGGCAGTGACACTTGTCTCCAAAGAAAACAAGTCCTTTTGATGCTTATACACAGTGCCAAGAGTAGATAATTTCAGGATTGGACTAAACTTGTGGGAGAATCCTACCACCTCAAGAGACTGCAGGGACTCTTCATGGGGGCACAGTATCCAATTATCCCCTCATTCATTTGTTCTTTCATTTATTCAACAATTATTTATTTGTGTAACCACTATGTACCCCACATAGGAACAAGACAGACATGGTCTCTGTCCTTATGGAGCTTCTAGTCTAGTAGGAAAAACAGACAGACACAGACAATTATAATGTAATGGGTGCTATGGTGAGGGAAGAGCAAGTTTCTGCTGTGATGCAGAAGAAGGATGCCTAGCCTGGTCTAGTGGGAAGGTCAAGGAAGACTTCTTAGAGAAGTCTATGCTGTGACCCAAGTTCAGTGAAGATGGGGTTGAAGGTAGAGAAAGGGGCATTCTTTCTCAGGCAAGAGGCAGCAACCTTGTAAGGGAAAAGACAAATTGTTTAGTTTAGCCTGAGTGAAAAGTTTGAAAAAGGGTATGGGTGTGAGAAAAAAGAGTAAAGAAAGAAACACAAGCAAAAGCCAGTGAGTATTCAAGTGTCACACTAAAGAGTTGAGCCTCTATTCCAAGGTTAAAGGGAGCTATAGAAATCGTTGCCACCATTTCAGTTCCCAGACACATGATCTCATCTGAACCTCATAACATCCTGAAATCAGGCAAAACAGGGATCAAGCCCATTTATCAGATAGGGAAATTGAGGCTCAGCACAGTGAAGTGATTGGCCCAAAGGCTGCTCCTGAATAATTAATGACCCTAAGTCTGAACTGGAAGCCCTGAATCTCCTGATTTCCAGTTTTAGGCTCCTCACATTAGAACAATCTATCAAAAACCTGGACACGGTATAATCCTTGGAATGTGTTCAAGGGTCTCTGTCATGACAGTATATACTGTTTACTATGCCACCTATACCTTCCATGGTCTTCCTAAGTGACACTTACTGGCATGATGTTCCTGGATGAGAGACAGGGCATCCCAGAGAGGATTACCGGCAGCTTCATACCCCATAAGGGGTAGTGGAGGCTATGGGAAGCCAACCAAATTGGTGCTCTATGGATGTGGGGCCTCATTCATTCATCAAAACAGGAAGTCAGGAAAAACGCTGGAGAAGAATATACAACATTCCACCTTCCTAGAGGTGATGATATCTGACTCAGGCCTTGAACAGTGAGATGAAATTCCACAGGAGGGAAAGGTAGCTGAGCAGCCAGGAAAGAGTATATGGCTACTGCTTTGGGACAAAGCAAATAGGAACTAGTAGAAAGGAATAGTTGGAGATGAGTCTGGGCTAAGGTCTATTGAGAAAAGCCTGCGTGTGCCACAAAGAAATGAAATTTCTTCTGTAGGCCAGTCATTCTCAGTTGTGACAAGGGAAAGCTAATGGCCACATATGTGACATGCCCTCAAGGGAGCCTCCAGGGTTATATGCAATTCTTGACACACAACTGTCACTTAGCCCCTTTCTCTCCCACTTAAGAGAGAAAATACGAATACAAGTGAGACTGACAATATTTTTTTTTCCTTTCGCTGTGGAGCACAGGCTCCGGACACACAGGCTCAGCGGCTATGGCTCACGGGCCCAGCCGTTCCGTGGCATGTGGGATCCTCCTGGACCGGGGCAAGAACCTGTGTCCCCTGCATCGGCAGGCGGACTCTCAACCACTGTGCCACCAGGGAAGCCCTAGACTGACAATATTGAAAGGAAAATCTTGAACCTCCTATAGTATAATATTAAGAAAATTATTCACCAATTTCAATGTTTAAGATATTATCAACATATTATTTGCCACACCTAACAAGTAATTACAGAACACCAGTTGAGATAACTAAGGATTTTTGAACAAAGCTGTAACATAATTAGTTTGGGGAGTTGAAAGCTTTATTAAAACATGTATAAGAAAGAATATAGTAGAGGGTAACACAGAGATTGACTCAAAGTAATAATAGTAATAATAATAATAGTATTAAATGTATTGAGCGCTTACTATGTGCCAAGAAATGCTAAGGCAAAGCTCTTTGTATCGTATCTTACATAATCCTTATATTAACCCTATGAGTTGAGCACAATTACTCCCATAATAGAAAGAAACTGAGGCCCTGACCCAAATTATTTCTGGCTCAGACCCAAGGTTACTTCTAAGTAATAAAGCCTGAACTCAAACTAAAGTATGTTTGTTGTCAAAGCCTACGATTTTGATCACTGCGGTATAGTTTCTTATTTGAAAGCCCAGTTGATTTTCTCAGTCTTTTGCAAAGAGGCCCAAGGAACTCAAAACAGGCAGCATTACAAATAGGAATAAGGAAGGAATGATATCACAATGGAATTGCCTTTACAACTACTCATTCCAAGAGTGAAAGAGATGTCTGGTGTACATGAGCCCATGATTTCCTCAGAGTAGCCACCTACTCCCCAAACTTCAGATGAGTACTTTTGGGAGGAAGAATTGTCTGTTCCAGCCCTACCATCCCTCAAGTGTCTTTCCAAGCCTCTTGATTTCCTTTCCTGTCTCTGGCTAGAGGTGCCTGGGGTACAGCAGTTCACTGGGTGTCCAAAAAACCTATGAGCATATTCGTCTATAAAGGCATGCAGGGGAAAGAGCATTGGATCAGAAATCAGAGTACCAGCTTCTGCCACTAACCATCAGGTGAAGTTTAGCAAGCTCTTTCCCCTTTCTGGGCCTCAGTCTCCCTATCTGTAGAGCAAGGGAGATAAGAACTAGGCTAGTTTCTTCTAGCTCTTACATGCCTCCTTAGATTCTGTGAAACTTTTGGCTAAAACCAGAATTTTGTCAATTTGGGAATTTCCAACTTTATCTCACTCCCATGCCTGTAATCTCATTCCTCTATTTTAGAATCTGTACCATGGAAAAGACTAATGATATTTTTGCTATACTTGCAAATGTCCAGTCACCAGCATCCTTGACAACATAGCCAGTATTTCATTGCTTGTTGTTCCACAACAGCCTATACCATACAGCATGCCATCTTGCCTAAGACACCCGTCATTCTTGGTGAGAGTATATTTCTCCTAATGCATTTTGGGTCATTCTGTACCTGGACAATTTTGATTGGACCGAAGACCCTGCTAGATATATCTCTTGTACAGAATAAACATGGGCAACTGTGACTGTTTGAGGAATCTCTGAGGTGGACGTGGTATGGACTTTATTAATGGTCTAGGTCAGGAACCAGAGTACAGGCAGTGCCATTAGATAAGCACTAATGGACAAGAGACCAGACCAAAGACCTCCCTTTGGGAATAGAGCAACACATTCTATTAGCCTTCATTCATACAGTGCCCTTCATTTGAAATGACCACCTCCACTTCTGCCTAGGTAAATCCTTCCTACACATTAAGGCTCAGCTCAAAAGCCAACTCCAGTATGTTTTCCCTATTTCCTCAGCCGGAAATCAGCTTTCTCTCTTTTAAACTTTGAATCTCCTTCCCCTAAGCCCACACCACTGCTCTGGCTTGCACTTAGTTATAATAGCATTTTATTGTCTTTTAAATAGTGCTTTATACCATATAGCACTTTGATATCAACTATCTCATTGGAGACTCACATGAACCCTATAAGGAAAGCACAGCAGGAATTATTAATATCCCAGTTAAATATGTGACAGGAAGGAAGCACTGTTATTTTAGAAGTTGGCTAGAGACTTCTATTTTTAGCAGTGTGTTTTGCTAGATAGCCTGAATGACTCTCCCAATGAAAACAATTAAAATATAATGTAAAAATATAAAAATAATATTTTAAAATTCATTGCTGAATTAGTATGATAGTAAAAAATAAATCCACAGCCCAAAAGGAAGTTAAAGTAGGAACACTGAGGTAAATGAGTATCAAATCCAAATTTTGCCCTAGGGGTTTTACCAGACCTGGAAGACTGAATTTCTACATTGATGACTGCAAGAGGTAAAGGAATATGAGATAAAGACTAGAGTGAAGTCAATGTAAGAGTGAAGAAGAATTAAATCTGTTTCACAGAAGGAGATGGCAAGGAAACCTGCCTGGCTTCACCTTGGCACTGGGTGGAGGAGAAAAATAAACCTCTCATGAGAATTTATAACCATAAGTGACCTTCATATAGTTTTTAGTCCTAATTCAAGATACTAATGAGGTCTGAAAAACTAAAAGATGACATCCCAGATTGGTGGTTCTCACAGGAGACTGGCAAAAGCAAATCCTCTGTAGAAGAATGTAACTTTCATCTAGACCTCAAAAATTTCTATACATAAAGGTCCAAATAAAATAAGCATCTCACAGTCAAAATTTACAAAACACACAAAGAAACAAGACACCCTGAGTAAAAGTCTTCAGAAATAACAAACAACATAATCAGACCCACAGACTATAGAATATAAAACCATCACATTTAGAATATAAAATTAACTTTACTTAAAGTAATTAAGTATATTTATAAAATGCTTGAAATAGATACAAGGAACAAGAGACTATGAAGAACAACCAAACATATTAGAAAAAGTATAAAATAGGATCTCTCCAACTAAAAAAGTAGAATAGTAGAATTAAATTTATATTGATTGGTTAGAACACATAATATATGCAACTAAAGAGAAAATTGGGGAAATGAAAGATGGATGCAAACAAATTATCCATAATATAGAACAGAAATGAAATAAAATGGAAAATATGAAAGGTTAAGAGACAAGAAGGTAGTGCAGATAGATCTAATATATATCTAACTAGACTTCCAGAGCATAGTCATGGAGTAGGAAAAAGGCAATATTCAAAAACATAATAACTGAGAATTTTTCAACATTGTTGAAAGACATTCACCTTTAAGACCTACATTCCTGACAAATCCCAAGCTAGACAATTAAAAGAAATCCACACTAGCTCAATTTTGTTTCTTTTTATGCTAGACACATTACAGTGATTTTACAGAATGCTAAAGGAAAAGAATATTACAAAAGCAGTCAGCGAGGAGGGATAACTAGAACAAAATATTATTTACAAAGAAATAGCCACTACACTTAAGATTAACTTATCAATAATAATAATGGTAGTGGAACAGAGTGGAAAATGAACTTTGATATACTGAGAGAATTCTCTACCCAGCAGAGCTATCTTTCAAGTTAAAATAAAGATATTTTTGACCAGATCCTCAGTAAAGGAAATTCTAAGTGACATACTTCAGATATTTGGGAAAAGATCTTGGATGGAAGGTCTGAGATGCAAGAGGTAATAGTGAGCAAAGATATTCATAAATATGTGAATAAATCTAAACATATATTAACTATATGCAAAAAATATAGTGATGTCTAATATTGTGGGAAAATAACAAGATAGAATTAAAGAATCTGAAAACTGCTTATATATTGAGAGGGGATTATTACAGTTATAAAACTGAAGTCCTTAATTTGCTGAGAAAGAAGATAAAGATACTCATTAACTTAATTTTTATACGGTTCTTTTATTTTTCCAGTTCTATTGAGATATATTGATAACTGACATACAGCACTGTGTAAGCTTAAGGTGTACAGCATAATGACTTGACTTTCATATATTGTGAAGTGGTTATCACAGTAAGTTTAGTTAACATCCATCATCTCAGATAGATACTAAAAAAATGTTTTATTTTCTTTATGGTGAGAACTCTTAAGGTCTACTCTCTTAACAATTTTCAAATATACCATACAACAGTGTTACTATAGTCATCATGTTGTACATTACATTCCCAGTACTTATCTTATAACTGGAAGTTTGTACATTTTGAACACCTCCATCCAATTTCCCTGCCCCTCACTCCCTGCTTCTCATAACCACAAATATGATTTCTTTTTCTATGAGTTTGGTTGTTTTTTTGTTTGTTTTATTGGGATTTTTTGTTGTTGCTTTATTTTGTTTTGTTTACATTCCACATATAAGTGAGATGTATTTGTCTTTCTCTGTCTGACTTATTTCACTTAGTATAATGCCCTCAAGGTCCACTCCAGTTGTCACAAAAGGCAGGATTTTTTTTACTTTTTGTAGCTGCATTATATTCCACTGTGTATATATATACTACAACTTCTTTATCCATTCATTTGTCGATAAACACTTACATTTTTCCATTTCGTAGCTATCATAAATAACGCTTCTATAAATCTGAGGGTGCAGATATCTCTTCAACATAGTGATTTTGAATATATCCCCACAAGTGGAATTGCTGGATCTTATGGTAGTTCTACCTTTAATTTTTTGAGGAACCTATACTGTTTCTAATGCTTTGTAGATGGGATTGTTTTCTTTATTTCTTTTTCAGATCATTTGTTGTTAGTGTATAGAAACTTTGATTTTTAGAAATTAATTTTATATCCTGCAAATTTACTGAAGTTGCTTAAATATAATGGTTTTCTAGTGCAGTATTTAGGATTTTTCTATATATGAAATCATGTTATCTACAACTAGAGACAATTTTACTTCTTCATTTCCAATTCAGATGCCTTTTCTCTCTTTTGGTTGCCTGACGGCTCTGGCTAGAACTTCCATTACTATGTTGAATAGGAGTGGTGAGAGTGGGTATGTTTGTCTTGTTCCTGATCTTAGAGGAAAACTTTTCAACCTTTCACCACTGAGTATGATCTTAGCTGTGGGCTTGTCATATATGGCCTTTATTATGTTGAGGTATGTTTCTTGTACACATAATTTGTTAAGAGTTTTTATCATGAATGGATATTGAACTTTGCTCATCAACTTTAGACTTTATTAAGTTAAATGTCTACATAATATTGTTAAAAATAATCAGAAAGTTTGAATGTCAAAGAATAGAAAATGTATACTAGGCAAATATCAACCAAAGAAACCTTATTTAGTTATATTATTGGCAGACAAAATAAACTATATGACAAAGCATTACTACAAATAGATGTTTGTCTCACACCAGTCAGAATGGCCATCATCAAAAAACCTAGAAGCAATAAATGCTGGAGAGGGTGTGAAGAAAAGGGAACACTCTTGCACTGCTGGTGGGAATGTGAATTGGTACAGCCATTATGGAGAACAGTATGGAGGTTCCTTAAAAAACTACAAATAGAACTACCATATGACCCAACTATCCCACTACTGGGCATATACCCAGAGAAAACCATAATTCAAAAAGAGACATGTACCAAAATGTTCATTGCAGCTCTATTTACAATAGCCCGGAGATGGAAACAACCTAAGTGTCCATCATTGGATGAATCGATAAAGAAGATGTGGCACATATATACAATGGAATATTACTCAGCCATAAAAAGAAATGAAATTGTGCTATTTATAATGAGGTGGATGGACCTAGAGTCTGTCATACAGAGTGAAGTAAGTCAGAAAGAGAAAGACAAATACCATATGCTAACACATATATATGGAATTTAAGAAAAAAAATGTCATGAAGAACCTAGGGGTAAGACAAGAATAAAGACTCAGACCTACTATAGCATGGACTTGAGGATATGGGGAGGGGAAAGGGTAAGCTGTGACAAAGTAAAAGAGTGGCATGGACATATATACACTACCAAATGTAAAATAGATAGCTAGTGGGAAGCAGCCACATAGCACAGGGAGATCAGCTCGGTGCTTTGTGACCACCTAGAGGGGTGGGATAGGGAGGGTAGGAGGAAGGGAGATGCAAGAAGGAAGAGATATGGGAACATATGTATATGTATAACTGATTCACTTTGTTATAAAGCAGAAACTAACACACCATTGTAAAGCAATTATACTCCAATAAAGATGTTAAAAAAATAGATGTTTGAATTGATAAAAAGCCCAGTTTACCAGGAAGATAACATCATTTAAAATTTATATGCCTCTCATAAAAAAGCCTGAAAATATATAAAGAAAAATGTGAAAATACATGAAAAATTAACAGTCTTGATATTATAGTGGGAGATTTTAGCATATTTCACTCAGGAACTGATATAGTAAGGAGACTAAAAAATGAAAAGGAGGACCAGTTCCAGGCAGTGTCCAGGACAGCGTGGATCAGCCGCCCGGCTTGGATGTAAGCTGTGTGGCTGACAGGGTCTTGGTGCTCCAGCCGGGTGCTCAGGCTCTCAGGTGGGAGAGCTGAGTTCAGGACGTTGGACCACCAGAGACCTCTCATCCCCATATAATATCAATCGGTGAGAGCTCTCCCAGAGATCTCCGTCTCGACGCTAAGACCCAGCTCCACTCAACGACCACCAAACTCCATTGCTGGCCACCCTAGGCCAAACAACTAGCAAGACAGCAACACAACCCCACCCATTAGCAGAGAGCCTACCTAAAATCATAATAAGGTCACAGACACCCCAATACACACCACCGGATGCAGTCCTGCCCACCAGAAAGACAAGATCCAGCCTCATCCACCAGAACACAGGCACCAGTTCCCTCCACCAGGAAGCCTACACAACCTACTAAACCAACATTAGCCACTGGGAGCAGACACAAAAAACAACGGGACCTACGAACCTGCAGCCTGCGAAAAGGAGACCACAAACACAGTAAGTTAAGCAAATTAAGAAGACAGAAAAACACACAGCAGGTGAAGGAGCAAGGTAAAAACCCACCAGACCATACAAATGAAGAGGAAATAGGCAGTTGACCTGAAAAAGAATTCAGAGTAATGATAGTAAAGATGATCCAAAATCTTGGAAATAGAACAGAGAAAATACAAGCAACATTTAACAAGGACCTAGAAGAACTAAAGAGCAAATAAATAATGATGAACAACACAATGAATGATAAGCAGGTGATACACTTATAAAAAGTCACATAGTTAAGAAGCAACAGAGTCAGGACTTTGGCTTTCTGACTCCAAATCCCATGCCCTTGAAACTATGAGCACCTCTGGGAAAGCCTAATCCTCTGTCTCCACTTCAGTCAGGTCTATGCAGCAAAAAGTCCCCTTCTGGTTTCATATATACATAGACCACCACTTATGGTGGGGATGAGGAGACATTTACAGGTAAGTTGTTTTTTTGTTTATCCATTCATCAGTTGATGGGCAATTGGGTTGTTTATACTTTTTGGCTACTATGATTAATGCTAACAGCATTCATGTACAAGATTTTGTGTGGACATCTGTTTTCATTTCTCTTGGGTATATACATAGATGAGAAATTGCTAAGTATCATGGCAACTGTGTGTTTAACATTTTAAGGAAGCGTCAGCCTATTTTCCATAGTTGCTGCAACAGTTTACATTTCCACCAACAGTGTATGAGGGTTCCAGTTTCTCCATATCCTCACCAGTACCTGTTACCTTTTTTTTTGTTTTGTTTTTGTTTTTTTGGATCATTGCCATTTTGGTGGGTGTCGAGTAGTATCTTATTGTGGTTTTGATTTGCATTTCCTCGATGGCTAATGGTATTGACCATCTTTTCATGTGCTTGCTGGCCATTTGTATATATTCTTTTGAGAAATATCCATTCAGATCATTTGCCCACTTCAAATTAGCTTATTTGTCTTTTTATTATTGAGTTGTAACATCCTTTATATATTCTAGATATAAGGCCCTTATCAAATATATGATGTGCAAAATTTTCCCCTTATTCTGTAGAATGTCTTTTCACTTTCTTGGTAGTGTCCTTTGAAGTGCAAAAGTTCTTCATTTTGATAAGGCCAATTTATCTATTACTTCTTTTGTTGTTTTTGCCTTTGGCATCATACCTAAGGAATCATTACCTAATCCATCCTCACAAAGATTTATGATTATATTTTCTTCTAAGAATTTTACAGTTTGAGCAGTTACATTTAAGTCTTTGATCCATTTTGAGTTAATTTTTATATATAGTGATAGGTAGGGGTCCAACTTCATTATTTTGCATGTGGATATCTGGTTGATCCAGCACCACTTCCTGAAAAGACTATTCCTTCCCCACTGAATTTACTTAGCACCCTTGTAAAAAATCAGTTGACAGTAAATATAAAGGTTTATTTCTTGACTCTCAATTATATTCCATTGTTCTATATGTCTGTCCTTATTCAAGTACTACATTCTCTTGATTACTACCATCCCATTTTGTCACCATATGGACAGAAATCCTACAACATGCCTTCTGCCAAAATCCCCTTTATGACTCGCTTTCCACCCAACTCTTCTCTAGGTCTCAGAGTAAGATATGCCCAAATGGCAATTTAATTTGGTTAGTTCCAAGCCCTCATTCATTTTCACTATTTTTCCTTCTCTCTTGTTTTTTCCCTCAATCTGTCTTTTCTTTGTCTCTTTACCCTATCTGTCCCCTTCCCTCTCAGTTGCCCAAACTTTCTCTTTCTTTTCTTTTTCTTCCTTTCCCTTTCATTCTTTCTATCTTTTCTCTCTCTCTATTGTTTTCCCTTCTCTTGATGTTCTTGCTCTTTTTCATTTTTACTGCCCCTTTCCACCCTTCTAGTTCAGTCTCTCTCTCTCCCTCTCTCTCTCTCTCTCTCTCTCTCTCTCCCTCTCTCTCTTCCCCTAGTCTTCAGCTGTGAGCTCTCCCAGGTCCTGTCTTTTAAGATCTTGCCAATTCCTGCTGGTGCCTGTGCAAAACTATCCAAAGAATGTAGTTAGCTTTGAATTGTACTAGGGTCAATCTCTATAATTAAAGAGATCTCAAACGCTTCAAATATTTCAATTCAACAAATATTTATAGAGAAACCACATATATCAGACATTATGCTCAGTTTCATTATGCATAATTTAATTGACTCTTCACAACAACTTTGCAAAGAAATAAGGAGCTATTATTCCCATTTTACAGGCAAGGAAACTGAACTGAGTGTTGAAGTTCAGTGAGGAAAAGAGGCATGACTACACCTGCATGTAAGCATTAAGATTTGTGTCAGGTCCATGCTATTTTCACTCTACTGGGCTGGGAATGATTAATACCTATCCTCTAGAGCTAAAACTGAGAGTAGAAGTGTAGAATAGGTGTAAGGAGAGGTTGGAAGGGAGAGGAATGGCCAGGTGGTATAAGTCCCAGCTCCCACCCTGCCCAATTTTCCAACCCAAATTTGCCACACTCTTGATTTCATTCTCAGACCTCTTCCTGCCCCAGGTCCTGAGCCAGTCTTGACCGAGATAGAAAGAATCTTAGAATTTTTATTCCCTTCCGTCAATGCACCCTGGAAACAAGTTACACTCCTCAAACCCCGGACCCGACATTGGGTTGCTATATTGTATCTACCACTTCCACCAGTCTTTTTTGGTGCTAATTGAATTTGACACTTGGTGGGTGAGGAGTCAGACATAAACATCCGTGTAACCCTTAGGTTTCAGTATTCTGTCCCCTCACCTCATGCTTCTCCAGTGCATAATCTTGGCCTCCTGCCTTGTTATCCTGCTTCATGCATCTCTAGGCCTGGGACTCTGAACACATGCTCATAGCTACCTCCCACTTTAGCCTTCCTCCTCTTAGAGCAGGTTCCACTTCTGTACCTTCCATTCCTCCCATCTGTTACCCACAGCCAGATATTGCATCACATATCATGCAAGATGTGTAGTAGCTTACAATTCTTCCCTGCCTGCTCTTGCCTGGACCAGGCTACCTGTATCTACTGGGTTCCAACATTGCAGTCAGGATAGTCTTCTCCTGGGGTATCTTCTTCCTACCAGGCCCACATTACCAAGGTCTTGGGGACCCTGGAACTCTTGTGACTGAGTCATGAAGAAATCAGAGTTTAGCCTTAAATGAAGGCCTGAGCCTGATCTCCTCCCCCACCACATTATCTTGCTTCTATGGCCACAATCCAGACTGGAATTAATTAGGTAGTACACGTTTTTCAGGTACAACATAACCTTTCCATGGGGAACTCTGACTGACAGATTCTAATTTATAAGCTTTATTCCAGTGCATAGGCAAACACTGCCACGCTCAGACTGTATCATTTGAAGGTTATAGCATTTAGACCCTAAAGCTCTTAATTTTATTGGAAATGGGAGAAAAAATGTCATACAAATATTTCATTTTGATGCATAATGATTCCAACACACACCCCTTACTGCAGTAATTGCCACCCACTCATCTGCATCATAATTCGATAGTTAGTTACAAAAGGGCCCAACTTCCTGCTATGTCTTTTTTTGGTGTCTTAGAGCAACAAAAGTGGGCTTCTTCTTCCCCCATGATAGTTTTCAGAATATCATCTTCCCTGTGTACACATAGATTGAGGTGGGGAATCCCTTCTGATACAAGTTTATTATTTCAGTATATTAAGTGTTAACTGGAGTATCTTTCCAAATATAATGGAGCCATTGAAACTTATTCCTGTGCTAGAGTCCCCTGGTAGGCTAGCTGGCAGAAGCACCTTGATCATTCCAGCCTAGATGGTGTAAATGTTGCCTAGAAGGAAAAGAATAAAGAGAAATAAACAAGCAGAGGGGCACACAGAGTTTGGTACCAGGAGATCTGAGGAGAGAGAACTTGGAATCTCAAGAGGGCCACTGGACCAAAAGCTCCAGTGAGAAAGACTGAAAAGTGAGCTTAGGGGCAAAGACTATGCTGGTTTAAGCAGGAATGAAATGAGAATGGAATGGGAAATAGTGGAGAAGATGTCTGGGTAAAACATGATTTGGGAGAAACACTGGGTCTGCAGACTGGAAAGGATACAATGTAAATCAGAGTTGGAAGAGCTGCCTGAGGGGCAGTTGTAGCCAAAACTCTGGTGGTGGCATCCAAACCTACCATAAGGAACCATGCTTCTTTGAAGATGAAAGGGAAAGAGTGAGCCAAACTCAACAATGGACTAGAGGTTAGTTGTTATAGCCAGAAGCTTGGCTTGAACTTACTATCAGAGTGCATACACATGGGTCACTACAGGTACAGAATTTGTCTTTGTAGTGCAAGAGGCTCTGGCTCTGCGCACCAAAATTCTGGCCACTGGGGAGGTTGTGAATAATGGCTTAAGGAGTCAGGTGTTGAAGAAAAAAGGGTTGGGGAGGTCTTTCTTACATTCTAATTCCATATGGAGCTTTCTCTTTGGCTCCCCTTCTCTTCTTCTCCCCCAGAAGTCTTCATCATAGTCAGACATACCCAAGTTCCAGTCCTGGTTCCATCACTAGATGACATTTCTGTAAACTGAAGATAATATCACAATATTCTCATTGAGGTTTCTCAGTGTTAAGTGAATGTAATGCAGCTCTGTCTCTTGCTGACCAAGAGAGGGCAGTACAGTAAATCTCAAGATTATAGCACCACTTGCCCTTTGCTGCTGGGTGGTATGGGCCTTGGGCCAACTGGCTCTTCTACTGGACGATTGGAGCAAGGGTCTGGTAACCCCTGCCAGGTTGTAGATAGGATGGATGTCAGGGTAATGGAAAAATTACCAGAGTTAAGGCTATTCTCAAGTGGAAGTGGAGAGGAGATGGCAGCTATAAGAATGCCCAATGCAGCTGAGAGGTCACCTATCTCCCACTCGGCATCTTTACTACTTCCTACAGTGAAATAGAAAGTGTCCTTGATCTCCATCAGGTGGGAGCTGTCCTGCTCTAAGTCAGTTAAGTTTTCTGACACCTGGCTCAAATCCTTCTCCCTCCCTTCCTCTTCCCTGCCTCTACTCCACTTTTTGGAATAGCTATGGGAACCATCCTTTGTGGGGCTCTGCCAGGCCTCCAGATTTACACTCTATTTACCAACATTTGTGGCTATGTTAGGCAGGGTACATGACTTCAGATCTCTCCAGTTGTTCTTTTAGCCTATACTTTAGTAAATAAGAGGGTCACTAGAATTTGTTGAATGCAGAGCATATTCTAAACACAGCCAAATACATAGCATTTTGTTATCTCATTTAAAGTGTCCTATAATCACTTTACAGATGAGAAAATTAAGGCTGATAAGAAGGTGATAAACTTATGAAAAGTCGCACAGTTAAGAAGCAACAGAGTCAGGACTTTGGCTTTCTGACTCCACATCCAATGCCCTTGAAACTATGAGCACCTCTGGGAAAGCCTAATCCTCTGTCTCCACTTCAGTCAGGCCTATGCAGCAAAAAGTCCCCTTCTGGTTTCATATATACATAGACCACCACTTATAGTGGAGATGAGGAGACATTTACAGATAACTTTCCCTCACACTCACACTAGGCATTCTTTTAGTTATCACGCCTCACCCCAGGTAATCAGGTAGCAGGTACTGACGGCTCCTGTTTTCACTGTTACTCCATAGATCTCAGCCTCTCAGTATCTGCCTGAATAAGCTGTCTTCCCTGGCCTGGACCAGATGCTAGGTAGCAGACTCCCTTCTTTCTTATTTCCATCCAGATGCCACTACCCTTGGTAGGACCAGCTCTCACCCTTACTCTTCATCTAGAGTCCCCAGGTAGGCAGACTGGCAGAAGAATCCTGATTGCTCCAGCCTGGATGGAGTAAATGCTTCCTGGAAGGAAAGAAACCTTGGTCTTGTACCCATGGCTGCCAGAAATGGAGCCTAAAGGTCCACCTCCTCTGTGTATGAAGTTAGTCAGTGTTTCTAATAAGGTAGGCCACGAAAGTTGACTAATTTCTGCCATTTGGCTCTGGCCTGGCCCAAACCTGCACCTTGGAAGAATAGTGAGCCAGTCAGGCCTGAGAGCTCAGCCACAGCTGCTCTGGGAGCCCACAGCTTGTGCCTGGCCCATTCCCTAGCCCTGCAGTTTTATTAGCTTCATTTTTTTATATGCCTTTTAATTTCCTGAATGCAGCCAAAACCAACATCAAATAACTTCAAGGAACACAAGTTCATGATTCCCCCAACCCCTAGTGCTCAGCCCCCCAAGTCACTTTGAAGCAGGGTGAGCAGAATGTGCCACAGTTTTCCCCCTGCCTATCTTTTCAGAGGGTGGGTGTTGCTGCTCTGCGAGCTATTCTCAGACACTGCTGCCTCAGAACTCACTGTGAGAGACGGTTTCGGGTCACCATAACCCAAAGAGCAGAAGGAGGGAAAAGGGGGTGGGGAGAAAACCCAGCCAGCAAGTAATTCTCAGATACCAGCCTCCCTGAGGCCGTGAGTGCTGGGTCTAATGGTCCTGGCCAGTGCCTACTAGGAGGGACAGTTGGAAAAATCAACCCCCTGCTTCTCTGCCTCCTTCCCTACTTTTCCTCCTCTTTCCTTTCTTATTTCCTTCCAGGCTAGTTAGGAACAAGCATTCTAGCAGGCCTCCCAGATGGGCTGTAAATCCCAGCCACCCCAAGGGATTCACCAGTCTCTTTCCTTGAGTTCTTAGGTATTGAAGCCAAGAGCCACAGACAGGTCTGGGAAGTTTCCAAGCAAAGCAAGCTCGGCACTGGTCCTGAAATCAGATGCAGAAGTCAAGCTGCCTGTGTTGAAGGAGTTCCCCAGCCTAGAGAAAATCAGAAAAACAGTTCGTATTATAGCTTTCCTGACCCCTGGTGCTGAGATTAAAGGTAAGACTCTAGGACTGACTGGACAGAGCCTTGGCCTTTTAGTCAAGAGCCATGGGTTCTACTCCTGAGTGTGTATCTTTGAAAAGTCCTTTTCCTCTCTTGGTCGCAGAATCTCCCAGAAACATAGCAACTTCCTCTGAACATATTCTCCTGAAGTGGAATGTTTCTAATTTTTTAAAATAGATAATATGTTGACATTTTGCTTGCTAAGATTTTGATGAAGAAATTTTAGAGGTAGCAATGTAAAGCAAGACCATGTGACAAAGGGAAGGCAATTCTAGAACTTTTGTTATGTGCTTGCTTCCTTAGCAAACAAGGGCTTTGGCCCTGTTGCTGTGCCCCCCTACCCCATTAGATTCTGGTTAAATCTTTGGTGTCCTCATCTGTAACGTGGACAGAAGGTGTCTAAATACCGTACTACCTTAACATTCTATTATTATCTAGCCTCTGAGGTTTTTTTCCCTGTCCTTGATGAGACTATTTAATAGTTTAATATTTTCCTCTGTGGATAATTATGAATCTATATATTTATAGAACTTCTATCTCTATCTATCAATTTATCTATCTATCTGTCTATCTATCTATCTATCTATCTACTGATCTACCTACCTATATACCTATCTGTGTTAAGTATAGCATTTACTACATGAGTTCCTTATCAATTAACTGGATGACAATTCCTCTTTTGATTGTAATCTGTTTCTCTGTGGGCCTTTTTTCTTATAAAATAAGCTCAAAATGTAAGTTAATCAGTTCATTTTGTCCATTGATAATGGGAACATATAAATAACATCTCTCTCCTTCAGATGACAGTATTATTAATATAGAGTAGATAAAATTATGTTAGGACCCATGAACCCTCCCCATTCAGAAACTATAATAGGTGCTTGTAGATCCAGTCAGAGATAATATTTCTTCTGCAGACAGGTCAGATAATATAGAAATTCTCGTTCAAGTCCTCTCTCCCCTCCCCCAGCATTGAGAAGTTAGAGACAGGAAAAGAGAAAGTGGAAGGAAGCTTCAGGCCGTGTTGTGGCCTCTAACACAGAGCAGGGAGATAGGCAAGAAAGGAAGCACATTTAGGTCACCTTCCCATCTATTTCTCTTCATTTATCAGGTTATATCAGAAATTCCCGAACTCTTCTTGGTTATTGACGCCCTTAGCATCTCATTATTTTTTTTCATAGTGTCTCTAAGCCAAAAAAAACATCCAATAGTTCCATTTATTAGACAGTTAAGTCCAAACAAGTCAAAAAGTATTCATGCCCTAATAACTTAGTAGCTGTTTAAAAATAATACACATACATTGAAAGAAAAAATATTAATATGCATATTAATATACAGTAAAATATTATTTTATGTCACCTTGAATAATCATATTTCAGGCAGTGTAAATCTTCTCAGATCTTTGAATCAGATTGGACATCACTACTCTCATTTCTTGTTCCATATGGATTTTCACACAGTACTTGATTTTTATCACAGCAGCCATCAAAAGGAATGTAGCACAATCAAGTGTTGAAACTTTGAACTACCTCAAGCTAGTAGCTTGCAGGATGTCTGACAGATGTCAAGTACTACTGTGTTTCCCTCAAAAATTAAAATGTGTCACATGCTCATTTGAGTTCACTGAGGTACCCTGAAGAACCTCAAATCATAATTTAGGAACCGCATGGTTATATATTCTTGGACATTCTTAGTTGTAACTGCCTCTTTTTTCCCTCCACTGGCTGAAATGTCTTTCCTTAGTTCTATTTCCACAACATGTCCTTTGTTGTAAATGCAATCTGAAATAAAATAACAGTATGTCTACATCATCCATAAAATTGCTGTTGAAGATGTGTTCTACTTGCCCCTTCCACTGCATGCATCACATTGAGCTGGGGAGATCTTTTTAAAATTGCACATCTGGCATGCCCATCAGATTGGAAAATATTTAAAAAACTGACAACAAGGGTTTCCCTGGTGGCGCAGTGGTTGAGAGTCCGCCTGCCGATGCAGGGGACACGGGTTCATGCCCTGGTCCGGGAAGATCTCACATGCCGCGGAGCGGCTAGGTTCATGAGCCATGGCTGCTGAGCCTGTGCGTCTGGAACCTGTGCTCTACAACGGGAGAGGCCACAACAGTGAGAGGCCCGCGTACTGCAAAAAAACCAAAAAAACCAAAAAAACAAAAAAAAAAACAAACCTGACAACAAGATGTGGTGGTGAGAATATAGAGTAATGGGAGCTCTCATATATTGCTGGTGGCAATATAAATTTGTATAAACACTTTGTGAAGATGTTTTGAATTATTTACTAGAGATGGACATATGCATATCCTATGACCCAGATATTCCACAACAACTGGTATAACCTGAAAGTTAATGTACCTGTGCACCATGATACAAATACCAGAATGGTCATGATAATATTGTTCACTATAACACCTTTGAAGAAACCTAAGTGTTGATGTAGAGTAGAATGGATAGATTGTAGTGCATTTGTACAATGGAATACTATACAGCAATATCAGCAAAGGAATCATAGTTATATACAACAACATGTATGGATTTCACAAGCATAATGTTGAACAAAAGAAATCAAAGAAGAATACACACTATATGATTCCATTAATATAGTTTATCAAATGGCAAATCTAGCTATATTTTAATGGATTTATGTGCAGATGGTAAAATTACATTTACAAAAGACATTACTCTGGTTCTGCCAAAATAGAGTAGCCCCAGTGGGGCTGGGGCTGGGGCTGAACCTCAGCCTCCACACACACCTAGCAGCAATGTCTCTGTAAGAGGAAGCGTGAAACAGAGCTAGGGGGCACTCCTGCTCCCTCTCCCCACTAAGTCAGTGGATTCCAGTGGAAGCTGAGCTTCCACCTCCACCCTGAAGCAGCAGAGCAATTTGAATCAGCCCTCCACGAGGGCAGTGGAACCAGAGAAGTGTTGATTTTACACCTCACTCGGAGGCAGCAAAAGGGTGCCCTGCTTTCACATATCAAAGGGGTAGAGGGGGAAGCTAAACTTCTACACCATCCATCTGCAATAAAGCAGTATGAGTAAGTGCATTGCTTTTGCGAAGGTGGTGCCAGCAGTGCCCAGTAAGAAGCTGAACACACACACCCATCTGGTCCTTGCACTATACCACAATAAGGGGACTGCCTGCTTAAGGAAAAGAAGATAACATGAAATAAAATATTTAAATAGGTCTCAGAGGCAGGAGGGATAAATTGTGAGACTGGCATTGACATATACACACTACTATATATAAAATAGATAACTAATAAGAACCTACTGTATAGCACAGGGAACTCAACTCAATACTCTGTAATGGCCTGTATGGGAAAAGAATCTTAAAAAAGAGTGGATATATGTATATGTATAACTGATTCACTTTGCTGTACACCTGAAATTAATACAACATTGTAAATCAACTATACTCCAATAAAAATAAAATAAAATAAATCAATACGTCTCAGAATATCATCTTATAATGTCCCAAACATCCAGAATCCAATAAAAAAATCACACACCATACCAACCAAGAAAATCACAACTTGATTGAGAAAAAATAATCAGATTACATTAACATTGATATTAGAATTATCTAACCAGGATTTTAAAGCAGGCATCAAAAAATGTTTCAACAATCAATTAGAATTTCCCTTGAATCAAGTGAAAAAAATTATAAAATATCAGCAAAGAAAAAGAAGTCATAAAAAGTACTAATAGCAGCAGGAAAAAAATACCCTCACTAGTTGAACTCAACAATAGAGTGGAGATGACAGAGGATCAAATCAGTAAACTTGAGGACAAAACAATAGAACTCACACAATATGTATAACAGAGAGGAAATAGACTATGGAAAATGAATCTGTGGAGACCTGTGGGACAATAACAAAAGATCCAACATTTGTATCATTGGAGTCTGAGAAATGGAGAACAAGAGAAAGTAATATATTTTTCGAGTACTGAAAGGAAATAACTGTCAATCTAGTTTTCTATATCCAATTAAATTATACTTCATGATGCAGGGAAAATAAAGACATTCTAAAATGAAGAAAAATTGAGAGAATTTGTCATCAGTAGACCTATCTTAAAAGAATGGCTAAAAGAAGTTCTCTACATATAAATGATGACATAAGAAAGCTTAGAACCATGTAAAGGAAAGCAGAACATTGAAATGGGTAAAGTTAGGGATGAATACAGTAGACTATCTTACTTCTCATGAATTTCTTAAATCCAAATTAATAAGTGAACCCAAAATTCTAAAATCTGATGTAATACCCAATGTAGGCAGAAGAAATGCTTAACAAATTATATTTTTTATGTGGGGAGGGTAAAAGGACCTAAAGAAAGTGAAGTTTCTGCATTTAAATCAAAATAGTAACTCGGCAATACCAGAAAACTTTAAGTTATGTAGGTATATTTACTATCTAGAGAAACCACTAAGAAAATGATACAAAGTGATATACTAAAAAATACTACAAATAAATCAAGATGGAATGCTAAAAACAATGTTCAAATAACCCAGAAAAATGTAAAAAAAGAGAATGGGAATAGGAAACAGAGCAAACAGGAAATAAAATATGACAGACTAACATATCAATAATTACTTTAAATGTAAATGGTCCAAATATAATTAAAATACAGATATTCAGAGTGAAAAAATAACTTATCCAACAAAATATTTTCTATAAGAAACTCTCTTTAAATACAATGACATCACTAATTTGAAAGTAAAAGGATGGAAAAGATATGTCATTCAAACA
The DNA here is from genome assembly GCF_963924675.1 of Phocoena phocoena. Classification (NCBI taxonomy): domain Eukaryota; kingdom Metazoa; phylum Chordata; class Mammalia; order Artiodactyla; family Phocoenidae; genus Phocoena; species Phocoena phocoena. The sequence goes on from NC_089240.1 coordinate 56,824,177, forward strand.
TTAATTTAAAAGCAAGAATAGCTAATATTAATATAAGATGAAGTATATTTCAGAGCAAACAATTACTAGAGACCAAAGAGCACACTGCACAATGATAAAAGGATTATTCCACTAGGAAGACACATACTCCTAAATTTGTATACATCAAACAACTGTGCATCAAAACACAAGATGCAGAAAAATGATAGAGCTGAAAGGAGAAATAGACAAATCCATAACTGTAGTAAACTTAGTACTGTACTCTCAGAGATTTATAGAACCACTAGACAGAAAAACTGAACAATACAATCAACCCAAATGATTTTATATATACATTTTAAATATATTATATATATATATATATATATATATATATATATATATATATATCTGACAAAGAAAAGCATCTATAAAGAACTCTCAAACCTCAATAGTAAACAAACAATCCATTAGAAAATGGTCAAAAGACATGAGGTGGCATTTCAATGAAGAGGGTATACAGATGGCAAATAAGCACACGAAAAGATGTTTAACATAATTAGACATTTGGGAAATGCAAACTGAAGCTACAATGAAACATCACTGCACATCTATCAGAATGGCTAAACTAAACAATGGCAACACCAGACGCTGGGGAGCACATGGACAAACTGTATAACTCGTGCATTTCTGGTGAGAATGGAAATGATACAACCACCCTGGAAAGGATTTTGGCAATATCTTACAAAATTAAACACGTAATTACCAGAAAGCCCAGAAATTGCACTTTTGGACATTTATCCCAAAGAAATTAAATGTATGTTCACACAAAAACTTGTACACTGATGTGTATAGCAGCTTTATTCTCAATAGCTCAACCCAAACTGGATGCAACCCACATGTCCTTCAACAGGTGAATGATTAAGCAAACTGTACTACATCCATACTATGGAATACAATAAAATGGATTGAACTATTGATACACTCAGCAATTTGGATGAATCTTCAGGGAATTGTGCTGAGTGAAAATAGCCATTCCAAAAGGGTCACATGTATGATTCTACTTATATAACATTCTTGAAATGGAAACAGTTATAGAAATGGGGAACATATAGAGCAGATTAGTGGTTTCCAGGGTTCAGGAATGGGTAGGGCGGAGGGGCAAGGAGGTGAGTGTGGCTTTAAAAGGGCAACAGGAGGGATGCTTGCAGTGATAGAACTGTTCTCTAGCTTGACTGTATCAATATCAATACCCTGGTTGTGATGTAGTACTATAGTTTTGCAAGTTGTTATTGTTGAGGAAAATTTGGTACAAGAATCTCTCCTATATCATTTCTACAACTGCATCTAAATCTAAAATTGCTATCAAATGGAAAGTTTAATTTTACAAAAGAAAAAAATAAAAAAGACATGGGTATCACAAAAGTCAGTATAGCAATTACCTCTAGGGGAAAAGAGAGGATTATGATCAAGGAAGGTCACATGGAAGTGTTTCTGTGGTCTTGGCAATGTGTTATTTATTGACTTCAGTGATGGTTATATGCATTTCATTTTATAAATTGTCACTGATTATACAAATACTTTTTATGTAGCTTTCTACATACATGCTATATATTATAATGGTAAAAAATTACTTAAAATATATATTGGATCATTTTCATTCATTTGCTTAAAATTCTCCAATGGTTTCTTTTGTGCATAAGATAAAATCCAAGCTCCTCAACAAGGCCTATGGGACCTTCTTCACCAATCATTTCCTGCTTATGTTCTGTGCTCCTGACATATTGGAGTTTTTTCAGGTCTTCCCACCACAGGATTTTTGCACAAACTTTTCCATCAGCTTGGAGAATGTTTTAGCACTCTCCCTATCCTTTATCTACAGATTTAATGCAAACTCCCAGACTATATCAAACTCAGTGATATGCCTTTTTCCCCTTATTAACACTTTCATAATTTATAATAATGTATTCTAAATAATATTTTGAGTACTGCCTGTGTCTTCCTTAACCCCTTGGCCCCCAAGACATAAACGCCACGAGTACAAGAACCCAATTTACCTTGTTTCTTACAATGCCTGGAACAGTGCCTGGCACATAGGATATACTCAGTATATATTTGTGGAATAATCGGAATAAAATTTCATTTTGTCATTTTGTGTTACTTTTGGAGGTAACATGCTATGTTGGAAAGATTCTTTAGAATCATATTTCTCAAATCTTGGTCAAATATTGAGTCTATCACTTACTAGCTATTGACCTACGGCAGGATTATTTACCTCTCTGATCCTTAATTTCATCACTTTCAAAATAAAACTAATAATTCATATCTAATAGGACTGTTACAAAATTGAAAAGCAGTATTTTATTTTATTTTTGAATTTTATTTTATTTATTTTTTTATACAGCAAGTTCTTATTAGTTATGCATTTTATACATATTAGTGTATATATGTCAATCCAAATCTCCCAATTCATCACACTCCCCACCCCACCGCTTTCCCCCTTGGTGCCCATACGTTTGTTCTCTACATGTGTCTCAATTTCTGCCCTGCAAACTGGTTCATCTGTACCATTTTTCTAAGTTCCACATATATGCGTTAATATACAATATTTGTTTTTCTCTTTCTGACTTACTTCACTCTGTATGACAGTCTCTAGATTCATCCATGTCTCTACAAATGACCCAATTTTGTTCCTTTTTATAGCTGAGTAATATTCCATTATATACATGTACCACATCTTCTTTATCCATTAGTCTGTCGATGGACATTTAGGTTGCTTCCATGACCTGACTATTGTAAATAGTGCTGCAATGAACATTGGGGTGCATGTGTCTTTTTGAATTATGGTTTTCTCTGGGTATATGCCCAGTAGTGGGATTGCTGGATCATATGGTAATTCTATTTTTAGTTTTTCAAGGAACCTCCATACTGTTCTCCATAGTGGCTGTATCAATTTACATTCCTACCAACAGTGCAAGAGGGTTCCCTTTTCTCCACACCCTCTCCAGCATTTGTTGTTTGTAGATTTTCTGATGATGCCCATTCTAACTGGGGTGAGGTGGTTTTGATTTGTATTTCTCTAATAATTAGTGATGTTGACCAGCAAAAAGCACCATTTTATGTCAGGATGCCTATCATAATGTTGAAACAATATGTGCAAAAAATCTTTTCCTGCATAAATTCCCTTTCCATTTAATCCAGGAGAAACTTTGTTACTCCTAAACAACTCATTTTCTTTTATCAAATATAGAAATTACATAGCCCACTATGTATCTCTTTTTTCTCTAGCCTCTAGGAAGCTCAAGCACTCAACCTCTCAGTGCAAGTAAGATAAGTGCCTCAGTTACACTAGATTATTTCTAAGGACACTTTCAGGGCTGTCTTTTCTGGTTCTTTTCAGGATAGTGCTCAGTATAAAAGAAGAGTATTGCTGAACAAGCCCCTGTAGACTTACTGCAGCTTTCAACCACAGACTTTTGCAAACATGGAGCAGATAGTTGCCTGCTTAGTATGATCTGATAGGCCTAAGCAGGGTTGCAAATGGATATAATTTTTCATTCCAATGTTTATCCATTTACAGAGGATGATTGTGAGACAGTATCTAAGTTCTGTAGAAGAAAGTGGTATGATCAATTAGTGATTTGTACACAGACACAGAATGGGGTAATGGTGGCATATTTACTGCATGATTATCATTTCAGATCTTGTAATATGTCTCCCCACCACCTGATCCAAAGCCTGAAATTCCATCATTGGTGTTTCATACCTCTGGGAGGGGCCAAGTGAACAACCTGAGGCTTATTAGCAGGCCTCGGAGCAACAACTCATTGACAGCCAGCTGAGACCTGATAGTAATGGCACGTAGGATAAGACTGGCTGCTAAAAGTTCATGGCATGGAATATAAATGAAGTTTCTTATCTGCAGACTATGTTCATTGCTTCTCTGGACCTCCTGGTGTACCCAAAGTCTTTAGAAGCCACTACACAGAGGTGATAGAGCTGATGCTCTCACCTTGGTCCTTTAAATCATGTCAGGTTCTAAGGCAAGTCATCTGATGCCTGTGGGCCTCAAAGACCAAAAGACTGTAGAAAAGAATGTATAGATAACCTAGTTTCTACATACTGGCTAGGATGACTGCCCTCCCTCTTTCCCTTACCCCTTACCTCCCTCCTTCCTTTCTTCCCTCTTTTATCACCTCTTCTCTGCTGTCCCAGTTGTCTCCCTGACTTCTTTTTATGCTGCTTCCTTCCAAAATCCTTATCTGTGTCTCCTCTAGTGCCATCAGGATGTGTCTTCAGCTACCTTTCCCACCCTGGGTCTTTTTAAGAGCCTTGATTCAAGAACACTTATGGTTTGCAGATGTCAAGTGATTATTCCCCTCTTGCCTGAGACTCAGAGCAAGTTAGTGTGGTCTCCCTGCCCTCACTAAAGTGGGAGTTTTGTGAGGTAGAGGTGGTGTCTTACTCACATAGTCCCAGGTTGAGGAGGTGATTTTTGAGTGACCATATTGGGACTGAATGAACGAATGAGCTGGAAGAAATTTTAAGGGTCATCTAGTTGAAGCCCTTGGTCCATATTTTATTACACATTGTATTACAAATATGGAACCTGGGATCTGGAAAGGGGAAGGTTACACAATGACTTAGGAGAAGAACTAGGGCTAAATTTTAATCCTTTAGATCCTCAGACAAGGGCTCTTTGTGCTAGAGAAAACCCAGACATTATGAGTTTAAGCCTCGGCTCTGCCGCTTCCTAGCTGTGGTAACTCAGTCCTACAGAGAATTTCAGTTTCACTCTGCAGAGATTCTCAGCGCACCCTCACTTCCTGTTTGTTGGGGCTGCCTGCCTGTGTAGCATGTGACAGAGAAACCTGACCTGTGCTACTCCAGAAGTCAGAGCTAGGACAAATGAGTGACAGCTATGGAGAGGCCAATTTAGATTCAGTTTAAAGAATAATTTTCTAATAATTTGGTCATCAGTATAGCAATAGACTGGGTAGATTGCCTTGTAATGTGGGAGTGGGCTCAATTAGTGGTATGGGGACAGAGGCTGGAAGCCCCTTTGGCAGGGATGTTGGAGAGGGGATTCTTGTCTCTTCCATCTGTGAGATTCAATTATTTCATACGGTTTTAAAAAACTTAAAAAATCTTTCAGGATCCCACTGTCTACCTCAGTGTTTCTCAAAGTGTGGTTTATAGATCCTCTGCATCAGCATCATGTGAAGCACCTGTTCCCAGGCTCTGCCCTAAGCCTACTGAATCTGAATCATTGGAGAATGGTATCAAGGAATCTGAATGTTTACCAAATTCCTTGGCTATCTCCTACCCACTTTAGGGGCTTATTTACACCCCAGAACCTGCACCATTTTGCCATTCCAAACACTGCCTTTTCTTCTTCCTATCTGTGTTTCCATAGCTCACCCAAACCTTTATTTTTCCCTTAAACTTTCTCCCAGATGCTTAGTTAGTCTTGTGACCTTGGGCAAGTTACTTAATTTCTCTGAGGCTAAGAAGCCTGACATATAAATGGTGTTCCTTAAATCTCAATCCCTTTCTGCTTTTTACTTCCTTCCTTAGTGGTCTTTTCCATTCTGGACCCTTGGTTTTAAACTCCTTCTCTTCATTTGTCATGATCTCCAGTACCCTGTTTCCTGTCTCCCCTACCTTTATTAGCACAGGTATGCACACACACACACACACACACACACACACACACACACCCCAAAAATTAAAGAATAGGAAAAAATCAACCTCAATTGAGAATTATTTGAGTGCTTACTATGTGGCAGACCCTCCGATAGACACTGGAGCTACAAAGATGAAAACAGCATGGTCTCTACCATCAAAAGGATCACTTTCCAGCACAGGAGACATTCACATATACAGCCTTTTCATCCCATACCTAGAATGCTATGGGAGCTGAGAGAGAGGGATCATGGATTCTGACCTGCATGTGAGAAGGAAAGAGAATCAGGGAAGGCGGTAAGGAGGACAGGTCAGAGTTGTAGGGAACAGAGCAGTGTATGAAGAGTGGAGAGTGCATCTGCAGGTCAAGTAGAAAATGTTCAGCACAGTTGGGGAATATTGGCAGTAGAAGTGGTTTGGAAAGTACCCTGAGTATGAGGTACCTGTGTGCTCTCCAGATACAGATGGTAGATAGATAGTTAGATAATATCTGTCTGAAGTTCAAGAGTGAAGTAGGGCTGAAGAGCTGGATTAAGGACAGATCAACATGTAGATAAGACTTGAAGCCTTGAAATAGAAAATGCCAGATGGTTAAAATAAGTGAGCAGGGAAAGGCCTAGTTTTCAGAGGTCTCTCTTTTCAGAACTCTGATCAGCCCAGAGAAGCTTCTTGAACATTTCTTTTAAGAGGAGTTCTTTATGTCTCATCAGTGCTGCCCTAGCCTATATAGTATAAATTAGAAAAAAACATCCTCTTTGGGCAGACATTATACAAAGGTGTCCCTTTTGGGTGGGTGCAGCACTATAAGTGAGCAGCTACTTGACAAGCCAGGCAGTCTCTTCTTGCCCTCTCAGCTGAGCACCTTTGTTGTCTAATACATAAATAGTGCAACCCTACAATGTATCTTTGAGTATACCACCACCAGGAAGGTGGATGTAGGTGAAAAATGTCATCAGGTGCCAGTCTGGCCTTCCCTGGGAGACAGCTACCTAGACTATCACACAAGGAGCATGGCTTCAAGTCCTTTGCTTCTGCTGGGAAAAAAATTTGAAGATTTCCTCAGAATTTCATGGTTCTTATCCAAAGGCCACAGGCTTTGGTATTTGAGGTACTTCACCAGGGAGAAGTTTTCCTGAGGCAACTGTAGAATAGTTGAATGAAAATTGCTGTCTGGACAGGTTCATAATCACTGAACCACATGCTACCTGCTCAGGCTTATAATCACTGAGTGACACCCCCTGGACTGGAGGCCCAAGGTAGGTGACCCAGGCAGGAAACTGAATGCCAGAGTTGGGCACCCAAGATAGTACTACAGCAGTAGTAAAAAGAAGACAAGTAGCACTTGTTTGAGGCTAGTGCTAAGCCCCAGTTCAAAGTCAGGCTGGACTTACAGGTCAGGTCAACATGTCCTAGCTGTTCTTAGATAAGGGAGGCAGAGGCTCGAGTACAAGCATTCCAACAAGAAAAGTCTAGGATTCCTTGCTGTCTATAGCTGCTCCCATCAGTCTATGAGCCATGAGCCACTTCTTCCCTGACCAAACCAGATAGCTGGCTTAAGGAACAGCTATGCATGTGGGCCACATTCCTCTTCCCCACCTTTGTCTTAGCTAGGATGATCATGTAACTGGACACTGGCTCTGCTAACAGGAGCTGTCAGCAGCAGAATATGTTGCTGATGACAAGGCATGTCAAATATGCTAGTGCTGATCCTTGTATACAGAATCCAGCCGGAGGCTGATTAAATCTTGTCCACTGGCTTATGTTCTAGGCCCCAAATGTTGATGAGTACTTTGTGCCAGCTCTGGTCTATGGGGCTTCCTATGTGGGAATAAGCCCTGTGTTGCTATAATTCCCCTTTGCAGGAAGATACCCCAGACTACAGGTCAAGAGCCTCAGGATCTAGCCCTGGCTCTGCCACACATTTAAAATATGGCCATTTAAAATAAAAATGGCCTTTAGCAAGTCCTTTCCTTATCTGTATCTCAGTTTCTCCATGAATAGCATGACAGATTTGGACCCTTCTAGTTCTATTATTTTGTGGCTTCCCAGAAACTCTGACTTGGCCTATCATTCTATTAATGTCAGGCCTTTCCCTTTCTTTTCTCCCTCTCTCCCTATTCCTCTCATCTGCACATTCTCTGGAGGAACCTCTGGCCTTAACTTGTGGCATCATCTATCCCAGGCAAAATTCTTGTATTTTAAGAAGAGTTTTTAGGAGGTAATAATTTAACCCAGTGTTTTTCAAACTGTGGGTCACAACAAAGTAGTAATTATGATTATGAAATCTATTTAGTGGTCAACAACTGGCACTTCTTAAAAATGAAATAGAATAAATAGAAAATATCACAGTGATTGCACATACTAAAGGTAAGTAATGTTTAGTGAAACTTGTTTTTATATTTGGTCAAACAAAATATAAAACTGCAAATATTCAGCAATTTTTGATATATAAAAACTGCAATCCACATGTACATGAAAATATATATGAAAATGCACCCACATAGACACACAAGTAAAAGCAATTACTGGTTCACAGTATAAAATGAATTCTTTACTGTGGGTTAAAGTTAAAAATGTTTAAAGATACAGCCTTAAACAGAGAAGATGGCTAGAGGTGAGCTATAAGTATATCACTGGGGAAACAATTTTGGGCATAGGTCTTTTGGGATTCAGCATTTCTCAAATAAAGGCAGCAACCTTCTCTGTTATCTGTAGAATTTTCCAATTCTGTTTATATAATACACAACTTCTGGAACATTTTAGGTAGTCCTAACCTCCCTGTCAAGAAAATGGAGTGTATTCAGGGGACCTTTTATGTAGAATCACATCTTGGAAAGGAAAAGAGCAACTGGGCCTTCCAGGATTGGTGAAATGGGGCTTCCATCTTTGGTCCTCAGTATTTGCTGGGCCACAAGGCCCCATTCACCCTGGTGTCCTCCCTACAAGTGAGAATAACAAACAGGGCACTCCAGCACTGCCTGTATCTTCCTGGTTCCCAAAGCATGGATTCTCATTTTGTGAGGTATAATTGACATATACAATTATATTACTCTCAGATATGCAACATAATGATTTGATATTTGTGTATATTGCAAAATGATCACAATAAATCTAGTTAACATTCATCACCATACATAGTTACAAAAATTGTTTCTCTTGTGATGAGGATTTTAAGATGTATTGTCTAAACAACTTTCCAGTATGCAATACAGTGTTATTAACTATAGTCAGCATTCTGTCCATTACATCCCCATGACTTATTTTATAAATGGAAGTTTGTACATTTTGACCACCTTCACCCGTTTCACCCAAGCTGCACCTACTTCCTCTAGCAACCACTAATTGGTTCTCTGTATCTATGAGTTTGTTAACTTTTAGATTCCACAGGTAATTGAGATCATACAGTAGTTGTATTTCTATTTCTGACTTATTTCACTTAGCATAATGCCTTCAAGGTCCATCCATGTTGTCAGAAAAGGCAATATTTCATTCTTTTTCATGGCTTGATAATATTCCATTGTGTATATATATATATATATATATATATATATATATGCTGCATATTCATTATTCATTCATCCATCAATGGACACTTATGCTGTTTCCATATCCTGGCTATTATAAATAATGCTACAATGAACATGGAGGTACATATGCCTTTTTTAATTAACGCTTTTGCTTTCTTTGGTTAAATACCCAGAAGTGGAATTGCTTGATCATATGTTATCACTATGTATAGTTTTCTGAGGAACCTCCAAATTGTTTTCCATAGTAGCTGCACCAAATTACATTCCCACCAACAGTACACAAGTGTTCCCTTTTCTCCACATCCTTGACAAAATTTGTTATTTCTTAACTTTCTTTTCTTTTTTTAACATCTTTATTGGAGTATAATTGCTTTACAATGGAGTGATAGCTTTTGCTTTATAACAAAGTGAATCAGTTATACATATACATATATTCCCATATCTCCTCCCTCTTGCATCTCCCTCCCTCCTACCCACGCTATCTCACCTCTCTAGGTGGTCACAAGCCACCGAGCTGATATCCCTGTGCTATGCAGCCGCTTCCCACTAGCTATCGGTAGGATATATATGTCCATGCCACTCTCTCACTTTGTCACAGCTTACCCTTCCCCCTCCCAATATCCTCAAGTCCATTCTCTACTAGGTTTGTGTCTTTATTCCCGACTTACCCCTAGGTTCTTCATGACATATTTTTTTCTTAGATTCCATATATATGGGTTAGCTTATGGTATTTGTTTTTCTCTTTCTGACTTACTTCACTCTGTATGACAGACGATAGGTCCATCCACCTCACTACAAATATCTCAATTTTGTTTCTTTTTATGGCTGAGTAATATTCTTTTGTATATATGTGCCACATCTTCTTTATCCATTCATCTGATGATGGACACTTAGCTTTCTTCCATGTCCTGGCTATTGTAAATAGAGCTGCAATGAATATTTTGGTACATGACTCTTTTTGAATTATAATTTTCTCAGGGTATATGCCCACTAGTGGGATTACTACGTCATATGGTAGTTCTATTTTAAGTTTTTTAAGGAACCTCCATACTGTTCTCCATAGTGGCTGTATCAATTTGCATTCTCACCAACAGTGCAAGAGGGTTCCCTTTTCTGCATACCCTCTCCAGCATTTATTGTTTCTAGATTTTTGGATGATGGCCATTCTGACTGGTGTGAGATGATATCTCATTGTAGTTGTGATTTGCATTTCTCTAATGATTAATGATGCTGAGAATCCTTTCATGTGTTTGTTGGCAATCAGTATCTCTTCTTTGGAGAAATGTCTATTTAGGTCTTCTGCCCATTTTTGGATTGGGTTGTTTGTTTATTTGCTATTGAGCTGAATGAGCTGCTTGTAAATCTTGGAGAGTAATCCTTTGTCGGTTCATTTATTTGCAAATATTTTCCCCCATTCTGAGGGTTGTCTTTTGGTCTTATTTATGGTTTCCTTTGCTGTGCAAAAGCTTTCAAGTTTCATTAGGTCCCATTTGTTTATTTCTGTTTTTATTTCCATTTCTCTAGGAGGTGGGTCAAAAAGAATCTTGCTGTGATTTATGTCATAGAGTGTTCAGCCTATGTTTTGCTTGAAGAGTTTGATAGTGTCTGGTCTTACATTTAGGTCTTTAATCGATTTTGAGCTTATTTTACTGTATGGTGTTAGGGAGTGTTCTAATTTCATACTTTTACATGTACCTGTCCAGTTTTCCCAGCAAAATTTATTGAAGAGGCTATCATTTGTCCACTGTATATTCTTGACTCATTTTCAAAGATATGGTGACCATATGTGCGTGGGTTTATCTCTGGGCTTTCTATCCTGTTCCATTCATCTATATATCTGTTTTTGTGCCACTACCATACTGTCTTGATTACTGTAGCTTTGCAGTATAGTCTGAAGTCAGGGAGCCTGATTCCACCAGCTCCATTTTTCGTTCTCAAGATTGCTTTGGCTATTCGGGATCTTTTGTGTTTCCATACAAACTGTGAGATTTTTTGTTCTAGTTCTGTGAAAAATGCCAGTGGTAGTTTGATAGGGATTTCATTGAATCTGTAGATTGCTTTGGATAGTTGACTCATTTTCACAATCTTGGTTCTTCTAATCCAAGATCATGGTATATCACTCCATCTATTTGTATCATCTTTAATTTCTTTCAACAGTGTCTTATAATTCTCGGCACACAGGTCTTTTGTCTCCTTAGGTAGGTTTATTCCTAGATATTTTATTCTTTTTTTGCAATGGTAAATGGGAGTGTTTTCTTGTTTTCAATTTCAGATTTTTCATCATTAGTGTATAGGAATGCCAGAGATTTCTGTGCATTAATTTTGTATCCTGCTACTTTACCAAATTCATTGATTAGCTTTAGTAGTTTTCTGGTTGCATCTTTAGGATTCTCTAGGTAGATTATCATGTCACCTGCAAAGAGTGACAGCTTTACTACTTCTTTTTCGATTTGGATTCCTTTTATTTCTTTTTCTTCTCTGATTGCTGTGGCTAAAACTTCCAAAACTAAGTTGAATAAGAGTGGTGAGAGTGGGAAACCTTATCTTGTTCCTGATCTTAGTGGAAATGCTTTTGGTTTTTCACCATTGAGGATGAAGATGGCTGTGGGTTTGTCATATATGGCCTTTATTGTGTTGAAGTCAGTTCCCTCTATGCCTACTTTCCTGAGGGTTTTTATCATAAATGGGTGTTGAATTTTTTCAAAAGTTTTCTCTGCGTCTATTGAGATGATCATATGGTTTTTCTCCTTCAATTTGTTAATATGGTGTATCACATTGATTGGTTTGCATATATTGAAGAATCCTTGCATACCTGGAATAAACCCCACGTGATCATGGTGTATGACCCTTTTAATGTGCTGTTGGATTCTGTTTGCTAGTATTTTGTTGAGGGTTTTTGCATCTATGTTCATCAGTGATATTGGCCTGTAGTTTTCTTTCTTTGTGACATCTTTGTTTGGTTTTCATATCAGGGTGATGGTGGGCTCATCGGATGAGTTTGGGAGTGTTCCTCCCTCTGCTATGTTTTGGAAGAGTTTGAGAAGGATAGGTGTTAGCTCTTCTCTAAAGGTTTGATAGACTTCGCCTGTGAAGTCATCTGTTCCTCACCTTTTCTTTGTTGCAAGATTTTTAATCACTGTTTCAATATCAGTGCTTGTGATTGGTCTGTTCATGTTTTCTATTTCTTCCTGTTTCAGACTCTGCAGGTTGTACATTTCTAAACATTTTACATTTCTTCCAGGTTGTCCATTTTATTGGCATAGAGTTGCTTGTAGTAATTTCTCATGATCTTTTGTATTTCTGCAGTGTCAGTTGTTACTTCTCCTTTTTCATTTCTAATTCTATTGAATTGAGTCTTCTCCCTTCTTTTCTTGATGAGTCTGGCTAATGGCTTATCAATTTTGTTTATCTTCTCAAAGAACCAGTTTTTAGTTTTATTGATCATTGCTATTGTTTCCTTCATTTATTTTTCATTTATTTCTGATTGGATCTTTATGATTTCTTTCCTTCTGGTAATTTTATGGGGTTTTTCTTCTTTCTCTAATTGCTTTAGGTGCAAGTTTAGGTTTTTCATTTGAGATGTTTCCTGTTTCTTAAGGTAGGACTGTATTGCCATAAACTTCCCTCTTAGAACGGCTTTCACTGCATCCCATATGTTTTGGGTTGTCGAGTCTCCATTGTGATTTGTTTCTAGGTATTTTTTGATTTGCTCTTTGATTTCTTCAGTGATCACTTCCATATTAAGTAGAGTATCGTTTATCCTCCACGTGTTTCTATTTTTTACAGACATTTTCCTGTAATAGATATCTAGTCTCATAGCGTTGTGGTCGGAAAAGATACTTGATACAATTTCAATTTTCTTAAATTTACAAAGGCTTGTTTTGTGACCCAAGATATGATCTATCCTGGAGAATGTTCCATGAGCACTTGAGAAAAATGTGTATTCTGGGGGTTTTGGATGGACTGTCCTATAAACATCAATAAAATCTATCGTGTTTAATGTATCATTTAAAGTTTGTGTTTCCTTATTTATTTTCATTTTGGGTGATCTGTCCATTGGTGAAAGTGGGGTGTTAAAGTCCCCTACTATGATTGTGTTAGTGTTGATTTCCCCTTTCATGGTGGTTAGTATTTGCCTTATGTATTGAGGTGCTCCTGTGTTGGGTGCATACATATTTACAATTGTTATATCTTCTGGATTGATCCCTTGATTATTATGTAGTTTCCTTCTTTGTCTCTTGTAATCATATTTATTTTAAAGTCTATTTTGTCTGATATTAGAATTGCTACTCCAGGTTTCTGTTGAAATCCATTTGCATGGAATATCTTTTTCCAACCCCTCGCTTTCAGTCTGTATGTGTCCCTAGGTCTGAAGTGTGTCTCTTGTAGATAGCATATGTATGGGTCTTGTTCTTGTATCCATTCAGCCAGTCTGTGTGTTTTGGTGGAAGCATTTATTCCATTTACATTTAAGGTAATTATCGATATGTATGTACCTCTTATCATTTTCTTAATTGTTTTGGGTTTGTTATTGTAGGTCTTTTCCTTCTCTTTTGTTTCTTGCTTAGAGAAGGTCCTTTATCATTTGTTGTAAAGCTGGTTTGGTGGTGCTGAAATCTCTCAGCTTTTGCTTGTCTGTAAAGGTTTTAATTTCTCCATGAAATCTGACTGAGTTCCTTGCTGGGTAGAGTAATCTTGGTGTAGGTTTTTCTCCTTGATCACTTTAAATATGTCCTGCCACTCCCTTCTGGCTTGCAGAGTTTCTGCTGAAAGATCTGCTGTTAACCTTATGGGGATTCCCTTGTGTGCTATTTGTTGTTTTTCCCTTGCTGCTTTTAATATTTGTTCTTTGTATTCAATTTCTGTTAGTTTGATTAATATGGGTCTTGGCATGTTTCTCCTTGGATTTATCCTGTATGGGACTCTCTGTACTTCCTGGACGTGATTAACTCTTTCCTTTCCGATATTAGGGAAGTTTTCAACTATAATCTCTTCAAATATTTTCTCAATCCCTTTCTTTTCCTCTTCTTCTTCTGGAACCCCTATAATTGAAATGTTGGTGCATTTAATGTTATGCCAGACGTCTCTGAGACTGTCCTCACTTCTTTTCATTCTTTCTTCTTTATTCTGCTCTGCAGTAGTTATGTCCACTATTTTATCTTCCAGGTCACTTATCCGTTCTTCTGCCTCAGTTATTCTGCTGTTGATTCCTTCTAGAGAATTTTTAATTTCGTTTATTGTGTTGTTCATCGTTGCTTGTTTCATGTTTAGTTCTTCTAGGTCCTTGTTAAATGTTACTTGCATTTTGTCTATTCCATTTCCAAGATTTTGGATCATCTTTACTATCATTATTCTGAATTCTTTTTCGGGTAGACTGCCTATTTCCCCTTCATTTGTTACATCTGGTGGTTTTTTACCTTGCTCCTTCAACTGCTGTGTGTTTTTCTGTCTTCTCATTTTGCTTATCTTACTGTGTTTGAGGTATCCTTTTTGCAGACTGCAAGTGTGTAGTTCCCGTTGTTTTTGGTGTCTGTCCCCAGTGGTTAAGGTTGGTTCAGTGGGTTGTGTAGGCTTCCTGTTGGAGGGGATTAGTGCCTGTGGTCTGGTGGATGAGGCTGCATCTTGTCTTTCTGGTGGGCAGGTCAACATCTGGTGGTGTGTTTTTGTGTGTCTGTGGCCTTATCATGATTTTCGGCAGCCTCTCTGCTAATGGGTGGGGTTGTCTTCCTGTCTTGCTAGTTGTTTGGTTAGGTTGTCCATCATTGTAGCTTGCTAGTCGTTGAGTGAAGCTGGGTCTTGGTGTTGAGATGGAGATCTCTGGGAGATTTTCGCCATTTGATATTATGTGGAGCTGGGAGGTGTCTTGTGGACCAGTGTTCTGAAGTTGGCTGTCCCATCTCAGAGGCACAGCACTGACTCCTGGCTGCAGCACCAAGAGCCTTTTATCCACATGGCTCAGAATAAAAGGGAGAAAATGTAGAAAGAAAGAAAAAAAAAGAGGATAAAATAAAATAATTAAAATAAAAAATAATTATTAAGAACAAAATTTATTTAAAAATTTTAAAAAAATAGATGGACAGAACCTTAGGACAAATAGTGAAATCAAAGCTACACAGACAAAATCTCACACAGAATCATACATATACACACTCACAAAAAGAGGAAAAGGGAAAAAAAATTATAGATCTTGCTCTCAAAGTCCCCCTCCTCAATTTGGGATGATTCGTTGTCTATTCAGGTATTCCACAGATGCAGGGTACATCAGGTTGACTATGGAGATTTAATCTGCTGCTCCTGAGGCTGTTGAGAGAAATTTCCCTTTCTCTTCTTCGTTCGCACAGCTCCCAGCGTTCAGCTTTGGATTTGGCCCTGCCTCTGCATGTAGGTCTCCTGAGGGCATCTTTTCTTCCCTGAGACAGGACGGGGTTAAAGGAGCAGCTGATTTGGGCGGCTCTGGCTCACTCAGGCCGGGGGAAGGGAGCGGTATGGATGCAGGGCGAGCCTGTGGCAGCAGAAGCCAGCATGACGTTGCAACAGCCTGAGGCATACCCTTCATTCTCCCAGGGAAGTTGTCCCTGGATCACAGGACTCTGGCAGTGGCGGGCTTCACAGCCTCCCAGGAGGGGAGGGGTGGATAGTGACCTGTGCTCGCACACAGGCTTCTTGGTGGTGGCAGCAGTATCCTTAACGTTTCATGCCCGTCTCTGTGGTCCATGCTGATAGCCGCGGCTCATACCCGTCTCTGGAGCTCCTTTAAGAGGTGCTCTTAATCCCTTCTCCTCGCACACCAGGATACAAAGAGGGAAGACAAAGTCTCTTGCCTCTTAGGCAGCTCCAGACTTTTTTCCAGACTCCCTCCTGGCTAGCCGTGGTGCACTAACCCCTTCAGGCTGTGTTCATGCTGCCAACCACAATCCTCTCCCTGGAATCCAACTGAAGCCCATACCTCAGCTCCCAGCCCCCGCCTGCCCCGGCGGATGAGCAGACAAGCCTCTTGGACTGGTGAGTACCGGTCGGCACCAATCCTCTGTGTGTGAATCTCTCTGCTTTGCCCTCCGAACCCCTGTTGCTGCGGTCTCCTCCACAGCTCCGAAGCTTCCCCCTCCGCCGCCCAAAGTCTCCACCAGTGAAGGGACTCCCTAGTGTGTGGAAACCTTTCCTCCTTCACAGGTCCCTGCCACTGGTGCAGGTCCCACCCCTATTCTTTGTCACTTTTTTCTTTTTTTTTTTTGCCCTACCCAGGTACGTGGGGAGTTTCTTGCCTTTTGGGTGGTCTGAGGTCTTCTGCCAGTGTTCAGTGGGTGTTCTATAGGAGCAGTTCCATATGTAGATGTATTTCTGATGTATCAGTGGGGAGGAACATGATCTCCATGTCTTACTCTTCTGCCATCTTCCTCATCTCCCTCTTGTCTTTCTGATACTAAGCATTCTAACAGGTGTGAGGTGATACCTCACTGCAGTTTTGATTTGTATTTCCATGATGATTAGTGATGTTGAGTGTTCTCTCATGGACCAGTTGGCCACCTGTATGTCTACGTTGGAAAAATGTCTATTTGGATCTTCTGCCCATTTGTCTTCTTTGTTTTTGTTTGTTTTTATTTTTGTTATTTATTTATTTATTTTAATTGAAGTATAGTTGATGTACAATGTTATATGTTACATGTGTACAATGTAGTGATTCACAATTTTTAAAGTTTATATTCCAGGTATAGTTCTTATAAAATAGTAGCTATATTCCCCATGTTGTACCGTATAGCCTTGTAACTTATTTTATACGTAATAGTTTGTATCTCTTAATGTTATGCCCCTATATTGCCCTTACCTCCTTCTCTCTCCCCACTGGTTATCAGTAACATGTTGTCTATATCTGTGAATCTTCTTCTTTCTGTTATATTCACTAGTTTGTTGTATTTTTTACATTCCACATATATGTGATATCATACAGTATTTGCCTTTCTCTTTTTGACTTATTTCACTTAGCATAATACTCTCCAAGTTCATCCATGTTGCTGCGAAAGGCAAAATTTCATTCTTTTTTTTTATGGCCGAGTAGTATTCCATTGTATAGATATATCCCATCTTCTTTATCCATTCATCTGTTGATGAATACTTAGGTTGCTTCCATATCTTGGCAATTATAAATAATGCTGCTATGAACATTGGGGTGCATGTATCTTTTCAAATTAGTGTTTTTGGTTTTTTCAGATATTTACCCAGGAGTTGGTATATTTCATTCTATTTTCAGTTTTTTGAAAAACCTCCATTCTGTTTTCCACAGTGGCTGTACCAATTTATATTCCCACAAACAATGTATGAGGGTTCCCTTTTCTTCACATCCTTGCCAACTTTTATTTTTGGTCTTTTTGAAAATTAATGTAGAGAAATCTGTTGCATTTCATAAACTAACAATGAACTATCAGAAAGAGAAATTAAGGAAACAGTACCATTCACTGTCACATGAAACAGAATAAAATATCTAGGAATAAACCTACCTAAGGATATAAAAGACCTGTACTCAGAAAACTATAAGATATTGATGAAAGAAATTGAAGACAAGACAGAAGGAAATATATACCATGTTCTTGGATTGGAAGAAACAATATTGATAAAATGACCACACTACCCATGACAATCTACAGATTCAGTGAAATCCCTATCAAAATACTAATGACGGGCTTCCCTGGTGGTGCAGTGGTTGGGAGTCCACCTGCCGATGCAGGGGACATGGGTTTGTGCCCAGGTCCAGGAGGATCCCACATGCCGTGGAGCAGCTGGGCCCATGAGCCATGGCCGCTGAGCCTACACGTCTGGAGCCTGTGCTCCGCAACGGGAGAGGCCACAACAGTGAGAGGCCCACGTACTGCAAAAACAAAAAAACAAAACAACAATGGCATTTTCCACAGAAATAGAACAAATAATTTTAAAATTTATATGGAAGCACAATAGACCCCAAATAGCCAAAGCCAACTTGAGAAAGAAGAACAAAACTGGAGAAGAAAGTTAGATATATAAACCTCCCAGACTTCAGACTATACTGCAAAGCTACAGTAATCAAAACAGTATGGTATTGATACAAACACAGACACATAGATCAATGGAACAGAATAGAGAGCCCAGAAATAAACCTTTGCACTTATGGTCAATTAATCTATGACAAAGGAGGCAAAAATATACTGTGGAGAAAAGACAGTCTCCCCAATCAGTAGTGCTGGGAAAACTGGACAATTACATGTAAAGAAATGAAATTAGAACATTCTCTAACACCATATACAAAAAAAAACTCCAAATGGATTAAAGACCTAGGTGTAAGACCTGAAACCATAAAACTACTAAAAGAGAACATAAGTCGAACACTCTTTGACATAAATTATAGCAATATGTTTTTGATCTGTCTCCTAAAGCAAATAAAATCAAAAATAAACAAGTGGGACCTAATTAAACTAAAAAGCTTTTGCACAGTGAAGAAAACCATCGAAAAACATAAAGACAACCTACTGAATGCAAAAAAATATTTGCAAATAATGTGACTGATAAGAGCTTAATATCCAAACTGTATAAATGGCTCATACTACTCAACATAAAAAACACAAAAACTCAATTAAAAAATGGGAAGAAGAAATGTATAGACTTTTTTCCAAAGATGAAATGGAGATGGCCAACAAGCACATAGAAAGATGCTCAACATTGCTAGTCACCAAGGAAATGTAAATCAAAGCCATAATGAAACATCACCTCACATCTGTCAGAATGGCTACCTTCTGCTTACTTTTTTTTTTAATATAGCACGTTTTTATTAGTTATCCATTTTATACATTTTAGTGTATATATGTCAATCCCAATTTCCCAATTCATCCCACCACCACCCACCCCTGCTTTCCCCCCTTAGTGTCCACATGATTGTTCCCTACATCTGTGTCTCCATTTCTGCCTTGCAAACAGGTTCATCTGTACCATTTTTCTAGATTCAACATATATGCGTTAATATACGATATGTGTTTTTCTTTTCCTGAATTACTTCACTCTGTATGACAGTCTCTAGGCCCATCCACGTCTCTACAAATGACCCAATTGCGTTCCTTTTCATGGCTAATATTCCACTGTACATATGTACCACATCTTCTTTACTCATTCATCTATCGATGGGCATTTAGGTTGCTTCCATGACCTGGTTATTGTAAATAGTGCTGCAATGAACATTGGGATACATGTGTCTTTTTGAATTATGGATTTCTCTGGGTATATGCCCAGTAGTGGGATTGCTGGGTCATATGATAATTCTATTTTTAGTTTTTTTAAAGAACCTCCATACTGTTTCCATAGTGGCTGTATCAATTTACATTCCCAACAAGAGTGCAAGAGAGTTCCCTCTTCTCCACACCCTCTCCAGCATTTGCTGTTTGTAGATTTTCTGATGATGGCCATTCTAACTGGCATGAGGTGATACCTCATTGTAGTTTTGGTTAGCATTTCTCTAATAATTAGTGAAGTTGAGAAGCTTTTCATGTGAATCTTGGCCATCTGTATGCTTCTTTGGAGAAATGTCTATTTAGGTCTTCTGCCCATTTTTTGATTTGGTTGTTTGCTTTTTTAATATTGAGCTGCATGGGCTGTTTATATATTTTGGAGATTAATCCTTTGTTGTTTCATTTGCAAATATTTTTTCCCATTCTGAGGATTGTCATTTTGTCTTGTTTATAGTTTCCTTTGCTGTGCAAAAGCTTTTAAAGCTCATTAGTCCCATTTGTTTATTTTTGTTTTTATTTCCATTACTCTAGGAGGTGGGTCATAAAAGATCTTGCTGTGACTTATGTCAAAGAGTATTTTTCCTGTTTTCCACTAAGAGTTTTATAGTGTCCAGTCTTACATCTAGGTCTTTAATCCATCTTGAGTTTATTTTTTTGTATGGTGTTAGGGAGTGTTCTAATTTCATCCTGTACTCAGAAAACTCTAAGACTCTGATGAAAGAAATCAAAGATGACACAAACTGGTGGAGAGATATACCATGTTCGTGGACTGGAAGAATCAATATTGTGAAAATGACTATACTACCCAAAGCAATCTACAGATTCAATGCAATCTCTATCAATTACCAGTGATAATTTTTACAGAACCAGAACAAAAAAATCTTAAAATATGTATGAAAACACAAAAGATCCCGAATAGCCAAAGCAATCTTGAGGGAAAAGAAATAGAGCTGGAGGAATCAGACTCCCTTACTTCAGACTATACTACAAAGCTACAGTAATCAAGACAATATGGTACTGGCACAAAAACAGAAATATTGATTAATGGAAAAGGATAGAAAGCCCAGAGATAAACCCATGCACATATGGTCAACTAATCTATGACAAAGGAAGCAAGGATATACAATGAGGAAAAGACAATCCCTTCAATAAGTGGTGCTGGGAAAACTGGGCAGCTACATGTAAAAGAATGAAATCTGCTTACTTTTAAATTAAATTGCTTTTTGTTTGCTATTGAGTTGTATGATTCTTTGTATATTTTGGATATTAACCTCTTATCAGGTATATGATTTGCAAAATTTTCTCCCATTCAGTAGGTTGCCTTTTCATTTTGTTGATGATTTCCTTTGCTTTGCAGAAGCTTTTTGGTTTGACATAGTCACATTTGTTTATTTTTGCTTTTGTTGCCTTTGCTTTTGGAATCAGACTTTTAAAATCATCACCAAGACCAAAGTCAAGGAGCATACTGCCTATGTTTTCTTCTAGGAGTTTCATGGTTTCAACTCTTAAATTCAAGTCTTTAACCCAGTTTGAATTAATATTTGTGTATGGTGTAAGATAGTGATCCAGTTTCATACTTTTGCATGTGACTGTCCAGTTTTCCCAACATCACTTGTTGAAGAGACTGTCCTTTCCCCGTTGTATATTTTTGCTTCCTTTGTCATAAATTAATTGACATATATGCGTGTGTTTATTTCTGGGATCCCTACTCTGTTCCATTGACTTTTGTGTCTGTTTGTTTGCCAATACCATACTCTTTTTTTAACTATGGCTTTGGAATATACTTTAAAATTTGGAGTGTGTTGCTCCTGGTTTTGTTCTTCTTTCTCAAGATTGCTTTGGCTACCTGGAGTCATTTGTGGTTCCATAGAAATTTTGGGATTGTTTATTTTATTTCTGTAAAAGATATCATTGAAATTTTGTTAGGGATTGTGTTGAATCTGTAGAGTGCTTCAGTCATGTGTACATTTTAACAATATGAATTCTTCCATTCCATGAGCACAAGAAGTTCTTTCCATTTATTTGTGTCTTCTTCAATTTCTTTCATCAATGCCTTATAGTTTTCAGTGTGCAGGTGTTTGATTAATTCATTTTTAGACAGGAAGAGATCTTACTGTCCCAAGAGAGGATAAAGTATCAGCTCTGTTCCCAGGATTATATGCAATGAGATTGTCATTAGCTCCTTTACAGGTCAAGGGTTGCCAGGGTCATGGTTAGAAAGCAGAATGAAGAATGTTTTGACATGTATGCCTATCCTGAGGGGAGTGGGTAGAAGTGCCAACCAGTTATTGTAGTTCCTAATTCTCTCAAGACCCGATTCACTGGCAGCCATTTCTCCTTCTTGGCCTCCCCATGTGGAGAGGACATTGGTTACACTATGGAAGACAAGGCCCTTCTCACACTGAGACTACCACTCTCCCTAACAGTTTCCCAAGGTGGAGCCCATGAAGACAATAAAACTAATCAAATCCCAGATATCTGACTTGTAATGTTAGCCCAGAGAAAAAGTGTGCCCTAATAACTGTTGACTCCTGTCAGGCTCTGAATGACCTTACTTGTTTCTCATTACAGTAGAGAAGAATTAGCAATGTCTGGGATAGGAATCATGGGATATTCATGTAAAGGAATCTTAACAACCAGATATCTTTATTCCCTGACCCCAAGTTTCCAGGCTTCTGCTCTGGTCTCCCCTGTGTTTAAATCCTTCAAGAACCACCTAGCTGCTACCTCTTCTGATTAATTTTCCTCATCCTGAAGTGACATCACCATTCACCATAGCACCATACTACTTTTTCTACTCTCTTATGATTCTCATCAATTTCTGGTGCATATATTAGTTATATGCATACATGTCCTAGCCATCAAAGTCACAAAGAACTGAGTTCAAATCCAAGATCCACTACTTACAGAATGATCTTGGGAAAATTCTTAAGCATCTCTGAACTTCAATTTCTTCATCTGGAAAATTAGCATGGCAATATATTCACCTCATAAGGCTGTTATATGGACTAAAAAAGCATATTTAAAATTCTTCCCCCGACTTCCAGTTTTAGATCCAACATCACTCCCATCCTCAAACAAGAAAAAGGCTGAACAAACTTAGCATCAATAACTTTTCTTGGATTCATCAGAGAATTGATGTTGCAAGGCACACCACTACACCAAAATCTGGAGAAACAGGTAAATCCACAGAATCACAGTCCAAATCTACAGCAGAAGTCACAGGAACCGGGGAGGAGCTTCAAGATGGCAAAAGAGTAAGATGCAGAGATCACCTTCGTCTCCACAAATACATCAGAAATACATCTACATATGGAACAGCTCCTATAGAACACCTACTAAACGCTGGCAGAAGACCTCAGACCTCACAAAAGGCAAGAAACTTCCCACATACCTGGGTAGGGCAAAAGAAAAAACAGAGACAAAAGAATAAGGACAGGACCTGCACCACTGGGAAGGAGCTGTGAAGGAGTAAAGGTTTCCACATACTCGGAAGCCCATTTGTGGGCAGAGACTGCTGGTGGTGGAGGGGGGGAGCTTCAGAGCCACAGAGGAAAATGCAGCAACAGGGGTGCGGAGGGCAAAGGGGAGAGATTCCCACACAGAGGAAAGGTGCCGACCAGCACTCACCAGCCCGAGAGGTTTGTCTGCTCACCCGCTGGGGTGAGTGGGGGTTGAGAGCTGAGGCTCGGGCTTCGGTGGAATCCCAGGGAGAGAACTGGGGTTGGCTGAATGAACACAGCCTGAAAGGACTAATGTGCCAAGGCTAGCTGGGAGGGAGTCCGGGTAAAAGTCTGGAGCTGCCGAAGAGGCAAGAGACTTTTTCTTCTCTCTTTGTATCCTGGTGCACAAGGAGAGGGGATTAAGAGCGCCGCTTAAAGGAGCTCCAGAGACGGGTGCGAGCCACGGCTATCAGTGCAAACCCTAGAGACGGGCATGGGACTCTAAGGCTGCTGCTGCGGCCACAAAGAAACCTGTGCATAACCACGGGTCACTCCCCACACCACTCCTCCTGGGAGCCTGTGCAGCCCGCCACTGCCAGGGTCTTGTGATCCAGGAACAAATTCCCTAGGAGAACACATGGTGTGCCTCAGGCTGTTGTAATGTCATGCCAGGCTCTGCCACCGCAGGCTTGCCCTGCATCCATAACCCTCGCTCCCCCCGGCCTGAGTGAGCCAGAGCCCCCGAATCAGCTGCTCCTTTAACCCCATCCTGTCTGAGGGAAGAACAGACGCCCTCAGGCGACCTACATGCAGAGGCATGTCCAAATGCAAAGCTGAATGCTGGGAGCTGTGTGAACAAAGAAGAGAAATGGAAATTTCTTGCAGAAGCCTCAGGAGCAGTGGATTAAATCTCCACAATCAACTTGTTGTACCCTGCATCTGTGGATTAACTGAAGAGACAATGAATAATCCCAAATTGAGGAGGTGGGCTTTGGGAGCAAAATATATATATATTTTTCCCTTTTTCTCTTTTTGTGAGTCTGTATGTGTATGTTTCTGTGTGTGATTTAGTCTCTATAGCTTTGCTTTCAGCATATGTCCTAGGGTCTGTCACTCCATTTTTTTTACATTAAATTTTTTTTCTTAATAAATATTTTTTATTTTAATAACTTTATTTTATTTTATATTCTTTATTTTTCCCTTCTATTTTTTTCCCTTTTATTCTGAGCCGTGTGGATGAAAGGCTCTTGATGCTCCAGCCAGGCATCTGGGGTGTGCCTCTCAGGTGGAGGAGCCAACTTCAGGACACTGGTACACAAAAGAACTCCCAGCTCCTTGTAATATCAAATGGTGGAGATCTCCATCTCAATGCCAAGACCCAGCTTCACTCAACAACCAGCATGCTACAGTACTGTACACCCTATGCCAAAAAACTACCAACACAGGAACACAACCCCATCCATTAGCACAGAGCCTGCCTAAAATCATAATGAGGCCACAGACACCTCAAAACTCACCAACAGCCGAGGACCTGCCCACCAAAAGACAAGATCCAGCCTTATTCACAAGAACACAGACGCTAATCCCCTCCACCAGGAAGCCTACACAAAATGACTGAAAAAGGCCTAGCCACTGGGGACAGACACCAAAAACAATGGGAACTACGAACATGCACCTGCAAAAGGGAGACCCCAAACACAGTAAGATAAGCAAAATGAGAAGACAGAAAAACACACAGCAGTTGAAGGAGCAAGGTAAAAACCCACCAGACCTGACAAATGAAGAGGAAATAGGGAGTCTACCCGAAAAAGAATTCAGAATAATGATAGTAAAGATGATCCAAAATCTTGGAAATGGAATAGACAAAATGCAAGTAACATTTAACAAGGACCTAGAAGAACTAAACATGAAACAAGCAACGATGAACAACACAATAAACGAAATTAAAAATTCTCTAGAAGGAATCAACAGCAGAATAACTGAGGCAGAAGAACGGATAAGTGACCTGGAAGATAAAATAGTGGACATAACTACTGCAGAGCAGAATAAAGATAAAAGAATGAAAAGAAATGAGGACAGCCTCAGAGACCTCTGGGACAACATTAAATGCAACAACATTCGAATTATAGGGGTCCCAGAAGAAGAAGAGAAAAAGAAAGGGACTGAGAAAATATTTGAAGAGATTATAGTTGAAAACTTCCCTAATATCGGAAAGGAAATAGTTAATCAAGTCCAGGAAGCACAGAGAGTCCCATACAGGATAAATCTAAGGAAAAACATGCCAAGACACATATTAATCAAACTATCAAAAATTAAATACAGAGAAAAAATATTAAAAGCAGCAAGGGAAAAACAACAAATAGCACACAAGGGAATCCCCATAAGGCTAACAGCTGATCTTTCAGCAGAAACTCTTCAAGCCAGAAGGGAGTGGCAGGACCAATTTAAAGTGATCAAGGAGAAAAACCTACACCAAGATTACTCTACCCAGCAAGGATCTCATTCAGATTTGATGGAGAAATTAAAACCTTTACAGACAAGCAAACGCTAAGAGAATTCAGCACCACCAAACCAGCTTTACAACAAATGCTAAAGTAACTTCTCTAGGCAGAAAACAGAAGAGAAGGAGAAGACCTACAAAAACAAACCAAAAAAAATTAAGAAAATGGGAATAAGAACATACATATTGATAATTACTTTAAATGTAAATGGATTAAATGCTAAAACCAAAAAACATAGACTGGCTGAATGGATACAAAAACAAGACGCACATATATGCTGTCTACAAGAGACCCAGTTCAGACATGGGACACATACAGACTGAAAGTGAGGGGATGGAAAAAGATATTCCATGCAAATGGAAATCAAAAGAAAGCTGGAGTAGCAATTCGCATATTAGACAAAATAGACTTTAAAACAAAGACTAGGGGCTTCCCTGGTGGCGCAGTGGTTGAGGGTCCGCCTGCCGATGCAGGGGACGCGGGTTTGTGCCCTGGTCCGGGAGGATCCCACATGCCGTGGAGTGGCTGGCCCGTGACCCATGGCTGCTGAGCCTGCACGTCCGGAGCCTGTGCTCCACAACGGGAGAGGCCATGGCAGTGAGAGGCCCACATAGCGCAAAAAAAAAAAAAAAAAAAAAAAAAGACTATTACAAGAGACAAAAAAGGACACTACATAATGATCAAGGTATATTTCCTAGAAATTTAACAATTGTAAATATGTATGCACCCAACATAGGAGCACCTCAATACATAAGGCAAATACGAACAGCCATAAAAGGGGAAACCGGCAGTAACACAGTCATAGTAGGGGACTTTAACACCCCACTTTCACCAATGGACAGATCATCCAAAATGAAAATAAATAAGGAAACACAAGCTTTAAATGATACATTAAACAAAATGGACTTTATTGATGTTTATAGGACATTCCATCCAAAAACAACAGAATACACTTTCATCTCAAGTGTGCATGGAACATTCTCCAGGATAGATCATATCTTGGGTCGAAATCAAGCCTTCGTAAATTTTAGAAAATTGAAATCATATCAAGCATCTTTTCCGACCACAGTGCTATGAGACTAGATATCAATTACAGGAAAAAAATTGTTAAAAAAATACAAACACAGGGAGGCTAAACAATACACTACTTAATGACCAAGACATCATTGAAGAAATCAAAAAGGAAATCAAAAATACCTAGAAACAAATGATAATGAAAACACGACCACCCAAAGGGAACGGGTTGCAGCAAAAGCAATTCTAAAAGGGAAGTTTATAGCAATACAATCCTACCTTAAGAAACATCTCAAATAAAGGATTTAACTTTACACCTAAAGCAATCAGAGAAAAAATGACAAAAAAACCCCAAAATTATCAGAAGGAAAGAAATCGTAAAGATCAGATCAGAAATAAATGAAAAAGAAATGAAGGAAACGATAGCAAAGATCAATAAAACTAAAAGCTGGTTCTTTGATAAGAAAAACAAATTGATAAACCATTAGCCAGACTCATTAAGAAAAAAATGGAGAATAATCAAATCAATAGAATTAGAAATGAAAAAGGAGAAGTAACCACTGACACTGCAGAAATACAAAATACCTTGAGAGATTACTGCAAGCAACTCTATGCCAATAAAATGGACAACCTGGAAGAAATAGGCAAATTCTTAGAAATGCACAAACTTCCTAGAATGAATGAGGAAGAAATAGAAAATATGAGCATACCCATCAGAAGCACTGAAATTGAAACTGTGATGAAAAATCTTGCAACAAACAAAAGCCCAGGACAACATGGCTTCACAGGCGAATTCTATCAAACATTTAGAGAAGAACTAACACCTATCCTTCTCAAACCCTTCCAAAATATAGCAGACGGAGGAACACTCCCAAACTCATTCTATGAGGCCACCATCACCCTGATACCAAAACCAGAAAAAGATGTCACAAAGAAAAAATCTATAGGCCCATATCACTGATGAACATACATGCAAAAATCCTCAACAAAATATTAGCAAACAGAATCCAACAGCACCTTAAAAGGATCATACACCATGATCAAATGAGGTTTATCCCAGGAATGCAAGTCTCCTTCAACATAAGCAAATCAATCAATGTGATACACCATATTAACAAATTGAAGGAGAAAAACCATATGATCATCTCAATGGATGCAGAGAAAACTTTCAACAAAATTGAACACCCATTTATGTTAAAATCCCTGCAGAAGATAGGCATAGAGGGAACTTTCCTCAACATAATAAAGGCCATAGATGACAAACCCACAGCCAACATCATCCTCAATGGTGAAAAACTGAAAGCATTTCCACTAAGATCAGGAACAGGACAAGTTTTCCCACTCTCACCACTATTATTCAACATAATTTTGGAACGTTTAGCCACAGCAGTCAGAGAAGAAAATGAAATAAAAGGAATCCAAATCAGAAAAGGAGAAGTAAAGCTGTCACTGTTTGCAGATGACATAATACTATACATAGAGAATCCTAAAGATGCTACCAGAAAACTACTAGAGCTAACCAGTGAATTTGGTAAAGTAGCAGATTACAAAATTACTGCAAAGAAATCTCTAGCATTCTTATACATTAATGATGAAAAATCCAAAAATGAAATTAAGAAAACACTCCCATTTACCATTGCAACAAAAAGAATAAAATATCTAGGAATAAACCTACCTAAGGAGACAAAAGAACTTTATGCAGAAAATTATAAGACACTGTTGAAATGAATTATTAAAGATGATACAAACAGATGGAGAGATATACCATGTTCTTGGATTGGAAGAATCAACTGTGAAAATGACTCCACCACCCAAAGCAATCTACTGATTCAAAGCAATCCCTATCAAACTACCACTGGCATTTTTCACAGTACTAGCACAAAAAAATTCTCCATTTGTATGGAAAAGCAAAAGGCCCCAAATAGCCAAAGCAATCTTGAGAAAGAAAAGCGGATCTGTAGGAATAAGGCTCCCTGAATTCAGACTATACTACAAAGCTACAGTAATCAAGACAGTATGGTACTGGCACAAAAACAGAAAGATAGATCAATGGAACAGGATAGAAAGCCCAGAGATAAACCCATGCACATATGGTCACCTTATCTTTGATAAAGGATGTAAGAATATACAGTGGAGAGAAGATAGCCTCTTCAATAAGTGGTGTTGGAAAAACTGGACAGTTGCATGGAAAAGTATAAAATTAGAAACTGCCTAACACCATACACAAAAATAAACTCAAAATGGATTAAAGACCTAAATATAAGGCCAGACACTATCAAACTCTTAGAGGAAAACATAGGCTGAACACTCTATGACAAAAATCCCAGCAAGATCTTTTTTGACCCACCTCCTAGGGAAATGGAAATAAAAATGAAAATAAACAAATGGGACCTAATGAAACTTAAAAATTTTTGCACAGCAAAGGAAACAGTAAACAATTCCAAAAGGCAACCCTCAGAATTGGAGAAAATATTTGCAAATGACGCAACTGACAAATGATTAATCTCCAAATTTTACAAGCAGCTAATGCAGCTCAGTATCAAAAAACAAACAACCCAATCCAAAAATGGGCAGAAGACCTAAATAGACATTTCTCCAAAGAAGAGATATTGATTGCCAACAAACACATGAAAGGATTCTCAACATCATTAATCATTAGAGAAATGCAAATCAAAACTATAATGAGATATCTCCTCACACTGGTCAGAATGTCCATCATCAAAAAATCTACAAATAATAAATCCTGGAGAGCGTGTGGAGAAAAGGGAACCCTCTTGCACTGTTGGTGGGAATGTAAACTGATACAGCCCCTATGGAGAACAGTATGAAAGTTCCTTAAAAAACTAAAAATAGAACTACCATGTGACCCAGCATTCCCACACTGGGTATATACCCTGAGCAAACCATAATTCAAAAAGTGTCATGTACCAAAATGTTCATTGCAGCTCTGTTTACAATAGCCAGGACATGGAAACAACCTAATTATCCATCAACAGATGAATGGAGAAAGAAGATGTGGCACGTATATACAACGGAATATTACTCAGCCATAAAAAGAAACAAAATTGAGTTATTTGTAGTGAGGTGGATCGATCTAGAATGTGTCATACAGGGTGGTTTAAGTCAGAAAGATAAAAACAAATACCGTATGCTAACACATATATATGGAATCTAGGAAAAAAAAAAGAGGTCATGAAAAACCTAGGGGCAAGCCAGGAAGAAAGGCACAGACCTTCTAGAGAATGGACTTGGGTATACGTGGAGGTGGAAGGCTAAGCTGTGACAAAGTGAGAGAGTGGCACAGACATATATACACTGCCAAACATAAAATAGATAGCTAGTGGGAAGCAGCCGCATAGCACAGGGAGATCAGCTCGGTGCTTTGTGACCTCCTAGAGGGGTGAGATAGGAGGGTGGGATGAAGGGAGATGCAAGAGGGAAGAAATATGGGAACATATGTATATGTATAACTGATTCACTTTGTTATAAAGCAGAAACTGACACACCATTGTAAAGCAATTATACTCCAATAAATATGTTTAAAACATGTCACTGGAACCATAAACTGGTAATAACACTTAAATTGTAAATTTGAGAAATAGCTGAAGACTGAGTGTGGATTAATGTAAGCTGGGACCTCTGTTTTAATGGGAGGGCCCACAAATTTATGGAGTTTATCACCAAGAATCTCATCACTTTCTCATGGTGAAGAGTCGATAAAAATACCTTGTGGCTCTGGCAGGTAGAGGAAAGGTAACCATTTTTAAATGTACCTAGATTATTTTATATAACAAAGGCCTATTCTCTTTGGGAAAAGACTTTACCTGAGTCTTATCCCTCATACAGGGAAGGGCATTTACTTTTCAGTCCCCTGAACCCTTCCTGTTTCACATAAAGGATTGGGGGAAAAAGTACAAAATACATTTGAGATGGTCATAATCCAGTAACCCAAGCCCACTACAAGACTGAAATTTAATCATAAAACCAAGCAACAGTTCCCCTTATCCATACCTTAGTCCTACACCAACAGGGCCTCAGTATAATGACTATGGATTAAAACAGAAAGAGCTGCAAGGCACTGAATGTAATTAAGGAGGAGGTCTTAGGGAAACGTAAAGACAGTAGGGGAGGGATAAACAAGGAAAAGAGGAATTTGAAATCTCTAGTACAGCCTCTGAAGCCTAGTACCATAGCAAAGAATAAACAAGCCCTACTTCTAACCAAACCAAAAAAAAAAACTTTCCCCAAAGTCCTATTTACCTCAAGTGTTACTACCTGACACATAATTTCCAGCTTTCAACAAAATATTCCAAGGTGTACTAATAAAAGACAGGAAAAAAAACCATGTTTTGAAGAGGCAAAGCAAACAACAGAACCAGACTCTTTATACAGATTTTAGAATTATTAGGCAATGAGTTTAAAATAATTATGATTAATATGTAAAAGACTCTAATGGAAAAAGTAGACAACATTCAAAAACAGATAAGTGTTGGAGGTAGAGAGATGGAACTCTAAGAAAGAATCAAAAGGAAATGCTAGGAACTAAAAACACTAAATTAAGTGTTTTTAATTAATAAAAACTAAATAATTTAATTAATAAAACTAAAAACACAGAAATTAAGAATCAATAGAATGGACACAGTCAAGGAAAGAATCAGTGAGCTTGAAAATATGTCTATAGAAACTTCCCAGTGTTAAAAAAACCCACAGGCCCAGAATGGCATCAATTGTGCTAAAGCCTATGATACCAAACCAGATTTAATACTTACCTAATTGCAGTTTCGACCTTCCCTAGAAATGTAATCTTAATCAACCAGTCTGGAATTTTGTTGTCAGCACCAGTGGAGGTAACTTATCACAAGAGCCCTCTCTATCCTCCAGAGGAAGAAGAGTCAATCTGCACAAAAAAAACCCCCACATACTGTTCCCTTCCCCCAAAAGAAGATTTCCTGGCTGAAAGAAACCCCTTCTTTTTTTTGCTAATGACTTCCTTGACTTATCCTCCTTTTCATAATAGCCTTCCATTTGTACTACTATTCGAGGTAGCTTCTAGTTGCTAGAGGGGATGCTGCCTGATTCATGAATTGACTAATAAAGCCAATTATATCTTTAAATTTACCTGGTTGACTTCTGTTTTTTAACCAATTGGTGGCAGTGATGGAAAAAACACAGGTGTGGTGCCCTGTGAGCCCTTATGAGTTTACTGTCTTTCTCACTGTTTCCCATGGCCATGGGTGAGTTCCTATCAGTTTGAGTTCTGCTTTCTTTGTGTCAAACTCCCAATCTAATTGGCTTCTACATTTCACTATTTACAGTGGAAAACCCCAGTACCTTGATTCTGTCCCTGGATTCCACTTTAGGAACTGCTGTTTCTTTTTTTGTTTTTCTTTTTTTTTAACATCTTTATTGGAGTAGAATTGCTTTACAATGGTGTGTTAGTTTCTGCTGTATAACAAAGTGAGTCAGCTATACATATACATATACCCCCATATCTCTTCCCTCTTGCGTCTCCCTCCCACACTCCCTATCCCACCCCTCTAGGTGGTCACAAAGCACCAAGTTGATCTCCCTGAGCTATGCGGCTGCTATGCACTAGCTACCTATTTTACATTTGGTAGTGTATATATGTCAATGCTACTCTCTCACTTCCTCCCAGGTTACCCTTCTCCCTCCCTCTGTCCTCAAGTCCATTCTCTAGGTCTGAATCTTTATTCCTGTCCTGCCCCTAGCTTTATCAGCACATTTTTTTTAGATTCCATATATATGTGTTAGCATACGGTATTTGTTTTTCCTCTTTCTGACTTACTTCACTCTGTATAACAGACCTTAGGTCCATCCACCTCACTACAAATAACTCAATTCCATTTCTTTTTATGGCTAATATTCCATTGTATATATGTCCCACATCGTTTTTATCCACTCATCTGTCAATGGACACTTAGGTTGCTTCCATGTCCTGGCTATTGTAAATAGTACTTCAATGAACATTGTGGTGCATGACTCTTTTTGAATTATGGTTTTCTCCAGGTATATGCCCAGTAATGTGATTGCTGGATCATATGATAGTTCTATTTTTAGTTTTTTAAGGAACCCCTATACTGTTATCCATAGTGGCTGTATCAATTTACATTCCCACCAACAGTGCAAGAGGGTTCCCTTTTCTCCACACCCTCTCCAGCATTTATTGTTTGTAGATTTTAATGATGGCCATTCTGACAAGTGTGAGGTGATACCTCACTGTGGTTTTGATTTGCATTTCTCTAATGATTAGTGATGTTGAACATCCTTTTATATGTCAGCAATCTGTACATCATCTTTGGAGAAATATCTATGTCTTCTGCCAATTTTTGGATTGGGTTTTTTGTTTTTTGTTATTGAGCTGCATGAACTGCTTGTATATTTTTGAGGTTAATCCTTTGTCAGTTGCTTCATTTGCAAATATCTTCTCCCATTCTGAGGGATGTCTTTTAGTTTTGTTTATGGTTTCCTTTGCTGTGCAAAAGCTTTGAAGTTTCATTAGGTCCCATTTGTTTATTTTTGTTTTTATTTCCATTTCTCTAGGAGGTAGGTCAAAAAGGATCTTGCTGTGATTTATGTCATAGAGTGTTCTGCCCATGTTTTCCTCTAGGAGTTTGATAGTGTCTGGCCTTACATTTAGGTCTTTAATCCATTTTGAGTTTATTTTTGTGTATGGTGTTAGGGAGTGTTCCAATTTCATTCTTTTACATGGAGCTGTCCTGTTTTCCCAGCACCACTTATTGAAGAGGCTGTCTTTTCTCCGCTGTATACTATTGCCTCTTTTATCAAACATAAGGTGACCACAAGTGCGTGGGTTTATCTCTGGGCTTTCTATCCTGTTCTATTGTTCTAAATTTCTGCTTTTGTGCCATTACTATACTGTCTTGATTACTGTAGCTTTGTAATATAGTCTGAAATCAGGGAGCCTGGTTCCTCCAGCTCTGTTTTTCTTTCTCAAGATTGCTTTGGCTATTTGGGGTCTTTTGTGTTTCCATACAAATTGTGAAATTTCTTGTTCTAGTTCTGTGAAAAATGCCAGTGGTAGTTTGATAGGGATTGCATTGAATCTGTAGATTGCTTTGGGTAGTAGAGTCATTTTCACAATGTTGATTCTTCCAGTCCAAGAACATGGTATATCTCCCCATCTATTTGTATGGTCTTTAATATCTTTCATCAGTGTCTTATAGTTTCTGCATACTGGTCTTTTGTCTCATTAGGTAGGTTTATTCCTAGGTATTTTATTCTTTTTGTTGCAATGGTATATGGGAGTGTTTCCTTAATTACTCTTTCAGATTTTTTGTTGTTAGTGTATAGGAATGCAAGAGCTTTCTGTACATTAATTTTGTATCCTGCTACTTTAACAACTTCATTGATTAGCTCTAGTAGTTTTCTGGTAGCATCTTTAGGATTCTCTATGTATAGTATCATGTCATCTGCAGTGACAGTTTTACTTCTTCTTTTCTGATTTGGATTCCTTTTATTTCTTTTTCTTCTCTGATTTCTGTGGCTAATACTTCCAAAACTATGTTGATTAATAATGATGGGAGTGTGTACCCTTATCTTGTTCCTGATCTTAGAGGGAATGGTTTCATTTTTTCACCATTGAGGATGATGTTGGCTGTGAGTTTGTCATTTATGGCCTTTATTATGTTGAGGTAGGTTCCCTCTATGCCCACTTTCTGGAGAGTTTTTATCATAATGGGTGTTGAATATTGTTGAAAGCTTTGTCTGCATCTACTGAGATTATCATATTGTTTTTATTCTTCAGTTTGTTAATATGGTGTATCACATTGATTGATTTGCCTGTATTGAAGAATCCTTGCATTCCTGGGATAAACCCCACTTGATCATCGTGTATGATCCTTTTAGTGTGCTGTTGGATTCTGTTTTCTGTTTGCTAATATTTTGTTGGGTATTTTTGCATGTATGTTCATCAGTGATATTGGCCTGTAGTTTTCTTTTTGTGGCATCTTTTTCTGGGTTTGGTATCGTGTTTGCAGCTCCCCATTTGCTTGGAATCGTTCCCCATATTCCATGTTGAGAACTGCTGGTGACAGCTGCTGTTCTCCATTTTCTTGGAGTCAGTCTGCAGCCCCTATTCTTTGCAGCCTGCTGGTTTATTCCTCTTCCCTGTCCCCAGATTCCACATAGGGAACTGTTGAGTGTTGCTGGCCTGATTTCGACTGGGTCAAACCTAAAACTGGAATATGACTGGGATGGACTGGGTCCAACTTAGGCCACGGTAATTATTTAAATCCCAGCCCTTGGTTTTGTTCCTCAATTCCATATTGGGAACTTCTGACACTTTAGTCTGCAGTTCTGCATTTGTTTGGAATTTTTCCCCAGATTCCATGTTGGGGAATTGTTTGTGGCCGCTGTACTTCTCCGTTTGTGTGGAATCAATATCCATTCTTTGAGGTCTGCTGATTAAATCTTTTCCCCAATCTCTAGATATTTTTGTTCCTGCTGCTTTCTGTTAATGTGCAAATAAGGTAAAAGCTATTGCTAAATGGGAATCTCAGAAGCGAAAAAGCTGCAAAAATTGGTGGCCATGAGCCAAGCCTTTAAAAGCTATTAGAATTCTAGCCATCTCAAGAAGACTCCTGTGATTGGATAAGTTGGTCACAAAATGGGTTAGATTGACACCACATCACCCACCAACCTCAAGAAAATTTCCATGCAATGAGGCACACTGTAAAACACCCCACAGTTTCCAACCCTGTGGCATATCTCTCTTATGTATTTGTTTGGCTCTGAGAAACCCAAAGCCCTAGCTCAAAGAAATGGGATCATTGATATCCAAAGTGTTGAGTGAACCACCTTTCAGCACACCTGCTTATTTTATGTTTAATAATTACCGTCCTAAAAGCAGCAGTATATAAGAAGATGGTAAGATTTTACCAAAGAAAACCTAGAATTACAATGGCCATTGTGAGTTATGTTCCAAAGATAATTTTAAAAGTACACTTAAAAGCAAGAGCTCCGAAATCTAACAAACAAAATGGAATAGTTATTTTAATTAGTATACGGAAGCCTACAAAAGTTTTTAAAGTTCTAAAATAAATTAATTGAAACAGTCATTGCCAAAAGCTACTGAAAAATTAAATATACAAATAGGATTTAAAACAACACCTAGGCCTCCCAATTTCACCCTCCTAAGGGTCCATTATCAAAACACTGGCACAAAAGTAGATTACCAAAGTAATCAACTGGGACACTGCAAAAGAGATTGTCCTCAAAGGCACTTTGGAAATTCTTCAACATCAGTTTAAATGCCCCCATATGGGCCTCTTCCAAAGTGGATGAAATTCTGAGGGATTTTTGATGTTCTTGGTAAACTGCTATATTATTCCTTTAAACAACCAAGGGGAAACTAAAGTTAAAATTAATGGGGTTACTCAATACTGTCAGAAATATTTACTGTTTGTTCCAGCTGAACCCTGACAAGATATCTGAAAGGATTTAATAACTTTATGACTAGAAATTTGGGAAAACTAGAAGCTGATATTCAGAACGTGATAGGAATTTTTTAGGCTTTCTCCCTAGGCTAAAATAAAACTATGCACCTAGAGGGAAATAAAATTGGAGAAAATGAAGTTGGAAGGGCAGATCAGCCTTTTTGTCATTCAGACTGTAAGTTCTTTGGGGGAATTGGGAAAACTGTCTTTGTCTTGTAAATGTATTCAGGGTCACAGTGTCGCTCTAGAAATTTAAAGTTCACCTTCCCTTTTTGCCAATCCTCCAAACCTCTCCTCTTCATCTCAAAATGCTTTAAAAATTCAAGATACTGGAAACAGAATGGTCCTGCACTTAATATGTGCCTTTGTAATGTAGATTTTCTACCCCCATCTTCTCTAGGACCTAGGATCCATTCTTTGAAAATGCAAACTTTAGGCAGAAGCTTCTCCTCAGAAAGAAAAAAAAAGAGAGAAATATTTTGAAATTGAGCAAATGAAAAATCTTAAGTGTTTTCTCCACAAACATTAGTAAGATCTCTGTGTTGCATCTGTCCTTATGCTGTTTGTATATATATATATATATATATATATATATATATATATATATATATATACAGAAACTAACCCAAATGTTTTTCAAGTTCACATGTTCTGGGATAATCTTCAGTAAATAATAGTTAAAGTTTGTTGGTTTAATTAAAACAGACATGTCTTTAAAGTTATCAACATTGATTGAAATGTAGATAAACAACTTTTATTCTAGATGGGTTTATTAGTCAAATAAATTCATTTTATTTTTGTTGCAAAATTTGTCGCAAAAATAATTAATTAATTAAATGCTAGTATGACATATGGTTCATAGTTATGTGGTTTTTACTAGAAATTAAGGCTTCTAAGGGTTAAAAATTCTAATATATGTAATTGAAGCTACTGGAAATAATATATACAAGGAAAAGGATGTGTTTTTGGATTTACAAAAGGTACAAGAAATGAAGATGCGTTTTTGTTAAGGAAAATGAGAATAATTTTGTCTAAGCTAGAACTTCTGGTTATTTAAGAATGGGAAGCAAGAAGATGAAGGACAAACTAAATGTATGTAGAAAGAAAGAGAGAAAGAGAATTTTAACTTGTGTAATAAAGCTGGCTAAATTGAATTGTTATTGTAAGGGTTACAAAAATTAAGCTTTCTCATTTACAAAATAGAAACAGTCTCACAGACATAGAAAACAAACTTATGGTTACCAAAGGAGAAGTGGGGCGGTTGAGGGATAAATTAGGAGTTTGGGATTAGCACATACAAACTACTATATATAAAATAGATAAGCAACAAGGTCCTAGTGTATAGCACAGGGACTTATATTCAATATCTTGTAATAACCTGTAATGAAAAAGAATATATGTAGGAACTTCCCTGGTTGTCTAGTGGTTAAGAATCTATCTAGCAATGCAGGGGATGCTGGTTCAATCCCTGGTCAGGGAACTAAGATCCCACATGCCATGGGGCAAATAAAGACTGCATGCCACAACTACTGAGCCCACGTGTGCTGGAGCCTGCATGCCACAACTAGAGAGAAGTCCATGCACTGCAACGAAGAGCCCACATGCCGCAACAAAAGATCCTGCATGCCACAACTAAGATCCAGTGCATGGATCTTAGTTAAATAAATAAATTAATTAATTAAATAAATAATTTTAAAAAGAATATATATATATGTATAATTGAATCATTTTGCCATACTTCAGAATCTAACACAACATTGTGAATTAACTACATTTCAATTAAAAAATAATAATAATATATTAAGCTTTAATATCAGTAATGTACTTATGTAAAACAAGAAGTTAATTTCCCTTCATTTGTTAAAAGGATAATGTTTTTTTAGACTATTGATCTGCTCTTGATAATAAGAGATTATGAAAGGTTTTTCTTTACCTTTGAAGTAATCTGCCTAGAAAGCAAAAATTCTGTGTTTAATCAAAATAATTTTTTGTTTTATGATGTCTTAATTGGGTCTTTGATTACTTAAGTAAACCGAGTCCTCTTAATACTAAGAGAGCTAAGTTTTGCTAGTAGATAATTAAGTATTAAGTTTCATAATGATCTGTGATCCTATTTAGGCAAGTGTTTTAAAACTTTTAAATTTATTTTTGGCAAACTTTCCAAAAGCAAATTGTAATTGAAGTATTTTGACCACAAACTAACTTTGACATTTTCTAGAGGATTCCTGGAACATTTCAAAAGAGTGTTCTCTCTCCTTATAAAAAGGGAGGTATTAAACTAATTAGGCATATTTGGTACGTTAAATTGCATGAGAAGCATTGTCAAATAAATGATGCTAAAGTTTGATTATATTTGTGTAGATATATGTTATTAATACAAATATTCTAGGAATTGTGTGAAATTCTTAGAAATCTGATACTGGTATAATGTTTTCACTTGTAATTCTAGTTTATTATCTTAAATTGTTGTATGACGTCCTCTGGGACCCCAATCAGAAATGGGCAATAAGTAAATAATCTTTTTACTGCTATTTTTTTACCTTCTGAAATTGCCATCATCAAAATTGAGTCTCACACTAAAAGAACTGAACCTGAGTATCAGGGAAATGCCTTTGCTGGCTTTTATGTAAAGGTGGCAGCAACAGAATCTATAAAGATTGTAGCACATGTAGATGAAGTCTGTTCTGCTTCTGCAGAAAATAAACCCTCATTACCAAACTTTTGCCATTCTGATGTCCTTGTAACAAGGCAACAGTCTGCTCCTGAATCAGAAAAATTAGGTTGGGTAAACAATGGCTATAAATTCAACTAAGAGTCAGGGCTGTGTGAAACCCAAGGTGACCACTTGGTTCTTCTTGGCTCCCTGACAAACCTCAATTTTTGGTTTTTATGTTATTTCACCCACCACAGTGCATTTAAGAAAAACAGTTTTTGTCCCTAGAGGCCTCCCTCTGGACGCTTTTACACCTGCAGCTGGAATTCATTCAACTGCTACTTAGTATGGGTTATCAATATGTTCTTGTTATTGTGTGTATGTTTTCTGGAAGGGCTGAAGCTTTCCCCTGTTGTAAGGCCAATGTCTTCATAGTGGTAGAGAAACTATTAGAAAATGTGTTTTCCACTTGGGGTATACCTTCCACAATTTCCAGTGATTGAGGCACCTGCTTCACTGGACAAATCATATGAGCCTTAACAAAAATCTTGCAAATTTCTTGGAAAATTATTACTATCCTTATCACCCTTAATCATCAGGCAAGGTTGAGAGAACTAATGGAAAAACAGTATTCAAGCAGGACAAGAATTAATAACATGAGACTGAAAGAACTGATGAGGATAATTATAATTTTTATGACTTTGTTTAAAATACTACTGATTCTTTAATTTTTTCCCAATTTAAAAAAATCTTTTCTCTTAAGCTAGCAACTTGCTAAGCTATAACTTCGTGAATAAAGATGAAACATTTACTTTTTCTCCCTTCCTTGTCCCTCCAGAATTAAGAAACTCTCAGTGAGTATTCTTATCCATATTTAAATAATCAGGTCAAGTTCATTACAAAAAAAATTTCTTTTACTGTGATTATATTTGGTAAAAAAAAAGGGGGTAATTGTAGGGGGAAAAATTATGTTTAAACCTTTGTAGATATTAAATTCTAGTCCTTTTGTCTTTGAGGTTTTGTTACATATTGTAAACTGGACTGGATCCTGAATTCTTGTAGTTTCCTCAAGTATCTGGCTATGACTCACCAAATTAACATTTCCAAATTTCTCCTACTCTTTTGATTTGTAATCACTAGGAGTGAAGGCTGTCCTCGAGCCCCTTTGGCAGGGACCTTACCAAGTGCTTCTAAACACTGACACTGCTACAAAAGTAGAAAGTGTTAAGCCTTGGGTACATACCTCATAACTAAGGAGGATTCCAACTGACACCTGGTCCTGTACAAACTCTGGAGACTTCTAAATCAAATTTAGGAGTAAAAGAAGTAACTGACATTGAGGGAGGTAGACTGTTTCCACCCAAGACAACAGATCAATACTTTACACTTTAGCTAAACATGAAATCTTTTCTTTCATTCCTTTACTCTGGCATTGGCCTGGAAAGATAACACCAGCATTCATATAACCCAGACCATTGTTATGGGGGTAACCTCTGGAATTTAGAACAACTTTTTACTTCAGGTTAGGAAAAAATCTAACTAACGCCTGGCTTGAATAGGCAAATGAAGCAATTCTTGTGAATAAATCCATTAACAGTGCCATCTTAGTGGAAGTAGCTTTGAGGCAGGAGATAGATGGGCTCCAGGATAAACACCTGGAGTTTGTCCCCAGTGGACATATACTCCAGGATGAAGAGGAGGAGGAGCGGAGCCCTGCCCAGATAAGAGACAGAGACCACATATTTCTTATTCTTGAGGTCAAGGAGACCTTCCCAACTATACATGCACAGAAAATCTCCTTGGAAATCAATAGGGGAGTGATGTCAACCTACCCATAGGTCTCTTCACTGGAATCCATCTTGGCTAAGAAATGTGTGCACACACATAGGAGGATCCTGAGATATGCCAAATATGGACTCAGAACCAGGTAAAGCAAGATTGGCCAAAGGAAGCTGGGAGAAATGCTCTATATAAGTGATTTAAACTACCACGAGTGTGTGACTCTGTCTCTGAGTCCGCCTGTGTGTCTATCCCCATGTACTATTTTTCCTCCTAATAAACACTTTACTTGTTTCACTTCTTTCTGTCTTCGTGGGAATTCATTTCTGCAAAGCTGAAGGATGAAGGCCTTGTCACTGGCCCCTGGTCTAGTTGCTAGAACTCAGCAATCTCACTGCCGCAGGCTGTCTTCAATCTCTGTCTGGGAACCAAAATCCTGCTCCAAGATGCTGCAGGCTGAGGTTGCCTGAGACCATATTGTGCCCTGACAGGATTTGTCTTTGTCTGTGATGGTTATCATTCTTCTTGGGCCTATGAATGCTTAGATAACTGGCACATAACCTAGCAACGCCTCTTAGATTATCTAATTGTGTCCCTAAATGTTCTAGAAAGAACATACGAGGAGGCATTTATAATTCAGGAATAGCTTCCTTTAGCACAGTCATATTTCCCTGGTTAGGAGTAAATGCACCCATTCTTTTGTTGGGTTATTTGTTTCTTTGATATTGAGCTGCATCCAAAGAAGACATACAGATGGCAAACAAACACATGAAAAGATGCTTAACATCACTAATCATTAGAGAAAAGCAAATCAAAGGTATAATGAGGTATTACCTCATATTGGTCAGAATAGTCATCATCAAAAAATCTACAAACAATAAATTCAGGAGAGGGTGTGGAGAAAAGGGAACCCTCCTACACTGTTGGTGAAAATGTAAACTGGTACAGCCACTATGGAGAACAGTATGGAGTTTCCTTAAAAAACTAAAAATAGGACTACTGTATGGTCCAGCAATCCCACTCCTGGGCATATACACAGAGAAAACCATAATTTGAAAAGATACATGCACTCCAATGCTCATTGCAGCACTATTTACAATAATAGCCAGGACATGGAAGCAACCTAAATGTCTATCAACAGAGGAATGGTTAAAGAAGATGGGGTACATATACACAATAGAATATTACTCAGCTATAAAAAGGGATGAAATAATATCATTTACAGCGACATGGATGGATCTAGAGATTAACATACTAAGTGAAGTAAGTCAAACAGAGAAAGACAAATATCATATGTCACTTATATGTAGAATCTAAAAAAAATATACAAATGAACTTATTTGCAAAACAGAAATAGAGTTACAGAGGTAGAAAATAAACTTATCGCTATGTAACTGGAAAGAGCCAAATCTGACTACATGTTGGATCAGTTTCTTTTACTTTAACCTTTGCTTCCCATTGCCTTAGTTCACTAAAAGGATACTGTCTATATATAATGGCCTGCCTTAGGGAACCCTGCTCCTCTGTCTGAATGTTAAACCAAAGTGCCTTTGTTCAGGGAAACATCCAGACCCTGTCCACTTGTGGATGGCTGCAAGAAAGAAGAAATTAACACATCCCCTCCCTGAGGCTGGTCTTTCCAGGGGATATTTGCAAATCTTATGGCCTTTTTACTTTACTTCCTCATCTCCTCCCCCTCTCCCTGCTATAAAAGAAACTGGCATCCAAACCCCCATAAGATGGTTATTTTGATAATGTAGTCTGCCATCTTCTTGGTCTACCAGCTTTCCGAATAAAGTATTCCTTGCCTCAACACCTCATCTCGGATTTATTGGCCTGTCATGTGGCGAACAGAGAGAACTTGGACTCGGTAACAAATTTGGCTTAGCCAATCAGGAGGCTTGCTGCTTGTGGTTAGCCAGCCCTGGTCAGGGAACATTGGGGCAAGGCCCTAGCAGCTGCAGGGATCATTTATCCTAAGGATGTTCCCTTCAAAATTCCCTGACGTGGCACCAGTTACCCCAGCACTTGTCAGTTGAAACAAGGAAGTGACCACCTTCTGTTAGTTGACGGACTCAATTTTGTAGGGTAAGTCTACCCAATTCTGTAACCAGTTCTTTGGTTTTGGTTTTGGTCTTGTTTTTTTTTGCATATCCTTTTGTGTTGCAAGTCGACAGACTAGAGTTTGTAGGGTAAGTCGCTCCAGGGTGCACACCAGAAACATATTCCCCTCTCAATTTGGGCTTTTCCTTTATGGGATAAGCCAATTTATTTGATTGGGGTACCTTGTTGGAAGGGGAATTGTTGTTGGACTCTACCTGATTTGGAATCGTTTTGTTGGGAACTAGTTCATTGGTTTTGTAGAGTAAGTCTACCCAATTTGGGAAATAGTTCATTGTTTTTGTATGGTAAGTCTACCTGATTCCGGAACCGGTTTTCGTCTTGGTCTTGTTTTAGTTTTGTGTGCATCAATGCTAGAGTTTTGGGGGCCTTTTTTGTTGGAATTTACTTGTGCCTTTTTGTATTTTGGTGTTATCAAACTTATAAAAATGGGAAATACTCCATCTATCCCGAAGGTGAGCCCTTTGGGGCATATATTAGATAAATGGGTGAAACATAGCCACAAGCCTATGACTAAGAAAGACATGATGTACTATTGTAATACAATGTGGACCCAATATTTAAGATCAGAAGAGCGATGGCCCCTGAATGGCTCCCTCAATTATATGATCTTGACGTTAGAAATGTTTTGCAAAAGAGCAGCCTGCACTGGCAGTTGTTCCAACTGCCCCCCTCCATGCCGTCATCATTCACCGCCACCTGTTTCCCTTACCCATGGGAATCAAATAGAAGTTTCTATGTTAACCCCCAGAGCACAGGAGCCTGATTTAGTATCACCATCTAAGACCCGACAGGGCACCCAATTTGGACTGGAAACCACTTCCGCAGCAGGGCTATTTCCCTTGATCTGACATCCTGTAAGAGGCCAGCGGACTCCCTTGGACTTGAGGTGTCTGATTCTAATTTCCCCACAGGAGCCCCCAGGTAACTTTGACAGTGGGGAACAAGTTGATTGACTCTTTAATAGATACCATTCCCCAAACCTCACCTATTTATCTTAAGAGGCTTGTAAATATTAAACAAAGGGGAAACAAATCATCCTAGGAAAAACTTGCCTGTATTTTAAGATGCAAATGTCCTATCTGGTCTTCTCAGGAACCGGCATCTCTGCCATCTTTTTTAAATGCAAACTTTGAAAAGAGGATAAAATAATTTAGAAATTGACTTGTCAAAGATAAGTAAAATACCTAAGTGTCTTTTCTGTAAAAATTTAGCCATCTACACAGGTGAGCTTGATTTGTTCCATCTGCCAAAAACCTAATTTTAATCCAACCTCTTTTTGTAAACTGATGGGTTTTACATTGCTGTACCTAACTCAGGGCTGAAATTTTGAAATGAGACCTATGATGTCTCTCTGTTTGCTTGTGTCCTTGTATGTGTCTTTGTCTTTGGATAACATTGCTGAGGTTGATTTTTGGATGAGCTCTATTTAATTAGCTTAAAGGAAAGTAAGCCCTTACAAACCGAACAATTCTAAATACAAGAAAAAATAAGCCAACTGAATTTCAGGTTCAAGTGAACTGAGAAATATTCAGTATTAAATTAATACCTGATATTAATGTTTGTTTGTTGATCTAATTAATATAGACATGTCTTTAGAGTCATCAACATTAAGTATAATATTTTATTGTGCCTAGGTTTAATATAAGCTAAATAAAATCTTGTTATACTTATTGCAAATTTGTCAGCAAGGAAAGTAACTTGATGTGAAGAAACTTTAAAGGAAAAAAATGCAAATGAGATCAGAGCTCTAGGTGA
This sequence comes from Phocoena phocoena, assembly GCF_963924675.1. Taxonomy (NCBI): domain Eukaryota; kingdom Metazoa; phylum Chordata; class Mammalia; order Artiodactyla; family Phocoenidae; genus Phocoena; species Phocoena phocoena. The sequence continues at coordinate 56,868,336 of NC_089240.1, forward strand.
ACTTTTAAAAATAATTATCTTTTTGGAATGTCTATCTAAAATTAATCTCTACAGATATTCAACATCTTGAAAGTTAGAATTGTGCTAAAATAAGTTAAGTGATGGAAGGTTTATGGAAAGTGACCCCGAGAAGAGTTTTATACATGGTCAGGATTGACTAAGTTTAAAATAAGTTTAATTGAGTAAATGAATTTTAGAAGTAAGCTGATGCAAAACTTGAATTTGGCTTTTCTCTCCATTAAGAAAACAAGGTTTCTTAAGATTTTGAACTGCCTTTCATAACAGATTTTAAGTTTCTTTACCTTTTAAGTGATCTGTTCTGTATTTGCCTTTGAAATCTTTTATCATTACTTTGGCTAAGTAAATAACTATTGTTTCACAGTGACCTGTGATCCTATCTGACTGTTTTAAATCCTTTTGATAATTTTTTTGACAAAACTTCCCAAATCAAATTATAATGAAGTTCCTTTGAACTCTAGCTAACTTTGGGATGTTTCAAAGGGCCCCTGAAACACCCCAAAGAGAGATATTAACTAATTAGGTTCACTTGGTATGTTAAATTACATGGGAAGTGTTATCAAATAAGTAATAAATCTTCTTAGGTTATATTGTATGGCAAATGATACAGGTATTCTAGACATTATATGGAGTTCCTAAAATTTGATATGTCCTGGTAAAATGTTATCAGTCATAATTCTAGTTATTATCTGAAAGTGTTGCATGTCACAGCAGCAAACAAGTTGCTTTGTCAATTACATTGTAATCAGATTTAAACGTGCCTTCCTAAGTCTTTCGTCATTATAGACAGTTATGGTTTCACTATGACTGATGCCTTTGCAAAGCTGCTTCCTCTTCAGGAAGATTTATAGAAAGGACCTTTGGATAAATACAAGTTTCCGGCTTTCAGACCATAATGCTGAACTGGGTAAGAAATTGAAAAATTCTAATGGGAAACCTGGTGGCTTCCTAAAGCTGTTAATGAAAAGGATTAGTTACATAGGATTGAGTAAACCTGTGAATATGGTTATTTTTATGGTTTCTATCTGAAAACTGACTGGTTTAAATCTGTGTTTTCCAGGTGTAAGGAAAACGTTCCCCTTAAACTAATTATGACTTACAGTAATTTGGTAAATTATACCTTTGTAAGCAGAATTGAAACATTTATCTTTTTCTCTCTACCTGATTGATACTGCCTGTAACATATGCTTGTCTCAAAGATTAAGCCATGTATATCTAAGTACGCGTGGCTGATACAGTGAAACTGAGGATGTCTCATTAAATCTGTTATGGTACCTTTGGTTGCTCACTATTGCAATTGGATTATAAGTAATTATACTAATCAGTGTTCTTTGTTTCCAAATTGTTTGTGCTTTGTGTCTCCCTGCTGCACTATGTCTTTGTCAATGTTACTAGCTGCATTACTTATATCCTGTCTATTTTATAAGATTGTTGTCTCTTACAGTATCCAGTGTGTAACCAGGCTTCCAACAAAACTTCTATGGCTTAACATCCTGAGGAAATAGATCACATTTATAACATAAAATAATTGTAATAGTGTGATTCTAGGTATGGGAAGAAGCAACGAGGGAAAATGTCTTCTGGATCATAATTAGTTAGAGGATCCAGAGAGTCTTTAGTTATCCATAGGGCCTAATCCAAAACTAGCTCCTGGATTGGCATATCATAAATTTTCGCCTGATCTGGGATAAGGCTCCCAGTGCCGAGGGACAAAATTTGATCATGAAATGTCTCCCAAATATTGGTCAAAATCCTGACTAAGAGGAGAGTATCTGAGAAATGGAATTATTTCCTCCACATAGCCCTCCAACATGAGCCGGTGAGCCCTGAGAAAACTCAGGATATGAGAATACAGGATACAGGCCCAGATAGCTGAGGTGCATATCAAGAGAGTGATTTCAGTGAGTCCAGACTCTTACATCTTCCCATACATAGAATAGTGCTAAATTCCTTAACTTGAGATTCTGCCTCCAAGGCTTGAAGCCCTCAAAATTCCCACCGAATAAATCATAACTCTCAACTTTTAGGTTGTGAATATATTTTTAAGTCTACAGGTGTAAAGGAGACACTTTCCAGAGAGGAACAAAAGAAACAAGGTTTGGAACACTGGCACCAATGGCAGACACTACCAGAAAGATCCATCTAACAAAGCAATTAGAATGGTCTCACCCCTTTTCCCACAAGATTGTGGAATGGACATTGACAGTGGGGAATTGTAACCGGGAAGAGCCAAATCTGACTACATGTTGAATCTGTTTCGTTTACATTAACCTTTGCTTCCCATTGCTTTTGTTCACTAAAAGGATACTGTCTATACATAATGGCCTGCCTCAGGGAATGCTGCCCCTCTGCCTGAATGTTAAACCAAAGTGCCTTTGTTTAGGGAAACATCCAGACCCTGTCCGCTTGTGGATGGCTGCAAGAAAGAAGAAATTAACACATCCCCTCCCGGAGGCTGGCCATTCCAGGGGATATTTGCAAATCTTATGGCCTTTTTACTTTACTTCCTCATCTCCTCCCCCTCTCCATGCTATAAAAGAAACTGGCATTCAAACCCCCAATTATTTTGAGATTGTAGCCTGCCATCTTCTTGGTCTGCCGGCTTTCCGAATAAAGTCATATTCCTTGTCTCAACACCTCATCTCCGATTTATTGGCCCGTCATGCGGTGAGCAGAGTGAGCTTGGACTCGGTTACAGTTACTTGGGGGTAAGGAGGGGGAGGGATAAATTGGAAGATTGGGATTGACACATACACACTACTATATATAAAATAGATATAAAATAAAGACCTACTGTATAGTACAGGGAACTCTACCCAATAATCTTTAATGGCCTATATGGGAAAAGAATCTAAAAAAAGAGTGGATATATGTATATGTATAACAGATTCACTTTGCTGTACACCCGAAAATAGCACAACATTGTAAACCAGCTATATACCAATTACAATTAAAAACTAAATAAATTAAAACATTTTAAGAAAGGAGTAAAAGCAAATGAGAATATACTCAGAAGCCTCTCTTTAACTCCTTTTTTTCAACAAGTATAATCAGTTTATTAACATTCTGTTACATTTGTTTTATCACTTTATGTGTATAGCACATATATACATATTTATGTTGTTATACATATGTGTGTGAATATTCTCATATTTCAATTTTGACAATTAACTCAATATTATACTTTATAGCTTTTTTCCTCTAATGAAGAATCCAATCCAATATAACATATTGCATTTATTTATTTATTTAAGTATAGTAGATTTACAATATTATATTAGTTTGTAGTGCTCAACATAGTGATTCAGCATTTTTGCAGATTATACTCCATTATAGGTTATTACAAGATAATGGCTATAGTTCCCTGTACTATACAGTATATCCTTGTTGCTTATCTATTTTATACATAGTAGTTTGTATCTGTTGATCTCATGCCCCTAATTTGTCCCTCCTCCCTTCCCTCTCCCTTTTTGTCACCACAAGTTTATTTTCTATAACTGTGAGCCTATTTTATACCTCCAGTTTTATTATTTTTTTAGATTCCACATATAAGTGATATCATACAGCATTTGCCTTTCTCTGTCTGACTTAACTCTTGAAAGTATTGCAGAATCACTGCTAAAGCATTAGTTGCCCAGAAAAGATCCTTAGACACTCTGGCTAAGGTTGTTCTTGATAATGGGATAGCCCTTAATTATCTTTTAGCTGGGCAAGGGGGTGTCTGTGCTGTGGCCAACACCACATGCTCTAACTAGAGCAACGCTTCTGGGGAAGTTGAAAGTCAGTTACATAAGACCATTGAGCAAGCCACTTGACTTAAAAGGATGACTCCTTCAATGGGGTCTTTGATGGGTCTTGGGACCCATGGCATGTTATATGCTCTCAAAAGCTTTAAATGCATGTTCACAGCCACTAACCACCAGACAAATGATCTCCCTAAGTCTGGAACATCAAAAAAAGAAACAAAGAGAGTAATCCCAATTTAAGGATTATGAACCTGGGACTGTGATCTGTGAATGTCATGGGGATTAAGCAAAAATATCGTGACCAATGAATAACACATCAAAGATAAACAAAGCTGCAGTGCGGTAGCTGAGAGTGATGCTAATGTCTTAAATCTTGACCACATCTCTTTGTTAAGCTCAGAGGCTGGTCAAACTGGGGGAATTATTACAAAGAAAATCACAGGCCCAAAAGGGCATCACTTGTGTTAAGTCCCATGATACCAAACCTAGCTTTAATACCTAATCTAATTGCAGTTTCCACCTTCCCCAGAAATATGATCCTAATCAACCAGTCTGGAATTTTCTGGTCAGCACCAATTAGGCAACCTGTCATATGAGCCATCTCTATCCCCCAGAGGAAGAAGAGGCAATCTGCACAATAAAAACCCATGTTGTTCCCTCCAAAAGAAGATATCTTGACCCAGAATAACCCCTTCCTTTCTTTTGCTAATGATGTATTTGCCCCATCCTCTTTTTCATAATAGCCTCCCATTTTGCATGGCTCTTCAAGGTGCCCTCCTAGTTATTAGATGGGAGGCTGCTCGATTCATTAATTGCTTAATAATGCAAATTAGATCTTCAAGTTTATTCAGTTGAATTTTGTTTTCTTTCTTAACACAGATTAACATGCAAAGAGAAAAAAGCAAATCAGAGTATCCAAGAACAATGAGAGAATATCAAAAGTTATAAAATATGCTTACTTGGACTACCAGAAGGAGAAGAAAGAAAAAATGGAGCAGAAGAAATATTTGAAATATTAATAGCTGGTAACTTTCCAAAATTAATAACAAACACTGAACCACAGATCCAAGAAGCACAGAGATCTTATCCAATGAAGTAAATACCCACCAAATGCACAGCTAGATATATCATACTCAAAATGCAGAAAACCAAAGACAAAGAGAAAATCTTGAAAGGTGTCAGGAAGTGGGGGATAGTGTGATAGAAAGAATACCTTACCTATAGAGGAAAAAAGATAATAATTACACCAGACTTCTCATCCAAAACCATGCAAACAAGAAGAGAGTGGAGGGAATAATTTAGTGTATTGAGAGAAAAAAAACCCATGAACCTAGAATTCTATCCAGCAAAATTATCCTTTGAAAGTAAATGAGAAATGAAGACTCTCAGACAAACAAGAACTGAGGGAATTAATTGCCAGCAGATTTTCTCTGCAAGAAATTTTGAGAGAAGTTATTCAAGAAGAAGTAAAATATAGGTCAGAAACTTGGATGCACATAAAGAAATGAAGAGCAATGTAGAAGGAATAAATGAAGGTAAATAGAATCTTTTTTACTCTGAATTGATATAATACAGTTTAAAGTGATGCTAGTGACCATGTACTGTGTCACTATTATAGCATATAGAAAAGTGAAATGAATGACAGCAATGCTATAAGGGAAGGGAGGGGAGATTTGGAAATACTCTAAGGTACTTGCACTGCACATGAAAGTGGTATAGTGCTATTTGAAAGTGGATTCGCTGCAAATTAGTTGTGAGAGTAACCCCAGTTCTGGACGTAGATTAGTTGTAAATTAATTCAGCAGAGATTAGTGGAAAGTGGAATTAGATTGTTCAAAATCTGAACCACTAATTTTTTTTTAAGGTATAATTGAGGGGAGAGGGGGAAGATGGCAGAAGAGTAAGTCACGGAGATCACCTTCCTTCCCACAGATACATCAGAAATACATCCACACGTGGAACAACTCCTATAGAACACCTACTGAACGCTGGCAGAAGGCCTCAGACCTCCCAAAAGGCAATAAACTCCCCACGTACCTGGGGAGGGCAAAAGAAAAAAAGAATAAACAGAGACAAAAGAATAGGGACGGGACATGAACCAGTGGGAGGGAGCCGTGAAGGAGGAAAGGTTTCCACACACTAGGAGCCCCTTTGTGGGCAGAGACTGCGGGTGATGGAGGTGGGGAGCTTCAGGGCCGCAGAAGAGAGTGCAGCAACAGGGGTGCAGAGGGCAAAGTGGAGAGATTTCCATGCAGAGGGCAAAGCGGAGAGATTTCCACACAGAGGATTGGTACCAACCAGCACTAACCAGCTGGAGAGTCTTGTCTGCTCACCTGCCAGGGCCGGCGGGGCTGGGAGCTGAGGCTAGGGCTTCAGTCGGAGCCCAGGGAGAGGACTGGCAGCGTGAACACAGCCTGAAGGGGTTAGTGCACCACGGCTACCCGGGAGGGAGTCTGAGAGAAAGTCTGGAGCTGCCTAAGAGGCAAGAGACTTTTTCTTCCCTCTTTGTTTCCTGGTGCGTGAGGACAGGGGATTAAGAGGGCTACTTAAAGGAGCTCCAGAGACGGGTGTGAGCCGCGGCTAAAAGCGCAGACCTCAGAGACGGGCATGAGATGCTAAGGCTGCTGCTGTGCCACCAAGAAGCCTGTGGGTGAGCACAGGTCACTATCCACACCACCCTTCTGGGGAGCCTGTGCAGCCCGCCACTGCCAGGGTCCCAGGATCCAGGGACAACAACCCTGGGAGAATGCATGGCACGCCTCAAGCTAGTGCAACGTCATGCCGGCCTCTACCACCACAGGCTCGCCCTGCACTCCTCACCCCTCCCTCCCCCCGACCAAAGTGAGCCACAACCCCTGAATCATCTGCTCCTTTAACCCCCTCCTGTCTGAGAGAAGAACAGACGCCCTCTGGCGACCTACACGCAGAGGCGGCACCAAATCCAAAACTGAACCCCGGGAGCTGTGCGAACAAAGAAGAGAAAGGGAAATCTCTCCCAGCAGCCTCAGAAGCAGCGGATTAAATCTCCAGAATCAACTTGATGTAACCTGCATCTGTGGAATACCTGAATAGACAATGAATCATCCCAAATTGAGGAGGTGGATTTTGAGAGCAAGATTTATTATTTTTTCCCCATTTCCTCTTTTTGTGAGTGTGTATGTGTATGCTTCTATGTGAGATTTTGTCTGTATAGATTTGCTTTCACCATTTGTCCTAGGGTTCTATCCGTCCATTTTTTTTTTTCTTTTTCTTACTTAAATTTTTTTCTTAAGAATTACTTTTATTTTAATATCTTTATTTTATTTTACCTTACTTTATTTTGGTTTAGTTTATCTTCTTTCTTTCTTTCTTTCTTTCTTTCTTTCTTTCTTTCTTTCTTTCTTTTTCTTTCTTTCTTTCTTTCTTTCTATATTTTCTCCCTTTTATTCTGAGCCGTGTGGATGAAAGTCTCTTGGTGCTGCAGCCAGGAGTCAGTGCTGTGCCTCTGAGGTGGGAGAGCCAACTTCAGGACACTGGTCCACAAGAGACCTCCAAGTTCCACATAATACCAAATGGTGAAAACCTGCCGGAGATCTCCATCTCGACACCAGCACCCAGCTTCACTCAACGACCAGCAAGCTACAGTGCTGGACATCCTATGCCAAACAACTAGCAAGAGAAGAACACAATGCCACCATTAGCAGACAGGTTGCCTAAAATCATAATAAGTCCACAGACACTCCAAAACACACCACCAGACGTGGACATGCCAACCAAAAAGACAAGATCCAGCTTCATCCAGCAGAACACAGGCACCAGTCCCCTCCACCAGGAAGCCTACACAACCCACTGAATCAACATTAGCCACTGGGGACAGACACTAAAATCAACAGGAGCTACGAACCTCCAGTCTACAAAAAGGAGACCCCAAACACAGTAAGATAAGCAAAATGAGAAGACAAAAACACACACAGCAGATGAAGGAAGAAGATAAAAACCCAACAGACCTAACAAATGAAGAGGAAATAGGCAGTCTACCAGAAAAAGAATTCAAAATAATGATAGTAAAGATGATACAAAATCTTGGAAATAGAATAGACAAAATACAAGGAACATTTAACAAGGACCTAGAAGAACTAAAGATGAAACAAGCAATGATGAACAACACAATAAATGAAATTAAAAATACTCTAGAAGGGATCAATAGCAGAATAACGGAGGCAGAAGAACGGATAAGTGACCTGGAAGATAAAAGAGTGGAAATAACTACTGCAGAGCAGAATAAAGAGAAAAGAATGAAAAGAAATGAGGACAGTCTCAGAGACCTGTGGACAACATTAAATGCACCAAAATTCAAATTATAGGGGTTGCAGAAGAATAAGAGTAAAAGAAAGGGACTGAGAAAATATTTGAAGAGATCATAGTTGAAAACTTCCCTAATATGGGAAAGGAAATATTTAATCAAGTCCAGGAAGTACAGAGAGTCCCATACAGGATAAATCCAAGGAGAGACACGCCAAGACAGATATTAATCAAACTGTCAAAAATTAAATACAAAGAAAACATATTAAAACCAGCAATGGAGAAAAAACAACACACAAGAGAATACTCATAAGGTTAACACCTGATCTTTCAGCGAAACTCTGCAAGCCAGAAGGGAGTGTCAGGACATATTTAAAGTGATGAAGGAGAAAAACCTACAACCCAGATTACTCTACAGAGCAAGGATCTCATTCAGATTTGATGGAGAAATTAAAAGCTTTACAGACAAGCAAAAGCTGATAGAGTTCAGCACCACCAAATCAGCTTTACAAAAAATGCTAAAGTATCTTCTCTAGGCAGGAAAAACAAGAGAAGAGAATGACCTATAGTAACAAACCCAAAAATAAAAAGAAAATGGGAATAGGAACATACATATCGATAATTTCCTTAAATGTAAATGGATTAAATGCTCCCACCAAAAGACAAAGACTGGCTGAATGGATACAAAAACAAGACCCATATATATGCTGTCTACAAGACACCCACTTCAGACTTAGGGACACATACAGACAGAAACTGAGGGGATGGAAAAAGGTATTCAATGCACATGGAAACCTAAAGAAAGCTGAAGTAGCAATTCTCATATCAGACAAAATAGACTTTAAAATAAAGACTATTAGAAGAGACAAAGTAGGACACTACATAATGATCAAGGGATCGATCCAAGAAGAAGATATGACAATTGTAAATACTTATGCACCCAACATAGGCTCACCTCAATGCATAAGGCAAATGCTAACAGCCATAAAAGGGGAAATCAACATTAACACAATCAGTAGGGACTTTAACACCACACTTTCACCAATGGACAGATCATCCAAAATGAAAATAAATAAGGAAACACAAGCTTTAAATGATACATTTATCAAGATGGACTTAATTTATATTTAGAGGACATTCCATCCAAAAACAACAGAATACACATTTTTCTCAAGTGCTCATGGAGTATTCTCCAGGATAGATCATATCTTGGGTCACAAATCAAGCCTTGGTAAATTTAAGAAAATTGAAATTGTATCAAGTATCTTTTCCGACCACAATGCTATGAGACTATCAATTACAGGAAAAGATCTGTAAAATATAGAAACACATGGAGGCTAAAGAATACACTACTTAATAATGAAGTGATCACTGAAGAAATCAAAGAGGAAATAAAAAAATACCTAGAAACAAATGACAATGGAGACACGGTGACCGAAAATCTATGGGATGCAGCAGAAGCAGTTCTAAGAAGGAAGTTTATAGCAATACAGTCCTACCTTAAGAAACAGGAAACATCTCGAATAAACAACCTAACCTTGCACCTAAAGCAATTAGAGAAAGAAGAACAAAAAAATCTCAAAGTTAGCAGAAGGAAAGAAATCATAAAAATCAGATCAGAAATAAATGAAAAAGAAATGAAGGACACAATAGCAAAGATAAATAAAACTAAAAGCCGGTTCTTTGAGAGGATAAACAAAATTGATAAACCATTAGCCAGACTCATCAAGAAAAAAAGGGAGAAGACTCAAATCAATAGAATTAGAAATGAAAAAGGAGAAGTAACAACTGATACTGCAGAAATACAAAAGATCATGAGAGATTACTACAAGCAACCCTATGCCAATAAAATGGACAAACTGTAAGAAATGGACAAATACTTAGAAATGCCAACCTGCCAAGACTGAATCAGGAAGAAATAGAAAATATGAACAGACCAATCACAAGCACTGAAATTGAAACTGTGATTAAGAATCTTCCAACAAACAAAAGCCCAGGACCAGATGGCTTTACAGGCAAATTCTATCAAACGTTTAGAGAAGAACTAACACCTATCCTTCTCAAAATCTTCCAAAATATAGCAGAGGTAGGAACTCTCCTAAACCCATTCTACAAGGCCACCATCACCCTGATACCAAAACCAGACAAGGAAGTCACAAAGAAAGAAAACTACAGACCAATATCACTGATGAACATAGAGGCAAAAACCCTCAACAAAATACTGGCAAACAGAATCCAACAGCACATTAAAATGATCATACCCCATGATCAAGTGGAGTTTATTCCAGGAATGCAAGGATTCTTCAATATAAGCAAATCAATTAATGTGATAGACCATATTCACAAATTGAAGGAAAAAACACATATGGTCATCTCTATAGATGCAGAGAAAGCTTTCAACAAAATTCAACACCCATTTATGACAAAAACCCTCCAGAAAGTAGGCATAGAGGGAACTTTTCTCAACATAATAAAGGCCATACATGACAAACCAACAGCCAACATTGTCCTCAATGGTGAAAAACTGAAACCATTTCCTCTAAGATCAGGAACAAGACAATGTTGCCCACTCTCACCACTCTTATTCAACATAGCTTTGGAAGTTTTAGACACAGCAATCAGAGAAGAAAAGGAAATAAAAGGAACCCAAATCAGAAAAGAAGTAAAGCTGTCACTGTTTGCAGATGATATGATACTGTACATAGAGAATCCTAAAGATGCTACCAGAAAACTACTAGAGCTAATCAATGAATTTGGTAAAGTAGCAGGATACAAAATTAATGCACAGAAATCTCTGGCATTCCTATACACTAATGATGAAAAATCTGAACGTGAAAGCAAGAAAACACTCCCATTTACGACTGCAACAAAAAGATTAAAATATCTAGGAATAAACCTACCTAAGGAGACAAAAGACATTTAGGCAGAAAATTATAAGACACTGATGAAAGAAATTAAAGATGATACAAATAGATGGAGAGATATACCATGTTCTTGGATTGCAAGAATCAACACTGTGAAAATGACTCTACTACTCAAAGCAATCTACAGATTCAATGCAATCCCTACCAAACTACCAGTGGCATTTTTCACAGAGCTAGAATAAAAACATTCACAATTTGTATGGAAACACAAAAGACCCCGAATAGACAAAGCAATCTTGAGAAGGAAAAACAGAGCTGGAGGAATCAGGCTTCCTGACTTCAGACTATACTACAAAGCTACAGTAATCAAGAGAGTGTGGTAGTGGCACAAAAACAGATATATAGATCAATGGAACAGGATAGAAAGCCCAGAGATAAACCCATGCACTTATGGTCTCCTTATCTTTGATAAAGGAGGCAGGAATATACAGTGCAGAAAGGACAACCTCTTCAATAAGTGGTGCTGGCAAAACTGGAAAGGTACATGTAGAAGTATGAGATTAGATCACTCCCTAACTCCACACACAAAAATAAGCTCAAAATGGATTAAAGACCTAAATGTAAGGCCCGGTACTATCAAAATGTTAGAGGAAAACATAGGCAGAACACTCTATGACATAAATCACAGCAAGATCCTTTTTGACCCACCTCCTAGAGAAATGGAAATAAAAACAGAAATAGACCAATTGGACCTAATGAAACGTCAAAGCTTTTGCACAGCAGAGGAAACCATAAACTAGACCAAAATACAACCCTCACAATGGGAGAAAATATTTGCAAATGAAGAAACTGACAAAGGATTAGTCTCCAAAACTTACAAGCAGCTCATGCAGCTCAATAATAAGAAACAAATAACCCAATCCAAAAATGGGCAGAAGACCTAAATAGACAATTCTCCAAAGAAGATATACAGACTGCCAACAAACACACGCAAGAATGCTCAACATCACTAATCATTAGAGAAATGCAAATCAAAACTACAATGAGATATCATGTCACACCAGTCAGAATGGCCATCATCAAAAAATCTAGAAACAATAAATGCTGGAGAGGGTGTCAAGAAAAGGGAACACTCTTGCACTGCAGGTGGGAATGTGTATTGGTACAGCCACTATGGAGAAGAGTATGGAGGATCCTTAAAAAAGTACAAATAGAACTACCATATGACCCAATAATCCCACTACTGGGCATATATCCTGAGAAAACCATAATTCATAAAGAGTCATGTACCAAAATATTAATTGCAGCTGTATTTACAATAGCCCAGAGATGGAAACAACCTAAGTGCCCATCATTAGGTGAATGGATAAAGAAGATGTGGCACATATATACAATGGAATATTACTCAGCCTTAAAAAGAAATGAAATTGAGCTATTTGTAATGAGGTGGATGGACCTAGAGTCTGTCATACAGAGTGAAGTAAGTCAGAAGGAGAAAGACAAATACCGTATCCTAACACATATATATGGAACTTAAGAAGGAAAAAAAAATGTCATGAAGAACCTAAGGGTAAGAGGAATAAAGACACAGACCTACTATATAATGGACTTGAGGATATGGGGAGGGGCAATGGTAAGCTGTGACAGAGTGAGAGAGTGACATGGACATATATACACTACCAAACGTAAAATAGATAGCTAGTGGGAAGCAGTTGCATAGTGCAGGGAGATCAGCTCAGTGCTTTGTGACCACCTAGAGGGGTGGAATATGGAGGGTGAGAGGGAGGGAGGTGCAAGAGGGAAGAGATATGTGAACATATGTATATGTATAACTGATTGACTTTGTTATAAAGTAGAAACTAACTTACCATTGTAAAGTAATAATACTCCAATAAAGATGTAAAAATAAATAAATAGATAAAGTATTATTGATATGTTAAGAGAAAAGAGAAAATTAAATCATATAAAATGCCCAGTATAAAATGTTCCATTAAAACCAGAAGAGGTAAAATAAGAGGGGAAATGGAGATAAAGAAATAAAAACAAGTGCAACAAATAGAAAACTTACAAATATTATAGATATTAATTCAATGATATCAATAATAACTTACAATGTGAATGGACTAAATACACCAATTAAAAGATAGAGATAATCTGAATGGATAAAAATAAGAAACTCACCTTAAAAATAGAGATGCATTTTAAGAGTTAAGGGATGGCAAAAGATATACTGAATATAATCATAAAATGTTTTTACATAGTAAGAGCTCAATGAATGGTAGTTATGATTATTTTTTGCATTTTTTGTTGCTGTTTCCAAACTTGGAGCTCCTAGAGGGCCAGGACCTAATCTACTTCTTCTCTGCCTCCCCAGTACCTGGCATAGAGCAAGTGGGGAAGAAATGATAGCTAGTGGGAAGCAGCTGCTTCACACAAGGAGATCAGCTCGGTGCTTTGTGACCATCTAGGGAGGTGGGATAGGGAGGGTGGGAGGGAGACAAAAGAGGGAGGGGATATGGGGATATATATATATATATACATATAGCTGATTCAGTTTGTTGTACAGCAGAAACTAACACAACATTGTAAAGCAATTATACTCCAATAAAGATGTTAAAAAATTAGTTCCTTAAATTGAACAAATGTTACATTAAAAATAAAGAGATAAATTGACCAAAAAATGGATTAAGTGACTACTCTGTGCCAGACTTTGTTTGGGAACAAGAGAGGTGATTTAGATTCAACGTCTGTCCTTGAATAGCTCACAGTCAAATGGAGAAGATGGACTTTCACTCTTTCAATAGATATTTATCTGTAAGTCTATAGTTAAAAGAACAGTCTGATACGTTTTTCACATTTTGACACCTTTGAAATTTGGAGGTATCTTGAGACCAGTGGTGACTTAGCAGTATGTTGTAATTTAATTGACGATATGTGTTTTTCCTCTGTGTTACATAAAATTATGATGTGATTTCAGTCAGTGTCATCTTAGATTTGATGAAATATGACAATAGATTATGTCAAGGCCTTCAACAACCTTAAGCCATGGGGTTTTTTTATGAGAAAACTGAAGTTTTGAGAGGTTAAGTAATTTGTTCAAGGTCACACAGCTGGTAAGTAGCAAGTCATTGTGCCTGTAAAACTCCTTTTCTTTCTCTTTCACAAGAACTCTTCAAGAACTGAGTAAGCATTCAATATCACATTGGAATAAGAGAATGAGTGAGTAATAGTAAATGTCAGCCTTTTAAATAAAGTGTTTGGTGATATTTGATTGCTGTTCAGTAGAAATATGTGAGCCTTATATATAATTTTAAATTTTCTGGTGACTACATTTTTTAAAAGTTTAAAAAGTGAAATTAATTTTAATAATACATTTATTTTATCTATTATATCCAACATGCTATCATCTCAACATGTAGTCAGTTTAAAAACATTATTAGTGAAATAATTTACAATCCTTTTTTTCACACTAACTCCTTGAAAATGCAGTATATATGTTTATAGTTATAGCACATCTCAATTTGGAATAGACACATTTTAAGTGTTCAATAGCCACATATGGCTAATAGGTACCTCATCAGACAGTTCAAGTCTAGAACATCAGGAAGGTCTAGCAAGCCTATCTTGAGACCGTTTTTTTTAATTTGGCTATTAAAATGATTCCCTTTTCTCTCTCCCCACAAGTGCCTCAGCGTTAGGAGATTTTTATTTATTTTTACTTTCTATATTTTATTTTTAACTTATTACAGAAAATTTCTAACATATAAAAACATAGAGAGAATAAAATAATAAGCTCCCATATATGTATAAGTTTTCTGCTCATATTGCTCTACCTCTTCTCCATGTATTTTCTTCCAGGAATATTTTAAGAAAACCCCAGACAACTTATGACTAAATCCATAAATATTTCAGAATTCATTTCGAACAGGAAAACACTGTGATTTAAACATAACCTACATACGGTCATCATTAGAGTCTTTCTTACATTCTTATCCAACCATTCCCTACTGCTTGGTGCACGGCCTTGGCAGGCAGGATTGGAGATAAAGAAGATGCAATGATCTTGGCTAGTCATTTAATCTCTTTGAGCTTCAGTTTCTTCATCTGTAAAATGGAGATAAGGTAGCTATGACACTGAATTGTTGTGAGTATTCAATGAGATAACCCCAGGTAGAGCTGTAAGTATAGTGTCTGGTGCATAGTGTGAGCTTATTGAACCCCAAGATGGTAAAAGGGAAGTATGAACTAATATAGACTAGAGTAGGTTGGTAACTTTAATTTTTCCATGTACTACGTTTTATTAATGCAGCCTATCACTGCCTTAGCTTTCGTGGCAGTCATCTCGTTATTGAGCCAAGGAATTCACTGCCAATTTTCAGAACTGCTGCTGCTGAGTCCTGACTTTGCATCTGGTGATTGTACCTGTACTCTTATCCTCTAGCAAATCTACCCTTTTTTGCTCAGGTCTTTATTGTCTCACACTTGGATGATTGTACAGTCTCCTAACAGGTCTCCCTGACACCATTCTAGACTTCCTCCTTTCTGCTGGCTTTGAGGTTTCCAGACTCTGAGAGAATGGCCAACTCTTCTCCAGCTCCCTCAGGAATCTGAAATAAGCAGGAATAACGGTGGAAGGACTGAGATAAAAGATGATCCCTCCACCACCCCAGGCATTTTATGGAGAAGGGACAGGCTCTTCTAACTGGTTTTCCTGTTTCCAGGTGAAATAGGAGGGAAAGGGGCAGGACACAACCTCTAAAAGAATGACATATTCCTTGAGGATACGACATAAACTGGTTAGAACCAACTAGGTCCAAGATGGTGGAAGATTCGACTTCCAGAGGACCTTGAGCCTCATTGTAATACATTAGCATCTAAATGACACACCTGCCAGCACTATGACAGTTCTGAGGCCAACCATTAAAAAGCCAAAAGGTGGGTGGTGGCTCAATTCCTGGAAATCCCAGCCCCTTCCCCCAAATAGTTGGAATAATCCTCCCACTGATTAGCCTATGAAATTACCCAGCCCATAAAAACTAACCACGCCATATTTCAGGACCTCTTGACTTCTAAAATGACCCACACTCTGTCTGTGGAGTGTGTTTCTCTTTAAATAAATCCACTTCTTACCTGTCACTTTGTCTCTCACTGAATTTTTTCTGCAATGAAACATCAAGAAACTGAGCTTCATTAAGTCCTGAGACCAGGAATTGATTTCAATTAAAAGACAGTGGGTTCAAGTCCCAATCTGGGTTCTGACTGGGTTCTAATCCCGACACGTGGGTTCAAGTCCCATCTGCGGTGCACAGTTTCACAGGTGCTCCCCTTCAACTTACCCTCCAGCAGCCACCAGTGTGATCCTTGTAACAGAGATTCACATGTCACTCCCTTTCTCAAAACCCTTTAGAGACTCCCCTTATCCTATAGAATAAAGTCTAACTTCTGCACACGGCACTCAAGTCCCTCTGGGGTCTGGTCAAACACTCTAGGGGTTTCCCATCTCATTAAGAGTAAAAGTAAAAGTCATTATGGTAGCCTATAAGACCCTACATGCTCTACCCCCACCTCTGCCCCATAAACCTTATCTCTCTGACCTCATGTTTAACTATCTACCCTACCTCATTCTGCTTCAAGTATACCAGTCTTCCTACTTATTCCTTGAATCTAAGTGTGTCCTCACTTTGAGATCTTTGTACTTGTAACTCCCTTTGCCTGGAACTCTCTACCCCCAGATATTCACGTGGCTCTCTTCCTAACTTTTTTCAGATATTTATTCAAATACTACCTTCTCAGGTTTGCATTTTATTTAAAATTACATCTCCCATCCCCACACATCTCATCATTTTCCATTCTTTATTTTCCACTATAGCATTTAATATATACAATTTTTGTTTTTATTATTTGTCTCCTTCTACTGGAATGTAAGTCGCATGAAGGCAGTGATTTTTACCTGTTGTTTACTGTCATATCCCTGACACTCCCTCAACCTTCCCGTCTGGATGTAGTCTTCCCCATCTCAATGCAGTGCTCTGTATTTATCCTTGTGATAGCACTCATCACACTGGACTATTATTTTCTCTCTCCTTGTCTGTCTCCCACAGTAGTTCTAGAGCTCCTTGCAAGGTTTGCACTGTGTCAGCGTCTATTGTCTAATTGAATTTTACAGGTGTGTTTTGCAGCTGAGGTGTAGGACTTTGAACTTGAATAAGATAAATGCATCTTGTTAGCTGTGGCCCTGGGCCCCAGTCGACACACACCCTCTTTGGACTGAGGATGCCCTCCTGGACTCCTGCCCCTGATCCCACCTTTATCTAGCTTCTTAGTGTTTGTGACTTTGTTTGGCATGCTCTCTAGTTCAACAAGACAATTGATGAAATTATTGGGCAGGATATTAAGGTAGAGTTGAGGGTGGGGGAATGCCTTGTGGCAAACTACCAAGGATATCATCTGAAAGGACTCTATTCTATTCCTAAATGCTGTATAAGTGCACTCATGTAGTCATTCCAGGCATACCTGCCTGAACTAGTCTTTACATTGGTCTTTGCTATTTTCTTGGATTGTCCATAGCTAAGCAGAGTCTTGACCCATCCACCACATACACACATACCCTCTGACCTTCAATACTATTGTCCCAGTCACACAAGATATTCAGAGGCCTGAGGAGCTGCAACACCAAGACATGTAAGTTCATCATATATTGTCAGAGACTTACTAAGTCCTAGGACCTGTGAGGCGTAGCCTGGGAGCTTTTGAGGGGAGGCACTTTATCTTATTCATCTCTCTATCCCTAAAATCTGGTAAGAGCTTGGCATAAAATAGACACTTATCAGGTGATTAATGATAAAGGGATGAGTGAATGAATAAACCAATAAACAAAGTTGCTCACAGTCTAGAATACAAGAGTAGCAAATAAAACTATTTGTTAGAACAATTTACCAAAAAAACATCAGTGTCTAGAAGCCAGGGACCAAAACTAGAAAACCATGGTAAGATTCTAGAGTCCATGTGCCTTTTCCACTCTTATTTTCTTTTTTACACACTTCCATTATCCTGAAGAAATTATCAAGAAATGACTCAAAGCTCAAAAAGAAACCTAATGTTGTTGAGGATATGGTAAGATGAACACTCTTGATTCTGTTAGGAAGAGTATAAATACCTTCTGGAAAGCAGTCCTGGCTCAGCAGTTCCATCTCCAGGAACTGAACCTAAGGAGAGAAGCAGGCTATTAGACTACAAGCTTCAGAATGGCAGGAACTTAGTCTGTTTTGTCCATCATATTTTGTTAGAGCTTAGCATGATAAGTACCTGTAAACATTCAACCAATATTTGTTGAATAAATGAAAGTTAAAAAACATGTGTTTTATGCACAAGGATATTCATTATGATGTTTACACCGTTGAAAAATTAGAAGCAACCTAAATATCCTCCAAAGAGTGGTATCTATGGAATACCATGTATAGAAATTAGCAATGGCACTAATTTATATATAAATAAAATTGTGTGTGTGTGTGTGTGTGTTTATGTGTCTGTTTGAGGAGATTTTCAACAAAATGGCAAAAAGTGGGTTATGTCTGAATAGTAGGATTTTAAGAATTTTGAAATTTCTTCTTTATTTTTATGCTGTATATGTATTCTTTTAAAATAAGATATTAGCCCACAGGTAACTTTAACTCAATGGCAAAAATTGAAAGCGTTTCCTCTAAGATCAGGAATAAGACAAGGATATTCACTCTCATCACTCTTATTCAATAAAGTACTGGAAACCCTAGCTAGAGTGGTTAAGCAAGAAAAATACATTTAAAAATTGAAATAAGAAAGGAAGAAGTAAAATTATCACAATTTGAAAATTATATGTTTTTTTATATAGAAAATCCCAAAGACCCAATCAAAAAACTGTTGGAACTAATCAATGAATTCTAGTAAAGTTGCAGGATATAAAACCAGCATACAGAAATCAGTTGCATTTCTATGCACTGATAATGAAATATCTGAACAAGAAATAGAGAAAATTACCCCATTCACAATAGGATCAAAACCAATAAAATATGTAGGAATAAATTTAACCAAGGAGATGAAAGATCTGTAAAACAAAACTACAAGACTTTGTTGAAAGAAATCAAAGAAGAAACAAACAAATGGAAAAACATCCCATGTTCATAGATTGCAAGAATTAAAATTGTTAAAATGTCCATACCACCCAAAGCCATCTGTAGATTTAATGCAATTCTCATCAAAATAATAAAATTTTTCACAGAGATAGAAAAAAGAATTCTAAAATTTGTATGGATCCACAAAACATCATGAAGCAATCCTGAAGAGAAAGAACAAAACCAGAGTTATCACACTTCCTGTTATTTCAAACTATACTACAAAAGTATAGTAAAAAGAACAGTACAGTATTGACATGAACATAGACACATAGACCAATGGAACAGAATAAAGAACTCAGAATTAAACCCCTGCATGTGTGGTCACCTAATATTCCACAAAGCAGCCAAGAACACTTAATGGGGAAAGGATAGTGTCTTCAATGAAAAGGGTTGGGAAATCTGGATAAATACATGCAGAACACTGAAACTGGACTCCTATCTTGCACCACTTACAAAAATTAACTAAAATGGATCAAAGATTAAACATGAGACCTGACACCCTAAAACTACTGGAAGAAAACGTAAGGAAGAAGCTCCTTGATGTTAGTCTCGGCAATGATTTTTCTGGATGATACAGAAGCACAAACAACAGAAGAAAAAAATCAGCAAATGTGAATACATCAAACTTAAAAGCTTCTGGGAATGCAAATTGGTACAGCTACTTTGGAGAATGGTGTGGAGGTCCCTTAAAAAGCTACAAATAGAGTTACTATATGATCCTGCAATCCAACTCCTGGGCATATATCCAAAGAAAACTATAATTCGAATAGATACATGCACCCCAATATTCATTGCAGCACTATTTACAATAACCAAGACATGGAAGCAACCTAAATGTCCATCAACAGAGGAATGGATAAAAAAGATGTGAGATATATATATATATATATATATATATATATATATATATATACACACACACACACATACACACACACACACGCACACACACAGACAATGGAATACTACTTGGTCATAAAAAAGAAAGAAAGAATGTCATTTTCAGCAACATGAATGGACCTAGAGATTATCATATAAAGTGAAGTAAGCCAGGCAGAGAAAGAAACATATATGATATCGCTTATATGTGGAATCTAAAAAAAAAAATAATGATACAAATGAGCTTATTTACAAAATGGAAATAGACCCATGGACATAGAAAGCAAACTTATGGTTACCAAAGGGGAAAGCAACCTACAGAATAGGAGAAGATTTTTGCAAACCATATATCAGATAAGGGGTTAATATCCAAAATAAATAAAGAATTCATACAACTCAGCAGCAACAACAACAAAAATCAAGCAATCTTATTTTAAAAATGGGCAGAAGAACTAACTAGACATTTTTCCAAAGAAGACATTCAAAGGGCCAACAGGTACACGAAAAGCTGCTCAGCATCACTAATCATCAGGGAAGTGCAAATCAAAATCATGAGATCACCTGTTAGAATGGCTATCATTAAGAAGACAAGAGATAACATGTATTGAGCAGGATGTGGAGAAAAGGGAAACCTGTGCACTACGGGTGGGAATGTAAACTGGTGCAGCCACTATGAAAAACTGTATGAAGGTCCCTTAAAATATTAAAAATATAACTACCATATGATCCAGCTATTCTACTTCTGGATATGTACCCAAAGGAAATGAAAACAGGTTATTGAAGAGATACGTGCACTCCTGTGTTTACTGCACCCTTACTGACAATAGCCAAGATACAGAAATACCCTAAGTGCCCAAAAATGGATGAAAAGATAAAGAAGATGTTGTATACATAGTAAAAATTGAATATTTTTCAGGCACAAGAAAGGACATCCTGCCATTTGTAACAACATAGCTGGACTTTGAGCACATCATGCCAAGTGAGATAAGTCAGACAAAGACTGTGCAATATCATTTATATGTGGAATATATAAAAGTCAATGTCATAAAAGCAGAAAGTAAAATGGTGATTACCAGGGGATGAGGGGATAGGATATATGTTGTTTAGGAATACAAACTTGTAACAAGTAGTAAATAAGCTCCAAAGATCTAATGCAGTATAGTGAGTATAGACCACAATATTGTATTGTAATAATCAAACTTGCCAAGAGACTAGAAATTAATTATTCCAACCACTAAAAGGAAATGATAATTATGTACTGTAATAGAGGTACAATCATATTACAATATAAAATGTATCAAGTTAACATGGTGTATACGTCAAATTTACATAATGTTATATTTTAAATATATTTTTTAAAAGTTAAAATAAGGTATTAACATAAAAGGAAATAAGCTGTTTAGGGGGCTGATAAAAAGATAAGGATAGGGATAACACATCCCTTACAGCAATCAGTCTTTTGTCCAAGTGTGTCATAGATGAGGCTGGTTTTATAGAGGAAAAAAACAAGCTGAGTGCTCAGGCCAGCCCTTCTGTGGTAGAAAAGGGGTACTAGACTTAGCCAACTGGAGGCAAATTAAACCTGACAACTCCTGAGCCATCAGAAGAGTTATGTTGGTACGCTGGTCTGCCCTTGCTTGGCCTGACATCCTAGAGCCTGATCCCTGGCAGTCAACTGGAGATCTTACTCTATCCACTGTTGAATGAGTCAGCTAATGCATGGGGTTCTCCCTGACAGAGTCTATGCTGGGGGAGAGGTGACCATTGGAGCTGCATTCTCAGCTAAGGTTGTGTAGGTGCTCACTGATCAAGGTCATTTTCATACCACACGCCTTGAGAACTGTCCCCTGGAATAACTGGAGAATATAGCCCCCACCCTCCTAAAGGAGTGAATGAGGAACTTGATGCCTCAACAGAATAGCAAAACAGCCTTACGCAGAGACAGGAAAGAAGATCACTGCTAAAATTTGAAAAATGAGAGGGAGAGGGGATATATTTCAAGCTGCAGAGTTAGGCTCCAAAATGATGTCTATAGGCTGAACTAAGAGGTTGAACCTAACCATATGATTGACAGTTAGAAATGGAGAATCCTGTTCTTGGGTGCAAAAAACCAACTGGCTATACACAGGATGGAAGATACTGCCCTGTACACAGTTCACAGGAAAAGGGCTAAAAACTTTTCCTAATAGGCATCACCAGTGCAATGCAAAAAATCTCTAATGGGAACTCAGGCTGTATTAATATAAATATAGTGTTGGATCAAGGTAAGTAACAATACCTTTCCACTCTTCCCTGGTTAGTCCCTTACTAAAGGGCTGTATTCAGCTCTGAATATCATACATTTAAGGGGTCATATGTGAGATGTGTCCAGAAGGAACTGAGCAGTCAGGAGAGGGAGCCAAAAGACATAGGGCTGTGGCTTTTCATGCTGGAGAAGAGAACACTTAAGGGAAGTGGTCTCTGCCTTCATACCTCTAAGGAGCTGTCAAGGGCAGAGAGAGAAGATGGGTTCAGGAAACCCCAGAAGGCAGAGTTAAGACCCATGGGTGGAAGCCATAAGGAGACCAATTTCAGCTCAACAGAAGGAAGAACTTTCTGAGTGGACTATGTATGTAACAACTTGTCATTATATGGAGTGAGCTCCTTGTCATGGGAGATTTCAGGAAAAGTCTAGACAATTTCTTTTTTCGAATGTTGCAGAGGAGAACCACGTATCAGTTAAGGGGCATAGACATAGTCTAGGTGGCTTCTTTGCCTTCCCCCAACTGTGTGCCTAGTTTTCTGGGTACTGTGCAGCTGTGAATTTCCCATGTATAGGCCCAGACATAGTCTGTTTAGCAGTTCATAGAGGCTGAGATACCAACTTCTGTCTCAGAAGTTTCTGTGGGATGATCCACAGGCTTTCCTCTGGGAGTTCAGAAGTTTATGTGCTGACTTACATACTGATGAAGTTGCTTTGCCATTCGGAATTACCAAAATATCTTCTACAAAATGTTTCTCTGAATGAGAGCTGGGAACCAGAGAAAGACAGAGAGAAAAATAGAGAAATGTTTTGATTAGGTCACCCAGAAAGGGCAGACTGAGAGGAGACACATGGGATGGGATGGGAGACTGGCAGACAGACAAGTAATACAAGCACAACTTGCACAGAGGGTGAGGCAGATAAGGAGGGGAGTGGGGAGTGAACAGAAGGGGCCAGGTTTCTTAAACTGAACATTCATTTGACTCTCATTACACTGACAAAGCTCTCAGTCTCGTGCTTAGCAGTTAGCCTTTGAATTTCCCAGAGCTTCATAAGTATCAATTACTTCTGAATTCATTCTACCAAAGGAAGCTCAATTGCCAATAAATCTGCCATGTATGCTTCTTGGAGTTAGATCTTTGTTTTACATGAGGAGAAAACAGCACCTCCCACTTCCACCCATGCAAGGATCTTACCATCCAGGGGAGGCAGATACAGGTCTAGACTGACATAACCTCCTGACTTCCTTCACCAGCTCCCAGCCTGGTCCTTGTACATTGTCACCAACCTTACAACCAGGAATGCCACAACCTCACCTTGGCATGGGGTGGGGAGAATGAGTAGTAGCTATGAAGGCAGGCCAAGGAGACGGACAGGTATTCAGCTATCCCACATATTTGCCAGGCTCAGCACATGAAAAGCCCAAGAGAATTCTCAAGGTGAGAATTTCCTATAAATTGGGCACTCCCATTTATTCTCTTATTTAATCCTCATTCATTTATTCAACAGCTTTTCACTGAAAACACACAAAAATCAAACACTCTTCTAGGTGCTGGGCATACAGAAAGGAATGAGGCAGCCAAAGATCCCTGTCCTCATGGAGCCAACATTCCAATAGGAAATTGGGAAAACAATAACAAAGGAATTATAAAGTATGCAAGAGTGAGAAATGCTATGAAAGAAATGTAAAGCTTGAAAAAAGGAATTAAGAGTGCCCAGTGCCCAGATATAAAATATCTGAGCATTGAGACGTGACTTGCCTAAAGTCGTCACGCTGGCAAGTGCTGCATCTGGTACTGAAACCAAGTTTGTGGGACTCTTTCCTTTTTGCCATACTGCCTCCAAGGACACATAGCTAAGTAGCTGAGAACTAGAGGGTTGACCTGGTGGCAGGGGTGAGAGTGTCCTGTATTAGGCATGAGATTAGGAAGAAGACTCCAGTGAGGCCTAAGAAACCCACTAGTCTAACAGTTTTGCCTGCTGACCAGAGCTTCAAAATGAGACTTCCAGCATTACCCCAGAGAAGCCAAAAGACAGTCAGGAGAAGTGTAGCATGATAGAGAGAGCTAGGATTCATATGTACTTGGGGTACAGTTCTAGTTCCTTAAGTTCTTGTGATGACAGGTCTATCCCTCTTCCTCTCTGGGTCATAGAACCTCATTTGTGTCATCAAGGAGTTAGACTTGATGAATTTTCTAAGATCTCTTCCCCCTCTGATGTTTCATGGGCCACTAAGCTTAGTAATAGAAGAGAGCCAGTTACTCAGAAAATTCTGTAAGATTCTTTAGTTAGTATGGTTCTCCCATGACCCAGAAGTGAGTAACACTAACACGCAAGTTCCTTGATGCTCACTTTTAGGGAAGGCAAAAAAAAAAGGAAGGAGATGAGGAGATTGTGTTCAAATTCACAGGTAAACTCCAAATGGGCATATGGAGTAGAACCCAAGGAAGCTAAGTCAGTCATAATGTCAGGAGAAGTAAGCAGATCCTGGAGTCAAAGGAAAGTAGGAAGGGGAGGCCTCAGCCAGACAAGGATAAGGCATTCTGGTAACTTCCCCAGCAGACTCCTAGATTTTCTGACCATATTCTCCTCACACTCTCCTTTCTAGCCCATCCTACCACCTGCAAATACAGTCTGGGCTGCACTTGCTGCCCAGCTCTAGCTTAGCACTGTCATCACATTTTGTCCCTCTATGTGCCCAGGGAACTGCAGTTTGAAGAGAAAGGTTTAATAGATTATTACATAGTGTAAAGTAATGAGTCCTTCTCAGGGACTCATTTGTAACTTTAAGGGTTTGGAATGTTTCTTAACTTTTTGTGGGATCATAGATTTCTGAGAATCTGATGCCACAATTTTGAATATAATTTTAGGTGACTCATGGACCCCTAGGCTAAGAATTCCTGCCTGATAGCTAAGGGCTTTTTCAGCTCTAAGTCTGTGGTTCTGTGATCTGGGCATGAGGCCAAGGTCTGCCTGCCCCTTCCGGAGGAAGAGGAGGAGGAATCCACCTTCCAAATATATCTCTTGGCCTGTGTTTCCAGCTGCTTTTGGCTTTAATGCATGACACTATGGGGCTATGGGGATTTCTTGCTTCTCCCACAAGGCCTTTAACTGAGTAACAAAGATAAAGCCAGGGTGCTAGAGTACCCTTCAAAACCCCATGCCTCTGAGCTCCCTTCTTAGGGCCTCTTAGGTCCCAGCCTAAAATTAATGGCAGGAGTAGGAGGGCCTCTGATGTAGACAATAAATGACTCTTCCAGGAAGACTGGTTTGCACTGCCTGGTGGCAAGGCTTTTCCAGACCGTAGAGTCCTCTGGTGGCTGTGAACATGTAAAGGACTTTAGCTAAAATACACAAGCATTAATAGAAGTATAGGGATAGGAACCAGCCGGTAGCAAATCTAAGGGAAGTTCCACAAGGTGTCTGGATTTAGTCCATAGCTACTGTTATAAAGCAAGCTCAGAATTTGGGCTGTGGGGAATGAGACATGGAGGCTGTACTACCAGCACATTCTGAAGTTAGCCGGAGCAACTACTGACTTTCAGCCCTGGAGGCATCATCACTGATTCTAGAGAAACTCCTCTTTTGCAGCTTCTTGTCATTCTTACACTGGAACCCTGAAGTAGAGCTCCCTTATTATGATTTTGCCAATATATTAGGCATGAGTAAGGAGAGGGAGGTCACAATGGATAGTCAGGCCTCCAGCAACAATGAGGACTAGTGCTCCCTCCCCAGGATCAAGGAAAATCTCATATCTTCTCCTTTTTATTTTAACATCTTTATTGGAGGATAATTGTTTTACAATGTTGTATTAGTTTCTGCTGTATAAGAAAGTGAATCAGCTATATGTATACATATATCCCCATATCCCATCACTCTTGCATCTCCCTCTGACCCTCCCTATCCTACCCCTCTAGGTGGTCACAAAGCACCAAGATGATCGCCCTGTGTTATGCAACTGCTTCCCATTAGCTATCTATTTTATATTTGGGAGTGTATATATGTCAGTGCTACTCTTTCACTTCATCCCAGGTCACACTTCTGCCTCCCTGTATCCTCAAGTCCACTGTCTATCTCTGCATCTTTTTTCCTGTCCTGCTGCTATGTTCATCAGAACCATATTTAATTTATTTTAGATTATATATATATATATATATATATATATATATATATATATATTAGCATACAGTATTTGTTTTTCTCTTTCTGACTTCGCTCTGTATGATACACACTAGGTCTTTCCTCATCACTACAAATAACTCAATTTCATTTCTGTTTATGGCTGAGTAATATTCCATTGTATATATGTTCCACATCTTTATCTATTCATCTGTTGATGGACAGTTAGGTTGCTTCCATATCCTGGCTATTGTAAGTAGAACTGCAATGAGCACTGTGGTACATGACTCTTTTTGAATTATGGTTTCTCACGGTATATGCCCAGTAGTGGGATTGCTGTATCATACGGTAGTTCTACATTTAGTTTTTTAAGGAACCTCCATACTGTTCTCCGTAGTGGCTGTATCAATTTACATTCCCACCAACATGCAAGAGGGTTCCCTTTTCTCCACACCCTCTCCAGTATTTATTGTTTCTAGATTTTTTGATGATGGTCATTCTGACTGGTGTGAGATGATATCTCATTGAAGTTTTGATTTGCATCTCTCTCATGATTAATGATGTTGAGCATTCTTTCATGTGTTTTCTGGCAATCAGTATATCTTCTTTGGAGAAATATCTATTTAGGTCTTCTCCCCATTTTTGGATTGGGTTGTTTGTTTTTTTGATATTGAGCTGCATGAGCTGCTTGTAAATTTTGGAGATTAATCCTTTGTCAGTCACCTCATTTGCAAATATTTTCTCCCATTCAGAAGGTTATCTTTTCATCTTGTTTATGGCTTCCGTTGCTGTGCAAAAGCTTTGAAGTTTCATTAGGTCCCATTTGTTTATTTTTGTGTTTTTTTCCATTTCTCTAGGTGGTGGTACAAAAAGGACCTTGGTGTGGTTTATGTCATAGAGTGTTCTATGTTTTCCTCTAAGTGACTGATAGTGTCTTACATTTAGGTCTTTAACCCATTTTGAGTTTATTTTTGAGTATGGTGTTAGGGAGTTTTCTAATTTCATTCTTTTACATGTAGCTGTCCAGTTTTCCCAGCACCACTTATTAAAGAGACTCTCTTTCCTCCATTGTATATTCTTGCCTCCTTTCTCAAAGATAAAGGAACCATATGTGTGTGGGTTTATCCATGTGCTTTCTATCCTGTTCCATTGATCTATATTTCTGTTTTACTGCCAGTACCATACTGTCCTTATTATTGTAGCTTTGTAGTATAGCCAGAAGTCAGGGAGCCTGATTCCTCCAGCTCCTTTTTTTCTCAAGATGCAGGGTATTTTGTGTTTCCACACAAATTGTGAAATTTTTTGTTCTAGTTCTGTGAAAAATGCCAGTGGTAGTTTGATAGGGATTGCATTGAATCTGTAGATTGCTTTGGGTAGTAGAGTCATTTTCACAATGTTGATTCTTCCATCCAAGAACATGGTATATCTCTCTATCTATTTGTATCATCTTTAATTTCTTTTATCAGTGTTTTATAATTTTCTGCATACAGGTCTTTCGTATCCTTAGGTAGGTTTATTCCTAGATATTTTATTCTTTCTGTTGCAATGGTAAATGGGAGTGTTTTCTTGATTTCACTTTCAGATTTTTCATCATTAGTATATAGGAAAGCCAGAGATTTCTGTGGATTAATTTTGTATCCTGCTACTTTACCAAATTCATTGATTAGCTCTAGTAGTTTTCTGGTAGCATCTTTAGGATTCTCTATGTATAGTATCATGTCATCTGCAAACAGTGACAGCTTTACTTATTCTTGTCCAATTTGGATTCCTTTTATTTCCTTTCCTTCTCTGATTGCTGTGGCTAAAACTTCCAAAACTATGTTGAATAAGAGTGGTGAGAGTGGGCAACCTTGTCTTGTTCCTGATCTTAGTGGAAATGCTTTCAGTTTTTCACCATTGAGGATGATGTTTGCTGTGGGCTTGTCATATATGGCCTTTATTATGTTGAGGAAAGTTCCCTCTATGCCTACTTTCTGGAGGGTTTTTATCATAAATGGGTGTTGAATTTTGTCGAAAGCTTTCTCTGCATCTATTGAGATGATCATATGGATTTTCTCCTTCAATTTGTTAATATGGTTTATCACATTGATAGATTTGCATATATTGAAGAATTCTTGCATTCCTGGAATAAACCCCACTTGATCATGGTGTATGATCCTTTTAATGTGCTGTTGGATCTGTTTGCTAGTATTTTGTTGAGGATTTTTGCATCTATGTTCATCAGTTATATTGGCCTGTAGTTTTCTTTCTTTGTGACATCCTTGTCTGGTTTTGGTATCAAGTTAATGGTGGCCTCGTAGAAGGAATTAGGGCATGTTCCTCCCTCTGCTATATTTTGGAAGAGTTCGAGAAGGATAGGTGTTAGCTCTTCTCTAAACGTTTGATAGAATTCACCTGTGAAGCCATCTGGTCCTGGGCTTTTGTTTGTTGGAAGATTTTTAATCACAGTTTCAATTTCAGTGCTTGTGATTGGTCTGTTCATATTTTCTATTTCTTCCTGATTCAGTCTTGGCAGGTTGTGCATTTCTAAGAATTTGTCCATTTCTTCCAGATTGTCCATTTTATTGGCATAGAGTTGCTTGTAGTAATCTCTCATGATTTTTTTTATTTCTGCAGTGTCAGTTGTTACTTCTCCTTTCTCATTTCTAATTCTATTGATTTGAGTCTTCTCCCTTTTTTTCTTGATGAGTCTGGCTAGTGGTTTATCTATTTTGTTTATCTTCTCAAAGAACCAGCTTTTAGTTTTGTTCATCTTTGCTATCGTTTCCTTCATTTCTTTTTCATTTATTTCTGATCTGATTTTTGTGATTTCTTTCCTTCTGCTAGCTTTGGGGCTTTTTTGTTCTTCTTTCTCTAATTGCTTGAGGTGCAAGGTTAGGTTGTTTATTCAAGATGTTTCCTGCTTCTTAAGGTGGGCTTATATTGCTCTAAACTTCCCCCTTAGAACTGCTTTTGCTGCATCCCATAGGTTTTGGGTCGTTGTGTCTCCATTGTCATTTGTTTCTAGGTATTTTTTTATTTCCTCTTTGATTTCTTCAGTGATCACTTCATTATTAAGTAGTGTATTGTTTAGACTCCATGTGTTTGTATATTTTACAGATCTTTTCCTGTAATTGATATCTAGTCTCATGGCGTTGTGGTCAGAAAAGATACTTGATACAATTTCAGTTTTCTTAAATTTACCAAGGCTTGATTTGTGACCCAGGATGTGATCTATCCTGGAGAATATTCCATGAGCACTTGAGAAAAATGTGTATTCTGTTGTTTTTGGATGGAGTGTCCTATAAATATCAATTAAGTCCATCTTGTTTAATGTATCATTTAAAGCTTGTGTTTCCTTATTTCTTTTCATTTTGGATGATCTGTCCATGGGTGAAAGTGGGGTGTTAAAGTCCCCTACTATGAATGTGTCACTGTCAATTTCCCCTTTTATGGCTGTTAGTATTTGCCTTATGTATTGAGGTGCTCCTATGTTGGGTGCATAAATATTTACAATTGTTATATCTTCTTCTTGGATCGATCCCTTGATCATTATGTAGTGTCCTTCTTTATCCCTTTTAATAGTCCTTATTTTAAAGTCTATATTGTCTGATATGAGAATGGCTACTCCAGCTTTCTTTTGGCTTCCATTTGCATGGAATATCTTTTTCCATCCCCTTACTTTCAGTCTGTATGTGTCTCTAGGTATGAGGTGGGTGTCTTGTAGACAGCATATATAAGGGTCTTGTTTTTGTATCCATTCAGCCAATCTGTGTCTTTTGGTGGGAGCATTTAGTCCATTTACATTTAAGGTAATTATCGATATGTATGTTCCTATTCCCATTTTCTATATTGTTTTGGGTTCGTTATTATGGGTCGTTTCCTTCTCTTGTGTTTCTTATCTAGAGAAGTTCCTTTAGCATTTGTTGTAAAGCTGGTTTGGTGGTGCTGAACTCTCTCAGCTTTTGCTTGTCTGTAAAGGTTTTAATTTCTCCATCAAATCTGAATGAGATCCTTGCTGAGTAGAGTAGTCTTGGTTGCAGGTTTTTCTCCTTCATCACTTTCAGTATGTCCTGCCACTCCCTTCTGGTTTGTAGGGTTTCTGCTGAGAGATCAGCTGTTAACCTTATGGGGATTCCCTTGTGTGTTATTTGTTGTTTTTCCCTTGCTGCTTTTAATGTGCTTTCTTTGTATTTAATTTTTGATAGCTTGATTAATATGTGTCTTGGCGTATTTCTCCTTGTATTTATCCTGTATGGGACTCTCTGTGCTTCCTGGACTTGATTAACTATTTCCTTTCCCATATTAGGGAAGTTTTCAACTATAATCTCTTCAAATATGTTCTCAGTCCCTTTCTTTTTTTCTTCTTCTTCTGGAACCCCTACAATTCGAATGTTGGTGTGTTTAATGTTGTCCCAGAGGTCTCTGAGACTGTCCTCAGTTCTTTTCATTCTTTTTTCTTTATTCTGCTCTGCAGTAGTTATTTCCACTACTTTATCTTCCAGGTCACTTATCCGTTCTTCTGCCTCAGTTATTCTGCTATTGATCCTATCTAGAGTACTTTTAATTTCATTTATTGCGTTGTTCATCGTTGCTTGTTTCATCTTTAGTTCTTGTAGGTCCTTGTTAACTGTTTCTTGCATTTTGTCCATTCTACTTCCAAGTTTTCGGATCATCCTTACTATCATTATTCTGAATTCTTTTTCAGGTAGATTGCCTATTTCCTCTTCATTTGTTAGGTCTGGTGGGTTTTTATCTTGCTCCTTCATCTGCTCTGTGTTTTTCTGTCTTCTCATTTTGCTTATCTTACTGTGTTTGGGGTCTCCTTTTTGCAGGCTGCACGTTCGTAGTTCCCGTTGTTTTTGATGTCTGTCTCCAGTGGCTAAGGTTGTTCCAGTGGGTTGTGTAGGCTTCCTGGTGGAGGGGACTAGTGCCTGTGTTGTGCTGGATGAGGCTGGATCTTGTCTCTCTAGTGGGCAGGTTCACGTCTGGTGGTGTGTTTCGGGGTGTCTGTGGCCTTGTTATGATTTTAGGCAGCCTCTCTGTTAATGGGTGGGGTTGTGTTCCTGTTTTGTTAGTTGTTTGGCATAGGTTTTCCAGCACTGTAGCTTGCTGGTCGTTGAGTGAAGCTGGGTGCTGGTGTTAAGTTGGAGGTCTCTGGGATATTTCCACCGTTTAATATTATGTGGAGCTGGGAGGTCTCTTGTTGACCAGTGTCCTGAAGTTGGCTCTCCTACCTCAGAGGCAGAGCCCTGCCTCCTGGGCTGGAGCACCAAGAGCCTTTCATCCACACGGCTCAGAATAAAAGGGAGAAAAAGTAGAGAGAATTAGTAGAAGTATGGGGAAAGAAAGAAGGAAAGGAGGAAAGGAAGGAAGGAAGAAAGAAGCAAAGAAGGAAAGAAAGGAGGGAGGGAGGGAGGAAGGAAGGAAGGAAGGAAGGAGGGAAAGAAGGAGAAAATGTAGAGAGAATTAGTAGAAGTATGAGGAAAGAGAGAAGGAAAGGAGGAAAGGAAGGAAGGAAGAAAGAAGCAAAGAAGGAAAGAAAGGAGGGAGGGAGGGAGGGAGGAAGGAAGGAAGGAAGGAGGGAAAGAAGGAGAAAATGTAGAGAGAATTAGTAGAAGTATGAGGAAAGAAAGAAGGAAAGGAGGAAAGGAAGGAAGGAAGAAAAGCAAAGAAGGAAAGAAAGGAGGGAGGGAGGGAGAGAGGGAGGAAGGAAGGAAGGAAGGAGGGAAAGAAGGAAAAAAGACAGAAAGAAAGAAGATACAGTAAAAATAAAATAAAGTATAATATAGTTATTGTACTAAAAAATATTTAGAAAAAAAAAAAAAAAAGGAACGGATAGAGCCCTAGGACAAATGTTGGAAGCAAAGCTATACAGAGAAAATCTTACACAGAAGCATACACATACACGTTCACAAAGAGAGGCAAAAGGGGGAAAAATCATAAATCCTGCTCCCAGAGACCACCTCCTCAACCTGGGGTGATTCGCTGTCTAAAGGAGGGAAGGAAGGAAGGAAAGAAAGAACGAAGGTAAAGTACAATAAAGTTATTAAAATTAATTATTAAGAAAAAAAATTTTTTTTTAAAAAAAACCATGGACGGATAGAGCCCTAGGACAAATGTTGGAAGCAAAGCTATACAGAGAAAATCTTACACAGAAGCATACACATACACGTTCACAAAGAGAGGCAAAGGGGGAAAAAATCATAAATCCTGCTCCCAGAGACCACCTCCTCAACCTGAGGTGATTCGCTGTCTTTTGGGAGCTCTGAGGTCTTCTGCCAGCCTTCAGTAGGTGTTCTGTAGGAGTTGTTCCACGTGTAGATGTATTTCTGGTGTATCCGTGAGGAGGAAGGCGATCTCCACGTCTTACTCTTCCGCCATCTTCCCCCGTCTCTCGCCATTGATAGTTTGATAGGGATTGCATTGAATCTGTAGATTGCTTTGGGTATTATAGTCATTTTTACAATGCTAATTTCTCCAATCCAAGAACATAGTAAATCTCTCCATCTGTTTGTATCATCTTTGACTTCTTTCATCAGTCTTATAGTTTTCTGCATAGAGGTCTTTGTCTCCTTAGATAGGTTTATTCTTAGGTATTTTATTATTTTTGTTGCAATGGTAAATAGGAGTGTTTCCTTAATTCTTCTTTCAGATTTTTCAGTGTTAGTGTATAGCAATGCAAGAGATTTCTGTGCATTACTTTTGTTCTTTGTTTTTTTGTGTGTGTGGTATACAGGCCTCTCACTGTTGTGGCCTCTCCCGTTGCAGGGCACAGGCTCCGGACGCATAGGCTCTGTGGCCATGGCTCATGGGCCCAGCAGCTCCGTGGCATGTGGGATCTTCCCAGACTGGGGCACGAACCCGCGTCCCCTGCATTGGCAGGTGGACTCTCAACCACTGCGCCACCAGGGAAGTCCTGTGCATTAATTTTGTATCCTGCTACTTTACCAAATTCATTGATTAGCTCTAGTAGTTTTCTGGTAGCATCTTTAGAATATTCCGTATATTATCATGTCATCTGCAAACAGTGACAGTTTTACTTCTTCTTTTCCGATTTGGATTCCTTTTATTTCTTTCTCTTCTCTGATAGCAGTGGCTAAAACTTCCAAAACTATGTTGGATGATAGTGGTGTGAGTGGTAACCTTGTCTTGTTCCTGATCTTAGAGGGAAGCATTTTAGTTTTTCACCTTTGAGAATGATGTTGTCTGTGGGTTTGTCATATATGACCTTTATTACGTTGAGGTAGGTTCTCTCTGCCTACATTCTTGAGAGTTTTTATCATAAATGGGTGATGAATTTTGTTGAAACCTTTTATTCTATCTATTGAGATTGTCACATGGTTTTTATACTTCAGTTTTTTAATATTTTGTATCACGATGATTGATTTGCACATTGTGAAGAATCCTTGCATTCCTGGAATAAACCCCACTTGATCATGGTGTATGATCCTTTTAATGTGCTTTTGGATTCTGTTTGCTAGTATTTTGTTGATGATTTTTGCATCTATGTTCATCAGTGATATTGGCCTGTAGTTTTCTTTTTTTGTGACATCTTTGCCTGATTTTGGTATCAGGGTGATATTGGCCTTGTAGAATGAGTTGGGCAGTGTTCCTCTCTCTGCTATATTTTGGAAGAGTTTGAGAAGGATAGGTGTTAACTCTTCTCTAAATGTTTGATGGAATTCGCCCTTGAAGCCATCTGGTCCTGGGTTTTTGTTTGTTGGAAGATTTTTAATCACAGTCTCAATTTCAGTGCTTGATATTGGTCTCCTCATAGTTGCTATTTCTTCCTATTTCACTCTGGAAGGTTGTGCATTTCTAAGAATTTGCCCATTTCTTCCAGGTTGTCCATGTTATTGGCCTATAATTTCTTGTAGTAATCTCTCATGATTCTTTGTATTTCTGCACTGTCAGTTGTTCCTTTTCCTTTTTCATTTCTGATTCTGATGATTTGATCTCCCTTTTTTCTTGATGAGTCTGGCTAATGGTTTAGCAATTTTGTTTGTCTTCTCAAAGAACCAGCTTTTAGTTTTATTGATCTTTGCTGTTGTGTCCTTCATTTATTTTTCATTTATTTCTGATCTGAACTTTATGATTTCTTTTCTGCTAACTTTGGTGTTTTTTGGTTCTTTCTTTAATTGCTTTAGGTGTAAGGTTAGGAGTTTTATTTGAAATTTTTCTTGTTTCTTGAGGTAGGTTTGTTTTGTCATAAACTTCCCTCTTAGAAATGATTTGCTGCATCCCATAGGTTTTGGGTCATGGTGTTTTCATTGTCATTTGTTTCTAGGTATTTTTTTTATTTCCTCTTTGATTTCTTCAGTGATCTCTTGGTTATTTAGTAGCATATTGTTTAGCCTCCATGTGTTTGTATTTTTTACAGTTTTTTCCTATAACTGAATTCTAGTCTCGCAGCATTGTGTCCAGAAAATATACTTGATATGATTTCACTTTCCTTAAATTTACCAAGGCTTCACTTGTGACCCAAGATATGATCTATCCTGCAGAATATTCCATGAACACTTAAGAAGAAAGTGTATTCTGTTGTTCTTGGATGGAATGTCTTATAAATATCAATTAAATCCATCAGGACTTGTGTCATTTAAAGCTTGGGTTTCCTTTTTTATTTTCATTTTGGATGATCTTTCCTTTAATGAAAGTAGGGTGTTAAAGTCCCCTATTATGATTGTGCTATTGTCGATTTCCCCTTTTATGGTTGTTAGCAGTTGCCTTAAGTATTGAGGTGCTTCTCTGATGGGTGCATACATATTTACAATTGCTATATCTTCTTCTTGGATTGATCCCTTTATCATTATGTAGTGTCCTTCTTGGTCCCTTGTAATAGTCTTTATCTTAAAGCCTATTTTGTGTGATATGAGAATTGCTCCTGCACATTTCTTTTGATTTCCATTTGCATGGAGTATCTTTTTCCATCCCCTCACTTTCAGTCTATATGTGTCCTTATGTCTGAAGTGGGTCTCTTGTAGACAACATGTATACAGATCTTGTTTTTGTATACTTTCAGCCAGTCTCTGTCTTTTTGTTGGAGCATTTAATCCATTTACATTTAAGGTCATTATCAACTGTGTTTGTTCCTATTACCATTTTCTTTCTTTTTTTCTTTTTTGGTCTGCTTGAGAAGGACCCAGGTCTTCTCTAACAACTTAATATGGCTGGCCTTCTAGGATCCTGGAGTGAGCAGTGCCCCAAGGGTCTATGTCTCTGTCATCAACAGCTACCTGGCAGAACTCTGACCTTTTTTTTCCATATAATTAATATTTATTAAATTTGTTGGTTTGCTTGGTTTTATTTTTTTTTTGTAATAACTTTATTTTTTTTACATCTTTATTGGAGTATAATTGCTTTACAATGGTGTGTTAGTTTCTGCTTTACAACAAAATGAATCAGTTAGACATATACATATTTTCCCACATCTATTCCCTCTTGCATCTCCCTCCGTCCCACCCTCCCTATCCAACTTCTCCAGGCGGTCACAAAGCACCAAGCTGATCTCCCTGTGCTATGCGGCTGCTTCCCACTAGCTATCTACCTTAAGTCTGGTAGTGTATATATGTCCATGCCTCTCTCTTGCTTTGTCACAGCTTATCCTTCGCCCTCACCATATGCTCAAGTCCATTCTCTAGTAGGTCTGTGTCTTTATTCTTGTTTTACCCCTAGGTTTTTCATGACATTTTTTTCCTTAAATTCCATATATATGTGTTATCATACGGTATTTGTCTCTGTCTTTCTGACTTACATCACTCTGCATGACAGAGTCTAGGGGTATCCAACTCATTAGAAAAACTCAATTTCGTTTCTCTTTATGGCTGAGTAATATTCCATTGTATATATGTGCCATATCTACTTTATCCATTCATCCAATGATGGACACTTAGGTTGTTTCCATCTCCGGGCTACTGTAAATACAGCTGCAATGAACATTTTGATTGATACATGACTCTTTTTGAATTATGTTTTTCTCAGGGTATATGCCTAGTAGTGGGATTACTGGGTCATATGGTAGTTCTATTTGTAGTTTTTTAAGGAACCTCCATGCTATTCTCCACAGTGGCTGTATCAATTTACATTCCCACCAACAGAGCAAGACGGTTCCCTTTTCTCCACACCCTCTCCAGCATTTACTCTTTCTAGATTTTTTGATGATGGCCATTCTGACTGGTGTGACATGATATCTAATTGTAATTTTGATTTGCATTTCTCTAATGATAAGTGATGCTGAGCATTCTTTCATGTGTTTGTTGGCAGTCTGTATATCTTCTTTGGAGAATTGTCTATTTAGGTCTTCTGCCCATTTTTGGATTGGGTTGTTTGGTTTTTTTCATTAAGTTGCATGAGCTGCTTATAAATTTTGGAGATAAATCTTTTGTCAGTTGCCTCATTTGCAAATATCATCTCCCATTGTGAGGTTTGTATTTTGGTCTTCTTTGTGGTTTCCTTTGCTGTGCAAAAGCATTGAAGTTTCATTACGTCCCATTGGTTTATTTTTGTTTTTATTTCCATTTCTCTAGGAGGTGGGTCAAAAAGGATCTTGCTGTGATTTATGTCATAGAGTGTCCTGACTATGTTTTCCACTAAAACTTTGATAGTTTCTGGCCTTACATTTAGGTTTTTAATCCATTTTGAGCTATTTATGTGTATGGTGTTAGGGAGTGATCTAATCTCATACTTTTACATATAGCTGTCCAGTTTTCCCAGCACCACTTATTGAAGAGGTTGTCCTTTCTCCGCTGTATATTCCTGTCTCCTTTATCAAAGGTAAGGTGACCATATGTGCGTGGATTTATCTCTGGGCTTTCTATCCTGTTCCATTGATCTATCTTTCTGTTTTTGTGCCAGTACCATACTGTCTTGATTACTGTAGCTTTGTAGTATAGTCTGAAGTCAGGAAGCCAGATTCCTCCAGCTCCGGTTTCCGTTCTCAAGACCGCTTTGGCCATTCAGGGTCTTTTGTGTTCCCATACAAATTGTGAAATTTTTTGACC
Source organism: Phocoena phocoena (assembly GCF_963924675.1). Lineage (NCBI taxonomy): Eukaryota > Metazoa > Chordata > Mammalia > Artiodactyla > Phocoenidae > Phocoena > Phocoena phocoena. Next base: position 56,905,617 of record NC_089240.1, read on the forward strand.
TAGTTCTGTGAGAAATGCCAGTGGTAGTTCGATAGGGATTGCATTGAATCTGTAGATTGCTTTGGGTAGTAGAGTCATTTTCACAATGCTGATTCTTCTAATCCAAGAACATGGTATATCTCTCCATCTATTTGTATTATCTTTAATTTCTTTCATCAGTGTCTTATAATTTTCTGCATACAGGTCTTTTGTCTCCTTAGGTAGGTTTATTCCCAGATATTTTATTCGTTTTGGTGCAATGGTAAATGGGAGTGTTTTCTTGATTTCAATTTCAGATTTTTCATCATTAGTGTATAGGAATGTCAGAGATTTCTGTGCATTAATTTTGTATCCTGCTACTTTACCAAATTCATTGATTAGCTCTAGTAGTTTTCTGGTAGCATCTTTAGGATTCTCTATGTATAGTATCATGTCATCTGCAAACAGTGACAGTTTTACTTCTTCTTTTCCAATTTGGATTCCTTTTATTTCCTTTTCTTCTCTGATTGCTGTGGCTAAAACTTCCAAAACTATGTTGAATAGGAGTGGTGACAGAGGGCAACCTTGTCTTGCACCTGATCTTAGTTGAAATTCTTTCAGTTTTTCACCGCTGGGGATGATGTTGGTTGTGGGCTTGTCATATATGGCCTTTATTATGTTGAAGAAAGTTCCCCCATGCCCACTTTCTGTAGGGTTTTTATCGTAAAAAATGTGTTGAATTTTGTCAAAAGCTTTGTCTGCATCTATTGAGGTGATCATATGGTTTTTCTCCTTCAATTTGTTAATATGGTGTATCACGTTGAATGATTTGCATATATTGAAGAATCCTTGCATTCCTGGAATAAACCCCACTTGATCATGGACTATGATCCTTTTAATGTGCCATTGGATTCTGTTTGCTAGTATTTTGTTGAGGATTTTTGCATCTATGTTCATCAGTTATATTGGCCTGTAGTTTTCTTTCTTTGTGACATCCTTGTCTGCTTTTGTTTTCAGTGTGATGGTGGCCTCGTAGAATGAGTTTGGGAGTGTTCCTCCCTCTGCTATATTTTGGAAGAGTTTGAGAAGGATAGGTGTTAGCTCTTCTCTAAATGTTTGACAGAATTCACCTGTGAATCCATATGGTCCTGGGCTTTTGTTTGTTGGAAGATTTTTAATCACAGCTTCAATTTCAGTGCTTGTGATTGGTCTGTTTATATTTTCTATTTCTTCCTGATTCAGTATTGGTAGGTTGTGCCTTTCTAAGAATTTGTCCATTTCTTCCAGGTTGTCCATTTTATTGGTATAGAGTTGCTTGCAGTAATCTCTCATGATTTTTTGTATTTTTACAGTGTCAGTTGTTACTTCTCTTTTTTCATTTCTAATTCTATTGATTGGAGTCTTCTCCCTTCTATTCTTGATAAGTCTGGCTAATGGTTTATTAATTTTGTTTATCTTCTCAAAGAACCAGCTTTTAGTTTTATTGATCTTTGCTATCGTTTCCTTCATTTCTTTTTCATTTATTTCTGATCTGACTTTTATGATTTCTCTCCTTCTGCTAACTTTGGGGTTTTTTTGTTCTTCTTTCTCTAATTGCTTTAGGTGCAAGGTTAGGTTGTTTATTCGAAATATTTCCTGTTTCTTAATGTAGGATTGTATTGCTATAAACTTCCTTCTTAAAACTGCTTCTGCTGCATCCCATAGATTTTCGGTCATCGTGTCTCCATTGTCATATGTTTCTAGGTATGTTTTTATTTCCTCTTTGAATTCTTCAGTGATCACTTCGTTATTAAGTAGTGTATTGTTTAGCTTCCATCTGTTTTTATTTTTTACAGATCTTTTCCTGTAATTGATATCTAGTCTCATAGACTGTGGTCAGGAAAGATACTTGATACACCTTCAATTTTCTTAAATTTACCAAGGCTTGATTTGTGACCCAAGATAAGATCTATCATGGAGAATGTTCCATGAGCACTAGAGAAAAATGTGAATTCTGTTGTTTTTGGATGGACTGTCCTAAAAATATCAATTAAGTCCATCTTGTTTAATGTATCATTTGAAGCTTGTGTTTCTTTATTTATTTTCATTTTGGATGATCTGTCCATTGGTGAAAGTGGGGTGTTAAAGTCCACTACTATGAATGTGGTACTGTCGATTTCCCCTTTTATGGCTTTTAGTATTTGCCTTATGTATTGAGGTGCTCCTATGTTGGGTGTATACATATTTACAATTGTTATATCTTCTTGGATCGATCCCTTGAACATTATGTAGTGTCCTTTGTTGTCTCTTCTAATAGTCTTTATTTTAAAGTCTATTTTGTCTCATACGATTATTGCTAGTCCACCTTTCTTTTGGTTTCCATTTGCATGAAATAACTTTTTCCATCCCCTTACTTCCAGTCTGTATGTGTCTCTAGGTCTGAAGTGTGTCTCTTGTAGACAGCAAATATATGGGTCTGGTTTTTGTATCCATTAAGCTAATCTGTGTCTTTTGGTGGGAGCATTTAGTCCATTTACATTTAAGGTAATTATCGATATGTATGTTCCTATTCCAATTTTCTAAATTGTTTTGGGTTCGTTACTTTAGGTCTTTTCCTTCTCTTGTGTTTCTTGTCTAGAGAAGTTCCTTTAGCAGCTGTTGTTGAGCTGGTTTGGTTGTGCTGAACTCTCAGCTTTTGCCTGTCTATAAAGGTTTTAACTTCTCCATCAAATCTGAATGAGATCCTTGCTGGGTAGAGTAATCTTGGTTGCAGCTTTTTCTCCTTCATCACTTTAAATATGTCCTGCCATTCCCTTCTGGCTTGCAGAGTTTCTGCTGAAAATTCATCTGTTAACCTTATGGGGATTCCCTTGTGTGTTATTTGTTGTTTTTCCCTTGCTGCTTTTAATATGTTTTCTTTGTATTTAATTTTTGACAGTTTGATTAATATGTGTCTTGGCATATTTCTCCTTGTATTTATCCTGTATGGGACTCTCTGTGCTTCCTCAACTTGATTACATATTTCCTTTCCCATATTAGGGAAGTTTTCAACTATAATCTCTTCAAATATTTTCTCATGCCCTTTCTTTTTCTCTTCTTCTTCTGAAAAGCCTATAATTCGAATGTTGGTGTGTTTAATGTTGTCCCAGAGGTCTCTGAGACCGTCCTCAGTTCTTTTCATTCTCTTTTCTTTATTCTGCTCTGCAGTAGTTATTTTCACTATTTTATCTTCCAGGTCACTTATCTGTTCTTCTGCCTCAGTTATTCTGCTATTGATCCCATCTAGAGTATTTTTCATTTCATTTATTGTGTTGTTCATCATTGTTTGTTTCATCTTTAATTCTTCTAGGTCCTTGTTAAATGTTCCTTGCATTTTGTCCATTCTATTTCCAAGATTTTGGATCATCTTTACTATCATTATTCTGAATTCTTTTTCTGGTAGACTGCCTATTTCCTCTTCCTTTGTTAGTTCTGGTGGGTTTTTATCTTACTCCTTCATCTGCTGTGTGTTTTTCTGTCTTCTCATTTTGCTTATCTTACTGTGTTTGGGGTCTCCTTTTTGCAGGCTGCAGGTTTGTAGTTCCCATTGTTTTTGGTTTCTGTCCCCAGTGGCTAAGGTTGGTTCAGTGTGTTGTGTAGGCTTCCTGTTGGAGGGGACTAGTGCCTGTGTTCTGGTGGATGAGCCTGGATCTTGTCTTTCTGTTGGGCAGGTCCATGTCTGGTGGTGTGTTTTGGGATGTCTGTGGACTTATGATTTTAGGCAGCCTCTCTGCTAATGGGTAGGGTTGTGTTCCTACCTTGCTCGTTGTTTGGTATAGGATGTCCAGCACTGTAGGTTGCTGGTCGTTGAGTGAAGCTGGGTGCTGGTGTTGAGATGGAGATCTCTGACAGATTTTTACCATTTGATATTATGTGTAGCTGAGGGGTCTCTTGTGGACCAGTGTCCTGAAGCTGGCTCTCCCACCTCAGAGGCACAGCTCTAACTCCTGGCTGCAGCACCAAGAGCCTTTCATCCACATGGCTAAGGAGAAAATGGAGAAAAAGTAGAAAGAAAGAATTAGTAGAAGTAGAAAGAAAGAAAGAAAGAAAGGAGGGAGGGAGGGAGGAAGGACGGGGGGAAGGAAGGAAAAAGGCAAAATAGAAGATAAAGTAAAATAAAATAAAGTAACATAAAATATAATAACTTTATTAAAATAAAAAATTAATTAAGAGAAAAAAACCAAAAAAATGGACGGATAGAACCCTGGGACAAATGGTGGAAGCAAAGCTATACAGACAAAATCTCACACAGAAGCATACACATACACACTCACAAAAAGAGGAAAAGGGGAAAAAATCATAAATCTTGCTCTCAAAGTCCACCTCCTCAATTTGGGATGATTCGTTGTCTAAAGGAGGGAAGGAAGGAAAGAAAGAACGAAGATAAAATAAAATAAAGTTATTAAAATAAAAAGTAATTATTAAGAAAAATAATTTAATAAAAAACACAGACGGATAGAACCCTGGGACAAATGGTGGAAGCAAAGCTATACAGAAAAAATCTCACACAGAAGCATACACATACAGACGTTCACAAAAAGAGGAAAAGGGGAAAAAATTATAAATCTTGCTCTCAAAGTCCACTTCTTAATTTGGGATGATTTGTTGTCTATTCATGTATTCCACAGATGCAGGGTACATCAAGTTGATTTTGCAGCTTTAATCCGCTGCTTCTGAGGCTGCTGGGAGAGATTTCCATTTCTCTTCTTTGTTCTCACAGCTCCCAGGGGCTTAGCTCTGGATTTGGCCCCGCCTCCACGTGTAGGTCGCTGGAGGGTGTCTGTTCTTCACTCAGACAGGATGGGGTTAAAGGAGCTGCTGATTCGGGGACTCTGGCTCACTCAGGCCAGGGGGAGGAAGGGCCACAGAGTGCGGGGAGAGCCTGCGGCGGCAGAGGCCGGCGTGACATTGCACCAGGCTGAGGCTCACCGTGCGTTCTCCCGGGGTCATTGTCCCTGGATCCTGGGACCCTGGCAGTGGTGGGCTGCACAGGCTGCCCAGAAGGGGGTGTGGATAGTGACCTGTGCTTGCATACAGGCCTCTTGGTTTTGGCAGCAGCAGCCTTAGAGTCTCATGTCCGTCTCTGGGGTCCACGCTTTTAGCTGCGTCTCGCGCCCGTCTCTGGAGCTCCTTTAAGCAGCGCTCTTAATCCCCTCTCCTCACGCACCAGGAAACAAAGAGGGAAGAAAAAGTCTCTTGCCTCTTCGGCAGGTCCAGACTTTTCCCCAGACTCGCTCCCGGCCAGCCATGGTGCACTAACCGCCTGCAGGCTGTGTTCACACTGCCAACCCCAGTCCTCTCCCTGTGCTCGGACCAAAGCCCAAGCCTCAGCTCCCAGCCCCGCCCACCCCAGCGGGGAAGCAGAGAAGCTTCTTGAGCTGGTGAGTGCTGGTCGGCACCGATCCTCTGTGTGGGAATTTCTCTGCTTTGCCCTCCGCACCTCTGTGGCTGCGCTGTCCTCCGTGGCTCTGAAGCTTTCCCCCTCTGCCACCTGCAGTCTCAGCCCGCGAAGGGGCTTCCTAGTGTGTGGAAACCTTTCTTCCTTCACAGCTCCCTCCCACTGGTGCAGGTACCGTCCCTATCCTTTTGTCTCTGTTTATTCTTTTTTCTTTTTCCCTACCCAGGTACGTGGGGGATTTCTTGCCTTTTGGGAGGTCTGAGGTCTTCTGCCAGCGTTCAGTAGGTGTTCTGTAGGAGTTGTTCCACATGTAGATGTATTTCTGGTGTATCTGTGGGGAGGAAGGTGATCTCCGCATCTTACTCTTCTGCCATCTTCCCGGAAGTCCTCCTACCATTTTCTTAATTGTTTTGGGTTTGTTTTTGTAGGTCTTTTCCTTTTCTTGTGTTTCCTGCCTAGAGAAGTTCCTTTAGCATTGTGTAAAGCTGTTTTGGTGGTGCTGAATTCTCTTAGCTTTTGCTTGTTTTTAAAGGTTTTAAATTCTCTGTTGAACCTGAATGAGATCCTTCTTGGGTAGAGTAATCTTGGTTGTAGGGTTTTCCCTTTCATCACTTTAAGTATGTCTTGCCACTCCCTTCTGGATTGCAGAGTTTCTGCTGAAAGGTCAGCTGTTAACCTTATGGGGCTTCCCTTGTATGTTAATTGTTGCAGTCCCTTGCTGATTTTAATATTTTTTCTTTCTATTTAATTTTTGATTGTTTGATTAACATGTGTCTTTGCATGTTTCTCCTTGGATTTATACTGCATGGTACTCTCTGCACTCCTGGATTTGATTGACTTTTCCTTTCCCATGTTAGGGAAGTTTTCAACTATAATCTCTTCAAATATTTTCTCAGACCCTTTCTTTTTCTCTTCTTCTTCTGGGACCCCTATAATTCTAATATTGGTGCAGTTAATGTTGCCCTAGAGGTCTCTGAGACTGTCCTCAATTCTTTTAATTCTTTATTCTGTTCTGTAGCAGTTATTTCCACTATTTTATTTTCCAGGTCACTTATCCGTTCTTCTGCCACATTTATTCTGCTATTGATTCCTTCTAGAGAATTTTTAATTTTATTTATTGTCTTGTTCATCATTGTTTGTTTGCTCTTTAGTTCTTCTAGTTTCTTGTTAAACATTTATTGTATTTTCTCCATTCTATTTCCAAGAGTTTGGATCATCTTTACTATCATTACTCTAAAGTCCTTTTCAGGTAGACAGCTTACTTCCTCTTCATTTGTTTGGTCTTATGGGGTTTTACCTTGCTCCTTCATCTGTTGCATATTTCTCTGTCTTCTCTTTTTTTTTCTAACTAACTGTGTTTGGGGTGTACTTTTGCAGGCTGCAGGTTCATAGTTCCTGTTCTTTTTGGTTTCTGCCCCCCAGTGGGTGAGGTTGATTCAGTGCCTTTTATAGACTTCCTGGTGTCTGTATTCTGGTGGGTGGGGCTGAATCTTGTCTTTCTGGTGGGCAATGTCATGTCTGCTGTTGTGTTTTGGGGTGTCTGTGAACTTAGTATGACTGTGCAGCCTCTCTGTTAATGGTTGAGGTTGTGTTCCTGTCTTACTAGTTCTTTGGCATGGGGCATCCAGCACTGATGCTTGCTGGTCATTTGATGGAGCCGGGTTTTAGTGTTGAGATGGAGATGTCTGGGAGAGCTCTCACCAATTGATATTACATGGGACCAGGAGGTCTCTGATGGTCCAATATCCTTGACTCAGCTCTCCCACCTCAGTCTCAGGCCTGACACCTGGCCGGAGCTCCACGACCCTGCCAGCCACAGGGCTCAGAAGGAAGAAAAAAAAGGAAGAAAAATAATAATAAAATAAAAAATTAAATGAAATTAAAAAAGAAGAGAGCAACCAAACCAATAAATCCACCAATGATAGCAAGCACTAAACATTAAACTAAGATAAACATAACAATCAGAAACAAATCAGTTGCAGAAAGAAAACCCTAAGTCTGCAGTTGCTCCCAAACTCCACCACCTCAATTTTGGGAACATTCGTTGTCTATTCAGGTATTCCACAGATACAGGGCTCATCAAGTTGTTTGTGGGGATTTAATCTGTTGCTCTTGAGGCTGCAAAGAGAAATTTCCTTTTCTCTTACTTGTTCACCCAGCTCCTTGGGTTCAGCTCTGGTTTGGGCCTTCCTCTGTGTGTAGGTCACCCTCAGGTGTCTGTTCCCCACCCAGACAGGAGAGGGTTAAAGCAGCAGCTGATTAGGGCTCTCTTGGTCACTCAATTCAGGGAGAGGGAGGTGTACAGTAGTCATAATTGGAATGCGGGGTGAGCCTGTGGTGGCAGAGGCCGGCATGACATTGCAGCAACTTGAAGCATGCCATGCATTCTTCCGGGGAAGTTGTCCTTGTATATCATGACCCTAGCAGTGCAGTGCTGCGCAGGCTCCCTGGGGGGTTTGGGTAGTGACCTGTGTTTGTGCACAGAACTCTTGGTGGCAGCAGCCTTAGCATTTAATGCCTGTCTCTGGGGTCTGAGCTGATAGCCATGGCTCAAGCCCAACTCTGGAGCTCACTTAGGCGGTGCTCTGCCTTCTGTTGGCACATGGGGAAGCAACCCCCTTTCCTCGTGCACCCCAAAACTATGGTCTCTTGCCTCTTCAGCAGGTCCAGTCTTTTTCCCTGACTCCCTCCTGGTTAGTTGTGGCGCACTAGCCTCCTTCAGGCTGTCTTCACTCAGCCAACCCCAGTCCTCTTCCTGGGATCTGACCTCCAAAGCCTGAGCTTCAGCTCCCATCCCCCACCCGTCCTGGTAGTTGTGCAGACAAGCAGATTGGTGAGTTCTGGTTGGCACTGATCCACTGTGCAAGAATCTCTCCACTTTGCCCTCTGCACCCCTGTTGCTGCATTCTTCTCTGTGGCTCTGAGGCTTCCCCCCTGCCCACCCCCTGTCCCTGCCAGTGAAGGGGCTTCCTAGTGTGTGGTAACATTTCCTCCTTCACATCTCCCTCTCAGAGGTGCAGGTCCCATCCCTATTCTTTTGTCTCTGTTTTTTTCTTTTTTTCTCTTTTGCCCTACCCAGGTACGTGGGGAGTTTCTTGCCTTTGGGGAAGTCTAAGGTCTTCTGCCAGCAATTATTATGTGTTCTATAGGAGTTATTCCACATGTAGATGTATTTTTGATGTATTTGTGGAGAGGAAGTTGATCTCCATGTCTTACTCCTCTGCCTTCTTGAAGGTCTCCTCTCTCATATCTTCTTTTGGTCTCACACCTATATAGCCAGCTGCTTGTTGGGCATCACAAGCCTAGATGTTCCACAGATATTTTGCTAAATTCACCAAATCCCAACTTAACTCATCACTTACCTTTCCTAACCTAGTTGTTTCAGTTAGGAGGCTTTAAGGTACAAATACCAGAAATTAAGTAAATTAAATTATGGTAAAATTATAACAATTTGTTGTCTTTAACAGACACACTGGAGATGGTCACATGTGCTGGCCAATTCAGTGGCTCAGGAGTATCAAGGATCCAGGTCCTTTTCATCTGTTTTCTGTATTATCATCAGCATGTCAACTACTCCTCTTATGGTCAAAAAAATGGCCATAGTAGTGCCAGACATTGTTTTTATAATAATGTCCAAACACTGAAAGACAGGGAGATCCTTCCTTTTGAACATTTTTAGAGAGAGAAAATCTTTCCTAGAAGCTCCACAACAGATTTCTCTTCACTTGTCATTGGTAAGAATTGTACCACATGCTTTATGCTTTACAAGTTAGGCTTAGATTCAGCAGCAACACAGCAGAAAAACAAATAAACAAATCAAAACAGGTGACCTAAATATGATAAAATTTTATACAGGAGAACAGAGGTATGCAGTCCAGGGCTGGTATGGTAGCTTCATAAACTCATCAGAAACCCAGAATCCTTCCAGTCTTCTATTTTGTCATCCTTAAGGAATTGCCCATATCTACATGATCCTAGAAGGCTGTTGAAGATCCATTCATCACATCCATGTTCAGGAAGGAATATGGTACAAATAAATGAGAAGGTGTATCCTCTCCATTTTAAAGTCTTCCAATTAAATCTCACTGGCCAAAACTTAGTGTCATCACCACACCCAGCTGCAAGAAAATCTGGCAGTAATGTGCCAGGCTAAAAATTGGCACTCTATTGCTAAGAATGAAATGGAAAATGGATATTTGGGGCTGACCAGCGCTCTGAAGAACATAATCCTTTTAAATCAATCACTGGAAAAGGAAATAAAATTTCCATTATTAGTTCATACCAGTGACTCCCAGTCAGGGGTGATTTTGTCCTCCAGGAAACATTTGACAATGTCTGGAGACATTTTTAGTTATCACAACTTGGGGGAAGTGTTGCTACTAGTACCTGGTAGGTAGAAGACCAGGAAGCTGCTAAACATCCTGCAAAGCACAAGACGGGACCCCACATCAAAGAATTACTTAGCCTAAAATGTTAATAAGGCTGGGAGCTTAGAAACTCTGGCTTAGACTTATCAAGATCTACCACATACTTACCTTTGGCTCTTGGGCTGGAGAAAAGCCCAGGCTTCTCTAGCTTTCCATATGTCAGTGAATGGTAAATAATCTATCCAGCTGTCCAGGCTAAAATTCTGAGGATTGTCCTTCCTTGGCTTAAAACTCTACAGTGGCTTCTCATTGCTTTCAGGATAAAGACAAAACCCTTAATATGACCTGAGAGAACCTACATTGTCTGGGCCCTACCAGCTTTGTAACATACAACTCTCCCCTTGCTCTCTGTGGTCCAGCTATACTGGCCTTTTCTTTCAGTTTCTCAAATGTGTTATAGTCTTTCCCAACTCTCCTCTGCTTCATCTTTCAGATCCAACTTCAGTAGACTGATAGCATTAGTAGTCTTAATTATTCACCCTTCCCTCTATCCATGCCCACTGGCATGTAATATGTAGTATCCTTCCACTCTGACTAGACCTGCCTATGTGATTTGCTTCAGTCAGTGGAAAGTTGGCATAAGTGACAGGGTGCTGATTCTGAAGCTAGGCATTGAGAAACATTTTGTGCCTTCTCATCCCTGTAGTCAATCCAAGACAAGCCCAGACAAAATCAGTAGAACCTCAGATGACCTGCAGATATTTGAGTGTGAAATAAATGCTTATTGTTATATGGCATTGAGATTCTGTGATTGTTATGCAGCATAACTGTGGCAGAAGCTGACTGATAAACACCTCAATCCAATATCACCAAATCCTGTTCATTCTACTGCTTGTCATCCCACTGACTCAGTTCTGACCTTTAAAATGTTCTAACTGGTCTCCCTATTTCTAGGCCTTCCCTCCTCCAGCCAATCCTCCACACTGCTTCCATAATTATCATTCAAAACAAAAGAAAACAAAAAATTATCATGTTACTCTCCTGCTTAAAATTCTTTGATGTCTCTCCATTGCCTTCAGGATAAGATCCAAACCCCTAAGCCTTGCATTGCAGGCTTCCTTTCTATGCTACTTTTACCTTTAAAATCTCATCTGCTTTGTCCTCCCTAGTATCCTCCAATCACAAGGCTCAAACATGCTCTGTACTTTAAATCCTGTAGACCTCTACTCTTCCCTCTGTTCCCTTCCCTCCCCTCATTTGGGTAAAATTCATTTTCAGCTTTCTAGGTGAACTCAAATACCAGTTCTTCTGTGCGGCCTTCCCTGATTCCCTTCACTTCCTCTCAGATGGAAAATATCATGCCTCTCCTTTGTGCTTCCATGAGGAGCTGTTTAGCTCACACTTCCTTTAGCCTTGATTTATAATTAGTTCCTTAAGCAGTCACCTGTCCCACCCCCGTAAACTTCCTTTTGTTATTTTTATCCCAGTCCCCTTCCTTGCTCCCACAACCTCCCCATATCTAACATGGAACCTGGAACAAAGTAAGTAATGTGTGTTGCAAAGGAAGAAATCTCTAATTTTAAGCCTGTAATGATAGATCTTTAAGGTGTTATATTAGGGGCAGCTATATCCCATCAAATTATTTTCCCTTCCCTGCCTTCACATTTCCAACCATAATTATCTATTAATAAGAAAGTCATTGGGGTAACAAACTCTCCCTTTGAAAGTTATGTAACACCAAGGAGGGGGGAAGTCTTCATTACTGTGTAGCCTAGGTCTTTCTTCTCATATATCTACCTGAGATAAGGTAATAAGCATTTTGTTGTATACAGGATTACAGCATGGATGCTCTGTAGAGCTGTACAGGATGCACATTCCAGCTCTAAGTGGTGCCACTCAGATAGGTTCGGGGTAGGGATGTGGAGTGGGGGCTAAGTATAGTGACTCTGAAACACAGGAAATAAGAGAGAGAGTAACTGGAGAGTGCCCAGGAGGCCAAGAGAGGAGAGGATATGTGAAGAGAGATGAGACAATGAGAGAAGTGATAAAAAAAGAAAGTCTGGAGGCTATAGCAATTTTTCCATGGGCCTCTAGTCTATGAGCCTTTATTCTGCAGCAATCTTAGAACATGAAGACCATGATCCAGGACAGAATTGCCTTGGAGAGGGTAAACACACACTTTGTGGGTGGTCTGCCTACTAAGCCCATGGTACCAAATATCCTCAGCCTTTGTTTCCATGCCCAACTTTATGCTTCAAGGAGTTTCCAAATACTTCTTGCTCTGTATCTCAATTCCCTAGTTTGCCACTGACTCCCTGTGTGACCTTGGGTTGACCCTTTCTACTCTTTAGGCTTCTGGGTCCCCATTTGTAGCATGAGTGGGGGGTTGATAAAATGTTTTACAAGGATTTGACTCAAGGATACTGTGTATCTATGATTCCATAACTATAAGGTGTGTTTGTGTGTGTGAGTGTATAGGTATGTATATGAATTTGGACATGTCTCTGCCCCTTGGGCTTCAGTTAACTTATAAAATGGGTATATTTGATCCAGGTCTCTTAAGGTCCTTCAAGTATATAAGTATCCATAATTCCACAATTCTGCAGTCCAAGTCTTTTCCTCTAAGTGAGATTTTCTTTTTTTGTATCTTTATTATCCTCCTATCCATTTTCTCTGTAGCTCAAGTATGCTTCCTTTCTTGCAACTCCCAGAAAGAAACATGAATATTTCTAGGCCCTGCCCTAGATCTGGGGAGCCGTGTTCCCTTCTGGTCACACTACTCTCAGCTCCAAAGAACTATGAAAATGCCAGCTGCTTGGAGCTGTCTCCCACTGCTAATAGGTTTTTTTTCCAGTTGTCTTGAGAAACTAAATTATTCTCCAAATAAATTCCACTTAGGTTTATAATAAATGTGATTTAAGTGAAAAAATTATCACCCACTTAGGCTGAGAAAACCACTTCAATCTCTCCAGGGAAGAAATGCTTTCATTAACCAGGGCCTCTTCCAGAGTCTTCAAGGCAAAGACCTCACCCTGGGGGTGGCACTCAAAGAAATGCAAATACTGTTGGACTGGAGTGAGCTCACAACTAGTCCCAGCCCTCCTGAGGGACACAGACATTCAGGGTCCATTGAGCCCTCAAGGGGATCATCCTAGACAGCTCCCTTCCCTCAAGCTGGGCAGCCTTTCTTCCAAGCCAGACAGTTGAGATCTCTCCTGTTTATAAAGATCTTTGGATGTCTCATTACTATTCATGCCACAATTTAAAGATCCATATGGATTCTTAAAGATCATCAGATCTAACTGCCTTGTTGAAGAGAGGCAGTTCTCTCAGTCTCTGGGGAGACTGAGGCCTAGAGAAAAAAAAAAGGACTTGCTCAAGGTCACAGGATCGATCAGTGGCAATACCAGAGTCTTCTCAGCCTGTGGAAGAGCAGCAACCACATAGTAGTTTGATTTTTGCAATTCTCCCTACCTCATTCTTTCCCATTTATCACCCAGTGTTCTAGTCTAAATCATGCTTGTCAGTTTTTGTGTGAGTACCCAATTTTTGGATGCAATGGAAACTATCAGAGAGTGGGACCTACACTTTCCTACAGTCTGGCTCAAAGCATTTACCAGCCACATCTGATTCTGCTTGGTACCTTGGTTATCTGACAGCATAAGCCTATTACGAGCCCCTGGTATTTTTTTAATGACTGCTCTGGCTGAGTTCCCAGCCTCTTTATCCATAATCAAGGACAGCTGCCCCATCTTTCCCACAGACAGGAGCTGCTGTAGGCCCTGAAATCTCCCTCTCTCCCTAAGAAACAACTCTAAGAGCATGTTCCATAGAAGGAAGAGAGTGGAATGGAATCTTTCAACTCTGAAAATCTTGGTGACTTAGTCCTCTTCCATTCCAACTCCTGTTCTCTCCAGAACCCACCCTCAACACTAGTCCCCTCTGCTGACAGGTAGCCTAGTGCATTCTAGCACCATATATCTTCATAAAACAGGAGGCCTGGCAATACATTTTAGGACAACGTGAAAGAGGGACTTATAAACTCTGTTATTGGAAAGTCTAGGGCACACATAGAATATGATTCCCACAGCTGCATTTTTTATTCATTCACTTGTCAATAATTCATTCATTCCTTAACAGTCACCAAGTGTCTATTGTGGGTCAGGCTATGTGTGACATGCTGGGGATAAAGAAATAAGGCACAGGCCGTTATCTTCAAGGAGTCCACAGATTAGTAGGAGCAAGTGTGACAATTTTATAATATACAGTGATCCATGTCAGATCAGGGTTAGGTACAAAATGTTGAGTAAATATATGTGAATGCCTTATTTTGCTTAGGGGATTCCAGCAACATTTCACAAAGGAGATAATTTTTCAGTAATTTTGTAAGGAAAAAAGGGAGTTTGCTGACAGAAATAGGAAAGAGTGCCCCAAGCAGTGGGACTACCATATCAAAAGCCCATGGCTGAATTTTAATAGCTAACATTTATTGAGAACCTACTATGTGTCAGGTACTTTATGCATTAACTCATTTAATCCAGACAATAACACTATGAAGTAGGTAATATTGCAACCTTATTTACAGATGGGAAACTAAGACACATAAAGCTTATACGACTTGCCCAAGGCTACTTTAACTAGGAAATAGGGGAGGCATTATTTGTACCCAAACAGTTGGACATCAGAAGTGGAGCTCTTATCCACTACATGGTTTTGCTTCCTTCAGACGGTAGTAGGAAATAGGTTGACTGGGATGTAGGGTTGGAGAAGTAGAGACACAGAGAGTGAACATGTCAAGAAGCAGGTTGGAGAGATCCTAATCAAAAGGTCAAGTGGAAAAGAAAAGGTCAAGTGGAGAAACAAAGAGGAGACATTGGAATGGGGAAGGCATTTGCATTAGTTATGACTCTCAGGCACAAATTCAGGTCTATGTGGAATACCCTATTTGCTCACCTCTATGTAAGACACTATTGCCACCTCCCAAGGAGGCTTAGGCAAGTTTCCAGAAAAATGGGAGAAGGGCCTCTAATTTCCAGTTTCTCATGGCCACCTCTGACACCCTTGTTATCCAAGACCAGCCAATGCGCTATGAATGAGGCAAGCTGGAAACCACCGGAGGTCATAGGGCCCCAGGCAACTGCTGTCTTTGGCCTTAGTTTGGAAAGAGCTTGTGAAGCTCAAGAGAGGTAGTATTTGAGATTTGGGAGGGAGCTGGGTGAGCAGAGATGTCATTTCCTGAGAGGTGGTGCCAGTGAGGTACCACTGAGGTGCCTCGGTGAGAATTTGTCTTCTGGCCACAAAAACTTGCTTTCAAAATTTAACCACATTAGTAAGATTTTCTTTTTTCGTCATTCTTTCTGCCTTTAATCTTTTTTTTAGTAGTTAATAATTTTTTGTGTGTGAAATAGCAGTCACTTTCAGTTATGTTGCAAAGAAGCAGAAAATGGGTGTGGCAGACACTGCTTGTCCTTACCCAATATCCATTCTCCTCTTCCTCTCTAACAGAACTCTGATTTTGTTTGGGGCAGAAGTGGGACCAGCAGGGGTGGGGGAAACCTACACTTCTTAGCCTCCCTCAGTTTGCAGAGGGGTAGCCAGAAGATTTAGTTCTGACCAATGATATGCAAGCAGAAGTAACTGTTTGGCAATTTCACAAAAGAGTTTTTAAAAGAGGATAGACTCAGTGTACACATAACTTTTGCCTTTTCCTGTCCTTACTTCCTACAATGCAGACATGGTTCCTGGTGCTATAGGGGCTATCTGTCTCATAGATAGACTCCTATATATACTCTGAGGATGATACCACAGGTAAGAATAGTAGAACATAAAGACGCAGGGGCCTGGATACCCAGTGGGTCCTGGACTCTAACTCTTGATTTCTTGCTGAATATATATGTATATATATTACCCCTACTTGTTTAAACCTCTGGGTTTGTTTGTATGCTTGTTTGCTTTTATTATTTGTTGCCAGATGCAATCCAAATTGGTATAGCTTGCATAACTTCTTGAGCTGGAGTTTAAAGCGTGGTGGGGTAACAGAATCCACTAAGGAAGAGGTGATCCTGAGGGATGAGCTGGGGGCAGCCCCTCCTTCTTTCCTGCAGGCTTTTCTTCCCAAGCTTCTCTTTGTCCAAACCTGGGAATTTCTTCTGTTCTGATTAAATCAGGAAGGCTGTTCCCTTACAAGGAGTGGCAGTGAGGACCAGAGCCTTCAAGGGAAAGCGAAACCCGGGAGATAAAATATGGGCATCTGATACAAGCTGTACCTTCCCTCCTACATCTGTCTTTCGGAAATCTTCTCTGGCAAAACCTAGGATGTTCCCTGTTCTGTTTCTTTTTAAATATGCAAATTTAATGAGTTAATGACTACAAGCAAGACAAAGTGATAAAATTGTGCTTCTTTTTTTGCGGTTCGCGGGCCTCTCACTGTTGTGGCCTCTCCCGTTGTGGAGCACAGGCTACGGATGCGCAGGCTCAACGGCCATGGCTCACAGGCCCAGCCGCTCCGCGGCATGTGGGATCTTCCTGGACCGGGGCACGAACCTGTGTCCCCTGCAACTGCAGGCGGACTCTCATCCACTGCGCCACCAGGGAAGCCCTGTGCTTCTTCTATAGACTCGTGACAATGAGATGTTTAACTATAATTTTCCAATACAAACTTGAAACAATATTCGTATTGAATAAACACCTTCATAAATGAGTCATGTGATGAACACAGAAATTTTGACCAAAGCAAATTGTAAATTGTTGGAATTATTCATATTTTTAATTCAACATGTTTGCTCTATTTAAAAATTAATACCTGTAGAATATCACAATAGATTATATTTTCAGACATTACAGAGAAGGTATATACCATTGTTTATAATCCTTAAAGTACCTCTTAAATTAGAAAATACTGCTATGCTGCATATCAAAATTAAAAAACAAAACAAAACAAAAAACATACTGGTTTATTTAAAATATAAACATTTTATTTTATAAATTACTTTAAAATAATAGATATTGATGTGCATTTTAAAAGCACATTAATTCCATCATAACCAATTGGCAAAATTTAGGACAATCATACATCATTTCCATATTCCTTGGTTAAAATTTTTCCTTTATTGTGGCAATTAAATTTAAAAGTAAAATAATGAATTACTGGAAAAATATCAACATCATAATGATTTGCCAGTTTTTTCCAATGGAATAGAATTTAGAATTATGTATCCACTTTAGAAATACTGCAAAGCTCAAATTAGTTGGGAGAATTTAACAACCATTTTTAAGTTCACAAAATACAGTATTTAATAAATATACAGTACTGTTTCCTATACCAATACAGCATTGTACAATAAGTGTAATGCCATCTAAAACTTACAAAGGAGACTCATTTAAACAAGTAGTAAGATAAACAGTAGTACCCATGTTTAGGCACACAAATTGTAAAACTGCAGTTTACTTTTTATGATTGGTTCTGTGCAATTAAAAATGAGACAGATACAAAATAATTAGATATGCAAGAAATAGCTATTCAGAGTTAAATGGTGACATTCTGTGCATATTTCATACATCATTTTATGCATATTTTTTCTATTTTTTAACTTCAAAATAAAAAGTACTGGTTTTCTATGGGTTATAAAACAACATAAAAATAAGTACAATCCAAGAGAATGTAATGCAGGTGTTATTTTGAAGTTAACAAACTATGGCCCAGGGCTTAGATCCACTGCAAAATATTTCCAAATCCAAATAATACTTACAGAAACAATTCTACACAGAAAAAAAATATTGCTTGCCTCCACAGAAACCAATAATTTATAAAAACAATGTTCATTTTTAATTAACCTACATATTAAAGTCACACATAGCCCGACTTTAATAGTCAAACTTAATGTCACTATAAAAGAATGCAGATTGGACCGTTGTTTTGGACTATAAATTTTCACATGAATGAAATTTTTAAAAGCTGGAATGGCATAAAAAGATATCTATATAAATCAGAGGTTTAATTTTTTTTCCTTAACAGTCTTAGGTACCAACCAGATGAAGTTGCTGGTAACTCATACACTGATGATTTTTGAGGTATATTGGGAAGGGAAGGTTGGTTATTACCACTATGACTCTTGCTGATTCTACTCATAGTCCTGCAAATGGAAGGAAACCAAGGATGAAGAGACTGAATTGGACTAGGCAAACAAGAAGAGGTAGAAGGACTAACTCCTGCTGGGCCTTGTCACTCCCAGAGTCACTATTCAGTTCTCCAACATTTGTCAGTCCATCTCTTTCATGACTAATCTTCTGTATAAAATGGCATTGGTAGTTTGGGAGTTTAGTATTGACATGTACACACTGCTATATTTAAAATAGATAACCAACAATGACCTACTGTATAGCACAGGGAACTCTGCTCAATATTATGTAATAACCTAAATGGGAAAAGATTTTGGAAAAGAATATATACATGTATATGTATAAATGAATCACTTTGCTGAACACCCGAAACTATCAAAACATTGTAAATCAACTATACTCCAATATAAAATTTAAAAATAAATTTTAAAAAGTGACATTGGAATCTTGATAAAGATTGCAGTGAATCTATCAATGACTTTGAATGGACATTATTATTTTTTTGGCTGCACCTTGTGACATGCGGGATAATTCCCCAACCAGGGATCGAACCCATGTTCCCCACAGTGGAAGCACAGAGTCTTAACCACTGAACCACCAAGGAAGTCCCTGGATGGACATTTTAACAATATTAATTTTTCCAATTCATGAACACAAGATATCATTCTATTTATTTGTGTCTTCTGTAATTTCTTTTATCAATTTCTTGTCCTTTTCACTGTAATCTTTTACCTCCTTGGTTAAATGTATTCTTAATATTTCACTGTTTTTCATGCTGCTGTAAATGGAATCATTTTCTTTATTTCTCTATTAGATAATTTGTTGTTAGTATACATAAATACCATTTTTCACAGAAGAAGAAAAACAGTTCTAAAATGTATATGGAACCAAACAGAAAAAACACTGAATAGCCAAAGCCATCCTGAGAATGAAAAGCAAAGTGAGAGGCATCATACTTCCTGACTCCAAGATACATTATAAAGTTATGGTAAATAAAAAATTATGGCACAGGGATAAAAATAGACAAATAGACCAATGGAACAGAATCAAGAAACCTGAAATAAATCCATGCATATAGAGTCAACTAAAATTTGACAAGTGAGCCAAGAATACACAGGGGGAAAAGTCAGTTTTTTAAATTAATGGTCCTGGGAAAATTCACATGTAATAGACTGAAACACACCCCTATCTTATACCACTCACAAAAATTAACTTCAAATAGATTAAATACTTAAATGCAATACCTGAATCCATAAAACTCCTAAAGGAAAACATAGGGACAAAGCTTCTTGACATATGTCTTGGCAATTAGTTTTTGCATATGACACCTAAAGCACAAGCAACAAAAATAAACAGGTGAGACTATATCATACTAAAAACCTTCTTCACAGCAAAATAAATAATTAACAAAGTAAAAAGGCAACCTACATAATGGGAAAAATATTTGCAAATCATACATCTGATAAGGAGGTAATATCCAAAATATATAAAGAACTCTTACAATACAATAGTGAAAAAAAACAATTTAAAAATGGGCAAAGAATCTTAAGAGACATTTTTTCCAACGAAGATATAAAAATGGCAAATAGGTACATGGAAAAGTGTTCAACACTAGTAATCATTAGGAAAATGCAAATCAAAGCCATAAAAAGATGTCCCCTCACCCTTCTTAGATTGAATATCTACAAAAAGACAAGAGATACAAATGCTGATGAAGATGTGGAGAAAAGGGGACCTTTATGCACTGTTAATGGGAATGTAAATTGGTACAACATCTATGGAAAACAGTATGGAATTCTTTAAAAAACTAAAAATAAAGCTACCATATGATCCATTAATATCAATTCTGGGTATATATATGAATAAAACGAAAACAATAACCCAAAAAGACATCTACTCTTTTACGTTTATTACAGATTTATTTATAATAGCCAAGACTTGGAAACACCTGAATATATTGATTGATAAATGGATAAGTTGTTATATGAATACAAAATGGAATATTATTGATCCATAAAAGGGTGAAATAATGCTGCTTATGACAAAATGGATGTACCTTGAGGGCATACTGCTAAGTGAAATAAGTCAGACAGATAAGACAAATACTGTATGATGTCACCTATCTGTTGAGTCTTTCTAAAAAATTCACAGAAAAAGCCATCAGATATGTGGCTAACATAGATGGGGGTGGAGGTGGAGGAACTGGAAGAAGAAGGCCAAAAGATACAAACTTGCAGTTAAAAAATAAATAAATACTAAGAATGCAATGTACAACATGATGACTATATATATATATATATATATTTAATATCTTTATTGGAGTATAGTTCCTTTTAAAAGGTGTATTAGTTTCTGCTCTATAATAAAGCAAATCAGGCCTTACATTTAGGTCTTTACTCCATTTTGAGCTTATTTTTGGGTAGGGTGTTATCGAGTGTTCTAATCTCATACTTTTACATACACCTGCCCAGTTTTCACAGCACCACTTATTGAAGAGGCTGTCTTTTCTACACTGTACATTCTTGCCTCCTTTATCAAACATAAGGTGACCATATTGCATGGGTTTATATCTGGGCTTTCTATCCTGTTCCATTGATCTATATTTCTGTTTTAGTGCCACTACCATACTGTCTTGATTACTGTAACTTTGTAGTATAGTCTGAAGTCAGGGAGCCTGATTCCTCCAGCTCCATTTTTCGTTCTCAAGATTGCTTTGGCTATTCGAGGTCTTTTGTGTTCCCATACAAATTGTGAAATTTTTTGACCTAGTTCTGTGAAAAATGCCAGTGCTATTTTTTTTAGAACATCTTTATTGGGGTATAATTGCTTTACAGTGGTGTGTTAGTTTCTGCTTTATAACAAAGTGAATCAGTTATACATATGTTCCCATACGTCTTCCCTCTTGTGTCTCCCTCCCTCCCACTCTCCCTATCCCACCCCTCCAGGCTGTCACAAAGCACCGAGCTAATATCCCTGTGCCATGCGGCTGCTTCCCACTAGCTATCTACCTTACTACGTTTGTTAGTGTGTATATGTCCATGACTCTCTCTCGCCCTGTCAAAGCTCACTCTTCCCCCTCCCCATATCCTCAAGTCCGTTCTCAAGTAGGTCTGCGTCTTTATTCCTGTCTTACCCCTAGGTTTTACATGACATTTTTTCCCTTAAATTCCATATATATGTGTTACCATACGGTATTTGTCTTTTTCTTTCTGACTTACTTCACTCTGTATGACAGACTCTAGGTCTATCCATCTCATTACAAATAGCTCAATTTCGTTTCTTTTTAAGGCTGAGTAATATTCCACTGTTTTTTGTGCCACATCTTCTTTTTTTTTTTTTTTTTAACATCTTTATTGGGGTATAATTGCTTTACAATGGTGTGTTAGTTTCTGATTTATAACAAAGTGAATCAGTTATACATATACATGTGCTCCCATGTGTCTTCCCTCTTGCGTCTCCCTCCCTCCCACTCTCCCCCTCCCACCCCTCCAGGCTGTCCCAAAGCCCCGAGCTAATATCCCTGTGCCTTGCGGCTGCTTCCCCCTAGCTATCTACCTTACTACGTTTGTTAGTGTGTATATGTCCATGACTCTCTCTCGCCCTGTCAAAACTCACCCTTCCCCCTCCCCATATCCTCAAGTCCGTTCTCCAGTAGGTCTGCGCCTCTATTCCTGTCTTATCCCTAGGTTCTTCATGACATTTTTTCCCCTTAAATTCCATATATATGTGTTAGCATACGGTATTTGTCTTTGTCTTTCTGACTTACTTCACTCTGTATGACAGACTCTAGGTCTATCCATCTCATTACAAATAGCTCAATTTCATTTCTTTTTAAGGCTGAGTAATATTCCATTGTGTATATGTGCCACATCTTCTTTATCCATTCGTCAGATGATGGGCGCTTAGGTTCTTTCCATCTCCGGGCTATTGTAAATAGAGCTGCAATGAACATTTTGGTACATGACTCTTTTTGAATTTTGGTTTTCTCAGGGTATATGCCCAGTAGTGGGATTGCTGGGTCATATGGTAATTCTATTTGTAGTTTTTTAAGGAACCTCCATACTGTTCTCCATAGTGGCTGAACCAATTCACATTCCCACCAGCAGTGCAAGAGTGTCCCCTTTTCTCCACACCCTCTCCAGCATTTATTGTTTCTAGATTTTCTGATGATGGCCATTCTGACTGGTGTGAGATGATATCTCATTGTAGTTTTGATTTGCATTTCTCTAATGATTAATGATGTTGAGCATTCTTTCATGTGTTTGTTGGCATTCTGTATATCTTCTTTGGAGAAATGTCTGTTTAGGTCTTCTGCCCAATTTTGGATGGGGTTGTTTGTTTTTTTGTTATTGAGCTGCATGAGCTGCTTGTAAATTTTGGAGATTAATCCTTTGTCAGTTGCTTCATTTGCAAATGTTTTCTCCCATTCTGAGGGTTGTCTTTTGGTCTTGGTTATGGTTTCCTTTGCTGTGCAAAAGCTTTGAAGTTTCATTAGGTCCCATTTGTTTATTTTTGTTTTTATTTCCATTACTCTAGGAGGTGGGTCAGAAAGGATCTTGCTGTGATTTATGTCATAGAGTGTTCTTCCTATGTTTTCCTCTAAGAGTTTGATAGTTTCTGGCCTTACATTTAGGTCTTTAATCCATTTTGAGCTTATTTTTGTGGATGGTGTTAGGGAGTGATCTAATCTCATACTTTTACATGTACCTGTCCAGTTTTCCCAGCACCATTTATTGAAGAGGCTGTCCTTTCTCCACTGTACATTCCTGACTCCTTTATCAAAGATAAGGTGTCCATATGTGCGTGGGTTTATCTCTGGGCTTTCTATCCTGTTCCACTGATCTATCTTTCTGTTTTTGTGCCAGTACCATACTGTCTTGATTACTGTTGCTTTGTAGTATAGTCTGAAGTCAGGGAGCCTGATTCCTCCAGCTCCTTTTTTCGTTCTCAAGATTGCTTTGGCTATTCGGGGTCTTTTGTGTTTCCATACAAATTGCGAAATTTTTTGTTCTAGTTCTGTGAAAAATGCCAGTGGTAGTTTGATAGGGATTGCATTGAATCTGTAGATTGCTTTGGGTAGTAGAGTCATTTTCACAATGTTGATTCTTCCCATACAAGAACATGGTATATCTCTCCATCTATTTGTATCATCTTTAATTTCTTTCATCAGTGTCTTATAATTTTCTGCATACAGGTCTTTCGTATCCTTAGGTAGGTTTATTCCTAGATATTTTATTCTTTTTGTTGCCATGGTAAATGGGAGTGTTTTCTTGATTTCACTTTCAGATTTTTCATCATTAGTATATAGGAATGCCAGAGATTTCTGTGCATTAATTTTGTATCCTGCTACTTTACCAAATTCATTGATTAGCTCTAGTAGTTTTCTGGTAGCATCTTTAGGATTCTCTATGTATAGTATCATGTCATCTGCAAACAGTGACAGCTTTACTTCTTCTTTTCCGATGTGGATTCCTTTTATATCCTTTTCTTCTCTGATTGCTGTGGCTAAAACTTCCAAAACTATGTTGAATAAGAGTGGTGAGAGTGGGCAACCTTGTCTTGTTCCTGATCTTAGTGGAAATGCTTTCAGTTTTTCACCATTGAGGATGATGTTTGCTGTGGGCTTGTCATATATGGCCTTTATTATGTTGAGGAAAGTTCCCTCTATGCCTACTTTCTGGAGGGTTTTTATCATAAATGGGTGTTGAATTTTGTCGAAAGCTTTCTCTGCAACTATTGAGATGATCATATGGTTTTTCTCCTTCAATTAGTTAATATGGTTTATCACATTGATAGATTTGCGTATATTGAAGAATCCTTGCATTCCTGGAATAAACCCCACTTGATCATGGTGTATGATCCTTTTAAGGTGCTGTTGGATTCTGTTTGCTAGTATTTTGTTGAGGATTTTTGCATCTATGTTCATCAGTGATATTGGCCTGTAGTTTTCTTTCTTTGTGACATCCTTGTTTGGTTTTGGTATCAAGGTGATGGTGGCCTCGTAGAAGGAATTTGGGAGTGTTCCTCCCTCTGCTATATTTTGGAAGAGTTCGAGAAGGATAGGTGTTAGCTCTTCTCTAATCGTTTGATAGAATTCACCTGTGAAGCCATCTGGTCCTGGGCTTTTGTTTGTTGGAAGATTTTTAATCACAGTTTCAATTTCAGTGCTTGTGGTTGGTCTGTTCATATTTTCTATTTCTTCCTTATTCAGTCTTGGCAGGTTGTGCATTTCTAAGAATTTGTCCATTTCTTCCAGATTGTCCATTTTATTGGCATAGAGTTGCTTGTAGTAATCTCTCATGATTTTTTTTTTATTTCTGCAGTGTCAGTTGTTATTTCTCCTTTCTCATTTCTAATTCTATTGATTTGAGTCTTCTCCCTTTTTTTCTTGATGAGTCTGGCTAGTGGTTTATCTATTCTGTTTATCTTCTCAAAGAACCAGCTTTTAGTTTTATTGATCTTTGCTATCGTTTCCTTCATTTCTTTTTCATTTATTTCTGATCTGATTTTTATGATTTCTTTCCTTCTGCTAGCTTTGGGGCTTTTTTGTTCTTCTTTCTCTAATTGCTTGAGGTGCAAAGTTAGGTTGTTTATTCTAGATGTTTCCTGCTTCTTCAGGTGGGCTTGTATTGCTATAAACTTCCCCCTTAGAACTGCTTTTGCTGCATCCCATAGGTTTTGGGTCGTTGTGTCTCCATTGTCATTGGTTTCTAGGTATTTTTTTATTTCCTCTTTGATTTCTTCAGTAATCACTTCATTATTAAGTAGTGTATTGTTTAGCCTCCATGTGTTTGTATATTTTACAGATCTTTTCCTGTAATTGATATCTAGTCTCATGGCGTTGTGGTCAGAAAAGATACTTGATACAATTTCAATTTTCTTAAATTTACCAAGGCTTGATTTGTGACCCAAGATATGATCTATCCTGGAGAATGTTCCATGAGCACTTGAGAAAAATGTGTATTCTGTTGTTTTTGGATGGAGTGTCCTATAAATATCAATTAAGTCCATCTTGTTTAATGTATCATTTAAAGCTTGTGTTTCCTTATTTCTTTTCATTTTGGATGATCTGTCCATGGGTGAAAGTGGGGTGTTAAAGTCCCCTACTATGAATGTGTTACTGTCAATTTCCCCTTTTATGGCTGTTAGTATTTGCCTTACGTATTGAGGTGCTCCTATGTTGGGTGCATAAATATTTACAATTGTTATATCTTCTTCTTGGATCGATCCCTTGATCATTATGTAGTGTCCTTCTTTATCCCTTTTAATAGTCCTTATTTTAAAGTCTATTTTGTCTGATATGAGAATTGCTACTCCAGCTTTCTTTTGGTTTCCATTTGCATGGAATATCTTTTTCCATCCCCTTACTTTCAGTCTGTATGTGTCTCTAGGTCTGAGGTGGGTCTCTTGTAGACAGCATATATAAGGGTCTTGTTTTTGTATCCATTCAGCCAATCTGTGTCTTTTGGTGGGAGCATTTAGTCCATTTACATTTAAGGTAATTATCGATATGTATGTTCCTATTCCCATTTTCTATATTGTTTTGGGTTCGTTATTATAGGTCGTTTCCTTCTTTTGCATTTCTTATCTAGAGAAGTTCCTTTAGCATTTGTTGTAAAGCTGGTTTGGTGGTGCTGAACTCTCTCAGCTTTTGCTTGTCTGTAAAGGTTTTAATTTCTGCATCAAATCTGAATGAGATCCTTGCTGGGTAGAGTAGTCTTGGTTGCAGGTTTTTCTCCTTCATCACTTTCAGTATGTCCTGCCACTCCCTTCTGGCTTGTAGGGTTTCTGCTGAGAGATCAGCTGTTAACATTATGAGGATTCCCTTGTGTGTTATTTGTTGTTTTTCCCTTGCTGCTTTTAACATGCTTTCTTTGTATTTAATTTTTGATAGTTTGATTAATATGTGTCTTGGGGTATTTCTCCTTGTATTTATCCTGTATGGGACTCTCTGTGCTTCCTGGACTTGATTAACTATTTCCTTTCCCATATTAGGGAAGTTTTCAACTATAATCTCTTCAAATATTTTCTCAGTTCCTTTCTTTTTTTCTTCTTCTTCTGGAACCCCTATAATTCGAATGTTGGTGCATTTAATGTTGTCCCAGAGCTCTCTGAGACTGTCCTCAGTTCTTTTCATTCTTTTTTCTTTATTCTGCTCTGCAGTAGTTATTTCCACTACTTTATCTTCCAGGTCACTTATCCGTTCTTCTGCCTCAGTTATTCTGCTATTGATCCTATCTAGAGTACTTTTAATTTCATTTATTGCGTTGTTCATCGTTGCTTGTTTCATCTTTAGTTCTTGTAGGTCCTTGTTAACTGTTTCTTGCATTTTGTCCATTCTACTTCCAAGATTTCGGATCATCCTTACTATCATTACTCTGAATTCTTTTTCAGGTAGATTGCCTATTTCCTCTTCGTTTGTTAGGTCTGGTGGGTTTTTATCTTGCTCCTTCATCTGCTGTGTGTTTTTCTGTCTTCTCATTTTGCTTATCTTACTGTGTTTGGGGTCTCCTTTTTCAGGCTGCACGTTCGTAGTTCCCATTGTTTTTGATGTCTGTCTCCAGTGGCTAAGGTTGTTTCAGCGGGTTGTGTAGGCTTCCTGGTGGAGGGGACTAGTGCCTGTGTTGTGCTGGATGAGGCTGGATCTTGTCTCTCTAGTGGGCAGGTTCACGTCTGGTGATGTGTTTTGGGGTGTCTGTGGCCTTGTTATGATTTTAGGCAGCCTCTCTGCTAATGGGTGGGGTTGTGTTCCTGTTTTGCTAGTTGTTTGGCATAGGTTGTCCAGCACTGTGGCTTGCTGGTCGTTGAGTGAAGCTGGGTGCTGGTGTTAAGATGGACGTCTCTGGGAGATTTCCACCGTTTAATATTATGTGGAGCTGGGAGGTCTCTTGTTGATCAGTGTCCTGAAGTTGGCTCTCCT
This sequence comes from Phocoena phocoena, assembly GCF_963924675.1. Lineage (NCBI taxonomy): Eukaryota > Metazoa > Chordata > Mammalia > Artiodactyla > Phocoenidae > Phocoena > Phocoena phocoena. The sequence goes on from NC_089240.1 coordinate 56,932,396, forward strand.
ACCTCAGAGGCAGAGCCCTGCCTCCTGGGCTGGAGCACCAAGAGCCTTTCATCCACACGGCTCAGAATAAAATGGAGGAAAAGTAGAGAGAATTATTAGAAGTATGAGGAAAGAAAGAAGTAAAGGAGGAAAGGAAGGAAGGAAGAAAGAAGCAAAGAAGGAAAGAAAGGAGGGAGGGAGGGAGGAAGGAAGGAAGGAAGGAGGGAAAGAAGGAGAAAATGTAGAGAGAATTAGTAGAAGTATGAGGAAAGAAAGAGGGAAAGGAGGAAAGGAAGGAAGGAAGAAAGAAGCAAAGAAGGAAAGAAAGGAGGGAGGGAGGGAGAGAGGGAGGAAGGAAGGAAAGAAGGAGGGAAAGAAGGAGAAAATGTAGAGAGAATTAGTAGAAGTTTGAGGAAAGAGAGAAGGAAAGGAGGAAAGGAAGGAAGGAAGAAAGAAGCAAAGAAGGAAAGAAAGGAGGGAGGGAGGGAGGAAGGAAGGAAGGTAGGAGGGAAAGAAGGAGAAAATGTAGAGAGAATTAGTAGAAGTTTGAGGAAAGAAAGAAGGAAAGGAGGAAAGGAGGAAAGGAAGGGAGGAAGAAAGAAGCAAAGAAGGAAAGAAAGGAGGGAGGGAGAGAGGGAGGAAGGGAGGAAGGAAGGAGGGAAAGAAGGAAAAAAGACAGAAAGAAAGAAGATACTGTAAAAATAAAATAAAGTATAATATAGTTATTGTACTAAAAAATATTTAGAAAGAAAGAAAAGAAAAAAAAAAAAAAAGAACAGATAGAACCCTAGGACAAATGTTGGAAACAAAGCTATACAGAGAAAATCTTACACAGAAGCATACACATACGTGTTCACAAAGAGAGGCAAAGGGGGAAAAATCATAGATCCTGCTCCCAGAGACCACCTCCTCAACCTGGGGTGATTCGCTGTCTAAAGGAGGGAAGGAAGGAAGGAAAGAAAGAAAGAACGAAGGTAAAGTACAATAAAGTTATTACAATTAAAATTAATTATTAAGAAAAAAAAATTTTTTTTTTAAAAAAAACCATGGACGGATAGAGCCCTAGGACAAATGTTGGAAGCAAAGCTATACAGAGAAAATCTTACACAGAAGCATACACATACACGTTCACAAAGAGAGGCAAAGGGGGAAAAATCATAAATCCTGCTCCCAGAGACCACCTCCTCAACCTGGGGTGATTCTCTGTCTAAAGGAGGGAAGGAAGGAAGGAAAGAAAGAAAGAAAGAACGAAGGTAAAGTTCAATAAAGTTATTACAATTAAAATTAATTATTAAAAAAAAATTTTTTTTTTTTTTAAAAAAAAAAAACCATGGACGGATAGAGCCCTAGGACAAATGGTGGAAGCAAGAGTATACAGACAAGATCTCACACAGAAGCATACATGCACACATTCACAAAAAGAGGAAAAGGGAAAAAAAATCACAGATCTCGCTCCTAAATTCCCCCTCTTCAATTTGGGATCACTCCCTGTCTATTCAGGTATTCCACAATGCAGGGCACATCAAGTTGATTGTGGAGCTTCAATCCGCCGCCTCCGCGGCTGCCGGGAGAGACCTCCCCCTCTCCTCCCTGCTCTCACAGCTCACAGGAGCTCAGCTTTGTACCCGGCCCTGCCCCTGCGCGCAGATCGCTGGAGGGCGTCTGTTTTTTTGCTCAGACAGGACGGGGTTAAAGGAGCCACTGATTCGGGAGCTCCGGCTCACTCAGGCCGGGGGTTGGGGGATGGGGGAAGGAGGGGCACTGCGTGTGGGGCGGGCCTGCGGCGGCAGAGGCGGCGTGATGCTGCGGCAGAGGCCGGCGTGACGCTGCACCAGCCTGAGGCCTGCCGTGCCTACTCCCGGGGAAGCTGTCCCCGGATCCCGGGAACCCGGCAGTGGCGGCCTGCACAGGCTCCGCGGAAGAGGGGCGCGGAGAGTGACCTGTGCTCACACACAGTCCCCCTGGTGGCGGCAGCAGCAGCCCCAGTGTCTCCCGCCCTTCTCTGGGGTCCGCGGTTTCAGCCGCGGCTCGCACCCATCTCTGGGGCTAGCGCTTCCCGCCGCGGCTCGCGCCAGTCTCTGGGGTTCGCGCTTTTAGGCGCGGCTCGCGCCCGTCTCTGGAGTTCCTTTAAGCAGCGCTCTTAATCCCCTCTCCTCACGCACCAGGAAACAAAGAGGGAAGAAAAAGTCTCTTGCCTCTTCGGCCGGTGCAGGCTTTTCCCCGAACTCCCTCCCGGCTAGTCATGGCGCACCAACCCCTTCAGGCTATGCTCAAGCCGCCAACCCCAGTCTTCTCCCTGCGCTCCGTCCAAAACCGAAACCCGAGCCTCAGCTCGCTGCCCCGCCCGCCCCGGCGGGTGAGCAGACAAGCCTCTCGGGTTGGTGAGTGCCGGTCGGCACCGATCGTCTGTGCAGGAATCTCCCCGCTTTGCCCTCCACACCCGTCGCTGTGCACCACTCCGCGGTCCCGAAGCTCCCCCCTCTGCCTCCCGCAGTCTCCGCCCGCGGAGGGGCTTCCTAGTGTGTGGAAACTTTTCCTCCTTCACAGCTCCCTCCCACTGGTGCAGGTGCCGTCCTTATTCTTTTGTCTCTGTTTTTTCTTTTTTCTTTTGCCCTACCCAGGTACGTGGGGAGTTTCTTGCCTTTTGGGAGCTCTGAGGTCTTCTGCCAGCCTTCAGTAGGTGTTCTGTAGGAGTTGTTCCACGTGTAGATGTATTTCTGGTGTATCCGTGAGGAGGAAGGCGATCTCCACGTCTTACTCTTCCGCCATCTTCCCCGATCCTCCCACATCTTCTTTATCCATTCATCCAATGATGGGCACTTAGGTTGTTTCCATCTCCGGGCTATTGTAAATAGAGCTGCAATGAACATTTTGGTACATGACTCTTTTTGAATTTTGGTTTTCTCAGGGTATATGCCCAGTAGTGGGATTGCTGGGTCATATGGTAATTCTATTTGTAGTTTTTTAAGGAACCTCCATACTGTTCTCCATAGTGGCTGAACCAATTCACATTCCCACCAGCAGTGCAAGAGTGTCCCCTTTTCTCCACACCCTCTCCAGCATTTATTGTTTCTAGATTTTTTGATGATGGCCATTCTGACTGGTGTGAGATGATATCGCATTGTAGTTTTGATTTGCATTTCTCTAATGATTAATGATGTTGAGCATTCTTTCATGTGTTTGTTGGCATTCGGTATATCTTCTTTGGAGAAATGTCTATTTAGGTCTTCTGCCCATTTTTGGATTGGGTTTTTTTTTTGTTATTGAGCTGCATGAGCTGCTTGTAAATTTTGGAGATTAATCCTTTGTCAGTTGCTTGATTTGCAAATATTTTCTCCCATTCAGAGGGTTGTCTTTTGGTCTTGTTTATGGTTTCCTTTGCTGTGCAAAAGCTTTGAAGTTTCATTAGGTCCCATTTGTTTAGTTTTGTTTTTATTTCCATTACTCTAGGAGGTGGGTCAGAAAGGATCTTGCTGTGATTTATGTCATAGAGTGTTCTGCCTATGTTTTCCTATAAGAGTTTGAGAGTTTCTGGCCTTACATTTAGGTCTTTAATCTATTTTGAGCTTATTTTTGTGTATGGTGTTAGGGAGTGATCTAATCTCATACTTTTACATGTACCTGTCCAGTTTTCCCAGCACCATTTATTGAAGAGGCTGTCCTTTCTCCACTGTACATTCCTGCCACCTTTATCAATGATAAGGTGTCCATATGTGCGTGGGTTTATCTGTGGGCTTTCTATCCTGTTCCACTGATCTATCTTTCTGTTTTTGTGCCAGTACCATACTGTCTTGATTACTGTAGCTTTGTAGTATAGTCTGAAGTCAGGGAGCCTGATTCCTCCAGCTCTTTTTTTCATTCTCAAGATTGCTTTGGCTATTCGGGGTCTTTTGTGTTCCCATACAAATTGTGAAATTTTTTGAGCTAGTTCTGTGAAAAATGCCAGTGTTAGTTTGATAGGGATTGCATTGAATCTGTAGATTGCTTTGGTTAGTAGAGTTATTTTCACAATGTTGATTCTTCCAGTCCAACAACATGCTATATCTCTCCATCTATTTGTGTCATCTTTAATTTCTTTCATCAATGTCTTATAATTTGCTACATACAGATCTTTTGTCTCCTTAGGTAGGTTTATTCCCAGATATTTTATTCTTTTTCTTGCAGTGGTAAATGGGAGTGCTTTCTTGATTTCAATTTCAGATTTTTCATCATTAGTGTATAGGAATGCCAGAGATTTCTGTGCATTAATTTTGTATCCTGCTACTTTACCAAATTCATTGATTAGCTCTAGTAGTTTTCTGGTAGCATCTTTAGGATTCTCTATGTATAGTATCATGTCATCTGCAAACAGTGACAGTTTTACTTCTTCTTTTCCAATTTGGATTCCTTTTATTTCCTTTTCTTCTCTGACTGATGTAGCTAAAACTTCCAAAAATATGCATTGAATAATAGAGGTCAGAGTAGGGATCCTTGTCTTCTTCCTGATCTTACTGGAAATGCTTTCAGTTTTTCACCATTGAGGATGATGTTTGCTGTGGGCTTGTCATATATGGCCTTTATTATGTTGAGGAAAGTTCCCTCTATGCCTACTTTCTGCAGGGTTTTTATCGTAAAAAATGTGTTGAATTTTGTCAAAAGCTTTCTCTGCATCTATTGAGATGATCATATGGCTTCTCTCCTTCAATTTGTTAATATGGTGTATCATGTTGTTTGATTTGCGTATATTGAAGAATCCTTGCATTCCTGGAATAAACCCCACTTGATCCTGGTGTATGATCCTTTTAATGTGCTGTTGGATTCTGTTTGCTAGTATTTTGTTGATGATTTTTGCATCTATGTTCATCAGTGATATTGGCCTGTAGTGTTCTTTCTTCGTGACATCTTTGCCTGGTTTTGGTATCAGGGTGATGTTGGCCTCATAGAATGAGTTTGCAAGTGTTCCGCCCTCTGCCATATTTTGGAAGAGTTTGAGAAAAATATGTGTTAGCTCTTCCCTAAATGTTTGATAGAATTCGCCTGTGAAGCCATCTGGTGCTGGGCTAGTGTTGGAAGATTTTTAATCACCGTTTCAATTTCAGTGCTTGTGATTTGTCTGTTCATATTTTCTATTTCTTCATGGTTCAGTCTCGGCACATTGTGCATTTCTAAGAATTTGTCCGTTTCTTCCAGGTTGTACATTTTATTGGAATAGAGTTGCTTGCAGTAATCTCTCATGATCTTTTGTATTTCTGCAGTGTCAGTTGTTACTTCTCCTTTTTCAGTTCTAATTCTATTGATTTCAGTCTTCTCCCTTTTTTTCTTGATGAGGCTGGCTAACGGTATATCAATTTTGTTTATCTTCTCAAAGAACCAGCTTTTAGTTTTACTGATCTTCACTCTCATTTCCTTCATTTCTTTTTCATTTATTTCTGATCTGATCTTTATGATTTCTTTCCTTCTGTTAACTTTGGGGTTTTTTGTTCTTCTTTCTCTAATTGCTTTAGGTGCAAGGTTATGTGGTTTATTTGAGATGTTTCCTGTTTCTTAAGGTAGGATTGTGTAGCTATAAATTTCCCTCTTAGAACTGCTTTTGCTGCATCCCATAGGTTTGGGGTCATCGTGTCTCCATTGTCATTTGTTTCTAGGTATTTTTTGATTTTCTCTTTGATTTCTTCAGTGATCACTTCATTATTAAGTAGTGTATTGTTTAGCCTCCATTTGTTTGTATTTTTTACAGATCTTTTCCTGTAATTGATATCTAGTCTCATAGCATTGTGGTCGGAAAAGATACTTGATACACTTTCAATTTTCTTAAATTTACCAAGGATTAATTTGTGACCCAAGATATGATCTATCCTGGCGAATGTTTCATGAGCACTTGAGAAAAATGTGTATTCCATAGTTTTTGGATGGAATGTCCTATAAATATCAATTCGGTCCATCTTGTTTAATGTATAATTTGAAGCTTGTGTTTCCTTATTTATTTTCATTTTCAGTGATCTGTCCATTAGTGAAAGTGGGGTGTTAATGTCTCCTACTATGAATGTGTTACTGTCGATTTCCCCTTTTATGGCTGTTAGTAGTTGCCTTATGTATTGAGGCGCTCCTATGTTGGATGCATAAATATTTACAATTGTTATTTCTTCTTCTTGGATCGATCCCTTGATCATTATGTAGTGTCTTTCTTTGTCTCTTGTAATAGTCTTTATTTTAATGTCTATTTTTTCTGGTTTGAGTACTGTTACTGCAGCTTTCTTTTGATTTCCATTCGCATGGAATACCTTTTTCCATCCCCTCACTTTCAGTCTGTATGTGTCCCTAGGTCTGAAGTGTGTCTTTTGTAGACAGCGTATATATGGGTCTTGTTTTGGATCCATTCAGCCAGTCTGTGTCTTTTGGTGGGAGCATTTAATCCATTTACATTTAAGGTAATTATCGATATGTATGTTCCTATTCCCGTTTTCTTAATTGTTTTGGGCATGTTACTGTAGGTCTTTTCCTTCTCGTGTGTTTGTTGCCTTCAGAAGTTCCTTTAGCATTTGTTGTAACACTGGTTTCATGGTACTGAACTCTCTCAGCTTTTGCTTGTATGTAAAGGTTTTAATTTCTCCATCAATCTGAATGAGATCTTTGCTGGGTAGAGTAATCTTGGTTGTAGGTTTTTCTCCTTCATCACTTTAAATATGTCCTGCCAGTCCATTCTGTCTTGCAAAGTTTCTGCTGAAAGACCAGCTGTTAACCTTATGGAGATTCCCTTGCGTGGTATTTGTTGTTTTTCCCTTGCTGCTTTTAATCTATTTTTTTGTATTTAATTTTTGATAATTTGATTAATATATGTCATTGCATGTTTCTCCTTGGATTTATCCTGTATGGGACTCTATGTGCTTCCTTGACTTGATTAAATATTTCCTTTCCCATATTAGGGAAGTTTTCAACTATAATCTCTTCAAATATTTTCTCAGTCCCTTTGTTTTTCTCTTCTTCTTCTGAGACCCCTATAATTCGAATGTTGGTACGTTTAATGTTGTCCCAGAGGTCTCTGAGACCGTCCTCAGTTCTTTTCATTCTCTTTTCTTTATTCTGCTCTGCAGTAGTTATTTCCACTATTTTATCTTCTAGGTCACTTACTTGTTCTTCTGCCTCAGTTATTCTGCTATTGATCCCTTCTAGAGTATTTCTAATTTCATTTATTGTGTTGTTCATCGTTGCTTGTTTCCTCTTTAGTTCTTCTAGGTCCTTGTTAAATGTTTCTTACATTTCCTCTATTCTATTTCCAAAATTTTTGATCATATTTACTATCATTATTCTGAATTTTTTTTAGGTAGACTGACTATTTCCTCTTCGTTTTTTAGGTCTGGTGGGTTTTTACCTTGCTCTTTCATCTGCTGTGTGTTTTCTTTGTTTTCTCATTCTGCTTATCTTACTGCGTTGGGGGTCTCCATTTTGCAGACTGCAGTTTCGTAGTTCCCATTGTTTTTGGTGTCTGTCCTGAGTGGCTAAGGTTGGTTCAGTGGGTTGTGTAGGCTTCCTGGATGAGGGGACTAGTGCCTGTGTTCTGTTGGATAAGGCTGGATCTTGTCTTTCTTGTGGGCAGGTCCACGTCTGGTGGTGGGTTTTGGTGTGTCTGTAGCCTTATTATGATTTTAGGCAGCCTCTCTTCTAATGGGTGGGGTTGTGTTCCTGTCTTGCTAGTTGTTTGGCCTAGGGTTTCTAGCACTGTAGCTTGCTGGTCATTGAGTGAAGCTTGGTGCTGGTTTTGAGATGGAGATCTCTGGGAGGTTTTTGCAGTTTGATATTACGTGGAACTGGGAGGTCTCTTGTGGACTAGTGTCCTGAACTTGGCCCTCCCACCTCTGAGGCACAACACTGACTCCTGCCTTGATCACCAAGAGCCTTTCATCACATGGCTCAGAATAAAAGGGAGAAAAAGTAGAAAGAAAGAGGATAAAATAAAATAAATAGTTATTAAAATCAAAAAATAATTATTAAGAAAAAAAAATTTTTTTAGAAGTTAAAAAAAAAAAAGATGGACGGACAGAAGCCTAGGGCAAATGGTGAAAGCAAAGCTATACAGACAAAATCTCACACAGAAGCATACACACTCACAAAAATTGGATAAGGGGTAAAAATAATGTATCTTGCTCTCAAAGTCCACCTCTTCAATTTTGGATGATTAATTATCTATTCAGGTATTCCACAGATGCTGGGTACATCAAATTGATGGTTAAGATTTAATCCGCTGCTCCTGAGGCTGCTGGGAGAAATTTCCCTTTCTCTTCTTCTTTCGCATAGCTTCTTGGGTTCAGCTTTGGATTTGGCCCTGCCTCTGCCTGTAGGTTGCCTGAGGGCCTCTGTTCTTCACTCAGACATGCCGGGGTTAAAGGAGCAGTCGATTAGGTGGCTCTGGTTCACTCAGGCAGTGTGGAGGAAGAGGTACGGAATGCGGGGCGAACCTGCAGCAGCAGAGCCCAGCACAACAGCCTGAGGCACACGGTGTGTTCTCCCGGGGAACTAGTCTCTGGATCACCAGACCCTAGCAGTGGTGGGCTGTACAGGCTTCTGTGAGAGGATGTGTGGATAGTGACCTGTGCTTGCACACAGTCTTCTTGGTGGTTGCAGCAGCAGCCTTAGCGTCTCATGCTTGTCTCTGTGGTCCCTGCTGATAGCCGTAGCTCGGACCCGTCTCTGGAACTCCGTTTTTTTTCGGAAATTTAACATTTTTTTTAATCTTTAAAAGAATACTATTTTCTAAAATGTCATGGTCTGTCATTTAGGATATTTAACAAAATAGCTCCCTTTATTAACTAAAAATTAACAAATAAACTTATTGCTGTGGAAGAAAGTAAAAAGTAAAAAGTCCAACAGAGTTATCCTGAGCAAATATCAGAAACTTCTAAGTGCTGAGTTTAACCTTTGTTTAGAAATTCTTTGGTACTTTAAGCTGTATTTGTGATATTTAGACATATCTTAGGATATATTAACATGTGCATATGTATTTTATTAGCATGTATGAAAACAAGTAATCCAAAATTATTCAAGCCATACTTTTACCCACTGCCTATAGCTTTCGACTATACTGCTTTCAAATAATAAAGGTTATGTGTCTTTTTTTTCAAATTCTATTGTTTTTAAGCAATTTGATTATTATTATCATCAAATAATATACCTTATACTTCTCTTCATGTTTCTTATGATTTGAGTTTTTGGACTTGAATCTGTGTGGGTGTATAAATTTCATCAAAGTTGGAAAAATTTTAGCTATTAGTTTCTCAAATATGTTCTGTCTCCCCGTCACTCTCCTCTCTTTTGTTGATTCCAATTACACATTTATTAGGCATATTGAAGTTGTTTCACAGCTCACTGAAGCTCTGTTCCTTTTTCCCCCATTTTCCCCCGTATTTAAAATGATATTTTTTTCTACATCTTTATTGGAGTATAATTGCTTTACAATGGTGTGCTAGTTTCTGCTTTACAAAAAAGTGAATCAGTTATACATATACATATGCTGCCATATCTCTCCCGTCTTGTGTCTCCCTCCCTCCCACCCTCCCTATGCCACCCCTCTAGGTGGTCACAAAGCACCGAGCTGATCTCCCTGTATTATGCAGCTGCTTCCCACTAGCTATCTATTTTACATTTGGTACAGTATATATGTCCATGCCACTCTCTTGCTTTGTCACAGCTTACCCTTACACCTCCCCATATCCTCAATTCCATTCTCCAGTAGGTCTGTGTCTTTAGTCCTGTCTTACCCCTAGGTTCTTCATGACATTTTTTTTCTTAAATTCCATATATATGTGTAAGCATACGGTATTTGACTTTCTCTTTCTGACTTATTTCACTCTGTATGACAGACTCTAGGTCTATCTACCTCATTACAAATAGCTCAATTTCGTATCTTTTTATGGCTGAGTAATATTCCATTGTATATATCTGCCATATCTTCTTTATCCATTCATCCGATGATGGACAGTTAGGTTGTTTTCATCTCTGAGCTATTGTAAATAGAGCTGCAATGAATATTTTGGTACCTGACTCTATTTGAATTTTGGTTTTCTCAGGGTATATGCCCAGTAGTGGGATTGCTGGGTCATACGGTAGTTCTATTTGTAGTTTTTAAGGAATCTCCATACTGTTCTCCATAGTGGCTGTACCAATTCATATTCCCACCAGCAGTGCAAGAGTGTTCCCTTTTCTCCACACCCTCTCCAGCATTTATAATTTCTACATGTTTTGATGATGGCCATTCTGACTCATGTGAGATGATATCTCATTGTAGTTTTGATGTGCATTTCTCTAATGATTAATGATGTTGAGCATTCTTTCATGTGTTTGTTGGCAGTCTGAATATCTTCTTTGGAGAGATGTCTATTTAGGTCTTCTGCCCATTTTTGGATTGGGTTGTTTGTTTTCTTGTTATTGAGCTGCATGAGCTGCTTATAAATTCTGGAGATTATTCCTTTGTCATTTGCTTCATTTGCAAACATTATCTCCCATTCTGAGGGTTGTCTTTTGGTCTTGTTTATGGTTCCCTTTGCTGTGCAAAAGTTTTGAAGTTTCATTAGGTCCCATTTGTTTAATTTTGTTTTTATTTCCATTTCTCTAGGACGTGGGTCAAAAAGGATCTTGCTGTGATTTATGTCATAGAGTGTTCTGCCTATGTTTTCCTCTAAGAGTATGATAGTTTCTGGCTTTATATTTAGGTCTTTAATCCACTTTGTGCTTATTCTTGTGTATGGTGATAGGGAGTGATCTAATCTCATACTTTTACATGTACCTGTCCAGGTTTTCCAGCACCACTTATTGAAGAGGCTGTCCTTTCTCCACTGTACATTCCTGCCTCCTTTATCAAAGATAAGGTGACCATACATGCATGGGTTTATCTCTGGGCACTCTATCCTGTTCTACTGATCTATATTCCTGCTTTTGTACCGGAACCATACTGTCTTGATTACTGTAACCTTGTAGTATAGTCTGAAGTCAGGGAGCCTGATTCCACCAGCTCCATTTTTCATTCTCAAGATTGCTTTTGCTATTCGGGGTCTTTTGTGTTTCTATACAAATTGTGAAAGTTTTTGTCCTAGTTCTGTGAAAAATGCCAGTGGTAGTTTGATAGGGATTGCATTGAATCTGTAGATTGCTTTGGGTAGTAGAGTCATTTTCACAATATTGATTCTTCCAATCCAAGAACATGGTATATCTCTCCATCTATTTGTATCATATTTAATTTCTTTCATCAGTGTCTTATAATTTTCTGCATACAGTTCTTTTGTCTCCTTAGGTAGGTTTATTCCTAGATATTTTATTCTTTTTCTTGCAGTGGTAAATGGGAGTGTTTTCTTGATTTCACTTTCAGATTTTTCATCATTAGTGTATAGGAATGCCAGAGATTTCTGTGCATTAATTTTGTATCCTGATACTTTACCAAATTCATTGATTAGCTCTAGTAATTTTCTGGTAGCATCTTTAGGATTCTCTATGTATAGTATCATATCATCTGCAAACAGTGACAGTTTTACTTCTTCTTTTCCAATTTGGATTCCTTTTATTTCCTTTTCTTCTCTGCTTGCTTTGGCTAAAACTTCAAAATACTATGCTGAATAAGAGTGGTGAGAGTGGGCAACCTTGTCCTGTTCCTTGTCTTAGTGGAAATGCTTTCAGTTTTCCACCATTGAGGACGATGTTGTCTGTAGGTTTGTCATATACGGCCTTTATTATGTTGAGGAAATTTCCTTCTATGCCTACTTTATGGAGGGATTTTATCATAAATGGGTGTTGAATTTTGTTGAAATCTTTCTCTGCATCTATTGAGATGATCATATGGTTTTTCTCCTTCAATTTGTTAATATGGTATATCACATTGATTGATTTGCGTACATTGAAGGATACTAGCATTCCTGGAATAAACCCCACTTGATCATGGTGTATGATCCTTTTAAGGTGCTGTTGGATTCTGTTTACTAGTATTTTGTTGAGGATATTTTCATTTATGTTCATCAGTGGTATTGGCCTGTAGTTTTCTTTCTTTGTGTTGTCCTTGTGTGGTTTTGGTATCAGCATGATGGTGGCCTTGTAGAATGCGTTTGGGAGTGCTCCTCCCTCTGCTATATTTTGGGAGAGTTTGAGAAGTATAGGTGTTCGTTCTTCTCTAAATGTTTGACAGAATTCGCCTGAAGCTCTCTGGTCCTGGATTTTATTTGTTGGAATATTTTTAATCACAATTTCAATTTCAGTGCTTGTGATTGGTCTTTTCATATTTTCTATTTCTTCCTGATTCAGTCTTGGCAGGTTGTGCATTTCTAACTATTTGTCCATTTCTTCCAGGTTGTGCATTTTATTGGCATAGAGTTGCTTGTAGTAACCTCTCATGATCTTTTGTATTTCTGCAGTGTCAGTTGTTACTTCTCCTTTTTCATTTCTAATTCTATTGATTGGAGTCTTCTCCCTTTTTTTCTTGATGAGTCTGGCTAATGGTTTATCAATTTTGTTTATCTTCTCAAAGAACCAGCTTTTAATTTTATTGCTGTTTTTTCATTCATTTCTTTTTCATTAATTTCTGATCTGATTTTTATGATTTCTTTCCTTCTGGTAACTTTGGTGTTTTTTTTGTTCTTCTTTCTCTATTAGCTTTAGGTGCAAGGTTAGCTTGTTTATTCGAGATGTTTCCTGTTTCTTAAAGTTGGATTTTATTGCCAAATTTTCCCTCTTATAACTGCTTTTGCTGCATCCCATAGGTTTTGGGTCGTTGTGTCTCCACTGTCATTTGTTTCTAGATATTTTTTGATACCCTATTTGATTTCTTCAGTGATCACTTCGTTATTAAGTGGTGTATTGTTTAGCCTCCATGTGTTTGTATTTTTTCAGTTATTTTCCTGTAATTGATATGTAGTCTCATAGAATTGTGGTTGGAAAAGATACTTGAAACAATTTCAATTTTCTTAAATTTACCAAGGCTTGATTTGTGACCAAAGATATGATCTATCCAGGAGAATGATCCATGAGCACTTGAGAAAAATGTGTATTCTGTTGTTTTTGGATGGTGTGTCCTATAAATATCAATTAAGTTCATCTCATTTAATGTATCATGTAAAGCTTACGTTTCCTTATTTATTTTCATTTGGATGATCTGTCCATTGGTGAAAGTGGGGTGTTAAAGTCCACTAACATGAATGCATTACTGTTGATTTCCCCTTTTATGGCTGTTAGTAGTTGCCTTATGTATTGAGGTGCTCCTATGTTGGGTGTGTATATATTTACAATTCTTATATCTTCTTCTTGTATCGATCCCTTGATCATTATGTAGTGTCCTTCTTTGTCCCTTATAATAGTCCTTATTTTAAAGTCTATTTTGTCTGATATGAGAATTGCTACTCCAGCTTTCTTCTGGTTTCAATTTGCATGGAATATCTTTTTCCATCCCCTCACTTTCAGTCTGTATGTGTCCCTAGGTCTGAAGTGGTTCTCTTGTAGACAGCATATACATGGGTTTTGTTTTTCTATCCATTCAGCCAGTCTTCTTTTCTTGGTGGGAGCATTTAATCCATTTACATTTAAGGTAATTATCGATATATATGTTCCTATTCCTATTTTCTTAATTATTTTGAGTTCGTTATTGTAGATATTTTCCTTCTCTTGTGTTTCTTGCCTAGAGAAGTTCCTTTAGATTTTGTTGTAAAGATGGTTTTGTGGTGCTGAACTCTCTCAGCTTTTGCTTGTCTGTAAAGATTTTAATATCTCCATCAAATTTGAATGAGCTCCTTGCTGAATAGAATGATCTTGGTTTCAGGTTTTTATCCTTCATCACTTTATTTATTTATTTTTTTAAAACATCTTTATTGGGGTATAATTGCTTTACAATGGTGTGTTAGTTTCTGCTTTATAACAAAGTGAATCAGCTATACGTATACATACGTTCCCATATGTCTTCCCACTTGCGTCTCCCTCCCTCCCACTCTCCCCATCCCACCCCTCCAGGCTGTCACAAAGCACCGAGCTAATATCCCTGTGCCTTGCGGTTGCTTCCCCCTAGCTATCTACCTTACTACGTTTGTTAGTGTGTATATGTCCATGACTCTCTCTCGCCCTGTCAAAACTCACACTTTCCCCTCCCCATATCCTCAAGTCCATTCTCCAGTAGGTCTGCGTCTTTATTCCTGTCTTACCTCTAGGTTCTTCATGACATTTTTTCCCCTTAAATTCCATAAATATGTGTTAGCATACGGTATTTGTCTTTTTCTTTCTGACTTACTTCACTCTGTATGACAGACTCTAGGTCTATCCATCTCATTACAACTAGCTCAATTTCATTTCTTTTTAAGGCTGAGTAATATTCCATTGTGTATATGTGCCACGTCTTCTTTATCCATTCATCCGATGATGGACGCTTAGGTTGTTTCCATCTCTGGGCTATTGTAAATAGAGCTGCAATGAACACTTTGGTACATGACTCTTTTTGAATTTTGGTTTTCTCAGGGTATATGCCCAGTAGTGGGATTGCTGGGTCATATGGTAATTCTATTTGTAGTTTTTTAAGGAATCTCCATACTGTTCTCCATAGTGGCTGAACCAATTCACATTCCCACAAGCAGTGCAGGAGTGTTCCCTTTTCTCTACACCCTCTCCAGCATTTATTGTTTCTAGATTTTTTGATGATGGCCATTCTGACTAGTGTGAGATGATATCTCATTGTAGTTTTGATTTGCATTTCTCTAATGATTAATGATGTTGAGCATTCTTTCATGTGTTTGTTGGCATTCGGTATATCTTCTTTGGAGAAATGTCTATTTAGGTCTTCTGCCCTTTTTGGATGGGGTTTTTTGTTTTTTTTGTTATTGAGCTGCATGAGCTGCTTGTAAACTTTGGAGATTAATTCTTTGTCAGTTGCTTCATTTGCAAATGTTTTCTCCCATTCTGAGGGTTGTCTTTTGGTCTTGGTTATGGTTTCCTTTGCTGTGCAAAAGCTTTGAAGTTTCATTAGGTCCCATTTGTTTATTTTTGTTTTTATTTCCATTACTCTAGGAGGTGGGTCAGAAAGGATCTTGCTGTGATTTATGTCATAGAGTGTTCTGCTATGTTTTCCTCTAAGAGTTTGAGAGTTTCTGGCCTTACATTTAGGTCTTTAATCCATTTTGAGCTTATTTTTGTATATGGTGTTAGGGAGTGATCTAATCTCATACTTTTACATGTACCTATCCAGTTTTCCCAGCACCATTTATTGAAGAGGCTGTCCTTTCTCCACTGTACATTCCTGCCTCCTTTATCAAATATAAGGTGTCCATATGTGCGTGGGTTTATCTCTGCGCTTTCTATCCTGCTCCACTTATCTATTTTTCTGTTTTTGTGCTAGTACCATACTGTCTTGATTACTGTAACCTTGTAGTATAGTCTGAAGTAAGGGAGCCTGATTCCTCCAGCTCCTTTTTTCGTTCTCAAGATTGCTTTGGCTATTCGGGGTCTTTTGTGTTTCCATATAAATTGTGAAATTTTTTGTCCTAGTTCTGTGAAAAATGCCAGTGGTAGTTTGATAGGGATTGCATTGAATCTGTAGATTGCTTTGGGTAGTAGAGTCATTTTCACAATGTTGATTCTTCGCATCCAAGAACATGGTATATCTCTCCATCTATTTGTATCATCTTTAATTTCTTTCATCAGTATCTTATAATTTTCTGCATACAGGTCTTTCTTATCCTTAGGTAGGTTTATTCCTAGATATTTTATTCTTTTTGCTGCAATGGTAAATGGGAGTGTTTTCTTGATTTCACTTTCAGATTTTTCATCATTAGTATATAGGAATGCCAGAGATTTCTGTGCATTAGTTTTGTATCCTGCTACTTTACCAAATTCATTGATTAGCTCTAGTAGTTTTCTGGTAGCATCTTTAGGGTTCTCTATGTATAGTATCATGTCATCTGCAAACAGTGACAGCTTTACTTCTTCTTGTCCGATTTGGATTCCTTTTATTTCCTTTTCTTCTCTGATTGCTGTGGCTAAAACTTCCAAAACTATGATGAATAAGAGTGGTGAGAGTGGGCAACCTTGTCTTGCTCCTGATCTTAGTGGAAATGCTTTCAGTTTTTCACCATTGAGGATGATGTTTGCTGTGGGCTTGTCATATATGGCCTTTATTATGTTGAGGAAAGTTCCCTCTATGCCTACTTTCTGGAGGGTTTTTATCATAAACGGGTGTTGAATTTTGTCGAAAGCTTTCTCTGCATCTATTGAGATGATCATATGGATTTTCTCCTTCAATTTGTTAATATGGTTTATCACATTGATAGATTTGCATATATTGAAGAATCCTTGCATTCCTGGAATAAACCCCACTTGATCATGGTGTATGATCCTTTTAATGTGCTGTTGGATTCTGTTTGCTAGTATTTTGTTGAGGATTTTTGCATCTATGTTCATCAGTGAAATTGGCCTATAGTTTTCTTTCTTTGTGACATCCTTGTCTGGTTTTGGTATCAAGGTGATGGTGGCTTTGTAGAAGGAATTTGGGAGTGTTCCTCCCTCTGCTATATTTTGGAAGAGTTCGAGAAAGATAGGTGTTAGCTCTTCTCTAAACATTTGATAGAATTTACCTGTGAAACCATCTGGTCCTGGGCTTTTGTTTGTTGGAAGATTTTTAATCACAGTTTCAATTTCAGTGCTTGTGATTGGTCTGTTCATATTTTCTATTTCTTCCTGATTCAGTCTTGGCAGGTTGTGCATTTCTAAGAATTTGTCCATTTCTTCCAGATTGTCCATTTTATTGGCATAGAGTTGCTTGTAGTAATCTCTCATGATTTTTTTTATTTCTGCAGTGTCAGTTGTCACTTCTCCTTTCTCATTTCTAATTCTATTGATTTGAGTCTTCTCCCTTTTTTTGTTGATGAGTCTGGCTAGTGGTTTATCTATTCTGTTTATCTTCTCAAAGAACCTGCTTTTAGTTTTCTTGATCTTTGCTATTGTTTCCTTCATTTCTTTTTCGTTTATTTCTGATCTGATTTTTGTGATTTCTTTCCTTCTGCTAGCTTTGGGGTATTTTTGTTCTTCTTTCTCTAATTGCTTGAGGTGCAAGGTTAGGTTGTTTATTCTAGATGTTTCCTGCTTCTTCAGGTGGGCTTGTATTGCTATAAACTTCCCCCTTAGAACTGCTTTTGCTGCATCCCATAGGTTTTGGGTCGTTTTGTCTCCATTTTCATTGGTTTCTAGGTATTTTTTTTATTTCCTCTTTGATTTCTTCAGTGATCACTTCATTATTAAGTAGTGTATTGTTTAGTCTCCATGTGTTTGTATTTTTTACAGATCTTTTCCTGTAATTGATATCTAGTCTCATGGCGTTGTGGTCAGAAAAGATACTTGATACAATTTCAGTTTTCTTAAATTTACCAAGGCTTGATTTGTGACCCAAGATATGATCTATCCTGGAGAATGTTCCATGAGCACTTGAGAAAAATATGTATTCTGTTGTTTTTGGATGGAGTGTCCTATAAATATCAATTAAGTCCATCTTGTTTAATGTATCATTTAAAGCCTGTGTTTCCTTATTTATTTTCATTTTGGATGATCTGTCCATTGGTGAAAGTGGGGTGTTAAAGTCCCCTACTATGAATGTGTTACTGTTGATCTCCCCTTTTATGGCTGTTAGTATTTGCCTTATGTATTGAGGTGCTCCTATGTTGGGTGCATAAATAGTTACAATTGTTATATCTTCTTCTTGGATCGATCCCTTGATCATTATGTAGTGTCCTTCTTTGTCCCTTTTAATAGTCCTTATTTTAAAGTCTATTTTGTCTGATATGACAATTGCTACTCCAGCTTTCTTTTGGTTTCCATTTGCATGGAATATCTTTTTCCATCCCCTTACTTTCAGTCTGTATGTGTCTCTAGGTCTGAAGTGGGTCTCTTGTAGACAGCATATATAAGGGTCTTGTTTTTGTATCCATTCAGCCAATCTGTGTCTTTTGGTGGGAGCATTTAGCCCATTTACATTTAAGGTAATTATCGATATGTATGTTCCTATTCCCATTTTCTAAATTGTTTTGGGTTCATTATTATAGGTCTTTTCCTTCTCTTTTGTTTCTTGTCTAGAGAAGTTCCTTTAGCATTTGTTGTAAAGCTGGTTTGGTGGTGCTGAACTCTCTCAGCTTTTGCTTGTCTGTAAAGCTTTTAATTTCTCCATCAAATCTGAAAGAGATCCTTGCTGGGTAGAGTAATCTTGGTTGCAGGTTTTTCTCCTTCATCACTTTCAGTATGTCCTGCCACTCCCTTCTGGCTTGTAGGGTTTCTGCTGAGAGATCAGCTGTTAACCTTATGGGTATTCCCCTTGTGTGTTACTTGTTGTTTTTCCCTTGCTGCTTTTATTACGCTTTCTTTGTATTTAATTTTTGACAGTTTGATTAATATGTGTCTTGGCATATTTCTCCTTGGATTTATCCTGTATGGGACTCTCTGTGCTTCCTGGACTTGATTAACTATTTCCTTTCCCATATTAGGGAAGTTTTCAACTATAATCTCTTCAAATATTTTCTCAGTCCCTTTCTTTTTTTCTTCTTCTTCTGGAACCCCTATAATTCGAATGTTGGTGCGTTTAATGTTGTCCCAGAGGTCTCTGTGACTGTCCTCAGTTCTTTTCATTCTTTTTTCTTTATTCTGCTCTGCAGTAGTTATTTCCACTACTTTATCTTCCAGGTCACTTATCCGTTCTTCTACCTCAGTTATTCTGCTATTGATCCTATCTAGAGTACTTTTAATTTCATTTATTGCGTTGTTCATCATTGCTTGTTTCATCTTTAGTTCTTGTAGGTCCTTGTTAACTGTTTCTTGCATTTTGTCCATTCTACTTCCAAGTTTTCGGATCATCCTTACTATAATTATTCTGAATTCTTTTTCAGGTAGATTGCCTATTTCCTCTTCATTTGTTAGGTCTGGTGGGTTTTTATCTTGCTCCTTCATCTGCTGTGTGTTTTTCTGTCTTCTCATTTTGCTTATCTTACTGTGTTTGGGGTCTCCTTTTTGCAGGCTGCACGTTCGTAGTTCCCGTTGTTTTTGATGTCTGTCTCCAGTGGCTAAGGTTGTTTCAGTGGGTTGTGTAGGTTCCTGGTGGAGGGGACTAGTGCCAGTGTTGTGCTGGATGAGGCTGGATCTTGTCTCTCTAGTGGGCAGGTTCACGTCTGGTGGTGTGTTTTGGGGTGTCTGTGGCCTTATTATGATTTTAGGCAGCCTCTCTGCTAATGGGTGGTGTTGTGTTCCCGTTTTGCTAGTTGTCTGGCATAGGTTGTCCAGCACTGTGGCTTGCTGGTCGTTGAGTGAAGCTGGGTGCTGGTGTTAAGTTGGATATCTCTGGGAGATTTCCACCGTTTAATATTATGTGGAGCTGGGAGGTCTCTTGTTGACCAGTGTCCTGAAGTTGGCTGTCCTACCTCAGAGGCAGAGCCCTGACTCCTGGGCTGGAGCACCAAGAGCCTTTCATCCACATGGCTCAGAATAAAAGTGAGAAAATTTAGAGAGGATTAGTAGAAGTATGAGGAAAGAAAGAAGGAAAGGAGCAAAGGAAGGAAGGAAGAAAGAAGCAAAGAAGGAAAGAAAGGAGGGAGGGAGGGAGGGAGGAAGGAAGGAAGGAAGGAAGGAAGGAAGGAATGAAAGAAGGAGGGAAAGAAGGAAAAAAGAAAGAAAGAAGATACAGTAAAACTAAAATAAAGTATAATATAGTTATTGAATTAAAAAATATTTTTTAAAAAAAAGGGACGGATAGAACCTTAGTGCAAATGTTGGAAGCAAAGCTATACAGAGAAAATCTTACACAGAAGCATACACATACACCTTCACAAAAAGAGGTAAAGGGGGAAAAATCATAAATCTTGCTCTCAGAGACCACCTCCTCAATTTGGGTTGATTCGTTGTCTAAAGGAGGGAAGGAAGGAAGGAAAGAAAGAAAGAACGAAGGTAAAGTTTAATAAAGTTATTACAATTAAAATTAATTATTAAGAAAAAAAATTTTTTTTAAAAACCATGGACGGATAGAGCCCTAGGACAAATGGTGGAAGCAAGAGTATACAGACAAGATCTCACACAGAAGCATACATGTACACATTCACAAAAAGTGGAAAAGGGGAAAAAAATCATAGATCTCGCTCCTAAATTCCACCTCTTCAATTTGGAATCATTCCTTGTCTATTCAGGTATTCCACAGATGCAGGGTATATCAGGTTGATTGTGGAGCTTTAATCCGCTGCTTCTGTGGCTGCTGGGAGAGATTTCCCTTTCTCTTTTTTGTTTCCACAGCTCACAGGAGCTCAGCTTTGGATCTGGCCCTGCCTCTGTGTGTAGGTCGCTGGAGGGAGTCTGTTTTTTGCCCAGACGGGACGGGGTTAAAGGAAACGCTGATTCGGGGGCTCCGGCTCACTCAGGCCGGGGGTTGGGGGGTGGGGAAAGGAGGGGCACTGCGTGCGGGGCGGGCCTGCGGCGGCAGAGGCGGCGTGACGTTGCGGCAGAGGCCGGCGTGACGTTGCACCAGCCTGAGGCCCGCCGTGCGTGTTCCCGGGGAAGTTGTCCCTGGATCCCGGGAACCTGGCAGTGGCGGGCTGCACAGGCTCCGCAGAAGAGGGGTGTAGAGAGTGATCTGTGCTCGCACACAGGCCCCTTGGTGGCGGCAGCAGCAGCCTTAGCGTCTCCCGCCCGTCTCTGGGGTCCGCGGTTTTAGCCGCAGCTCGCGCCCGTCTCTGGGGTTCGCGCTTTTAGCCGCAGCTCGCGTCCATCTCTGGAATTCCTTTAAGCAGCGCTCTTAAACCCCTCTCCTCACGCACCAGGAAACAAAGAGGGAAGAAAAAGTCTCTTGCCTCTTTGGCAGGTGCAGGCTTTTCCCCGAACTCCCTCCCGGCTAGTCGTGGTGCACTAACCCCCTTCAGGCTCTGTTCAAGCCACCAACCCCAGTCCTCTCCCTGCGCTCCGTCCAAAACCGAAACCCGAGCCTCAGCTTGCAGCCCCGCCTGCCCCGGTGGGTTAGCAGACAAGCCTCTCGGGTTGGTGAGTGCTGGTCGGTACCGATCGTCTGTGCAGGAATCTCCCCGCTTTGCCCTCCACACCCGTCGCTGTGCACCACTCCGCGGTCCCGAAGCTCCCCCCTCCGCCTCCTGCAGTCTCCGCCCACGGAGAGGCTTCCTAGTGTGTGGAAACTTTTCCTCCTTCACAGCTCCCTCCCACTGGTGCAGGTGCCGTCCTTATTCTTTTGTCTCTGTTTTTTCTTTTTTTCTTTTGCCCTACCCAGGTTCGTGGGGAGTTTCTTGCCTTTTGGGTGGTCTGAGGTCTTCTGCCAGCCTTCAGTAGGTGTTCTGTAGGAGTTGTTCCACGTGTAGATGTATTTCTGGTGTATCCACCGGGAGGAAGGCGATCTCCGCGTCTTACTCTTCCGCCATCTTCAAGGTCTCCCCTCCCTCATCACTTTAAATATGTCCTACCATTCCCTTGTGGCTTGCAGAGTTTCTGCTGAAAGATCAGCTGTCAACCTAATGGGGATTCACTTGTGTGTTATTTGTTGTTTTTCCCTTGCTACTTTTAATATGTTTTCTTTGTATTTAATTTTTGACAGTTTGATTAATATGTGTCTTGGCATACTTCTCCTTAGATTTATCCTGTATGGGACTCTCTGTGCTTCCTGGACTTGACTAACTATTTCCTTTCCCATATTAGGGAAGTTTTCAACTGTAACCTCTTCAAATATTTTCTCATGCCCTTTCTATTTCTCTTCTTCTTCTGGAACCCCTATAATTCGAACATTGGTGCATTTAATGTTGTTCCAGAGGTCTCTGAGACTGTCCTCAGTTCTTTTCATTCTTTTCTCTTTATTCTGCTCTGCAGTAGTTTTTTCCACTATTTTATCTTCCACGTCACTTATCCGTTCTTCTGCCTCAGTTATTCTGCTATTGATCCCATGTAGAGTATTTTTAATTTCGTTTATGGTGTTGTTATCGTTGCTTGTTTCATCTTTATTTCTTCTAGGTCCTTGTTAAATGTTTCTTGCATTTTCTCTATTCTATTTCCAAGATTTTGTATCATCTTTACTATCATTATTCTGAATTGTTTTTCAAGTTGACTGCATATTTCCTCTTCATTTGTTAGGTCTGTTGGGTTTTTATCTTGCTCTTTCATCTGCGGTGTGATTTTCTGTCTTCTCATTTTGCTTATCTTACTGTGTTTGCGTTCTACTTTTTGCCGGCTGCAGGTTCGTAGTTCCCATTGTTTTTGGTGTCTGTCCCGAGTGGCTAAGTTTGGTTCAGTGGGTTGTGTAGGCTTCCTTGTGGAGGGGACAAGTTCCTGTCTTCTGGGGAATGAGGCCGGATATTTTCTTTCTGGTGGGCAGGTCCACGTCTGTTGCTGTGTTTTTGGGTGTCTGTGGTCTTATTATGATTTTAGGCAGATTCTCTGCTAATGGGTGGGGTTGTGTTTCTGTCTTGCTAGTTGTTTGGCATAGGGTGTCCAGGACTGTAGCTTGCTGGTTGTTGAGTGAAGCTGGTTACTGATGTTGAGATGGAGACCTCTGAAAGATTTTCGTCATTTGATATTATGTGGAGTTGGGAGGTCTCTTGTGGACCAGTGTCTTGAAGTAGGCTCTCCTACCTCAGAGGCACAGCACTGACTCCTGGCTGAAGCAACAAGGGCCTTTCATGCACATGGCTCAGAATAAAAGGGAGAATGTGTAGAGAGAAAGAAAGAACAAAAAGAAAGAAAGGAAGGAAGGAAGGAAGGAAGGAAGAAAGAAAGAAAGAAAGAAAGAAAGAAAGAAAGAAAAAGAAAGGAAGGAAGAAAGAAAGAAAGGAGGGAGGGAGGGAGAGAGGGAGGAAGGAAGGAAGGAAGGGAGGAAGGAGGGAAGGGAAGAAAGAAAGAATATAAAATAAAGTAAGATAAAATAAAATAAATTTGTGAAAATAAAAATTATTATTAAGAAAAAAATTTTTTAACGAAAAAAAAAAGGATAGCTAGAACCATAGGACAAATGGTGGAAGCAAAGCTATACAGACAAAATCTCACAGAGAAGCATGTACATACATACTCACAAAAAGAGAAAAAGGGGGAAAAAATAAAATTTGCTCTTAAAGTCCACCTCCTCAATTTGGTATGATTCATTGTCTATTCATGTATTCCACAGATGCAGGGTACATCAAGTTGATTGTGAAGCTTTAATCCACTGCTTTGGAGCCTTCGGGGAGAGATTTACCTTTCCCTTTGTTCTCACAGCCCCCAGGGCTCAGCTTTGGATTTGAGTCCTCCTCTGCCTGTAGGTTGCTGGGGGTCGTCTGTTCTTCACTCAGACAGGATGGAGTTAAAGGAGCAGCTGCTTCGGGGACTCTGGCTCACTCAGGCCTGGGGGAGGGAGGGGTATGGAGTGCAGGGTGAGCCTCTGGTGGCAGAGGCCAGCGTGATGTTGCGCCAGCCTGAAGCGTGCCATGCGTTCTCCCGGGGAAGTTGTCCCTGAACCCAGGACCCTGGAAGTGGCCAGCTGTACAGGCTCCCTGGAAGGTGGGTATGGATAGTGACCTGTGCTTGCACACAGGCTTCTTGGTGGCAGCAGCAGCAGCCTTAGCGTCTCATGTCCATCTCTGGTGTCTGAGCTTTTATCCATGGCTTGCACCCGTGTCTGGAACTCCTTTAAGCAACGCTCTTAATCCCCTCTCCTCATGCACCAGGA
Organism: Phocoena phocoena; assembly: GCF_963924675.1. Classification (NCBI taxonomy): domain Eukaryota; kingdom Metazoa; phylum Chordata; class Mammalia; order Artiodactyla; family Phocoenidae; genus Phocoena; species Phocoena phocoena. Next base: position 56,956,019 of record NC_089240.1, read on the forward strand.
AACAAAAGTGAAGAAAAAGTCTCTTGCCTCTTCAGCAGATCCTGACTTTTCCCCGGACTCCCTCCCAGCTAGCCGTGGTGCACTAACCCCCTACAGGCTGTGTTCATGTCACCAACCCCAGTCCTCTCCCTGTGCTCCAACCGAAGCCCAAACCTCAGCTCCCAGCCCCACCCGCCCCAGCAGGTGAGCTGACAAGCCACTCGGCCTGGTGAGTACCGCTCGGCACCGATCCTGTGTGTGGGAATCTCTCTGCTTTGCCCTCTGCATCCCTTTTGCTGCACTCTCCTCCGTGGCACCAAACTTTCCCACTCCGCCACATGCAGTCTCCGCCTGTGAAGGGGCTCCTAGTGTGTGGAAACCTTTCCTCCTTCACAGCACCCTCCCACTGGTGCAGGTCCCATCCCTATCCTTTTGTCTCTGTTTATTATTTTTTCTTTTACCCTACCCAGGTATGTGGGGAATTTCTTGCCTTTTGGGAGGTCTGAGGTCTTCTGCCAGTGTTCAGTAGTAAGTGTTCTGTAGCAGTTGTTCCACGTGTAGATGTATTTCTGGTGTATCTGTGGGGATGAAGTTGATCTCCACGTCTTACTCTTCTGCCATCTTTCCCTTGTCCCTGGAACTCCTTTAAGCAGCGCTCTTAATCCCCTCTCCTCACGCACCAGGAAACAAAGAGGGAAGAAAATGTCTCTTGCCTCTTAGGCTGTTCCAAACATTCTCACGGACGTCCTCCCACTGCTGGGCCTTTCCCTGTGATCCGACCAAAGCCCAAGCCTCAGCTCCCAGACCCTGCCCACCCCGGCGGTGAGCAAATTAGCCTCTCAGGCTGGTGAGTGATGGTCGTCAGGTATATGCTGTGCGGGAATTTCTCCGCTTTGCCCTCCGCACCCCTGTTGCTGCACTCTCCTCCTTGGCTCAGAAGCTTCCCCCCTCCACCACCCACAGTCTCTGCCCCTGAAGGAGCTTCCCAGTGTGTGGAAGCCTTTCCTCCTTCACAGCTCCCTCCCAGTGGTGCATGTCCAGTCCCTATTCTTTTGTCTCTGTTTTTTTCTTTTACCCTACGCATGTACGTGGGGAGTTTCTTGCCTTTTGGGAGGTCTGATGTCTTCTGCCAGCATTCAGTGGGTGTTCTACAGGAGCAGTTCCACATGTGGATGTATTTCTGATGTATCTGTGGGGAGTAAGGTGATCCCCTTGTCTTACTCTTCCGCCTTCTTCCTAGAGGAGCCCAAAGTCTCAAGCATTTATTGTTTGAAGATTTTTTGATGATGGCCATTCTGACTGGTGTGAGATGATATCTGATTGTAGTTTTGATTTGCATTTCTCTCATGATTAATGATGTTGAGCATTCGTTCATGTGTTTGTTGGCAATCAGTATATCTACTTTTGAGAAATGTCTATTTAGGTCTTCTGTCCATTTTTCGATTGAGCTGTTTGGTTTTTTTTTTTTTTGATACTGACCTGCATGAGTGGCTTGTAAATTTTGGAGATTAATCCTTTGTTAGTTGCTTCATTTGCAAATATTTCCTCCCATTCTGAGGGTTGTCGTTCTGTCTTGCTTATGGTTTCCATTGCTCTGCAAAAGCTTTGAATGTTCATTAGGTCCCATTTGTTTATTTTTGTTTTTATGTCCATTTCACTAGGAGGTGGGTCAAAAAGGATCTTGCTGTGATTTATGTCATAGAATGTTCTGCCTATGTTTTCCTCTAAGCGTTTGATGGTATCTGGCCTTACATTTAGATCTTTAATCCATTTTGCATTTATTTTTGTGTATGGCATTAGGGGGTGTTCTAATTTCAGTCTTTTACATGTAGCTATCTATTTTTCCCAGCACCACTTATTGAAGAGGTTCTCTTTCCTACACTGAATATTCTTGCCTCCTTTATCAAAGATAAGGTGACCATATAAGCGTGGGTTTACCTCTGGGCTTTCTATCCTGTTCCATTGATCAATATTTCTGCTTTTGTGCCAGTACCATACTGCCTTGTTTACTGTAGCTTTGTAGTATACTCTAAAGTCAGGGAGCCTGATTCCACCAGCTCCGTTTTTCCATCTCAACATTCCTTTGGCTATTCGGCGTCTTTTGTGTTTCCATACAAATTGTGGAAATTTTTTTCTAGTTCTGCGAAAAATGCCAGTGGTAGTTTGATAGGGATTGCATTGAATCGGTAGATTGCTTTTGGTAGCAGATTCATTTACACAATGTTGATTCTTCCATTCCAAGAACATGGTCTATCTCTCCATCTCTTTGTATCATTTTTAATTTCTTTCATCAGTGTCTTACAATTTTCTGCATACAGGTCTCTTGTCTCCTTATGTAGGTTTATTCCTACAGATTTTATTCTTTCTGTTGCAATGGTAAATGGGAGTGTTTTCTTAATTTCACTTTCAGATTTTTCATTGTTAGTGTATAGGAATACAAGAGATTTCTGTGTATTAATTTTGTATCCTGCTACTTTACCAAATTCATTGATTAGCTCTAGTAGTTTTCTGGTAGCATCTTTAGGATTCTCTATGTATAGAATCATTTCATCTGCAAACAGTGACAGCTTTACTTCTTCTTTTCCAATGTGCATTCCTTTTATTTCTTTTTGTTCTCTGATTGCTGTGACTAAAACTTCTAAAACTATGTTGAATAGTGTTGAGAGTGGGCAAACTTGTCTTGTTCCTGATCGTAGTGGAAATCCTTTCATTTTTTCACCATTGAGGATGATATTGGATGTGGGTTTCTCATATATGGCCTTTATTATGTTGAGGAAAGTTTCCTCTATGCGTACTCTCTGGAGGGTTTTTATCATACATGGGTGTTGAATTTTCTCAAAAGCTTTCTCTGCATCTATTGAGATGATCATATGGTTTTTATCCTTTAATTTGTTAATATGGTGTATCATGTTGATTAATTTGCATATATTGAAGCATTCTTGCATTCCTGGGATAAACCCCATTTGATCATGGTGTATAATCCTTTTAATATGCTGTTGGATTCTGTTTGCTCGTATTTTTGTTGAGGATTTTTACATCTATGTTCATCAGTGATATTGGCCTGTGGTTTTCTTTCTTTGTGACATATTTGTCTGGTTTTGGTGTCAGGGTGATATTGGCCTCGTAGAATGAGTTTGGTAGTGTTCCTCCCTCTGCTATATTTTTGAAGAGTTTGAGAAGGATAGCTGTTAGCTCTTCTTTAAATGTTTGACAGAATTCACCTGTTAAGCCATATGGTTCTGGGCTTCTGTTTCTTGGAAGATTTTTAATCACAGTTTCAATTTCAGTGCTAGTGATTGGTCTGTTCATATTTTGTATTTCTTCCTGATTCAGTCTTCACAGGTTGTGCTTTTCAAAGAATTTGTCCATTTCTTCCAGATTGTCCATTTTATTGGCATAGAGTTGCTTGTAGTAATCTCTCATGATATTTTGTATTTCTGCAGTGTCAGTTGTTACTTCTCCTTTTTCATTTCTAATTCCATTGAGTTGAGTCCTCTGTCTTTTTTCTTTGATGAGTCTGTTTTATCAATTTTGTTAACCTTCTCAAAGAACCAGCTTTTAGTTTTATTGATCTTTGCTATCGTTTCCTTCATTTCTTTTTCATTTATTTCTGATCTGATTTTTATGATTTCTCTCCTTCTGTTAACTTTGGGGAGTTTTTGTTCTTCTTTCTCTTATTGCTTTATGTGTAAGGTTAAGTTGTTTATTTGAGATGTTTCTTGTTTCTTAATGTAGTATTGTATTGCTATAAACTTCCCTCTGAGAGCTGCTTTTGCTGCATCCCATAGGCTTTGGGTTGTCATGTTTTCATTGTCATTTGTTTCTAGGTATTTTTTTGATTTCCTCTTTGTTTTCTTCAGTGATCTCTTGGTTTTTAAGTCATTTATTTTTTAGCCTCCATGTGTTTTTTTATTTATTGCAGACTTTTCCTGGTAATTGATATCTAGTCTCATAGTGTTGTGATTGGAAAAGATACTTGACAATATTTCAATTTTCTGAAATTTACCAAGGCTTGATTTGTGACTCCGGATATGATATATCCTGGAGAATGCTCCATGAGCAGCTGACAAGAAAGTTTATTCTCTTGCTTTTTGATGGAATGTCCTATAAATATCAATTAAGTCCATCTAGTTTAATGTATCATTTAAAGCTTGTGTTACCTTATTTATTTTCATTTTGGATGATCTGTCCATTGGTGAAAGTTGGTTTTTAAAGTACCGTACTATGATTGTTTTACTGTCGATTTCCCCTTTTATGGCTGTTAGTATTTGCCTTATGTATTGAGGTGCTTCTATGTTGGGTGCATAAATATTTACAATTGTTATATCTTCTTGGATTGATCCCTTGATCCCTATGTAGTGTCCTTCTTTGTCTCTTGTAATAGTCTTTGATTTAAAGTCTATTTTGTCAGATATGAGAATTGCCACTCTAGCTTTCTTTTGATTTCCATTTGCATGGAATATCTTTTTACACCCCCTCACTTTCAGTCTGTATGTGACCCAAGTCTGAAGTGGGTCTCTTGTAGACAGCATATATTCGGGTCTTGTTTTTCTATGCAATCAGCCAGTCTATTTCTTTTGGTTGGAGCATTTAATCCATTTACATTTAAGGTAAGTATCGATATGTATATTCCTATTATCATTTTCTTAATTGTGTTGGGTTTGTTATTGTAGGTCTTTTCCTTCTCTTGTGTTTCCTGCCTACAGAAGTTCCTTTAGCATTTGTTGTAAAGCTGGTTTGGTGGTGATAAATTTTCTTAGTTTTTGCTTGTCTTTAAAGGTTTTAATTTCTCCATCAAATCTGAATGAGATCCTTGCTGGGTAGCGTAACCTTGTTTGTAGGTTTTTGCATTTCATCTCTTTAAATATGTCCTGTCACTCCCTTCAGGCTTACAGAGTTTCTGCTGAAAGATCAGCTGTTAACCTTATGGGGATTCCCTTTTGTGTTTGTTGTTTTCCCATGCTGCATTTAATATTTTTTCTTTGTATTTATTTTTTGATAATTTGATTAATATGTGTCTTTGTGTGTTTCTCCTTGGATTTATTCTGTATGGCACTCTGTGCTTCCTGGACTTGATTAATGATTTCTTTTCCTATATTAGGGAAGATTTCACCTATAATCTCTTCAAATATTTTCTCAGTCCCTTTCTTTTTCTCTTATTCTTCTGGGACCCCTATAATTCAAATTTTGCTGTGTTTATTGTTGTCCAAGAGGGACCCCTATAATTCAAATTTTGCTGTGTTTATTGTTGTCCAAGAGACTGTCCTCAGTTCTTTTAATTCTTTTTTCTTTATTCTGCTCTGCAATAGTTATTTCCACTCTTTTATCTTCCAGGTCACTTATCCATTCTTCTGCCTCAGTTATTCTGCTATTGATCCCATCTAGATAATTTTTAATTTCATTTATTGTGCTGTTTATCACTGTTTTTTTGCTCTTTAGTTCTTCTAGGTCCTTGTTAAATGTTTCTTGCATTTTCTCCATTTTCTTTCCAAGATTTTAGATAATCTTTCCTATGATTTTTCTGAATTCTTTTTCAGGTAGGCTGCCTATTTCCTCTTCATTTGTTAGGTTTATTGGGTGTTTACCTTGTCCCTTCATCTGTGTATTTCTCTGTGTTCTCATTTTGCTTAACCTACTGTGATTGGGGTATCCTTTTTGCAGGCTGCAGTTTCGTAGTTCCCATTGTTTTTGGTGTCTGCCCCCAGTGGCTAATATTGGTTCAGTGGGTTGTGTAGGCTCCCTAGTGGAGGGGACTATTGCCTGTGTTCTGGTGGATGACGCTGGATTTTGTCTTTCTGCTGGGCAGGTCCACGTCTGGTGGTTTGTTTTGTGGTGTCTGTGGCCTTATTATGATTTTAGGCAGCCTCTCTGCTGATGGGTGGGGTTGTGTTCCTGTCTTGCTAATTGTTTGGCATAGGGTGTCCCGCACTTTAGCTTGCTGGTCGTTGAGTGGAGCTGGGTCTTGGTGTTGAGATGGAGATCTCTGGGAGATTTTGGCCATTTAATATTACATGGAGCTGAGAGGTCTCCTGTGGACCAATGTCCTGAACTTTGGTCTCCCACTTCAGAGGCACAGCCTTTACTCCTGGCTGGAGCACCAAGAGCCTGTTATCTGTGCAGCTCAAAATAAAAGGGAGAAAAGAAAGAAAGAAGAAGTTAAAATAAAATTATTAAAATAAAAAATAAAATATAATTATTAAAAAAAATTTTAAGTAATTAAAATAAAGAAAAAGAAAGAAAGAAGAGAGCAACCAAACTAGAAAACAAATCCACCAATGATAACAAGCGTTAAAAATTATACTAAAAAAAAAAACGATAAAGGATAGACAGAACCCTAGGACAAATGGTAAAACCAAACCTATACAGACAAAATCACACACAGAAGCATACACGTAAACACTCACAAAAAGAGAAAAAGGGAAATATATATATATATATATATATATATATATATATATATATATAGTTGCTCCCAATGTCCACCTCCTCCATTTGAGATGATTCGTTGTCTATTCAGGTATTCCACTGATGCAGGGTACATCAAGTTGATTGTGGAGATGTAATCCACTGCTCTTGAGGCTGCTGTGAGAAATTTCCCTTTCTCTTCTTTGTTCACACATCTCCTGGGGTTCAGCTTTGGATTTGGCCCTGCCTCTGCGTGTAGATCACCTGAGGGCCTCTGTTCTTCACTCAGACAGGACGGGGTTAAAGGAGCAGCTGATTTGGGGGCTCTGTCTCACTCAGGCAGTGGGGAGGGAGAGGTACGGAATGCGGGGTGAGCCTGCAGCAGCAGAGCCCAGCATAACGTTGCAACAGCCTGGGGCATGCTGTGTGTTCTCCCGGGGAACTAGTCCCTGGATCATGGGACCTTGGCAGTGGCAGGCTGTACAGGTTTCTGGTAGGGGAGGTGTGGATTGTGACCTGTGCTTGCACACAGCCTTCTTCATGACTGCAGCAGTAGCCTTAGCATCCCATGCTTGTCTCTGGGGTCCCTGCTGATAGCCGCAGCTTGTGCCCGTCTCTGGAGCTTCTTTAAACAGCGCTTTTAACCCCCTCTCCTTGTGCACCAGGAAACAAAGAGGGAAGAAAAAGTCTCTTGCCTCTTCAGCAGGTCCAGACTTTTTCCCGGACTCCCTCCCAGCTAGCTATGGCCCACTAGCTCTCTTCAGGCTGTGTTCACGCAGCCAACCCCAATCCTCTTCCTGGCATCTGACCTCCGAAGCCAGAGCCTCAGCTCCCAGTCCCCACTCTTCCCGGTGGGTGAGCAGACAAACTTCTCTGGCTGGTGAGTGCTGGTCAGCCCCGATCTTCTCTGAGGGAATCTCTCCACTTTGCACTCCACACCCCTGTAGCTGCACTCTCCTCTGTGGCTCCAAAGCTTCTTCCCTCTGCAACCCGCAGTCTCCACCCGCGACGGGCCTTCCAAGTGTGTGGAAACCTTTCCTCCTTCACAGCTCCCTCCCAGTGGTGCAGGTCCTGTCCTTATTCTTTTGTCTCTGTTTTTTTCTTTTTTATTTTGCCCTACCCAGTTACGTGGGGAGTTTCTTGCCTTTTGGGAGGCCTGTGGTCTTTTGCCAGCATTGAGTAGGTACTCTGTAGGAGTTGTTCCACATGTAGATGTATTTTTGCTATATTTGTGGGGAGGAAGGTTTTCTCCACATCTTACTCTTCCACCATCTTGAAGCTCCTCTCCAGTGATGACTATATTTAATGCTGCTAAATGGTATACTTGTAAGTAGTTCTCATCACAAGGGAAAAAATTATTTACTTTCTTTTGGTATCTATATGTGATAATGCATGTTAGCTAAACTTATTATGGTAATGATTTCACAATAAATGTGAGGCAAGTCATTATGTTGTACACCTTAAACTTATACAGTGCTTTATGCCAATTATATCTCAATAAAACTGAATAAAAGAAATACTACTGATTTCTGCATGTTGATTTTGTATCCTGTAGCTTTACTGAACTTATTCATTGGATCTTAGGTCATTTGATGGTGTCATTAGGATTTTTTATAGTCATGTCATCTGCAAATAGAGCCAATTTTACTCCTTTTTTTCCCATTTGTGATACCATTTTTTTTCTTGCCTGATTGCTCTGGCTAGGACTTTAAGCACTATGTTGGAGAGGTAAGAGTAGGTACCCTTGTCTTGTTCCTGATCTTAGAGGAAAACTTTCAAATTTTCACCATGGAGTATGATGTTTGCTGTGGGCTTGTCCAATAAGGTCTTTATTATTTTGAGGTGTGTTCCTTGTATAACTAATTTGTTGAGAGTTTTATCATTGAGTGGATGTTGAATTTTGTTTAATGTGTTTTGTGCATCTATTAAGATGATATATTGATTCGCTTACGTTGAACCAACCTTGCATCCCAAGAATTAATCCTACTAGTTTATGGTGTATGATCCTTTTAATGTGCTGTTGAATTTAGTCTGCTAGTATTTTATTGAGAAATTTTGCATCCGTGTTAATCAGAGATATTAGCCTGTAGTTTTCTCTTAGTGTCCTTCTCTGGCTTTGGTATCAGTATGCTGGACTAATGGAATGAATTTGGGAATGTTCCCTCCTTTTTGATTTTTGGAAAATGTTTGAGAAGAATTGGTGTTATTCTGTAAATTTTTGGTGCAATTTAACAGTGAAGCCATCTGGCCCAGGGCTTTTATGTATTGGGAGATTTTTGATTACTGATTCAATCTTGTTACTTATTACTGGTCTGCTCAGATTTTCTGTTTCTTCCTGATTCATTCTTGAGAGGGTGTATGTTTCTAAGAATTTATCCATTTCTTCTAGGTTGTCCTGTTTGTTGGCATGTGGTTGTCCATAGTAGCTTCTTATAATCCTTTGTATTTCTGTGCTACTATTTGTAATGACTACACTCTCATTAATAATTTTGTTGATTTGGATCCTCTCTTTTATTCTTGGTTAGTTTAGCTAAAGGTTTGTAAATTTTGTTTGTCTTTTAGAAAAGCAAATCTTAGGTTTTTAATCTTTTCTACTGTTTTCTTGTATACTAGTTCATATATTTCTGCTCTCATCATTATTATGTCCTTCCTTCTGCTAAATTTGGTCTCAGTTTGTTCTTTTTCTAGTTGTGTGAGGTTAAAGTTAGGTTGTTTATTTGAGATCTTTCTAGTTTCTTGTTGTATGAATTTATAGCTATAAACTTCCCTCTCAGACTACTTTTGCTGAAACCCATAAGATTTGGTTTGTTCTGTGTCCACTTTTTTCTCTCAAGATACATTTTTAATTTTCCTTTTAATTTCTTCTTTGATCCATTTTTTTAGTAAGGGGAGTGTTGTTTTATTCCATGTATTTATGAATTTTTCAGTTTTCCTCCTGCTATTGATTTCCAGTTTCATACCATGGTGGTCAGAGAAGACACTTGGTATGATTTCAGTCTTCTTGAATTTGCTGACTTGTGTCCAAACACATAATCTAACCTAGAAAAAAAAAATCCATGTGCACTTTGGAGGAATGTGGATTCTGCTGTTGTCTTATAGAATTATCTGTTTATGTCTGTTAAGTCCATTTAGACTATAGTGTTCTTTAAATACACTCTTTACTTACTGATTCTCTATCTGGATAATCTATCCATTGTTGAGAGTAGGGTATCAAAGTCACCAACTATTATTTTACTGCTATTTATTTATCCTTGTATTTCCTTTATATAATTTGCTGCTCTGATGTTGGGTTCATAAATATTTATAATTATACCTTCTCGATTGATTGACTCCTTTATCATTATATAATCATCCTATTTGTCTCTTTTTAACATTTTTATCTTAATGTCTATTTTGTCTGATGTAATATAGCCTTGATTTTTTTTAGTTTCCATTTGCTTGAAATATTTTTCCACCCCTTCATTCTCACTGTCTGTGTGTCTTTAAAGCTAAAGTGAGTCTCTTGTAGGTAGTATGTTATTGGATGTTGTTTTTATTTTCCATTTAGTCATTGTATGTCTTAGGATTTGAGAATTTAATCTATTTACCTTTAAAGTAATTATTTATAGCTAATGACATTATTGCCATTTTGTTCATTGTTTTCTGGTGCTTTTATATATCCAGTGTTCCTTGCTTCTTATCCTGCTATCTTCTTTTATGATTTGATGACTCTTTGTATCAGTATGCATTGGCTTCTTTATCATGATCTTTTGTGCTAACTACTACAGGATTTTTTCCTTGTGGTCATCATGAGGCTTACATAAAATATCTTAAAAATTATAACACCCTATTAAGTTGATAACAACTTAACTCCAATAGCATTCTTAAATTTTACACTTCACTTCCCCCCTTACATTTTAGGTTATTAATGTTACAATTTGCATATTTTTATATTGTGTATCTAATAACAGAATATTTTAGTTATGATTATTTTAATACATTTTCAAAATTATAAACTAGAGTTGAAAGTGAGTTATGCAGCATCATTACCACATTACAGAATCTGTCTTTGACTCTTATTTGTTGTTACCAGTGAGTTTTACACTACCTTCATATGTTTCTACAATGTTAATGTTAATTAGTGTCCATTTATTTCCACTTGAACAATGCCCTTTAGCATTTCTTGTAAGGCAGTTAAAGTGGTGATGAACTCCCTCAACTTTCGTTTGTTTGAGAAAGTTTTTATCTCTCCATTTCTTAAGGACAGCTTTGTCAGGTGTAATATTCTTGGTTGGCAGTATTTTTCTTTCAATATTTTGAATATGTCATCTCATTATCATCTGGTCTGAAAAGTTTCTCTTGAGAAATGTGCTGACAGTCTTATGGGAGTCACCTTGTATATGCCAGGTTGCTTTTCTCTTACTGCTTTCAAATCTCTTCCTTTTTTCTTTGACTTTTGATGATTTAATTATAATGTCTCTCAATTTATCCCTATCAGGTTCAACCTATTTGGGGTCTTTAGGCCTCATGGATCTGGATGTCCATTTCTTTTCCAAGATTTGGCAAGTTTTTAGTCATTACTACTTTAAATATATTTTCTGTCCTTTTTTCTTTCTCTTCCCTTATTGGGATTCCCATAATGAAGACATTGCTTTATTTATGGTGCTCCATAAGTTTTACAGGCTTTCTTTTCTTTTTTTCCTTTTTGCTCCTCTGACAGGGTAATTTCAAATGCTCTGTCTTCTAGATTGTTTCTTCTGCATCATCAAGTCTACTGTTGAAGCTCTCTATTTAATTCTTCAGTTTAATCATTTTGTTCTTCACCTCCAGCATTTCTGGGGTTTTCATGGTTTCTAATTTTTGTTGAACCTATCTTTTTGTTCATACATTATTTTCCTAATTATGTTTAGTTGTCTGTATGTTTTTGTAGTTCACTAAATTTCTTTAATAAGATTATTCTGAGTTCTTTATCTGACAGTTCATAGCTCTCCATTTCTTTAGGATCAGTTATTGGATCTTTATTAGAGTCCATTTGTGGTGCCATATTTACCTGATTTTCCATGAACCTTTATTCCTTACATTGATATCTGTGTATTAGAGTAAGTGGTCTCCTCTTCCTGACTTTACAAGTTTGTTTTGGCAGAGAACCCTTCAGCAGTCAGCTCAGATTTTGGTTCTGGTTGTGTGAGCTGATATCTGGCAGGTGGGGCTTGCTATCTGTGTCCATCTCTGGGAGAGGTTACCGCTCAAGCTCGGGGTCAGAGGCAGTGCCTCTTGCTGAAAACAGTTGAACAGGACTGCAGGCTTTGTTCCATGTCCAAGTAAAGCTATAATATGGGCTCCATGGTTTTCTGGATTCTCTGATCTGGTTTTCTAGATGGTCTAGACAGGATACTATATTCAGTAGTTGATGGGACTCTGAATTAGCTCTCCTGTTCAGGCAGGGCAGCAGAATGGTTACCAAGGTCAGCAAACCTTGCTTGGGGACCCAAGTTAAGTAAGACTACACACTGAATTCCATGGCCAGATGGGCCCTCCTGCTTTCATCTGTTGTTGGGGAGAGGCTTCAACTTGAATCTCTGCTCAAGTGCCACCATAAGTAGGGTTGAGGGATGGATAGGTTAACCAACTTAATATATACTCATTAGGTTTCCTATTTGAGCAGGCTGAAAAGTATATCTAGCACTTGCTGAGGCTACAAATTAGTTTCTCTGCCCAGGTGTAGCCACAATACAGGCCCCAAGGTTAGTAAGCCTCTTCTTTGGAGACCAAATTAAGCAGAACTATGCACCAAATTCCCTGCACTGGTGGACCATTGCCTTGAATTTGCAGATGGGGAGGGCTGTCTGCTGGGCTCGTCACTCAAGTGCCAGTGTAATCAGGGTTGCAGAATGAACTGCATAGACTCCTGGGAGCTCTGGTTAGTTTTCCTGGTCAGGCAGGGCTCATGGATATATTCAGGAGTGAACAGGGCTATGAACTATTCTACCTGCCCATGTAGGCCTGTAGAACAGGCTCCAAGGCTGACAACTTTCTTGTTTGGGGACCAAATTAGGCAAAACTGTGCACCAAGCTCCCTCACCAGACAGAGCCACTGGATTTATTCTGCATATGGGAAGAACAACTAGTCATGCTGTCCACTTGAATGCTATTGTGCTAAGCAGATTTCTAGTGCTCTAACCAGGCTTTCGGTCAGGTGGGGCTGGGAGCTTCATTCAGCAGCAGGCAGGACTATGAGTTAGCTTCTCTGTTCCATGGGGCAGCAGAACAGACTCCAAGTCCAGAAAGGCTTGTTGTTTGGGGGTCCTTGTCAAGTTCTCTGCTAAGACTAGGCCACAATCTTGGCTCTGCAGATGAATAATTCTGCAGGTTGGGATTTCCACTTGGATTCTGCTGTGAGTAGGAACTCAGTCTGCAAAGATCCAAGTATTGGTTGACTTAAGCCCTGTCTCCATCTCTATTTGACCCTAGTGGTAAAGCCCCACAGATTCTCTGGTGATCTCATGAGGCAAGACCTGAGTGGACCTCCTGAGAAGTAACCCACAATACTGGGCAACTGAATGTCCACCTTGGGCTCTCTTTTTCCCACTGGAGAAACAATAGGCTCATGGCAGCTCTCTCAGTGCAATGCAGTGACATCTAAATCTGAGTCAACTCAAACGAACCTAATCTGTCAGGGCTATAAATTCCATTAGACTAGACTATCTAGTCTAATGTCCTACGTATATAGATAGGGATAGTGAAACCTAGAACTCAAGGATAAAATTTAGTAGTGATACCAAGATTAAGACTTAGGCATTCATACTCTTATTCCAATTCTCTTTCTAGTATTCCTGGCCCAGAGAAGGTGCCTGGGAAATGTTCATTAAAGGAATGAATAAATAGATTAATGTTACACCTAAACTGAAACAAGTGGTTCTGACAATGCTTTGGAAATGGAGAGAAATGCTTAGAGAAGGGTTATTGATATCAGACCAGAATCTCCTAGAAGACAAGAACAAGGTTTCCTGGTCTCTTACTATATACATATTTTATTTCACTATGGCCCAGTAAGAACCATCAGGAATCCAGAAAAATGCTTGATGAGGACAATGAGTGACTCTTCTCTCAAACAAGCCCTCTGTCTCTATCCCTCTGCCTCTCTCTCTCTCTCTCTCTCTCTCTCTCTCTCTCATACACACACACAATTCCTCTTTTGCCAAGAAGAAGGATATCCTGTAAAGAAGCTAGCACATTGTGGCATAAAAAATAGCACTGGAGCTGGACTCAGAGAAATGTAAGTTTGGATTCAAGTTCTGCCAGTTACAAGCTGTATGATAGACAAATCTCTTGACCTCTCCAAGCTTGTTTCCTAATCTGTTCAATGGGAATTTTAAAAACCTTCCTCACAATGTTGTTGGGAAGATTAGATGAGATGATTTAATAAAAAGTTGATTAAATTACAGTTAAGGTTGTGTTGAGTTCCAATAATGGAAATTAAACAAAAATGACTTAAATAAATAAGGAATTTGTGTCACCAATGAAAATATGGAACTAGATCACAGAGGAGTGGGACAATGGCTCCACAAAGTCATTAAGGATCAGATCCTTGTGCTTTTGGCTCCACCATACCAAGCATATATCTTTCTACGTTGTGCTCTCAAATCATCACATTCTAAGCATGCAAAGGAGAAGGACAAAAGTACATGCTAGCTGAGTCTATCCCTTCTCATCAGGGAAAATAATCTTTCCTAGAAGCCTCAACCAGGAATCTTTTGTTTGTATTTCGTCGGACACAACTGCATCACATGGCCACTACTAGCTGCAGTAAGTCTGTGGAGGAGAGAATTTTATGTGAGTGCATTGTTGACCCAAGTTAAATAATAGCTCTATAAGGAAGAAGGGAAGAATGGAGAAAGGGTGGGCAAATTGTAGAGTTTGTTACAATGGTGTATCTGAAAGGTTTTGCTGTTTTTACATCTTTATTGGAGTATGATTGCTTTACAATGGTGTGCTGGTTTCTGATTTACAACAAAGTGAATCATTTATACATATACATATGTTCCCATATCTTTTCCCTCTTACATCTCCCTCCCTACCACCCTCCCTATCCCCGCCCTCCAGGCGGTCACAAAGCACCGAGCTGATCTCCCTGTGCTATGCAGCTGCTTCCCACTAGCTATCTACCTTACCTTTGGTAGTGTATATATGTCTATGCCTCTCTCTCGCTTTGTCACAGCTTACGCTTCCCCCTCTCCATATCCTCAAGTCCGTTCTCTAGTAGGTCTGTGTCTTTATTCCTGTCTTACCCTTAGGTACTTCATGATATTGTTTTTTTCTTAGATTCCATATATATGTGTTAGCATACGGTATTTGTCTATCTCTTTCTGACTTACTTCACTCTGTATGACAGAGTCTAGTTCAATCCATCTCATTAGAAATAGCTCAATTTCATTTCTTTTTATGGCTGAGTAAAACTCCATTGTATATACGTGCCACATCTTCTTTATCCATTCATCCGATGATGGGCACTTAGGTTGTTTCCATCTCCAGGCTATTGTAAATAGAGCTGCAATGAACATTTTGGTACATGACTCTTTTTGAATTATAATTTTCTCAGGGTATATGCCCAGTAGTGGGATTGCTGGGTTATATGGTAGTTCTATTTGTAGTTTTTAAGGGAACCTCCATACTGTTCTCCATAGTGGCTGTACCAATTCACATTCTCACCAGCAGTGCAAGAGTGTTCCCTTTTGTCCACAGCCGCTCCAGCATTTATTGTTTCTAGATTTTTTGATGATGGCCATTCTGACTGGTGTGAGAGGATATCACATTGTTGTTTTGATTTGCATTTCTCTAATGATTAATGATGTTGAGAATTCTTTCATGTGTTTGTTGACAGTGTGTATATCTTCTTTGGAGAAATTTCTATTTAGGTCTTCTACTCATTTTTGGATTGGGTTGTTTGTTTGATTTTTGTTATTGAGCTGCATGAACTGCTTATCACTGATGAACATAGATGCAAAAATCCTCAACAAAATACTAGCAAACAGAATCCAACAGCACATTAAAAGGATCATACACCATGATCAAGTGGGATTTATTCCAGGAATGCAAGGATTCTTCAATATACGCAAATCAATCAATGTGATAAACCATATTAACAAACTGAAGGAGAAAAACCATATGATCATCTCAATAGATGCAGAGAAAGCTTTTGACAAAATTCAACACCCATTTATGATAAAAGATCTGCAGAAAGTAGGCATAGAAGGAAATTTCCTCAACATAATAAAGGCCATATATGACAAACCCGCAGGCAGCATCATCCTCAATGGTGAAAAACTGAAAGCATTTCCAGTAAGATCAGGAGCGAGACAAGGTTTCCCACTCTCACCACTCTTATTCAACATAGTTTTGGAACTTTTAGCCACAGCAATCAGAGAAGAAAAGGAAATAAAAGGAATCCAAATCGGACAAGAAGTAAAGCTGTCACTGTTTGCAGATGACATGATACTATACATAGAGAATTCTAAAGATGCTACCAGAAAACTACTAGAGCTAATCAATGAATTTGGTAAAGTAGCAGGATACAAAATTAATGCACAGAAATCTCTGGCATTCCTATATACTAATGATGAAAAAACTGAAAGTGAAATCAAGAAAACACTCCCATTTACCATTGCAACAAAAAGAATAAAATATCTAGGAATAAACCTACCTAAGGAGAAAAAAGATCTGTATGAATAAAATTATAAGACACTGATAAAAGAAATTAAAGATGATACAAATAGATGGAGAGATATACCATGTTCTTGGGTTGGAAGAATCAGCATTGTGAAAATGACTCTACTACCCAAAGCAATCTACAGATTCAATGTAATCCCTATCAAGTTATCACTCGCATTTTTCAGAGAACTAGAACAAAAAATTTCGCAATTTGTATGGAAACACAAAAGACCCCGAATAGCCAAAGCAATCTTGAGAACGAAAAACGGAGCTGGAGGAATCAGGCTCCCTGGCTTCCGACTATGCTACAAAGCTACAGTAATCAAGACAGTATGGTACTGGCACAAAAACAGAATGGTAGATCAATGGAACAGGATAGAAAACCCAGAGATAAGCCCACACACATATGGTCACCTTATCTTTGATAAAGGAGGCAGGAATGTACGGTGGAGAAAGGATAGCCTCTTCAATAAGTGGTGCTGGGAAAACTGGACAGGTACATTTAAAAGTATGAGACTAGATCAGTCCCTAACACCATACACAAAAATAAATTCAAAATGGATTAAAGACCTAAATGTAAGGCCAGAAACTATCAAACTATTGGAGGAAAACATAAGCAGAACACTCTATGACATAAATCACAGCAAGATCCTTTTTGACCCATCTCCTAGAGAAATGGAAATAAAAACAAAAATAAACAAATGGGACCTAATGAAACTTCAAAGCTTTTGCACAGCAAAGGAAACCATGAACAAGACCAAAAGACAACCCTCAGAATGGGAGAAAATATTTGCAAATGAAGCAACTGATAGAATTTATACACAGGGACAGTCTGGCACATAAGAGGTGTTTAACAAATGTGAGTCATTGATCTCTGAATCTGAGAGAAGTTCACATGATAGGTGAAGACAAAGTCATTCTGGCCCATTGGGTGAGGGTATTCAAGAGTCAGAGTTTCAGATTGGAGCTCCCCACCAAGGTGTCTACCTACATCTAATTTCTTAATGAATTTGCAAGATAATCGAAAATCCATGAACAAAGACAAGAAAAGATTATAAAACCTCACACATCCAGATCTTGTCTACTGGCCTTGAAGAATTCCTGAAATTACCATTCAGCTTATTCTTTTGCACTAAGGCATTGTCTCTAGTCTAAAATCCCAACCTGTTACCTTGGAGTGTGTAATACGTTGGTCTCTTAAGCCATTTGCATATCAACACAACTATAATTGTGAACCATCAGTTGTGCCCTGAAAGAGTGGTGGGGTGAGTACTTGTGGAAAGGTGAAAATGAGTTTTGGGAAAGTCCAAACCAGGGGTAAGCTCATGGTAACTCTGTGGAGACAGGCAATCAGAATTAGACCTAGATGGTGAGCACAAGGGACCCACAGGGAATATATAAACTCCTGATCAATTTACTCTTTTCCTTTGGGATGGACCTGTTTAGGCCTCATGATCTAGTTTTTAAGCCAATTGTGGGACACAGAGGCCACCAACAAATTTTTCAGACTCTGATGTCTTACCCTGTTCTCCAATTCACTGACAAAGCTTGGTCTCACTTTTCTTCTTATTACCATAGTTGAAATTCCTTTACTGATAGAGAAGGAAGGCTAGAATAAGAGCAACTCTGATGCTCACTTTTTGATAAAAGGGGGTGATTGTTTAGGATAAAACATTGCAAAGTTTTACTTTTCTCACCTATCAAGTGAGGATGAGAATCCCCATCTGACTCTTAGGATGGTTGTGTACCACCCTTCAGATAACAGAAAGAAAGGGCTTTGAAAAGAATAGATCCTGATGTGTTGTACAAATGTAATAAATTATTTTCTAGGTTTATCTATGACTTATTCATTCATTCAGTAACAATTATTGAGAGCTTACTATGTTGTGGGCTCTGTTTTAGCATGGGATATGCTGTGCTGAAGAAAACAAACACAGCTCTTATTTTCTTAAAATATTAATTTTGGTAAGAGAGCTAGAAAGTAAACAAGGAAATATCAATGAGTAATAAAGAAGTGTTATTATAGAATTAAACAGGGTTATATAATTAGGGGTAACTGGGTTGTCAATTAGAGTTTGGTCACAGGAAGAGAAGCCACTATGTGGATTCCAGGTATGAAGAGTTTACTATAGGAATTAGGAGGTTATACAGCTATTATATGAGCTGGGGGAACAATAATTATCTTACTCTGAAGTATCAAAGTGGGTTTTCAAGAGCTGGTGGGGAAGCTTGAAATACAATTTGTATTCCAAGGAAACCATAAACAAGATGAAAATGCAACCCTCAGAATGGGAGATAATATTTGCAAATGAAGCAACTGAGAAAGGATTAATATCCAAAATTTACAAGCAGCTCATGCAGCTCAATATCAATAAAACAAACAACCCAATCCAAAAATGGGAGAAGACCTAAATAGACATTTCTCCAAAGAACACATACAGATAGCCAAGAAGCACATGAGAAGCTGCTGAACATCACTAATTATTAGAGAAATGAAAATCAAAACTACAGTGAGGTATCACCTCACACCAGTTAGAATGGATATCATCAGAAAATCTACAAACAACAAATGCTGGAGAGGGTGCGGAGAAAAGGGAACCCTCTTGCACTGTTGGTGGGAATGTAAATTGATACAGCCACTATGGAGAACAGTATGGAGGTTCCTTAGAAAGCTAAACATAGAACTACCATATAACCCAGTAATCCCACTACTGGGCATATACCCTGAGAAAACCATAATTCAAAAAGGGTCTTGTACCACAATGTTCTTTGAAACTCTACTTACAATAGCCAGGACATGGAAGCAACCTAAGTGTCCATCAACAGATGAATGGATAAAGAAAATGTGGCACATATATACAATGGAATATTACTCAGCCTTAAAAAGAAATGAAATTGAGTTATTTGTAGTGAGGTGGATGGACATAGAGTCTGTCATACAGAGTGAAGTAAGTCAGAAAGATAAAAACAAATACCATATGCTAACACATATATATGGAATCTAAGAAAAAAAAGGTTATGAAGAACCTAAGGGCAAGACGGGAATAAAAACGCAGACCTACTAGAGAATGGACTTGAGGATACGGGGAAACTGGGGCAAAGTGAGGGAGTGACATGGACATATATACACTACCAAATATAAAATAGATAGCTAGTGGGAAGCAGCTGCATAGCACAGGGAGATCAACTTCGTGCTTTGTGACCACCTAGAGGGGTGGGATAGGGATGGTGGGAGGGAGGGAGACACAAGAGGGAAGAGATATGGGGATATATGTATATGTATAACTGATTCACTTTGTTATAAAGCAGAAACTAACACACCATTGTAAAGAAATTATACTCCAATAAAGATGTTAAAGAGAAAAAAAATAAGATATGAGATGTGACCTGAGCCTTGAGGGAACACGTCCACCTCATTCTGCCTGTTTCAGGCACCTTAAAATCAAAGAAAGGTGAATATATTAGTTTTTCCTGTGTTGGATAGCTGGTTGATTAACAGAAGTCTGTTTTAGAAGTCTGTGTGACTAACAGGCTTACTGATAGGCTAGCCAGCTGGAACTAACTAAATTTCTGATTGGATGACTTACAAACTGACAGAATGAGTAGCAAACTGACAGTTGATAGGATGACTTGCTGACATTCTGACTAATTGAATAATTTGCTGGATGATTTATTATTGGTCTATTAGACAAGCTTTCTGCCTGTCTGTCTCAGCTGCCTGGCAGGTTGATTGTTTTGTTACTATTTCCTATTCTACATATGACTGATAGGCTAATCTTATGGACTGTGTTCAGATATACAGATTCATTGACATACAAGTTTGGTGACTATCTGACTGTCTGACTCTTTGACTGTTTGACCTACTGGCTGGTTGTCATACTAGCTGACAGACTGCGTAACTTTCTTTCCAACTGATGGATCTTCAGGCTGACTGACAGGCTAGTCCTCTGGGTTTGGAAATGGGTGACTTGCTAGCTATTATTCTGTCTGACAGACTTGTCAACAAGGTGGTCATGTGCATAGTCAAGGGTGAAAAAACAGGAGTGATAAGACATGCAATTCAAGATGCTACCCCATGCAGATGAAAGAGGAAGGCAACTTGGTGATAAGGAAAAAGATAGGGCATTTGACAAAGGGGTTAATAGCTTTCTCCTGACAGCTCAAGGGGAAAAATGGCTCTAGAAAAAATCAACCCATTAATAATGGGACATAATGTTAATGTTAGCTCTAAACTGCTTGAGACACAAAGCTTATTACTCAGCTTGATCATTAACAAGGAAAATAGCAAATGATACGTGGATATTAAAGAAACAATAAAACATCAAGCATGATCATAAAGGAGTCACTTACTGAGCCAGCAGGATGAGAATTGAGAGGGCACAAATCCCAGAGTCCATGGATTCAGCTCCAAGTACATAGGCACAAAGGAGCCCATAAAGAAAAGAGACTCAAGGGCTGTACTTGTTTTCCAGTAGAAAGAAGAGGAAGGAATTATTGTCTTTTTGGTCTCTGAATAACCTAAACCTGAAGTCTCCTTTTCCCTAATGTCCTTCAATTTTATACTAAGAAATATCAACTGGTACTATACTTACTACTGTAGTCCACACATTATTCATTGAGCACTAGATGTCAATCTTGATGCCTGCCTCACTCACAGTTTCTTATAGATAGCTGGCTACACCTTCAGACCTTGGTATAGGAAGGTATGACTGTGTTCCCATGCATAGCCATAACTATTAAACTATGGATGCAAAATTAATGAAATGTCAGCCTAGCCATAGACTTGCCTGTGACTTATGACATTGTCTACTACAAAAAGTTTTACTGGGGAAACTCTCAATTCTTCAGAAATTGAACTAAAATATATATAGAGAAGGAGGGAGTTAGCAGTAGGACTAGAATCTAAAAGGTGATGAGGTAAAGAGTGACAATGGCAACCATAATGCGCCAACTTTAAGCCTAAATTCTATGGAAATAGAACTACAAGTCTAGAGGCAGAGAAGAGGGTGATAAACTGGCCATAATTGAAATGTGAAATCACGGAGTAATCATGGGGTAGCTGAGTTCCATTCATAGAAGACTACCAGAATGTGGAGCCATAACCTCTAGCTGCTGAAATCTGTGGAATTTTTTTTTGACCCACTCTATAGTTCCCTCTTTTACTGAATACCAAGTGATGTGTTTATCTTGTGCTCTTGGGGGCATGTCCCTAAAATAAATCTATCATCCTTAAAGAAACAGAGAGTTTATTATAACCAAAAGAAAGATAAAGTCTAGGGACTTATCTGGTGGTACAGTGGTTAAGAATCCATGTGCCAAGTCAGGGAACACAAGTTCGATCCCTGGTCCAGGAAGATCCCACATGCTGTGGAGCAACTAAGTCCATGCACCACAACTACGGAGTCTGCTCCTTAGAGCCTGTGAGCCACAACCACTGATCCCACGCACTGCAACTACTGAAGCCCGCACACCTAGAACTCATGCTCCACAACAAGATAAGCCACTGCAATGAGAAGGCCACACACTGCAATGAAGAGTAACCCCCACTCGCCACAACTAGAGAAAGCCTGCGTGCAGCAAACGAAGACTCAATGCAGACAAAAAAGAAAAAAAGTGTTAGAATAAATACCTTTGAAAAAGAGAGAGAACTATAAAGTCTATGTGTAGAAACTCCTAACCTCTCCCTCCGTTCAATCCTTTTTATCAAAGTGTTCCTTCTTCTACGTTTCCATATCCTTATGAACTCTTATGTAAAATATATGAGGTCACATTTTCTTAGATGTGTAATGTCCCAAGTCTTGGATTTCTATCAATTATTAATATTTGTACGGAATTTTCACATTCTCTTAAAAAATTTTAGCCCATAGTCCTGAGAGGTGGACAAGGCAGTTGTTACCACCATTTTCGAGCTAAAGTAACAGGCACACAGGGAAAAAAATGATTGGTCTAAAGTCAAGTAGTACTCTAGCTAGGACTATAACTCACTTTCCTGGACTTCCAGTCCTAGATTTTTTTTCCTTTAGTTATTGTTGCCTAAGGATTCATTCTTTAGATCAGAGTTCTCAAAATGGGTTGTGCCTACCTCATATGATCCAGAAGACAATATGGTGTGACAAGTAAAATCTTAAAAGTTAAAAATGCTATATAGACTTTTGCTTTTGGAAAGATGGAACAGACATCATTTTTCTTATTCTTCATATTAAATATGACTAAAAACCCTGGACATTGTATATAAAAAAATATAGCAAGACTGAAATGTAGAGAGAAGAAGGCAGACTGGCAAGGGACTTTGAGACTTGAGAAAGGGTGGTCAGCTCCCCAGGTTTCCTTTTGCTTATTAAGACATGAAGCTGAAGACCGACAACCCAGAAACATGAATGGCACAGAAGTAAAATCCTGCTACAACAAGCATCTGCTCTCTATAGCCAAAAGACCAGAAAAG
The DNA here is from genome assembly GCF_963924675.1 of Phocoena phocoena. NCBI lineage: Eukaryota > Metazoa > Chordata > Mammalia > Artiodactyla > Phocoenidae > Phocoena > Phocoena phocoena. The sequence goes on from NC_089240.1 coordinate 56,978,532, forward strand.
GAGAAATCTAGCAAAACAGAAAGTTTTAAGCAATATCGCTTTACTCCAGCCAGACAACATGGAAAAAAATGATGGCCCCATACCAACCTATGTGTATTAGTAGGGGTTCCCCAGAAAAACAGAACCAATAGGCCGTAAACATATATATAAAGATTTATTTTAAATATTAGTGACTTGGGCCACACAACTGTAGGGTGTGGCAAGTCCAAAATTTTTAGGGCAGGCCAATATGCTGGAAATTCTGGCAAAGGTTGATGTTGTAGTCTTGAGCCCAAAAGCAGTCTCAAGGCAGAATCCCTTCTTCCTCAGGGGACCCCTGTCTTTTCTCTTAAGGCCTTCAACTGATTGGATGAGGTCCATCCACATAATGGATAGTAATCTGCTTTACTCAAGCTCTACTTATTTAATCACTTCCAAAAAATACCTTTACAATCACATTTAGACTGGTGTTTGACCAAACTACTGGACATTATAGCTTAAACAAGCTGATACATAAAATTAACGATCACAGTTCACCTCTTGTCAATGTGACACCCGTACACATCTCCTTAAATTATACTTAATCTCAAAAAGACAATAGCAAGGTCATACTTTTGCCTAATATAATACAACTACTCTATATACAACTGAAAATTCACTAACTCTTTCCCTAGAAGAGGAAGCAAAGTCCTTGAGTGATGTTTTCTCTTCTCAATATCCTGTAACTTAAATATTATGATGTAAAGTTAACAGTACTTATATACAGTTATGGAAAGTCAATACATCTTATGTTATATAAACAAGGGATAAAAGAGAGATAAAAAAAGATATACATGTAGATACATGTATATGTACATACTACATACAAAAATATTCATAAAAATAAGGAAGAAATATTCATAACAATTACAGTTCTAATATCTGCAAATGGTCACATGGCTGGTATTTATAACTACCTTCTTCCTCTACCCATTCTGTATTCCATTTGCCTTCAGCAAATACCTCAGATTGTAGTGGTTTCCTACCTAGTGGCATGACCGAAATCTTCATACCTGAAGGTTCTGGGCCATTGATAGTCTTGTCTGAATTGAGTTGTTGTAGTTTTCAGTTGGCTTTAACCACAGGGCATGGCACTAAGAAACACCCTAAGGGATTTTCAGTATTCCAGACATACTCTACTTTACATCTGTTATAGATTACTAGTCCAATTTGTCACAGCGATCAGGATCTATCATTGCAGCCAGCACAGTTACTCCCTTCCTTGACTGTTGATTCAGAGCATGAGGAGCCCCAAATGGCTGTGTGATAGTTTTCCAGTTCAATGGAATCATTGTTGTGTCTACTAGTAGAAGCATTCCTCCCTTTGTAACTCTTTAAGATATCTAGACCAGCAGAGCAAAAGATTACAGGGACAGGAAGCTGGTGGATCACTAGTGGTAATAATGAGTAGTGCCACTCTTATTTCTACCTTTTGATGCCTGGACTCATGAATATTGGCTTTTGGAGAAACAGTGCCATAAATTTCATGCTGATTTAGAGTTTAAACAGCCTCCTGGAGAACCTTGCCCCAGCTCTACAAGGTACGGTTTCCCACTTAGCTGATGTTTTAACAGAGTCTTAAAAAAAACATTTAATCATTTATTGCTTTAGGATGGCAGGGAAAATGGTAGGACTAATAAATTCCATGAACACAGACCCATTGCCACACTTCAATTGCTGTGAAGTGCATTCCTTGAAGGAACTCACTTGATTACTGTGTGAGATGCATAGTAATCAAATTGATAAAAATTAAAGGCAAAGAAAAATTATTAAAAGTAACAAGGGAAGAGCAACAAATAACATACAAGGGAACTCCCATAAGGTTATCAGCTGATTTCTCAGCAGAAACTCTGTAGGCCAGAAGTGAGTGGCATGATATATTTAAAGTCATGAAAGGGCAGAACCTAAAACCAAAAATACTCTACCCAGCAAAGCTCTCTTTCAGATTTGATAGAGAAATCCAAAACTTTACAGACAAGCAAAAGCTAAGAGAATTCAGCACCAACAGACCATCTTTGCAACAAATGCTAAAGAAATTTCTCTAGGTGGAAAAGAAAAGGCCACAACTAGAAAAAAAAAGAAAATTACAAATGGAAAAACTCACTGATAAAGGCAAACATATAGTAAAGGTAGGAAATCATGTGCACACAAATATGATATCAAAACCAGCAACTGTGAGAAAAGGAGAGAACAAATGCAGGATACTGGAAATGCATTTGAAATTAAAAGAGCAGCAAATTAAAACAAGGCTTGTTTACATATAGACTGCTATACCAAAACTTCATGGCAACTGCAAACCAAAAATCTACAATAGATACACACACAAAATAGAAAAATACATCCAAACCACTAAAGTTAGTCATCAAATCACAAGAGAAGAGAAAAAAAGATGAAGGGAAGAAAAAAGACCTACAAAGACTAATCTAAAACAATTAACAAAATGGCAATAGGAACATACATATTGGTAATTACTTTAAAAGCAAATGGACTACGTGCTCCAAGAAAAAGACATAGACTGGCTGAATGGATAAAAAACCAAGACCCATATATATGCTGTCTAAAAGAGACCCACTTCAGAACTAGGGGAACATACAGACTGAAAGTGAGGAAATGGAAAAATGTATTCCATGCAAATGGAAATCAAAAGAAAGCTGGAGTAGCAGTACTCATATCAGACAAAATTGACTTTAAAATAAAGAGTGTTACAAGAGACAAAGAAGGATCAAGCCAAGAAGATATAACAACTGTAAATATATATGCACCCAACATGGGAGCACTTCAATATATAAGGCAAATACTAACAGCCATAAAAGAAGATATCAACAGTAACAATAAAAATAGAGGACATTAACATCCCACAATCATCAATGGACAGATCATCCAGACAGAAAACCAATAAGGAAACAGAGGCCTTAATTGAGACATTAGACCAGATGGAATTAACTGATATTTATAGAGCATTCCATCCAAAAGCAAAAGAATACACATTCTTCTCAAGTGCACATGAAACATTCTCCAGGAATGATCACATGCTGGACCAAAAGCAAGCATCAATAAATTTAAGAAAATTGAAATCATATCAGCATCTTTTCCGACCACAACGCTATGAGGTTAGAAATGAATTCCAGGAAAAAAATGTAAAAACACAAGCACATGGAGGCTAAACAATATGCTACTAAACAACCAATGGATCTCTGAGGAAATCAAAGAGGAAATCAAAACTACCGAAAGACAAATGAAAGTGTAAACATGACAAACTTTTGGGAGGCTGCAAAAGCTGTACTAAGAGGGAAGTTTATAGCAATATAATCTTACCTCAGGAAACATGAAAAAATCTCAAATAAAAAACCTGACCTGACACCTAAAGCAACTAGAGAAAGAAGAACAAACAAAACCCAAAGTTGGTTGAAGGAAAGAAATCATAAAGATCAGAGCAGAAATAAATGAAATAGAGATGAAGAAAACAACAGAAAATCTCAATGAAACTAAAAGCTGGTTCTTTGAGAAGATATACAAAACTGATAAATTTTTAGCCAAACTCATCAAGAAAAAGGAGAGGGCTTAAATCAATAAAATTAGAAATGAAAAAGGAGAAGATACAAGGGACACCACAGAAATACAAAGGATCATAAGAGATTACTACAAGCAATGATATGCTAATAAAATGGACAACCTAGAAAAAAAATGGACAAATTTGTAAAAAGGTACAATCTCCCACGACTGAACCAGGAAGAAATAGAAAATATGAACAGACCAATCCCAAGTACAGGAGTTGAAACTGTGATTAAAAAATTCCTAACAAACAAAAGTTCAGGACCAGATGGCTTCACAGGTGAATTCTAGCAAACATTTAGAGAAGAGTTAACACCTATCCTTTTGGGACTATTTCAAAAAATCACAGAGGAATGCATACTCCCAAACTCATTCTATGGGGCCACCATCACGCTGATATGAAAGCCAGGCAAAGATACAAAAAAAAAAAAATCATAAGTCAATATGACTAATGAACATAGATGGAAAAATTCTCAACAAAATACTAGCAAACAAATCCAACTATACATTAAAAGGATCATATACCACGATCGAGTGGGATTTATCCCAGATTTTTTCAATATCCTCAAATCAATTGGTGTGATACACCACAATGACAAATTGAAGAATAAAAACCATATGATCACCTCAATAGATGCAGAAAAAGGTTTTGACAAAATTCAACACCAATTTATGATAAAAACTCTGCAGAAAGTGGGCAAAGAGGGAACATATCTCAATATAATAAAGGCCATATAAGACAAACTTACAGCTAACATCATCCTAAATGTTGAGAAGCTGAAAGCATTTCCTCTAAGATACGGAACAAGACAAGAATGTCCACTCTCACCACTTTTATTCAACAAAGTTGTGGAAGTCCTACCCATGGCTATCAGAGAACAAAAAGAAATAAGGGGAATCCAAATTGGAAAAGAAGAAGTAAAACTGTCACTGTGTGCAGATGACATGATACTATAGGTAGAAAATCCTAAATATGTTACCAGAAAACTACTAAAGCTCATCAAGGAATTTGGTAAAGTTGCGGGTATAAAATTAATACACAGAAATCTCTTGCATTTCTATACACTAATGATGAAATATCAGAAAGAGAAATTAAAGGAACAATACCATTTACCATCACATCAAAAAGAATAAAACACCTAGGAATAAACCTATCTAAAGAGGTCAAAGACCTATACTCCAAAAACTACAAGATGCTGTGAAAGAAACCAAAGATGACAGAAAGAGATGAGAGATATACCATGTTCTTGGATTGGAAGAATCAATAATGTCAAAATGACTATCTTACCCAAGGCAATCTACAGATTGAATGAAATCCCTTTCAAATTACCAATGGTAGTTTTTACAGAACTAGAACAAAAATTCTTAAAATTTGTATGGAGACACAAAAGGCCCTGAATACCCAAATCAATCTTGAGAAAGAAAAACGGAGCTGGAAGAATTAGCTGGACTTCAGACTATACTACAATGCTACAGTCAACAAAGCAGTATGGTACTTGCACAAAAATAAAAATAGAAATATAGCTCAAAGGAACAGGATAGAAAGTGCAGAAGTAAACCCACACCCCTATAGTCAATCAATCTACAACAAAGGAGACAAGACTACACAATGAAGAAAAGACAGTCTCTTCAATAAATGGTGCAAGAAAACTGGACAGCTACCTATAAAAAAAATGAAATTAGAACATTCTTTAACACCATACACAAAAAGAAACTCAAAATGGATTAAAGACCTAAATGGAAGACTAGATACTATAAAACTCTTAGAGGAAAATATAGGCAGAACACTCTTTGACATAAATCCCAGCAATATCTTTTTGATCCATCTTATAGAGTAATGGAAATAAAAACAAAAAATAAAAAATGGGACCTAACTAAACTCAAAAGCTTTTGCACAACAAAGGAAACCATAAATAAAATGAAAAGACAACCCACAGAATGGGAGAAAATATTTGCAAATGATGGGATTGACAAGTGATTAATCTTCATAATTTACAAACAGCTCATGTGGCTCAATGTCAAAAAAAGCCAAACAACTCAGTCAAAAAAAAAAAACAAAACGGCAGAATACCTAAATAGACATTTCTCCGAAGAAGACATACAGTTAGTCAAGAGGCACGTGAAAAGGTGTTCAACATCGCTAATTGTTAGAGAAATGCAAATCAAAACTACAATGAGATATTACCTCACACCATTCAGAATGGCCATCTTCAAATTATTTAAAAACAATAAATGCTGGAAAAGGCGTGGAGAAAAGGAAACACTCCTACACCGTTAGTGGCAATGTAAATTGGTACAATCACACAACCTCTATGGAGAACAGTATGGAGGTTACTTAAGAAACTAAGAATAGAGCTACCATATGATCCTGCAATCCCACTGCTGGGCATATATCTGGAGAAAAACATGGTTTGAAAGGATACATGCACCCCATAGTTCATTGCAGTGCTGTTTACAATAGCCAAGACATGGAAGCAACCTAAATGTTGCTTTGACAGATGAATGGATAAAGAAGATGTGGGGGGGACCTTGAAGATGGCGGAAGAGTAAGACGCGGAGATCGCCTTCCTCCCCACGGATACACCAGAAATACATCCACACGTGGAACAACTCCTACAGAACTCCTACTGAAGGCTGGCAGAAGACCTCAGACCTCCCAAAAGGCAAGAAACTCCCCACGTAACTGGGTAGGGCAAAAGAAAAAACAGAGACAAAAGAATAAGGACGGCACCTGCACCAGTGGGAGGGAGCTGTGAAGGAGGAAAAGTTTCCACACACTAGGAAGCCCCTCCGCGGGCGGAGACTGCGGGAGGCAGAGGGGGGAGTTTCGGGACCGCGGAGTAGTGCACAGCGACGGGTGCGGAGGGCAAAGCAGGGAGATTCCTGCACAGACGATCGGTGCCGACCGGCACTCACCAACCCGAGAGGCTTGTCTGCTCACCCGCCGGGGCGGGCGGGGCTGCAAGCTGAGGCTTCGGTTTCGGTTTTGGACGGAGCGCAGGGAGAGGACTGGGGTTGGCGGCTTGAACATAGCCTGAAGGGGTTAGTGCACCACGACTAGCCGGGAGGGAGTTCGGGGAAAAGCCTGCACCGGCCGAAGAGGCAAGAGACTTTTTCTTCCCTCTTTGTTTCCTGGTGCGTGAGGAGAGGGGTTTAAGAGCGCTGCTTAAAGGAATTCCAGAGATGGACGCGAGCTGCGGCTAAAAGCACGAACCCCAGAGACGGGCGCGAGCTGCGGCTAAAACCGCGGACCCCAGAGACGGGCGGGAGACGCTAAGGCTGCTGCTGCCGCCACCAAGGGGCCTGTGTGCGAGCACAGGTCACTCTCCACACCCCTCTTCCGCGGAGCCTGTGCAGCCCGCCACTGCCAGGTTCCCGGGATCCAGGGACAACTTCCCCGGGACAACGCACGGCGGGCCTCAGGCTGGTGCAACGTCATGCCGGCCTCTGCCGCAACGTCACGCTGCCTCTGCCGCCGCAGGCCCGCCCCGCACGCAGTGCCCCTCCTTCCCCCATCCCCCAACCCCCGGCCTGAGTGAGCCGGAGGCCCCGAATCAGCGGCTCCTTTAACCCCGTCCTGTCTGAGCGAAAAAACAGACGCTCTCCAGCGACCTACATGCAGAGGCAGGGCCAAATCCAAAGCTGAGCTCCTGTGAGCTGTGAGAACAGAGAAGAGAAAGGGAAATCTCTCCCAGCAGCCACAGAAGCAGCGGATTAAAGCTCCACAATCAACTTGATATACCCTGCATCTGTGGAATACCTGAATAGACAAGGAATGATCCCAAATTGAAGAGGTGGAATTTAGGAGCGAGATCTATGATTTTTTTCCCTTTTCCTCTTTTTGTGAATGTGTACGTGTATGCTTCTGTGTGAGATCTGGTCTGTATACTCTTGCTTCCACCATTTGTCCTAGGGCTCTATCTGTCCATGACTTTTTTTTAAAAATTCTTTTTCTTAATAATTAAGTTTAATTGTAATAACTTTATTATACTTTACCTTCGTTCTTTCTTTCTTTCCTTCCTTCCTTCCCTCCTTTAGACAACGAATCACCCCAAATTGAGGAGGTGGTCTCAGGGAGCAGGATTTATGATTTTTCCCCCTTTACCTCTTTTTGTGAAGGTGTATGTGTATGCTTCTGTGTAAGATTTTCTCTGTATAGCTTTGCTTCCAACATTTGTCCTAAGGTTCTATCCGTCCCTTTTTTTTTTTTTTCTAAATATTTTTTAATTCAATAACTATATTATACTTTATTTTATTTTTACTGTATCATCTTTCTTTCTGTCTTTTTTCCTTCTTTCCCTCCTTCCTTCCTTCCTCCCTCCCTCCCTCCCTCCCTCCTTTCTTTCCTTCTTTGCTTCTTCCTTCCTTCCTTTCCTCCTTTCCTTCTTTCTTTACTCATACTTCTACTAATTCTCCCTACTTTTTCTCCCTTTTATTCTGAGCTGTGTGGATGAAAGGCTCTTGGTGCTCCAGCCAGGAGTCAGGGCTCTGCCTCTGAGGTAGGAGAGCCAACTTCAGGACACTGGTCAACAAGAGACCTCCCAGCTCCACATAATATTAAACGGTGGAAATATCCCAGAGACCTCCATCTTAACACCAGCACCCAGCTTCACTCAACGACCAGCAAGCCACAGTGCTGGACAACCTATGCCAAACAACTAGCAAAACAGGAACACAACCCCACCCATTAGCAGAGAGGCTGCCTAAAATCATAATAAGGCCACAGACACCCCAAAACACACCACCAGACGTGAACCTGCCCACTAGAGAGACAAGACCCAGCCCCATCCAGCACAACACAGGCACTAGTCCCCTCCACCAGGAAGCCTACACAACCCACTGAAACAACCTTAGCCACTGGAGACAGACATCAAAAACAACGGGAACTACGAACGTGCAGCCTGAAAAAGGAGACCCCAAACACAGTAAGATAAGCAAAATGAGAAGACAGAAAAACACACAGCAGATGAAGGAGCAAGATAAAAACCCACCAGACCTAACAAACGAAGAGGAAATAGGCAATCTACCTGAAAAAGAATTCAGAATAATGATAGTAAGGATGATCCGAAATCTTGGAAGTAGAATGGACAAAATGCAAGAAACAGTTAACAAGGACCTACAAGAACTAAAGATGAAACAAGCAATGATGAACAACGCAATAAATGAAATTAAAAGTACTCTAGATAGGATCAATAGCAGAATAACTGAGGCAGAAGAACGGATAAGTGACCTGGAAGATAAAGTAGTGGAAATAACTACTGCAGAGCAGAATAAAGAAAAAAGAATGAAAAGAACTGAGGACAGTCGCAGAGACCTCTGGGACAACATGAAACGCACCACCATTCGAATTATAGGGGTTCCAGAAGAAGAAGAAAGAAAGAAAGGGACTGAGAAAATATTTGAAGAGATTATAGTTGAAAACTTCCCTAATATGGGAAAGGAAATAGTTAATCAAGTCCAGGAAGCACAGAGGGTCCCATACAGGATAAATACAAGGAGAAACACGCCAAGACACATATTAATCAAACTGTCAAAAATTAAATACAAAGAAAGCATATTAAAAGCAGCAAGGGAAAAACAACAAATAATACACAAGGGAATCCCCATAAGGTTAACAGCTGATCTCTCAGCAGAAACCCTACAAGCCAGAAGGGAGTGGCAGGACATACTGAAAGTGATGAAGGAGAATAGCTTGCAACCAAGACTACTCTACCCAGCAAGGATCTCATTCACATTTGATGGAGAAATTAAAACCTTTACAGACAAGCAAAAGCTGAGAGAGTTCAGCACCACCAAACCAGCTTTACAACAAATGCTAAAGGAACTTCTCTAGACACGAAACACAAGAGAAGGAAATGACCTATAGTAGCGAACCCAAAACAATATATAAAATGGAAATAGGAACATACATATCGATAATTACCTTAAATGTAAATGGACTAAATGCTCCCACCAAGAGACACAGATTGGCTGAATGGATACAAAAACAAGACCCTTATATATGCTGTCTACAAGAGACCCACTTCAGAACTAGAGACACATACAGACTGAAAGTAAGGGGATGGAAAAAGATATTCCATGCAAATGGAAACCAAAAGAAAGCTGGAGTAGCAATTCTCATATCAGACAAAATAGACTTTAAAATAAGGACTATTAAAAGGGACAAAGAAGGACACTACATAATGATCAAGGGATCGATCCAAGAAGAAGATATAACAATTGTAAATATTTATGCACCCAACATAGGAGCACCTCAATACATAAGGCAAATACTAACAACCATAAAAGGGGAGATCAACAGTAACACATTCATAGTAGGGGACTTTAACACCCCACTTTCACCCATGGACAGATCATCCAAAATGAAAATAAATAAGGAAACACAAGCTTTAAATGATACATTAAACAAGATGGACTTAATTGATATTTATAGGACACTCCATCCAAAAACAACAGAATACACATTTTTCTCAAGTGCTCATGGAACATTCTCCAGGATAGATCATATCTTGGGTCACAAATCAAGCCTTGGTAAATTTAAGAAAACTGAAATTGTATCAAGTATCTTTTCTGACCACAACGCCATGAGACTAGATATCAATTACAGGAAAAGATCTGTAAAATATACAAACACATGGAGTCTAAACAATACACTACTTAATAATGAAGTGATCACTGAAGAAATCAAAGAGGAAATAAAAAAATACCTAGAAACAAATGACAGTGGAGACACAACGACCCAAAACCTATGGGATGCAGCAAAAGCAGTTCTAAGGGGGAAGTTTATAGCAATACAAGCCCTCCTGAAGAAGCAGGAAACATCTAGAATAAACAACCTAACCTTGCACCTCAAGCAATTAGAGAAAGAAGAACAAAAATACCCCAAAGCTAGCAGAAGGAAAGAAATCATAAAAATCAGATCAGAAATAAACGAAAAAGAAATGAAGGAAACAATAGCAAAGATCAAGAAAACTAAAAGCTGGTTCTTTGAGAAGATAAACAGAATAGATAAACCACTAGCCAGACTCATCAAGAAAAAGAGGGAGAAGACTCAAATCAATAGAATTAGAAATGAAAAAGGAGAAGTAACAACTGACACTGCAGAAATAAAAAAAATCATGAGAGATTACTACAAGCAACTCTATGCCAATAAAATGGACAATCTGGAAGAAATGGACAAATTCTTAGAAATGCACAACCTGCCAAGACTGAATCAGGAAGAAATAGAAAATATGAACAGACCAATCACAAGCACTGAAATTGAAACTGTGATTAAAAACCTTCCAACAAACAAAAGCCCAGGACCAGATGGCTTCACAGGTGAATTCTATCAGACGTTTAGAGAAGAGCTAACACCTATCCTTCTCAAACTCTTCCAAAATATAGCAGAGGGAGGAACACTCCCAAATTCCTTCTACGAAGCCACCATCACCTTGATACCAAAACCAGACAAGGATGTCACAAAGAAAGAAAACTACAGGCCAATATCACTGATGAACATAGATGCAAAAATCCTCAACAAAATACTAGCAAACAGAATCCAACAGCACATTAAAAGGATCATACACCATGATCAAGTGGGGTTTATTCCAGGAATGCAAGGATTCTTCAATATACGCAAATCTATCAATGTGATACACCATATTAACAAATTGAAGGAGAAAAACCATATGATCATCTCAATAGATGCAGAGAAAGCTTTCGACAAAATTCAACACCCATTTATGATAAAAACCCTCAGGAAAGTAGGCATAGAGGGAACTTTCCTAAACATAATAAAAGCCATATATGACAAGCCCACAGCAAACATCATCCTCAATGGTGAAGAACTGAAAGTATTTCCACTAAGATCAGGAACAAGACAAGGTTGCCCACTCTCACCACTCTTATTCAACATAGTTTTGGAAGTTTTAGCCACAGCAATCAGAGAAGAAAAGGAAATAAAAGGAATCCAAATCGGAAAAGAAGAAGTAAAGCTGTCACTGTTTGCAGATGACATGATACTATACATAGAGAATCCTAAAGATGCTACCAGAAAACTACTAGAGCTAATCAATGAATTTGGTAAAGTAGCAGGATACAAAATTAATGCACAGAAATCTCTGGCATTCCTATATACTAATGATGAAAAATCTGAAAGTGAAATCAAGAAAACACTCCCATTTACCATTGCAACAAAAAGAATAAAATATCTAGGAATAAACCTACCTAAGGATAAGAAAGACCTGTATGCAGAAAATTATAAGACACTGATGAAAGAAATTAAAGATGATACAAATAGATGGAGAGATATACCATGTTCTTGGATGGGAAGAATCAACATTGTGAAAATGAATCTACTACCGAAAGCAATCTACAGATTCAATGCAATCCCTATCAAACTACCACTGGCATTTTTCACAGAACTAGAACAAAAAATTTCGCAATTTGTATGGAAACACAAAAGACCCCGAATAGCCAAAGCAATCTTGAGAACGAAAAAAGGAGCTGGAGGAATAAGGCTCCCTGACTTCAGACTATATTACAAAGCAACAGTAATCAAGACAGTATGGTACTGGCACAAAAACAGAAAGATAGATCAGTGGAACAGGATAGAAAGCCCAGAGATAAACCCACGCACATATGGACACCTTATCTTTGATAAAGGAGGCAGGAATGTACAGTGGAGAAAGGACAGCCTCTTCAATAAATGGTGCTGGGAAAACTGGACAGGTACATGTAAAAGTATGAGATTAGATCACTCCCTAACACCATACACAAAAGTAAGCTCAAAATGGATTAAAGACCTAAATATAAGGCCAGAAACTATCAAACTCTTAGAAGAAAGCATAGGAAGAACACTGTATGACATAAATCACAGCAAGATCCTTTCTGACCCACCTCCTAGAGTAATGGAAATAAAAACAAAAATAAACAAATGGGACCTAATGAAACTTCAAAGCTTTTGCACAGCAAAGGAAACCATAACCAAGACCAAAAGACAACCCTCAGAATGGGAGAAAACATTTGCAAATGAAGCAACTGACAAAGGATTAATCTCCAAAATTTACAAGCAGCTCATGCAGCTCAATAACAAAAAAACAAACAACCGCATCCAAAAATGGGCAGAAGACCTAAATAGACATTTCTCCAAAGAAGATATACAGAATGCCAACAAACACATGAAAGAATGCTCAACATCATTAATCATTAGAGAAATGCAAATCAAAACTACAATGAGATATCATCTCACACCAGTCAGAATGGCCATCATCAAAACATCTAGAAACAATAAATGCTGGAGAGGGTGTGGAGAAAAGGGGACACTCTTGCACTGCTGGTGGGAATGTGAATTGGTTCAGCCACTATGGAGAACAGTATGGAGATTCCTTAAAAAACTACAAATAGAATTACCATATGACCCAGCAATCCCACTACTGGGCATATACCCTGAGAAAACCAAAATTCAAAAAGAGTCATGTACCAAAATGTTCATTGCAGCTCTATTTACAATAGCCCAGAGATGGAAACAACCTAAGCGTCCATCATCGGATGAATGGATAAAGAAGACGTGGCACATATATACAACGGAATATTACTCCGCCATAAAAAGAAATGAAATTGAGCTATTTGTAATGAGATGGATAGACCTAGAGTCTGTCATACAGAGTGAAGTAAGTCAGAAAGAAAAAGACAAATACCGTATGCTAACACATATATATGGAATTTAAGAAAAAATATGTCATGAAGAACCTAGGGGTAAGACAGGAATAAAGACACAGATCTACTGGAGAATGGACTTGAGGATGTGGGGAGGGGGAAGTGTGAGCTGCGACAGGGTGAGAGAGAGCCATGGACATATATACACTACCAAACGTAAGGTAGATAGCTAGTGGGAAGCAGCCAAATGGCACAGGGATATCGGCTCCGTGCTTTGTGACCGCCTGGAGGGGTGGGATAGGGAGGGTGGGAGGGAGGGAAATGCAAGAGGGAAGAGATATGGGAACATATGTATATGTATAACTGATTTACTTTGTTATAAAGCAGAAACTAACACACCATTGTAAATAAATTATACTCCAATAAAGATGTTAAAAAAAAGAGAAAAGAAATGGTAAAGGGAATTCTTCAAAGGAAAATAAAAGGATTATAATTAATACTATAAAAAACATATAAGTATATGTATAAAACTCACTGATGATAGTAAATATACAAATTCAGATTGTCTAATATGTCAAAGGTAGTGCATAATTCACTTACAACTCTAGATTTAAAGTTAAAAATACAAATGTATTAAAAATAACTATAAAGACAGTAATTTGATAGTGGATACACAATATAGAAAATATATAAATAGAGTTGTTAATAACAAAATGTTAAGGGGGAGAAGTTATAGTACAAATTTTATGGGTGCAACTGAACTTATCAGTTACCAGGATGTTGTCAATATATTTTATGTAAGCCTCATGGTAGCCAAAATGGAAAAATGTGTAGAAGATATACAAAAGATTATGATAAAGGAATCAAAGCATCCTACTAGTAATTGTCATCAAATAACAAAGAAAAAACAAGAGGAGGAGTCAAGATGGCAGAATAGGAGGATGTGGAGTTTGCCTCCCCTCACAAGTACATCAAAAGTACATCTACAAATGGAACAGTTATCACAGAGAACCTGCTGAACACTAGTGGAGGATTTGGACACCTAAATAGACAAGAAAAATCACCATGCAACCAGGTAGGATGAATGAAAGAATAAAAGAAAAGAGGAAACGCGAAGGGATCATCACTCCTGGGGATGGAGTTGAAGGATAGAAGAGGTTCCCACACTCAAAGAAGCCCCCTCACAGTGGGGAGATCAGCTGAGACTGAGAGGGAACTTCAGGGGATCAGAAAGGAACAAAGTAACAAGTCTGTGAAAGGCAAGACAGAGTAAGACCTACACACATGGTCTGTGCCACAGCCCTACGCACCCCAGCCTGAGTTGTGTGTCTCCTGGTGTGTAGGGGGGCTGCGTGCTGGAAAGTGGAGTTTGGAGAGTGGACCCAGGGAGGGGCCAGCTGTTGGCTGTGAGGAGACAACCTGAAGAGAAGGGAGTGGGAGCTCCACAATTGAGAAAGATTGTGGAGGAAAACCGGGTCACCATAGAAGCATGGAGCAATTTTTGAGTGACGCATAAGGGGTGGGACCACCATTGAAACCCCCTTCCCTATGCATTGGCCCCTGCTTCCATGGGCACTGGGATGGGAGCCCATCTTAGCAGGCTCACCACCCCCCTCAAGCCAAGGCCTCCATTGGCTGCACAGACCCCAGCAGTCCTGTGCACCAACTCTGCCAGGGCCTCCTGGGGGTTCTGCCAATGCTGGCAGGGGCTGGGTGATAAAGTGTGGCACTAGAAGAGCAGACCCAGGGGGAGGACTGCTGTTGGGTATGTGGAGATGGCCTGAGGGGACAGGAGTGAGAAGCTCCACAGATGGAATACTCCTAGAAGAAGCATGGCCTGCCTCAGAAACGAGGTGCCATTGTGGAGTGGCACACAGAAGGCAGGGCCGCCATCACAGACTCTCTCCCCACACACCAGCCCCTGCCTCCGTGGGCACTGGGAGGGACTCCTACCAAAGCAAGTGTGCCCCAGTCTGTTGCAAACTCCTGACAGCCTCTGACACCATGGGCACTATAGGGGGAGCCCATCAGAGCAAACATGTGTAACCCAACCAGGAAGACTTGTCCCTACCCTGCCTGAGTGAGCATGTGCCCCCGAGTCTGTTGCTGCTGCTTGCCCCTCCCACCTAAGTGAGCAAGCATGACACAGTCAGCAGTGCCTTCATCCCCTATCACCTGGAAACCCAGCAACTGCAGAATATCTGAAAGGACAATGAGTGATCCCACAACTGAGACTGGTCTAGCTTTAGCAGCTATGCACTTTGGGGGCAAGTATATGTGGGAGTTGGGCCAGGACAGAGTATGAACTGCCACCACAGTGCCCACAGTGGGTCCAGAAAAATACCTAGAGGTAGTGGAGAACCTCCAGAGGAGGCAGGGATTGGCTGTGGCTCACCATGGGGGCAAGGAACCTGATAAAGGAGACCCCAGGAAATATTTTTTAATTTCTTATTTAATTGTTTAATTTTTCTTTTTCTATTTTTTATTTTATTTTACTTTTTATTGTTTTGGTTTTTTTTTTTTTTTTTTTGCTTGGTTTCTGTTTTTGTTTTTCAAAATTTTTTCTTTCCTTCTGGTATTTTGTTTGTTCTTTCTTTTGCTTATTTTGGTTTTCTTCTGTTTTGTTTTGTCTTCATCAATTTTTTTTTCTTTTTTTTTTGCAGTATGTGGGCCTCTCACTGTTGTGGTCTCTCCCGTTGTGGAGCACAGGCTCCAGATGCGCAGGCTCAGCAGCCATGGCTCACAGGCCTAGCCACTCCATGGCATATGGGATCTTCCCAGACCGGGGCATGAACCCATGTCCCCTGCAGTAGCAGGCAGACTCTCAACCACTGTGCCACCAGGGAAGCCCTGTTTTCATCCTTTTTGGTTAATTTTGTGTGTTTATTTTTTGTTTCTTTGCTTTTATTTTCAGCTTGCTTCATATTTCTTTTATTTTGTGTTTTTGGTTTTTGTTTTGCTTTTATTGTTTGTTTTGGTTTTGGGGTTATTCTGTTTGGATGTTTTCTTACTTAATTTGATTTTTATTCATTTGTTTTGTTGTTGTTTGTGTTTTTAGTTTGGTTTTGTTTTTATTATTTATCTTGGGTATTTTTGTTTTGTTTGATACTTTTTGTTGTCTTGAGTTTTGTTTGTTTATTTTCTTTTCCTATCTTCTTTTTGGCCATGCTGCGTGGCTTGTGGAGTCTTGATTCACTGGCAGGGGGTTGAATGTGAGCCACCAGGGTGGGAGTGCTGACTATAAGCTCCAGGGAATATTAATAAGTGTGAGTTCACCTGGAGGTCACCATCTCAGCACAAAGTCTCGGCTTCACGCAACTGCCTGCAAACTCCAGTGCTGAATGCCTCAGGTCAAACAAACAGCAAGACAGGAATACAGCCACACCCATCAGCCAACAGGCTGACTAGTCATACTAAGTTCAGAGACACCTGAAAACACACCGTATGTTGTGGCCCTGCCCATCAGAAGGACAAGGCTCAGCTCCACCTACCAGAGGGCAGGCATCAGTCCCTCACACCAGGAAGCTTACACAAGCCCCTGGACCAAACTCACCCACTAGGGAGAGGGCTGACATCAGAACACAATCATAGTAGGGGACTTTAACACCCCAATTTCACCAATGGACAGATCATCCAAAATGAAAATAAAACAGGAAACACAAGCTTTAAATGATACATTAAACACGATGGACTTCACTGATGTTTATAGGACATTCCATCCAAAAAGAGCAGTTTACACTTTCTTGTCAAGTGCACACAGAACATTCTCCAGGATACATTTGTGATTTGGGTCACAAATCAAGCCTCAGTAAATTGAATAAAATTGAAATTATATCAAGCATCTTTTCCGACCACAAAGCTATGAGATTAGAAATCAATTATTACAAAAAAAATTATAAAAAACACAGACCAGTGGAGCCTAAACAATATGCTACTAAACGACCAGTGGATCCTGAAGAAATCAAAGAGGAACTCAAAGAATACATAGAGAAAAATGACAACAAACACGATAATCAAAAACCTATGGTATGCAGCAAAAGCAGTTCTAAGAGGGAAGTTTTTATCAATAAAATCCTACCTCAAGAAACAAGATAAATATCAAATAAATAACCTGTCCTTGCACCTAAAGCAACTAGAGAAAGAAGAAATGTCAAAACCCAAAGTTAGTAGAAGGAAAGAAATCATAAATATCAGAGCAGAAAGAAATGAAATAGAGATGAAGAAAAATATATCAAAGATAAATAAAATTAAAAGCTGGTTCTTTGAGAAGATAAACAAAATTGATAAACTTTTAGCCAGCCTCTTCAAGATAAAAGGGGAAAAGATTCAAATCAATAAAATTAGAAATGAAAAAGAAGTTACAATGGACACCACAGAAATTCAAAGGATCATAAGAGATAATTACAAGCAACTATATGCCAATAAAATATATAACCTAGAAGAAATGGACAAATTCTTAGAAAGATACAACTTTCCAAGACTGAACCAGGAAGAAATAGAAAATATGAACATACCAATCACAGGTAATGAGATTGAAACTGTGATGAAAAATCTTCCAACAAACAAAAGTCCAGGACCAGATGGCTTCACAGGCAAATTCTATCTAACATTTAGAGAAGTGTTTACACCTATATTTCTGAAATTCTTCGAAAAAAACTGTAGAGGAAAAAACACTCCCAAGCTCATTCTAGGAAGCCACTATCAGCCTGACATCAAAATCAAACATATCACAGAAAAGAAAATTACAGGCCAATATAACTGATGAACATAGATGCAAAAAGCCTCAACACAGCAACCCGAATCCAAAAAAACTTTAAAAGGATAATACAACATGGTCATGTGGGATTTATCCCAGGGATGCAAGGATTCTTCAATATATGAAAATCAATCAATGTGATACACCACATTAACAAATTGAAGAATAAAAACCATATGATCATCTCAGTAGTTGCAGAAAAATCATATGAAAAAGTTCAACACCCATTTATAATAAAAAAAAAACTCTCCAGAAAATGGGCTTAGAGGGAAACTACCTCAACATAATAAGGCCATATATGACAAACCTACAGGTAACAGCATACAATGTGTTGAAAACCTGAAAGCACTTCTTCTAAGATCAGGAGCAAGACAAGGATGTCCATTCTCACCACTTTATTCAAAACAGTTTTGGAAGTCCTAGCCATGGCTATCAGAGAAGAAAAATAAATGAAAGGAAACAAAATTGGAAAAGATAAGTAAAACTGTCATTGTTTGTAGATGACACGATTATATACATAGACAATCCTCAGGATGCTACGAGAAAACTACTAGAGCTCATCAATGAATTTGGTAAACTTGGAGGATACAAAATTAACACACAGAAATCTCTTCCTTTCCTATAAACTAACAATGAAAGATCAGAAAGAGAGATGAGGGAAACAATCCCATTTACCACCACATCAAAAAGAATAAAATAGAGAGGGGGGAAGATGGCAGAAGAGTAAGACGTGGAGATCAACTTCCTCCCCACAGATACACCAGAAATACATCTACACGTGGAACAACTCTAACAGAACACCTACTGAATGCTGGCAGAAGACCTCAGACCTCCCAAAACACAAGAAACCCCCCACGTACCTGGGTAGGGCAAAAGAAAAAATAATAAACAGAGACAAAAGAATAGGGACAAGACCTGCACCAGTGGGAGGGAGCTGTGAAGGAGGAAAGGTTTCCACACACTAGGAAGCCCATTCGTGGGTGAAGGCTGCGGGGGGCACAGGGGAGAAGCTTTGGTGCCACGGAGGAGAGCACAGCAATAAGGGTGCGGAGGGCAAAGCGGAGAGATTCCCACACAGAGGATTGGTGCCGACCGGCACTCACCAGCCCGAGAGGCTTGTGTGCTCATCTGCCGGGGTGGACAGGGCTGGGAACTGAGGCTCGGGCTTCACTTGGAACGCAGAGAGAGGATTGGGGTTGGTGGCGTGAACACAGCCTGAAGTGGGTTACTGCACCACGGCTAGCCGGGAGGGATTCCAGGGAAAAGTCTGGACCTGCCAAAGAGGCAAGAGACATTTTGTTCCTTCTTTGTTTCCTGGTGCATGAGGAGACGGGATTAAGAGCGTTGCCTAAAGGAGCTCCAGAGACGGGTGCAAGCCATGGCTAACAGCGTGGACCTCAGACACGGGCATGAGATGCTAAGGCTGCTGCTGCCACCACCAAGAAGCCTATGTGCGAGCACAGGTCACTATCCACATTTCCCCTCCCGGGAGCCCTGTGTAGCCCGCCACGGCCAGGGTCCCATGATCCAGGGAAAATTTCCACGGAAGAACGCACGGTGTCCCTCAGGCTGATGCAACCTCATGCCAGCCTCTGCTGCCGCAGGCTAACCCTGCATCCGCAACCCTCCCTCCCTCCGGCCTGAGTTTTGTTTGTTTATTTTATTTTCCTAGCCCCTGAAGAAGCTACTTCTTTAACCCGATCATGTCTGAGGGAAGAACAGATGTGCTCTGGCGACCTACACACAGAGGCTAGGGCAAATCCAAAGCTGTGCCCCGGGAGCTATGAAAACAAAGAAGAGAAAGGGAAATCTATCCCAGCAGCCTCAGGAGCAACAGATTAAATCTCCACAATCAACTTGATGTACCCTGAATCTGTGGAATACATGAATAGACAATGAATCATCCCAAATTGAGGAGGTAGAATTTGAGAGCAAGATTTATTATTTTTTCCACTTTTCCTCTTTTTGTGAGTGTGTATGTGTATTCTTCTGTGTGAGATTTTGTCTGTATAGCTTTGCTTTCACCATTTGTCCTAGGGCTATATCCGTTCTTTTTTTTTTTTTACTTAAAATTTTTTTTCTTAATAATTATTTTTTATTTTTATAACTTTATCTTATTTTATTTTACACTCTTTCTTTCTACATTTTCTCCCTTTTATTCTAGGCCATGTGGATGAAACGGACTTGGTGTTGCAGCCAGGAGTGAGTGCTGTACCTCTGAGGTGGGAGAGACAACTTGAGGACACTGGTCAACAAGAGACCTGCCAGCTCCACATAATATCAAATGGCGAAGATCTCTCAGAGATCTCCATCTCAACACCAGCACCCAGCTTCACTCAACGACCAGCAAGCTACAGTGTTGGAAAACCTATGCCAAACAACTTGCAAGACAGGATCACAAACGCAAGCATTAGCAGAGAGGCTGCCAAAAATCATAATAAGGCCACAGACACCCCAAAACACACCATCAGACGTGGACCTGCCCGCCAGAAAGACAAGATCCAGCCTCATGCCCCAGAACACAGGCACTAGTCCCCTCCACCACGAAGCCTACCCAACCTACTGAACCAGCTTTAGCCACTGGGGACAGACACCAAAAACAATGGGAACTACAAACCTGCAGCCTGCAAAAAGGAGACCCCAAACACAGTAAGATAAGCAAAATGAGAAGACAGAAAAACACACAGCAGATGAAGGAGCAAGATAAAAACCCACCAGACATAACAAATGAAGAGGAAATAGGCAGTCTATCTGAAAAGGAATTCAGAATAATGATAGTAAAGATGATCCAAAATCCTGTAAATAGAAAAGAGAAAATGCAAGAAACATTTAACAAGGACTTAGAAGAATTAATGATGAAACAAGCAATGATGAACAACACAATAAATGAAATTAAAAATACTCTACCTGGGAGCAATACCAGAATAACTGACGCAGAAGAACGGATAAGTGACCTGGAAGATAAAATAGTGGAAATAACTATTGCAGAGCAGAATAAAGAAAAAAGAATTAAAAGAACTGAGGACAGTCTCAGAGACCTTTGGGACAATATTAAATGCACAGATATTCGAATTATAGGTGTCCCAGAAGGAGAAGAGAAAAAGAAAGGGACTGAGAAAATATTTGAAGAGATTATAGATGAAAACTTCCCTAATGCGGGAAAGGAAATCATTAATCAAGCCCAGGAAGCACAGAGAGTCCCATACAGAATAAATCCAAGGGGAAACACACCAAGACATATATTAGTCAAACTGTCAAAAATTAAATACAAAGAAAACATATTAAAAGCAGCAAGGGAAAAACAACACATAACACACAAGGGAATCCCCATAAGGTTAACATCTGATCTTTCTGCAGAAACTCTTCAAGCCAGAAGGGACTGGCAAGACATATTTAAAGTGATGAAGGAGAAAAACCTGCAACAAATATTACTCTACCCAGCAAGGCTCTCATTCAGATTTGATGGAGAAATTAAAACCTTTACTGACAAGCAAAGGCTGAGAGATTTCAGCACCACCAAACCAGCTTTACAACAAATGCTAAAGGAACTTCTCTAGGCAAGAAACACAAGAGGAGGAAAAGACCTACAATAACAAACACAAAACAATTAAGAAAATGGGAATAGGAACATGCATATCGAAAATTACCTTAAATGTAAATGGACTAAATGCTCCCACCAAAAGACAGTTTGGCTGAATGGATACAAAAACAAGATCCATATATATGCTGTCTACAGGAGACCCACTTCAGACGTAGAGACACACACAGATTGAATGTAAGGGGTTGGAAAAAGATATTCCATGGAAATGGAAACCAAAAAAAGCTGGAGTAGCAATTCTCATATCACACAAAATAGACTTTAAAATAAAGACTATTAGAATAGAAAAAGAAGGACACTACATAATGATCAAGAGATCGATCCAAGAAGAAGATATAACAATTGAAATATTTATGCACCCAACATAGGAGCACCTAAATACATAAGGTAAATACCAACAGCCGTAAAAGGGGAAATCGGCAGTAACACAATCATAGTAGGGGAATTTATCACCCCACTTTCACCAATGGACAGATGATTCAAAATGAAAATAAATAAGGAAACACAAGCTTTTAATGATGCATTTAAAAAGATGGACTTAATTGACATTTACAGGACATTCTCTTCAAAAACAGCAGAATACATATTTTTCTCAAGTGGTCATGGAACATTCTCCAGGATAGATCATACCTTGGGTCACAAATCAAGCCTTGGTAAATTTAAGAAAATTAAAATTGTATCAAGTATCTTTTCCGACCACAATACTATGAGACTAGATATCAATTACAGGAGAATATCTGTAAAAAATACAAACACATGGAGGCTAAACAATACACTATTTAATAATGACGCAAACACTGTTGAAATCAAAGAGGAAATCAAAAAATACCTAGGAACAAATGACAATGAAGATACGATGACTCAAAACTTATGTGATGCAGCAAAATCAGTTCTAAGAGGGAAGTTTATAGCAATACAATCTTACCTTAAGAAACAGGAAACATCTCGAATAAACAACCTAACCTTGCATGTAAAACATTAGAGAAAGGAGAACAAAAATATCCAAAAGTTAGCAGAAGGAAAGAAATCATAAAGATCAGATCAGAAATAAATGAAAGAAATGAATGAAATGAGAGCAACGATCAATAAAACTAAAAGCGGGTTCTTTGAGAAGATAAACAAAATTGATAAACCATTAGCCAGACTCATCAAGAAAAAAAGGGAGAAGACTCAAGTCAATAGAACTAGAAATGAAAAAGGAGAAGTAACAACTGACACTGCAGAAATACAAAACATCATGAGAGGTTACTACAAGCAAATCTAAGCCAAAAAAATGGACAACCTGGAATAAATGGACAAATTCTTAGAAATGCACAACCTGCCAAGGTGGAATCAGGAAGAAATAGAAAATATGAACAGACCCATCACAAGCACTGAAGTTGAAACGGTGATTAAAAATCTTCCAACAAACAAAAGCCCAGAACCAGATGACTTCACAGGTGAATTCTATCAAACATTTAGAGAAGAGCTAACACCTATCCTTCTCAAACTCTTCCAAAATATAACAGAGGAAGGAACACTTCCAAAGTCATTCTACGATGCCACCATCACACTGAAACCAAAACCAGACAAGGATGTCACAAAGAAAGAAAACTACAGGCCAATATAACTGATGAGCATAGATGCAAAAATCCTCAACAAAATACTAGCAAACAGAATCCAACAGC
The DNA here is from genome assembly GCF_963924675.1 of Phocoena phocoena. Taxonomy (NCBI): domain Eukaryota; kingdom Metazoa; phylum Chordata; class Mammalia; order Artiodactyla; family Phocoenidae; genus Phocoena; species Phocoena phocoena. The sequence goes on from NC_089240.1 coordinate 57,001,762, forward strand.
ACATTAAAAGAGTCATACTCCATGATCAAGTGGGATTTGTTCCAGGAATGCAAGGATTCTTCAATATATGCAAATCATTCAACATGATACACCATATTAACAAATTGACGTAGAAAAGCCATATGATCATCTCAATAGATGCAGAGAAATCTTTTGACAAAATTCAACACCCATTTATGATAAAAACCCTCCAGAAAGTAGACATAGAGGGAACTTTCCTCAACAAATTAGAGGCCATATATGAAAAACCTTCAGCCAACATCATTCTCAATGGTGAAAAACTGAAATCATTTCCACTAAGATCAGGAACAGGACAACGTTGCCCACTCTCACCACTCTTATTCAACATAGTTTTGGAAGTTTTAGCCACAGCAATCAGAGAAGAAAACGAAATAAAAGGAATCCACATTGGAAAAGAAGAAGTAAAGCTGTCACTGTTTGCAGATGACATGATACTATACATAGAGAATCCTAAAGATGGTGCCTGAAAACTACTAGAGCTAATCAATGTATTTGGTAAAGTAGCAGGATACAAAATTAATACAAAGAAATCTCTGGCGTTCCTATACACTAATGATGAAATATCTGAAAGTGAAATCAAGAAAACACTCCCATTTACCAGTGCAACAAAAAGAATAAAATATCTAGGAATAAACCTACCTAAGGAGACAAAAGACCTGTATGCAGAAAATTATAAGATGATGAAAGAAGTTAAAGATGATACAAATAGATTGAGAGATATACCATGTTCTTGGATTGGAAGAATCAACATTGTGAAAATGACTCTACTATGCAAAGCAATCTACAGATTCAATGCAAACCCTATCAAACTATCACTGACATTTTTAACAAAACTAGAAAATAATTTCACAATTTGTGTGGAAACACTAAGGGCTCCGAATAGCCAAAGCAATATTGAAAACGAAAAACGCAGCTGGAGGAATCAGGCTCCCTGACTTTAGACTATACTACAAAGCTACACTAATCAAGACAGTGTGGTACTGGCACAGAAACAGAAATATAGATCAATGGAACAGTATAGAAAGCCCACAGATAAACCCACACATATATGGTCACCTTATCTTTGATAAAGGAGACAGGAATGTACAATGGAGAAAGGACAGCCTCTTCAATACTTGGTGCTGTGAATACTTGACAGGTATATATAAAAGTATGAGATTAGAACACTCCCTAACAGCATACACAAAAATAAGCTCAAAATGGATTAAAGATCTAAATGATAAGGCCAGAAACTATCAAACTCTTAGAGCAAAACATAGGCAGAACACTCTATGACATAAATCACAGCAAGATCCTTTTTGACCCACCTCCTAGAGAAATGGAAATAAAAACAAAAATAAACAAGTGGGACCAAATGAAGCTTAAAAGCTTTTGAACAACAAAGGAAACCATAAACAGGACCAAAAGACAAGCCTCAGAATGGGAGAAAATATTTTCAAATGAAGCAACTGACAAAAGATTAATCTCCAAAATTTACAAGCAGCTCATGCTGCTCAATAACAGAAAAGCAAACAACCCAATCCAAAAATGGACTGAAGACTTAAATAGACATTTCGCCAAAGAAGATATACACATTGCTAACAAACACATGAGAGAATGCTCAACATCATTAATCATTAGAAAATGCAAATCAAAACTACAATGAGATATCATCTCACTCTTTTCAGAATGGCCATTACCAAAAAATCTAGAGACAACAAATGCTGGAGAGGGTGTGGAGAAAAGGGAACACTCTTGCACTGCTGGTGGGAATGTGAATTGGTACAGCCACTATGGAGAACAGTATGCAGGTTCTTTAAAAAACTACAAATAGGGCTTCCCTGGTGGAGCAGTGGTTGAGAGTCCGCCTGCCAATGCAGGGGACATGGGTTCGTGCCCCAGTCCAGGAAGATCCCACAGGCCATGGAGCGGCTGGTCCCATAAGCCATGGCCACTGAGCCTGCACGTCTGGAGCCTGTGCTCCACAACGGGAGAGGCCACAACAGTGAGAGGCCCATGTACCACAAAAAAGAAAAAAAAAAAAAAGAAACTACAAATAGGTCTACCATATGACCCAGCAATCCCACTACTGGGCATATACTCTGAGAAAACCATATTTCAAAAAAGTCATGTACCAAAATGTTCATTGCAGCTCTATTTACAATAGCCAAGAGATGGAAACCACCTAAGTGTCCATCATCGGATGAATGGGTAAAGAAGATGTGGCACATATATACAATGGAATATTACTCAGCCATAAAAAGAAACAAAATTGAGGTGTTTGTAATGAGGTGGATGGACCTAGAGTCTGTCATACAGAGTGACGTAAGTCAGAAAGAGAAAGACAAATACTGTATGCTAACACACATATATATATATATATATATATGGAATCTGAGAAAAAAAATATCATGAAGAACCTTGGGGTTAGACAGGAATAAAGACTCAGACCTACTAGAGAATGGACTTGAGGATATGGGGAGGGGGAAGGGTAAGCTGTGCCCTAGTGAGAGAGTGGCATGGACATATATATTCATTACCAAATGTAAAATAGTGAGAAGCAGCTGCATAGCACAGGGAGATCAGCTCGGTGCTTTGTGACTACATGGATGGGTTGGATAGGGAGGGTGGGAGGGAAGGAGACAGAAGACGGAGGAGGTATGGGTACATATGTATATGTATAACTGATTCACTGTGTTATAAAGCAGAAACTAACACTCCATTGTAAAGCAATTATACTCCAATAAAGATGTAAAAAAATAATAAAATACCTGAGAATAAATGTACTGAAGGAGGCCAAAGACCTTTTCTCAGAAAACTGTAAGACACTGATGAAAGAAATAAAAATGACACCAACGTATGGAGAGATATACTGTGTTCTTGGATTGGAAGTATCTATACTGTGAAAATGACTATACTACCCAAAGCAAGATACAGATTCACTGCAATCCCTATAAAATCACTAAGGGCAATTTGCACAGAATTTGAACAAAAAATTTTACAATTTGTGTAGAAACACAAAAGACCCTGAATAGCAAAAGCAATCTTAAGAAAGAGGAAAGGAGGTATGTGAATCATGATCCCTGAATTCAGATTATACTACAAAGCTACAGTATTAAAAAACAGTGTGATACTGGCACAAAAATGCAGATCAATTGAACTAGAGAATGAAGAGATAAACCCATGCACCTATGTCCACCTAATCTATGACATAGTAGGCAAGAGTATACAAAGGAGAAAAGACTCTCTTTTCAGTAAGTGGTGCTGGGAAAACTGGACAACTACATGTAAAAGAATGAAATAAGAACGCTTTCTAACTCCATACATGAAAATAAACTCAAAATGGATTAAATACCAAAAACTAAGACCAGACTCTATAAAACTCTGACAGGAAAACTTAGGAAGAAAACTCCTCGACATAAATCACAGCAAGATCTTTTTTCACCCACTTCTTAGAGTAATGAAAATAAAAACGAAGATAAATAAAAGGGACCTAATTAAACTTTAAGCGTTTTCACATCAAAGAAACCATAAACAAAATGAAAAGACAACCCACAGAATGGGAGAAAATATATGCAAATGAAGCAACCAACAAAGGATTAATCTCCAAAATATACAAACAGCACATGCAGCTCAATATGAAAAAATGAACTCAATCCAAAAATGGGCAGGAGACCTAAATAGACATTTCTCCAAAGAAGATATACAGATTGCCAACAAAAACATGAAAAGATGCTCAACATCACTAATTTTTAGAGAAACGCAAATCAAAACTACATTGAGGTATCACCTCACACCAGTCAGAATGGCCATCATCAAAAATTCTACAAACAATAAATTCTGGTGAGGGTATGGAGAAAAGGGAACCCTCCTACACTGTTGGTGGGAATGTAATTTGGTACAGCCACTATAGAGAACAGTATGGAGGTTCCTTAGAAACTAATGATAGAGCTACTATATGACCCAGTAATCCCACTCCTAGGCATATATCAGGAGAAAACCATAATTCAAAAGGATGCATGCACCCCAATATTCATTTCATTACTATTTACAATAGCCAGGATATGGAAGCACCCCAAATGTCTATCAACAGAGGAATGGCTAAAGAAAATGTGGTACATATATACAATGTAATATTACTCAGCCATAGAAAGGAACAAAACTGTGTCATTTGCCAAGATGTGAATAAACTTAGAAACTGTTATTCATAGTGAAGTAAGTCAGAAAGAGAAAAACAAATGTTGTATAATATTGCTTATATGTGGATTCTAGAAAAATGGTAGAGATGAACTTATTTGCAAAGCAGAAATAGAGTCACAGATGTAGAGAATAAACTTATGGTTGCCAAGGGGAAAAGGGGGGATGGGATGAACTGGGAGATTGGGACTAACATATATACACTACTATGTATAAAATAGATAACTAATGAGAACCTACTGTATAGCACAGGGAACTCTACTCAATGCTCTGTGGTGACCTAAATCAGAAGGAAATCTAAAAAAAAATGGATAAGACTTCCCTGGTGGTGCTGTAGTTAAGAATCCACCTGCCAATGCAGGGGCCACGGGTTTGAGCCCTGGTCCGGGAAGATCCCACATGCCGTGGAGCAGCTAAGCCCATGCGCCACATCTACAGAACTTGTGCTCTAGAGTTCACGAGCCACAACTACTGGGACCATGTGCCACAACTACTGAAGCCCAGGCACCTAGAGCCTGTGCTCAGCAACAAGAGAAACCACTGCAGTGAGAAGCCTGTTCACCACAACAGATAGCCCCTGCTCACCACAACTAGAGAAAGCTTGCGTGCAGCAATAAAGACGCAATGCAGCCAAAAATTAACTAAATTTATTTAAAAAATAACAAAGAGTGGATATATGTTTACATATGACAGATTCACTTTCCTGTACAGCAAGAAACTAACACAACGTTGTAAAGCACCTATACTCCAATAAAAATTAATTTTAAAAATGTTGGAATTTACCCATTACCAAAGCTTTGGGGAAATTATTGTTTGACTAGCTGAAAATCAATCTAACCTGCCCTGTATCTACCTTACAGCTCTTCATTAATCAACAAGGGCACTATAATAGATTTTTTTGTCTAAGTTACTGAGACATACATGCACTGCCTTTACCGTCCAGCCCAACCATGCTGTAAAACAAAGCAATGAAGTCTTACTTACACCTCACAGCTCATATTTTCTTTGACACCTCTCTTTCACCAACTCTGGACCTTTCCTCCTGGCCTGAGGCTCATCTAACATCAGACACTGGCCACAACTAGAAGCTTGCTTCCTTCTTTTTACTCTAACTGTACCATGTAGTCTTGTCTTCCTAAATGCATTATACATGTACTGAAAAGTTGCGATTATTTGAATCATATTTTAAGTATACAATGAACTGTTCATTCGATCAATAAAGGTATTGATCATTAAAAAAAAGAAGATAGCAAGATAGGAAAGAAGGAATAAATGATCTACAAAGAGTCAGAAAGTAATAAATAACATGGCAATAGTAAGTCATTACCTGTCAATAATTAGATCAAATTTAAAGACATGGGATGGCTGAATTGCTTTTTAAAAAACCCAATAGCCAATGACATATTGCCTACCAAGAGACATTTTTGTTTTAAAGACACATATAGACTGAGATTGAAGGAAGAGGAAAAGATATTACATGCAAATAGCAACCAAAAGAAAGCAGGGATAGCTATATTTATATCAGATAAAATAGTCTTTAAGCTAAAAATGGTCAAAAGGGAAGGTCATTATATAATGATAAAGAGGTCAATTATCAATAAGAAAATATGTTGGAAATATCTATGCATCTAACATCACAGCACATAAATATATAAAGCAAATATTAAAAGAACTATAAAGAGAAATAAGAAGAAATAAAATACTTTAATACCCACTCTCAGCAATGAATAGATAATCTAGACAGTGAATCAATAAGAAAACAATGGATTTCAACACTATAGAGCAAATGAACCCAACAGACATACAGAATAGTCCACCCCAAAAACACCAGAACACACATTCTTCTCAAGTGCACGTAGAACATTGTCTAGGATGGATCATATGTTAGGCCACAAAGCAATACTGAGCAAATTTACCAAGATTGGAATCATACCAAGAATCTTTTCTGGCTACAATAGTATTAAACTAGAAAGCAGTAATTGGAAAAAAGCAGGAAAATTTACAAATATGAGGAAATTAAACACATCCACACTAACCAATGAATCAAATAAATCAAAATGGAAATTTAAAAATATCTTGAATGAAATGAAAATGGAAACAAAACATGCCACAACTTATGGCATACAGCAAAAGCACTTCTAAAAGGAAGTGGGTATTATTTTTATTTACTCTTTTGTTATTGATATACATTTGACACATAACATTATATTAGTTCCAGGTATACAACATAATGATTCAATATTTGTATATATTGCAAATTGTTCACCACAATAAGTATAGTTAACATCCATCACCATGCATAGTTACAATTTTTCTCTTGTGATGAGAACTTTTAAGATTCACAATTTTAGCAAACTTCACATATACAATTCAGTATTATTAACTATAATCCTCATGCAGCACATTACATAAACATGACATTTATTTTATAAGTGAAAGTTTGTACCTTTTCACCACCTTCACCCATTTCCCTCACCTCCGATCCCCCATCTTTGGCAACCCCACCAATTTGTTCTCTATCTGTGAGATTTTTTTTTAAGATTTCACATGTAAGTGAGATCATATGGTATTTCTCTCTTTCTCTGACATATTTCACTTAGCATTATCATAATGCCCTCAAGGATCTTCATAAATGGCAAGATTCCCTTCATTTTAAAGGCTGATATATATATATATATATATATATATATATATATATATATATATATATATCCCATTTTCAGTATCCTTTCATCCATCAATGGACACTGAGATTGCTTCCATGTCTTTGCCATTGTAAATAATGCTTCAGTGAACATGGGTCTGTATATATCTTTACAATCATATAATAGTACTATTTCTAATTTTTCTGAGAAATCTCCATACTATTTTTCATAGTTGATACACTAATTAAGTTTCCATCAAGAGGGTATAAGGATTCCATATTCTCCACAGCCTCACCAATAGTTACTTCTTGTCTTTTTTTAAATAGATCTTTATTTGAGTATAATTGCTTCACAATACTGTGTTAGTTTCTGTTGTACAAAAAAGTGAATAATAGCTATTCCAACAGTTATGAGGAGATATTTCATTGTGGTTTTGATTTACATTTCCCTGATGATTAGTGATGTTGTTTACCTTTTCATGTACCTGTTGGCCATCTGTATGTCTTCTTTGAATATCTATTCAGATCCTATGCCCAATTTTTAATCAGTTTGTTTGCTATAGAACTGAGTTATTTTTATATTTTAGATAATAACCCCTTATCAGATATATGATTTGTAAATAATTTCTCCCATTCAGTAGGTTTTCTTTTTATTTTATTGATGCTTTCTTTAGTGGGGTATTAATGTTCCTTACTCTTACTGTCTTGCTGTCTACTTCTCGCTTTATGTATTTTAATAACTGCTTTATATATTTAGGAGCTCCTATGTTGAGTGGGTAAATATTTGGAAATGTTATATCCTCTTGTTGAACTGATCTCTTAATCACCATGTAATGACCTTCTTTGTCTCTCATTGCAGTCTTTATCTTAAAGTCTATTTCCTCTAAGTATAACTATTCCAGCTTTCTTTAGTTTTCATTTGCATGGAATATCTTTTTCTATCCCTTCACATTCAGCATGTTTATGTCCTTATAAGTGAAGTGAGTCTCTTGTAAGCACTATACAGGTGGGTTTAAGTTTTTAAGTCCATTAAGCCACTCTTTGTCTTTTGATTGGAGAATTTAGTCCATTTATATTTAAAGTAATTAGTGATAGTTATATACTTATTTTAATTTTATTAATTGTTTTCTGGCTGTTTGTAGTTCCTCTGTTCACTTCTTTTTCTCTTGTTCTCTTCCTTGTGATTTGTTGATTTTCCATAGTAGCAATGCTTAGATTCCTTCCTCTTTGTTATAGATACTATAGGTTTTTAATTTGTGATTACAATGAGGTTTACATAAAACAACTTATATTTATATAACAGTGTTTTTCCACACTTGATATCAATTTGAGCTTAAATTCATTTTAAAAACCTACATTTTTACTTCCCCCAATGTCATGTTTTTGATATCACAATTTACATATTTTTATCTTGTGTATTGCTCAAAAATTATTGTACTTACAGTTATTTTTACTATTTTTTTCTTTTAATCTTTATACTATATATTTATTTATTTATTTATTTATTTTGCGGTACATGAGCCTCTCACTGCCGTGGCCTCTCCTGCTGTGGAACACAGGCTCTGGATGCACAGGCCCAGTGGTCATTGAAAACGGGCCCAGCCACTCCACAGCACGTGGAATCCCCTTAGACTGGGGCACAAACCCACACCCTCTGCATCATCAGGCGGACCCTCAACCACCGTACCACCAGGGAAGCCCTTTATACTATTTTTGTAAGTGATTAACCAACCACCTTTACATTAGATTATTCTGAATTTCACTATGTATTTACATTTACAAGTAAGATTTATACTTTCATATGTTTTCCTGCTACTAATTAATGCCCTTTCTTTTCAGCTTAAAGAAGTCCCTTTAAAATTTACTTTAAGACCAGCTCATAAGTAATAAAAAACTCAATTACCTTTTGCTTATCTGTAAAACTTTTCATCTCTCCTTCAATTTTAAATATCAACTTTGCCAAGTCGAGTATTCCTTGTTGGCACTTTGTTATTTTTCTTTCAGCACTTTGAATACATTGTGACATTCTCTTCTGGACTGTAAAGTTTCTGTTGAAAATTCTGCTGATAGTCTTACAGGAGTTCACTGGTACATAACAAGTTGTTTTGTGCTTGCTGCTTTTTTTAACATCTTTATTGGAGTATAATTGCTTTACAATGGTGTATTAGTTTCTGCTTTATAACAAAGTTAATCAGTTATACATATACATATGTTCCCATATATCTTCCCTCTTGTGTCACCCTCTCTCCCAGCCTCCCTATCCTACCCCTCTAGGTAGTCAAAAACCACTGAGATGATCTTGCTGTGCTATGCAGCTACTTCCTAGCTATCTATTTTATGTTTGACAGTGTATATATGTCCATGTCACTCTGTCACTTTGTCACAGTTTACCCTTCCCCCTTCTTATATCCTCAAGTCCATTCTCTAGTAGGTCTGTGGCTTTATTACCATCTTACCCCTAGGTTCTGCATGAACTTTTTTTTCCTAGATTCCTTATATATGTGTTAGCATACGGTATTTGTCTTTCTCTTTCTGACTTACTTCACTCTGTATGACAGATTCTAGGTCCATCAACCTCACTACAAATAACTCAATATCGTTTCTTTTTATGGCTCAGTAATATTCCATTTTATATATGTGCCACATCTTCTTTATCCATTCATCTGTTGATGGATCCTTAGGTTGCTTCCATGTCCTGGCTACTGTAAATAGAGCTGCAATGAATATTTTGGTACATGACTTTTTTTGAATGATGGTTTTCTCAGGGTATATGCTCAGTAGCGGTATTGCTGGGTCATATGGTAACTCTATTTTGAGTTTTTAAGGAACATACATACTGTTCTCCATAATGGCTGTACCAATTTACATTCCCACTAAGAGTGCAAGAGGGTTCCCTTCTCTCCACACCCTCTCCAGCATTTATTGCTTCTAGATTTTTTGACGATGGCCATTCTGACTGGTGTGAGATGATATCTCATGGTAGTTTTGATTTGCATTTCTCTAATGATTAATGATGTTGAGCATCATTTAATCTGTTTGTTGGCAAAGTGTAAGATCTTCTTGGGAGAAATGTCTATTTAGGTCTTCTGCCCATTTTTGGATTGAGTTGTTTGTTTTTTTGTTATTGAACTGCATGAGCTGTTTATAAATTTTGGAGATTAACCTTTTGTCAGTTGCTTCATTTGCAAATATTTTCTCCTATCCTGAGGGTTGTCTTTTGGTCTTGTCTATGGTTTCCTTTGCTGTTCAAAACCTTTGAAGTTTCATTAGATCCCATTTGTTTACTTATTTATTTATTTATTTATTTATTTATTTATTTGCTGTACGCGGGCCTCTCACTGTTGTGGCCTCTCCCATTGTGGAGCACAGGTTCCGGACGTGCAGGCCAGGCGGCCATGGCTCACGGGTTCATCTGCTCCATGGCATGTGGGATCCTCCCAGACCAGGGCATGAACCCGTGTCCCCTGCATCGGCAGGTAGACTCTCAACCACTGCGCCACCAGGGAAGCCCCCATTTGTTTATTTTTGATTTTATTTCCATTCCTCCAGGAGGTGGATCAAAAAGGATCTTGCTGTGATTTATGTCATAGAGTGTTCTGCCTATGTTTTCCTCTAAGAGTTTTATAGTTTCAGACCTTACATTTAGGCCTTTAATCCATTTTGAGCTTATTTTTGTGTATGGTGTTAGGGAATGTTCTAATTTCACACTTTTACATGTACCTGACCGATTTTCCAAGCACCATTTACTCAAGAGGCTCTCTTTTCTCTGCTGTATATTCTTGCATCCTTTATCAAAGTTAAGGTACCCATATGTGCATGGGTTTATCCCTGGGATTTCTATCCTCTTCCATTGATCTATATTTCTGTTTTTGTGCCACTACCATACTGTCTTGATTACTGTAGCTTTGTAGTATAGTTTGAAGTCAGGGAGCCTGATTCCTCCAGCTCCATTTTCCGTTCTCAAGATTGCTTTGGCTATTTGGGGTCTTTTGTGTTTCTATACAAATTGTGAAATATTTTGTTCTAGTTCTGTGAAAAATGCCACTGGTAGTTTGAAAGGGATTGGAGTGCTTTGGGTAGTAGAGTCATTTTCACAACGCTGATTCTTCCAATACAAGAACACGGTATATCTCTCCATCTATTTGTATCATCTTTAATTGCTGTCATCAGTGTCTTATAATTTTCTGCATACAATTATTTTTTCTCCTTAGGTAGGTTTATTCCTATATATTTTATTCTTTTTGTTGCAGTGGTAAGTGGGCGTGTTGTCTTGATTTCACTTTCAGATTTTTCATCATTAGTGTATAGGAATGCCAGAGATTTCTGTGCATTAATTTTGTTTCCTGCTACTTTACCAAATTCATTGATTAGCTCTAGTAGTTTTATGGTAACATCTATAGGATTCTCTAGGTAGAGTATCATATCTGCAAACAGTGACAGCTTTACTTCTTCTTTTCTGATTTGGATTAATTTTATTTCTTTTTCTTCTCTGATTGCTGTGGCTAAACTTCCAAAACTATGTTGAATAAGAGGGGTGAGAGTGGTAACATTGTCTTGTTCCTGATCTTAGTGGAAATGCTTTCAGTTTTCCACCATTGAGGACGATGTTGGCTGTGGGTTTGTCATATATGACCTTTATTATGTTGAGGACATTTCCGTCTACGCCTACTTTCTGCAGGTTTTTTTGTTATAAATGGGTGCTGAATTTTGTTGAAAGCTTTCTCTGTAACTCTTGAGATGATCGTATGGTTTTTCTCCTTCAGTTTGTTAACAGGCTGTATCACATTGATTGATTTGCATATATTGAAGAATCCTTGCATTCCTGGGATAAACTCCACTTAATCAGGGGTATGATCCTTTTAATGTGCTGTTGGATTCTGTTTGCTAGTATTTTGTGGAGGATTTTGCATCTATGTTCATCAGTGATATTGGCCAGTAGTATTCTTTCTTTGTGACATCTTTGTCTCGCTTTGGTATCAGGGTGATAGTGGCCTGGTAGAATGAGTTTGGGAGTGTTCCTCCCTCTGCCATATTTTGGAAGAGTTTGAGAAGGATAGGTGTTACTTCTTCTCTAAATGTTTGATAGAATTCGCCTGTGAAACCATCAGGTCCAGGGCTTTTGTTTGTTGGAAGATTTTTAATCACAGTTTCAATTTCAGTGCTTGTGATTGGTCTGTTCGTATTTTCTATTTCTTCCAGGTTCAGTTACAGCAAGTTGTGCATTTCTAAGAATTTGTCCATTTCTTCCAGGTTGTCCATTTTATTGTCATAGAGTTGCTTGTAGTAATCTCTCATGATCCTTTCTATTTCTGCAGTGTCAGTTGTTTCTTCTCCTTTTTGATTTCTAATTCCATTGATTTGACTCTTCTTCCTTTTCTTCTTGATGAGACAACCTAATGGTTTATCAATTTTCTTTATCTCCTCAAAGAACCAGCTTTCAGTTTTATTGATCTTCGCTCTCATTTCCTTCATTTCTTTTTCATTTATTTCTGATCTGATCTTTATGATTTCCTTCCTTCTGCTAACTTTGGGGTTTTTTGTTCTTCTTTCTCTAATTGCTTTAGGTGCAAGCTTAGGTTGTTTATTTGAGGTGTTTCATGTTTCTTAAGGTAGGATTGTATTGCTATAAACTTCCCTCTTAAAACTGCTTTTGTTGCCTCCCATATGTTTTGGGTGGTCCTGTTTTCATTGTCATTTGTTTCTAGGTATTTTTTGATTTCCCCTTCAATGTCTTCAGTGATCTCTTGGTTATTAAGTAGTGTATTGTTTAGCCCCCATGTGTTTGTACTTTTTACAGATCTTTTCCTGTAATTGATATCTAGTGTCATAGCGTTGTGGTTGGAAAAGATACTTGATACAATTTCAATTTTCTTAATCTTACCAAGGCTTGATTTGTGACCCAAGATATGATCTATCCTGGAGAATATTCCATGAGCACTTGAGAAAAATATGTTTTGTGTTGTTTTTGGATAGAATGTCCTATAAATTAAGTACCCGTTGTTTCATGTATCATTTAAAGCTTGTGTTTCCTATTTATTTTCTTTTAGGATGATCTGTCCATTGTTGAAAGTGGGGTGTTAAAATCCCCTACAATGATTGTGTTACTGTCAATTTCCCCTTTTATGGCTGTTAGTATTTGCTTTATGTAGTGAGGTGTTCCTATGTTGGATGCATAAATATTTACAATTGTTACAACTTCTTCTTGGACTGGTCCCTTGATCATTTTGTAGTGTCCTTCTTTTTCTCTTGTAATAGTCTTTTTTTTAAAGTCTATTTTGTCTGATATGAGAATTGCTACTCCAGCTTTCTTTTGATTTCCATTTTCATGGAATATCGTTTTCCATAACCTCACTTTCAGTGTGTATGTGTCCCTAGGTCTGAAGTGGGTCTCTTGTAGACCGCGTATATATGGGTCTTGCTTTTGTATCCATTCAGCCAATCTGTGCCTTTTGGTGGGAGCAATTAGTCCATTTATATTTAAGGTATTTATCGATATGTATGTTTGTATTCCCATTTTCTTAACTGTATTGGGTTTGTTATTGTAGGTCTTTCACTTCTCTTGTGTTTCTTCCCTAGATAATTTACTTTAGCATTTACTGTAAACCTGGTTTGGTAGTACTGAACTCTCAGCTTTTGCCTGTCTGTAAAGGTTTTAATTTCTCCATCAAATCTGAATGAGATCCTTGCTGTTTAGAGTAATCTTGGTTGTAGGTTTTTCTCCTTCATCACTTTAAATATGGCCTGCCACTCTCTTCTGGCTTGCAGAGTTTCTGCTGAAAGATCAGCTGTTAACCTTATTGGAATTCCCTTGTGTGTTATTTGTTGTTTATCCCTGCTGTTTTTAATATATTTTCTTTGTATTTAATTTTTGATAGTTTGATTAATATATGTCTTGGCAGGTTTCTCCTTGGATTTTTCATGTATGGGACTCTCTGTGCTTCCTTGACTTGATTAACTATTTCCTTTCCCGTATTAGGGAACTTTTCAGCTCTAATCTCTTCAAATATCTTGTCAGTCCCTTTCTCATTCTCTTCTTCTTCTGAGACCCCTATAATTCGAATGTTGGTGGTTTTAATGTTGTCCCAGTGGTCTCTGATACTGTCCTCAGTTCTTTTCATTGTTTTTTCTGTATTCTGTTCTGCAGTAGTTATTTCGTCTATTTTATCTTCCAGATCACTTATGCGTTCTCCTGCCTCAGTTATTCTGCTTTTGATCCCTTCTAGATTATTTTTTATTTCATTTATTGTGTTGTTCACCATTGCTGATTTTCTCATTAGTTCTTCTAGGTCCTTGTTAAATGTTTCTTGCATTTTCTCTATTCAATTTCTAAGATTTTGGATCATCTTTACTACCAGTATTCTGAATTCTTTTTCAGGTAGACTGCCTATTTCCTCTTCATTTGTTAGGTCTGGTGTGTTTTTACCTCGCTCCTTCATCTGCTGTGTGTTTTTCTTTCTTCTCATTTTGCTTATTTTCCTGTGTTTGGGGTCTCCTTTTTGCAGGCTGCAGGTTGTAGTTCCCATTGTTTTTGGTGTCTTCCCCCTGTGGCTAACGTTGTTTCACTGGTTTGTGTAGGCTTCCTGGTGTAGCAGACTAGTGCCTGTGTTCTGGTGGATGAGGCTGGATCTTGTCCTTCTGGTGGGCAGGTCCACATCTGGTGGTGTGTTTTGGGGTGTCTGTTTCCTTATTATGATTTTAGGCAACCTCTCGGCTAATGGATGGGGCTGTGTTCCTGTCTTGCTAATTGTTTGGCATAGGGTGTCTAGCACTGTAGGTTGCTGGTCATTGAGTGCAGCTGGGTCTTGGTGTTGAGATGAGATCTCTGGGAGATTTTTGCTGTTTGATATTATGTGGAGCTGGGAGGTCTCTTGTGGACCAGTGTCCTGAACTTGGCTCTCCCACCTCAGGGACACACCACTGACTCCTGGCTGAAGCAACATGAGCCTTTTATCCACATGGCTCAGGATAAAAGGGAGAAAAACTAGAAAGAAAGAAAGAAAGAGAGAAAGAGGATAAAATAAAATAAAGATAAAATACAATAAAGTTATTAAAATAATGTAAATAAAATATAGTTATTAAAATAAAAATAATTATTAAGAAAAAAACTTTTTTAAGTGAAAAAAAAAAAAAGAAACGGACAGACAGAACCCTAGGTCAAATGGTGAAAGCAAAGCTATACAGACAAAATCTCACACAGTAACATACACATACACACTCACAAAAAGAAGAAAAGGGGAAAAAATGATATATCTTAATCTCAACGTCCACCTCCTCAATTTGGGTTGACGTCCACCTCCTCAATTTGGGTTGACTCATTATCTCTTCAGGTATTCCACAGATGCAGGGTACAAGTTGATTGTGGAGATTTAATCCTCTGCTCCTGAGGCTGCTGAGGGAAATTTCCCTGTGTGTTCTTTTTTCCCACAGCTTCTGGGTTTCAGCTTTGGATTTGGATCCTCCTCTGTGTGTAGGTTGCCTGAGGGTGTCGTTCTTCGCTCAGACAGGACAGGGTTAAAGGAGCAGCTGATTCAGGGGCTCTGGTTCAGTCAGGCCGGGGGGAGGGAGGGGTACACATGTGGGGCGAGCATCGGACAGCAGAGACCGGCATGATATTGCACCATCTTGATGTGCACCGTGTGTTCTCCTGGGGAATTTGTCCCTGAATCGCGGACCCTGGCAGTGGTGGGCTGCACAGGCTCTCTGGAAGGGAGGTGTGGATAGTGACCTGTGTTTGCACACAGGCTTCTTGGTGGCTGCAGCAGCAGTCTTAGCATCTCATGCCCGTCTCTGGGGTCCGCACTGATAGCTGCGGCTTGCACCCGTCTCTGGAGCTCCTTTAAGCAGCGCTTTTAATCCTTTCTCCTCACGCACCAGGAAACAAAGAGACAAGAAAAAGTCTCTTGCCTCTTCGGCAGGTCCAGACATTTTCCCGGACTCCCTCCTGCCTAGCCGTTGCACACTAGCCCCCTTCAGGCTGTGTTCACTCAGTCAACCTCAGTCCTCTCCCTGGCATCCGACTGAAGTGGAAGGCTCAGCTCCCAGCCCCTGCCCATCCCAGCAGGTGTGCAGACAAGCCTCTCGTGCTGGTGAGTGCTGGTCGGCACCGATCCTCCATGTGGGAATCTCCCTGCTTTTCCCTCTGCACCCCTGTTGCTGCACTCTCCTCTGTGGCTCCAAAGGTCCCCCCTCTGCCACCCACAGTCTCCGCCAATGAAGGGGCTTCCTAGTGTGTAGAAACCTTTCCTCCTTCACACAGCTCCCTCTCACTGGTGCAGGTCCCATCTCTATTATTTTGTCTCTGTTTTTTCTTTATCTTTTTTCTTTTGCCCTACCCAGGTACGTGGGGAGTTTCTTGCCTTTTGGGAGGTCTGAGGTCTTCTGCCAGTGTTCAGTAGGTGTTCTATAGGAGCAGTTCCACGTGTAGATGTATTTCTGATGTTTTTGTGTGGAGAAAGATGATCTCTGCATCTTACTCTTCCACCATCTTTCCTCGAGGCTCCTGGGTCTTTGTTTCTGTGTGAGGGCTTTCTCTAGTTGTGGCGAGTGAGGGCCACTCTTCATCATGGTGCGTGGGCCACTCACTGTCACGGCCTCTCTTTGCTCTTGCTGCTTTTAAGATTATCTCCTCGTCTTTAACTCTTGACACTTTAATTATAATATGTTTGTGTGTAGGCCTCTGTTTTCATCTTATTTGAAACTCTCTCGGCTTTCTGGATTTGTATATCTGTTTCTATCCTCATGTTAATAAAGTTTTCAGCCATTATTTCTCCAAATAAGTTTTCTGCCTCTTTCTCTCTCTCTCTTCTCATTCTAGGACCCATATAATGGGAATGTTGGTCCACTTGAAATTGTCCCACAAGCCCCTTAAGCTCTTTTCATTCTTGCTTCTTTTTGCTACTCTGATTGGGAGAGTACTGCCCTGTTTTGGAATTAACTGATTCTTTCTTCTGCTTCATCTGGCCTGCTGTTGAACCCCTCTATTGTATTTTTAAGTTCAGTTATTACATTCTTCAGCTCTGTGACTTCTACTTGATATTTTCTTATATCTTCTATCTCTGTTGAAATTCTCACTTTGTTCATCCATTTCTCTCCCTGAGCTCAGTAACATCTTTATGACCATTTTTAAAACTCTTAGTCAGGTAAATTACCTATCTTTCATCATGTTATTTTTCTGAGGTTTCATATTTATTTTTAGTTTGGAACTCATCCGTCTGTTTCTCCTTTTTTCTTGACCTTCGGTCTTGGTTTCCATGAATTGAATAAAACAGCCACTGCTCCCAGTCTTGAAGGAGTGGCTTTATGTTTGAGATGAACGTTATTGTTCAACTCTGCCCAAGCCTTGCGTTGTCTCTCAAACCTTCATTATTATACAAGCAGACTATTTTTAGTGGCTGCCAGTAGCTTAGGGTGTGCAAAGACCGGTCAATGTCCCAATATGGAGGATCTGAGTCAGCACTGAGATTCAGAAAGACTGGAATCCAGACCCCCAGACAGCTGCTTTTAAAGTACAGAAATATGCACAGTTCTGTGTGACTGTGAGCATAATCCCTGCTGGCCACCAGATCCAGAAGATATAGAGTTGTCTCCTGGGCAGGAGCTGCAAAAATTGGAGTGGCAGATAAACTTAGAAGTTCCCTTCTGGAAGATACCAGTGACTTGAAACAAGGAAGAGGGATAAGCAAAGATGGCATCCACTGGCCTCTGTCCCCAGAAAGCACCTTAGTATGTCCCTAGATGTATACCAAACCAGTAGCCTTCCCTTCAGGTCAAAACTCCAAGGCCAGCAAATATGTCTCTTTCACAGAAAAACAGTGTTGTGTTTCACTCTGCTGTTTGTGCTGTGCCCTGTGGGTGGTAGCCAGACAAGAACTGCCTCTCCATTTGCTGTATTCCCAGGGGACCCACAAACTAGCCCTGCTGGCCACCAGAGCAGCAAACAGGGGACTTCCTTTGGGTGGCAGACACAAAAAACATAGCACCAGGTATAAAAAACAAGGCACAAGAGGTGTGTACAAGCTCGCCTCCAGTAGATATTGGAAGAGGAAATTTTATAGTAATAATTGCATACATCAAGAGAAAAGAAATATTTCAAATAAACAATCTAACTTTACACTTCAAGAACTAGAAAAATAAAGAACTTAGCCCAGAGCTAGCAGAAGTAAGAAAATAGCAAAATTAGGGCAGAAGTAAATAAAATAGAGAAGGAAAACAATACTAAACACCACCAAAAGTAAAGGCTGTTTTTTTGAAAAGATAAACAAATTTGAAAACCTTTAGCTAGACTAAGAAAAAGAGAGCAATTTAATAAATAAAAGCAGAAATGAAAGAGGAGTTATTACAACTGAAAACACAGAAATTCAAAGAATCATAAGAAATTACTTTGGAAAATCATTTGCCATCAAAATAGAAAACCTAGAAGAAATGGATAAATTCCTGGAAACATGCAAGATTCCACAACTGATTAGTGATGAAATAAAATCTCTGAACAGAACAGTAATGAGTAAGGAGATTAAAACTCTAAACAGGCCAACAAAGAGTAATAATATTGAATCAGTAAACAAAAAACTCCCAACATAGAAAATCTTAGGAACAGGTGGTTTCATTTGTGAATTTTAACAGACATTTAAATAAAAATTAATGCCAATTCTTCTTAAACTCTTCCAAAATATTGAAAATGAGAAAACTCTCCAAAACTCATTTTACAAGGTCAGCATTACCCTTATACCAAAGCAGATAAGACAATATGAGAAAGGTATGCTAATATCCCTGATAATATAGAGGTAAAAAATCACCAACAAAATACTAATAAACTGAATTCAACAGCACATTAAAAGGGTCATACTGTTTGATCAAGTGGTATTCATACCTAGGGTGCAAAGATGGTTCAACATAACCAAAGCAATATATGTGATATACCACATTTATAGAATAAAAGATAAAAATCAAATTAGCATTTCAATAGATGCAGAAAGACCATTTGACAAAATTCAACATTCATTCATAATTTTAAAAAAATCTCTCAACAAACTCAGTTTAAAAATAATTACCTTTGGGGGGATCAAGATGGTAGAGTAGAAGAATGTGGAGCTCACCTCCCCCCACAAACACATCAAAAATATATCTACTTATGGAACAATTCTCACAGAAAACTAAGTGGAAACTGGCAGAAGAGCTCCTATACAACCAACACTGCAAAAAAGATCACCACATAACAGGGTAAGATGGAAAAAAAGGCATCAGTCAGGACCTGTGCCCCTGGGAGGGATCTGTAAGGGAGAGAAGGTCCACACAGGTGCTGCCTCATACTGGGGAGTGAGCAGATCAACTCATAATCTGGAAATTCCAGTCCTGGGGTCCTGCATGGAGGAGACATGTCCCTTAGCCTGCTGGAAAATCTGCTGAGACAGAGATAAGCGTTGAAGAAGCCTAGAATCTACTCTTGAAGAGTACACACATGCTGACATGCTAACAATCAGGACACAGAGAGCCTTGCACTGACACCTTCTGCCTTGCTGCACTTCCCAATATGAAGAGACTAACATGCTGGACCCGCTCATTCCACACCAAATCCTGGCATGAGATCAGGGTAAAGGTTTTGTCTAGCTACACAGAGACAGACTGGGTCACCTGGGGTGTGATCCAGAAGGAGCTGCATAAACCATTGTCCCTGTGTGCACTGGGTGGCGCCACAAGAATATGCAGAGGCTACGAGCTGAATATCAGGCAGACAGGCCATAGGAGAGAACTTGATCTATCTATGCAGGACAGTCCAGAAGGCCTGAGCTGTGATCCAGGTGGAGTTGCGGTGCCCATTGCCAGCACACACATGGTGGCAGAGGGTTTAGCCACAGGAGACATTGTTAGCACTCACAACAGGCAGCACTACAAGAACACGTGGCATCTAAATGCTAAATCTTGTGCAGACAGTCCTCAGCCACGAGTATGCAGTGGTTCATTTCCCAGCAAGAGTGCCACAATTCTGCCAACTCTACACTGAAGCATAGTGCTAGATCTGGGACAGACAGGTCCTGGGAGAAGTCTTCCAAGAGGCAGCCCAGATCTCAGACAGAAACACAGCCACCTCAATTCCTGCAGGTAAAATACCTTGACTCCCAGCCCACCCTACTCCACACCACAGCATTGCACTAGATCTGGGAAGAATAAAAGAGAGAAAGGATATAACCTTGAGCTGCTTCTGAGCAGAAATGTGGACTTCTACACAGGTGGTGTGTAGGTTTGTTGTGACCCCACAGGCCTCACTTCCTTCAGCAATCACATCTTTGGGGCAGGGCACACACTCAAGGGCAATGAAGCCTGATCAAACACGACTTTCAGGACTTCTACTCCAACAACTTGGGAGCAGACCCACCCCTGACAGGTTGGTGACAGCCATGGAGCAAAGAAGCAGCCCTGCCTCATATCCAGCAAAGGTCTAGATACTACAACACCAACCACACTCCTTATCAATGGGATAACTGCCAGCACCCTCTGAGGAAAGACGTGGCTGACATCCATATCAGAACAAGATCTCAAACCAAAAATATTGGACATACACAGAATACACAGGGACACCTCAACACAAAACCACCCCTTTAAGACCACAGTAGATAACTGTTATTCGTAAAATCATAGAGACAGAGAAATTTAAGTAAAATGGAAAAGACAGAGGAACTACTCCCAATTACAAGGACAAAAGAAATCCCCTGAAAGAAAAAAATAATGAAACAAGTCTCACCATTCTACTAGACTCTGAGTTCAAAAATGAGTTATTAAAAATGTTAACTTAATTAAGAATGATTATTGATAGAAGTACAGATTAATGTAACAAGGAATTAGAAATTATAAAGATGAACCAATAAAAAATAGACAATTCAATTGCTGAGATAAAAAACCAATCTAGAAACACTGAATAGCAGATTAATGGCACAGAATGAATAAGTGGTCTGAAAGATAGAACAATGGAAATCACCCAATCAGAACAGCAAACAGAAAGAAAAATGAAAAAAAAATGAAAGCAGCAAGATTATAATTTAGAATAGAAGGAGAGATAAAGAATTTTTCAGACAAGAAAAAACTAAAAGAATTTGGCAATACTAAGCCTACTTTACAAGAAATATTAAAGGATCTTCTCTAAATAGAAAAGAAGCAGGAATCTATAGGAAAGGGAACATCACAATAGGAAAGGCAAATATATAAAAAGATTGAAGATCACTTTAAAAAGCCAGTACATAGACTTAAAAAATAAAATATTGTAAAAGTGATTATAATTACAATTAACAGCAAAAGATAAGTATGAAAATGAAATATGACAAGAAAATCACAAAATATGAGGGAGCGGTGTATAAAAATATAGATCATTTAGAATGTGCTTGAATTTGTATGACTATCAGTTTAAAGCCAGTAGATATAGTTATGGGTTAATATACTGGAACTCCATGGTAACCATGAATCACAGACATAAAATAGATTCACAAAAATCAAAAAGAAAAGAACTCAAGCATACTACAAAAGAAAATCAACAAACCACACAGGGAAAAACAAAAATAAGAAGAAATGAACAAAGAACTACAAAAACAACTAGAAAACAAGGATCAAAATGGCAGTAAGTACATACCTATCAGTAATTACTTGAAATGTCAATGAACTAACTGCTCTGATCAAAAGATACAGAGTGGCAGATTGGATAAAAAAAGAAAAGAACCTACAATATGCTGCCTACAAGAGACTCACTTCAGGGAGAAAGACACACACAGACTGAAAGTGAGGGGATGGAAAAAGATATTTCATGCAAATAGAATGCACAAAAAAGTGGAGGTAGCAATACTCATATCAGACAAAATAGACTTTAAAACAAATGCCATAAAGGAAGAAAAAGACAGGCATTATATAATGGTAAATAGATCAATACAAGGAGACATTACACTCATTAATAGCCAAATAATACACCCTAAATAGGAACAACTAAATGTATAAAACAAACACTAACAGATCTAAAGGGAGAAATGGACAATAATATTTGGAGATTTTAACAATCCACTGACATCAATGAAAAGATCATGCAGACAGAAAATCAATAAGGTAACAGAGGTCCTAACTGACTCAATAGACCAGTTGGACTTCATTGATACCTACCGGACACTATATCTGAAAAAAAACCAGAATACACAATGTTATCAAGAGCACATGGGATGTTCTCCAGGATAGACCACAAACTAGGTCACACACAAAAAGAGCCTTAACAAATTTAAGAGGACAGAAATTATTTCAAGTATTTTTTCTGGACACAATGGTATGAAACTAGAAATAAGCCACAGAAAGATAAATGGGAAAAAAATGAACACATGGAGGCAAAACAGCATACTATTAGAAAGCAATGGGTCCATGATGAAATCAAAGAAGAAATCAGAAAATATCTCAATGAAAATGAAAACACAACCTTATAAAATCTATGGGATACAGCATAAGCAGTTCTAAGATAAAAGTTTATAGCCATACAGACCTACCTCCAAAAGAAGAAAAATCTCAAATAAACAGCCTAACTTACTACCTAAAGAAATATGGAAAAGTAGAGCAAACAAAACCCAAAGTCATCAGAAGGAAAGAAATAATAAAGATCAGAGAGGAAATAAATAAAATAGAGATAAAATAGAAAAGATCAATATAAAGAAGAGCTGGGTTTTTTAAAAGATAAACAAAATTGGCAAACCTCTAGCTAGGCTCACCAAGAAGAAAAGTGAGAAAACCAAAATAAATAAAATAAGAAATGAAAGAGGAGAAATAACAACAACCGATACAACAGAATACAAAAAATCATAAGAGAATACTATAAAAGGTTATATGCCAACAAATTGGACCACCTAGAAAAAATGGACAAGCTTCTAGAAATATACAACCTGTCAAGACTGAGTAAAGAAGAAACAGATAATTGAAACAGATCAATTACTAGAAGGAAAATAGACTCTGTAATTGTAAAACTCCCTCCAAACAAAAGTCCAGGACAAGATAACTTCACTGGGGAATTCAACCAAACACACAAAAAAGAACTTAAACCTATCCTGTTCAAACTATTCCAAAATTTGAAGAGATGAGAGCACTCTCAAGTTCATTCTGTGAAGCCACCATCAACCTGATACCAAAACCAGACAAAGACACTGCAAAAAAAGAAAATTACAGGCCAATATCTTTGATGAATATAGATGCAAAAATCCTCAAATTACTAGCAAGCTGAATTTAACAATAGTTAATAAGGATTGTACACCATGATCAAGTGGGATGCACTCCAGTGTCATAAAGATGATTCAACATATGCAAATCAATCAATGTGATACACCACATTAACAAGAAGAAAGACGAAAATCACATGATCATTTCAATAGATGCAGGAAATGAATCAGACACAATTCAGCATCCATTTATTACAAAAACTCTCACCAAAGTAGATATAGAGGGAACATATCTCAACATAATAAAGGTCACATATGACAAACCCACAGCCAACATAATACTCAATGGTGAAAAGATGAAAGGCTTTCTGCTAAATTCAGGAACAAGACAAGGATGCTCAGTCTCATCGCGTCTATTCAACGTAGTGTTGGAAGTCCTAACCACAGCAGGCAAACAAGAAAAAGAAATAAAATGTATCCAAATTGGAAAGGAAGAATTAAAACTGTCACCATTTACAGATGATATGATATACTATACAGAGGACCCTAAGGATCCACACAAAATTATTAGAACTAATAAGTTAATTCAACAATGTAACAGGATACAAGATTAATATACAGAAATATGCTGCATTTCTCCATATTAAAAATGAAATATCAGAAAGGAAAGAAAATATCCTGTTTAAGATCATGACAAAAAAAAATAAAATACCTAGGAATAAACTTAACCAAGGAGGTGAAAGACCTATCCACTGAAAGCTATAAACATGGATCAAGGAAAGTGAAGATGATTTAAAGAAATGAAAAGATATCCCATGTTCTTGGGTTGTAAGAATTAGTATTTTTATAAGGGCAATACCATCCAAAGCAACCTACAGATTTAATGCAATCCCTATCAATTTCCCATGACATTTTTCACAAAACTAGAAAAGATAATCCTAAAATTTATATGGAACCACAAAAGACCCAGAATTGCCTAAGCTCTTCTAAGGGAAAAGAAGAAAGTTGGAAGCATAACCCTCCCAGACTTCAGACAATACTACAATGCTACAGTAATCAAAACAACATGGTATTGGCACAAAAACATACGTATAGATCAATGAAACACAATAGAGAGCCCAGAAATAAATCTATACACTCATGGTCAATTAATCTATGACAAAGTAGGCAAGACTATACAGACAGTTCTCTTCAACAAGTGATGTTGGGAAAGCTGGACAGCTACATGTATATCAATGAAATTAAAACACTCCTTCACACCATATACAAAAATAACCTCAAAATGGTTTAAAGACATAAATATAAGACATGACACCATAAAACTTCCAAAAGAGAACATAGGCAAAATATTTTCTGACATAAATCACAGCAACGTTTTCTTAGATCAATCTCCCAAGGCAAAAGAAATAAAAGCAAAAATAAACAAATGAGACCTAATCAAACTTATAAGCTTTTGCACAGCAAAGAAGACCATCAACAAAATGAAAAGACAACCTATGGAATGGGATAAAGTATTTGCAATTTATGCTATTGACAAGAAATTAATATCTAAAATATATATACAGCTCATACAACTCATTATCAAAGAAAAGAGACCAACCCAATCAAAAAAGATTCAGAAGACCTACATAGACATTTTTCCGAAGAAGACATACAGATGGCCAACAAGCACATGAAAACATGCTCAGAATTGCTAATTATTAGAGAAATGGAACTCAAAACCACAATGAGGTATCACCTCACACCTGTCAGAAAGGCTATCATCAGAAAATCTACAACTAATAAATGCTGGAGATGTTGTAAAGGGAACCCTTGTCCACTGTAGCTGGAAATGTAGATTGGTACAGCTACTTTTGAAAAAGGTATGGAGGTTCCTTAAAACTAAAAATAGAGCTACTATATGACTAAGCAATCCCATTCCTGGGTATATATTTGGAAAGAAAATAAAATCTTTAAATGAAAAGATACATGCACCCCAATATTCATAGCAGCACAATTTACAATAGCCAAGACAAGGAAACAACCTAAGTGCCCAAGAAGAGATGACTGGTTTAACATGTGGTATATATATATACAATGGAATATTACTCAACCATAAAAAAATAATGAAATATTGCCATTTTCAGCATCGTGGATTGACATAGACAATATTATACTTAATGAAGTAAGTCAGACAGAGAAAGAGAAATATTGTATGATATCACTTATATATGGTCTCTAAAAAATAATACATATGAATGTATATGCAAAACAAAAAGAGACTCACAAACATAGGAAAAAAACTTATGGTTATCAAGGGGAAAGGGAATTGGGGGAGGGACAAATGAGGAGTATGGGATTAAGAGATACAAACTACTATACACGAAATAGATATGCAACAAAGTTTTACTGTATAGCACAGGGAATTATATTCAATTTCTTGTAATAACCTATAATGGAAAATAATCTGAAAAATATAATGTACATATATAAATGTACATGTATAATTTTTCTTTTCATCTGAAATAACAATATTGTAAATCAACTACAGTTCTATTAAAAAAAGGAACTACCTCAACATATAAAGATCATATATGGCAATCCCAAAGTTAACATCATACTTAAGATGAAAGATTGAAAACTTTTATTTTTAAAAGTTCAAGAATAAGACACAGGTGCCTATTCTCACAACTCCTATTCCACATAGTACTGGTTGTCCTAGCCAGAGCAATTAGACAAGAAAATGAAATAAGAGGCATCTGAATAAAAAAGGAAGAGGTAAAATTGTTTTTGTTTGAATATGACACTATTTTATATACAGAAAATTTTAAAGATTCCACCAAAAAACCTTTAGATATAATCAATGAATTTCAGTAAAGTTGCAGGACATAAAATCAACATAAAAATCAGTAGTGTTTCTTTACATTAACAGGAAATATCAGAAAAAGAAATAAAGAAAACAATCCCATTTACAACAGCATCAAAAACAATAAACATATTTAGGAATAAATTTAACCATGGAGGTGAAAGATCTCTACACTGAAAACTGTAAGACATTGATGAAAGAAATTGAATAAGACACAACTGAAGCAAAAGATGTCTCACATTCATGGCTTTGAGAATTACTATTGTTAAAATATCTATGTTACCCAAAGTCATCTACAGATTCAATGGAATCCCTATCAAGATTCCAGTGAAATTTTTATAGAAATAGAAAAAACAATCCTACAATTTGTATGGAACCACAGAAGATCCTGAACAGTCAAATCAATACTGAAAAGAAGAACAAAGCAGGAAGCATCACACTTCCTAATTTTAAACTATATCACAAAGCTATAGTAATTTTAAAATATACTATTGGCATAAGCACATATAACAATGGAAAAGAATCAAAAGCCCAGAAATAAACCCATGCGTATATGTTCAACTAATATTTGACAAGAAATCCAACAATATGTAATGCAGAAGATGGCTTCTTCAATAAATGGTCTAGAGAAAATTGGATATTTAAACATGAATGAATGAAACTAGTTTACACCACTCAAAAATTATCCCAAAATAGATTAAGGGCTTATATGTATAACCTTAAATTATAGAAATCCTAGGAAAAAATAGGGGAAAATATCTTTGACATTGGTCTTGGCAGTAATTTTTTGCATATGACACCTAAAGCACAAGCAATAAAAGCAAAAATAAATAAGCATGGCTACATCAAACTGAAAAGCTTTTTTTTGCACAGCAAACGAAACAATCAACAGAATGAAGAGGCAACCTATGGAATGGGAGAATATTTGCAAACCAAATATGTGATAAGGGGTTAATATCCAAAATTCATATGGAATTCACATAATAGCAAAATCATCATTATCATCATCATCAACATCATCATCATCATCTTCAGTATGGGCCTAGGGCCTGAATAGTCATTTCTCCAAATAAGGTACTCAAATTGCCAAGAGGTACGTGAAAAGGTACTCAGCATCACTAAGTATCAGGAAAATGAAAATCAAAACTACAATGAAATATCACCTCATACCTCATAGAATGGCTGTTATCAAAAAAACAAAAGATAACAAGTGTTGGCGAGGATGCAGAAAAAACTATGCAGCACTGTTGGTAGGATGATAAATTGGTATATCCACAGTGGAAAAAAGTATACAGGTTTCTCAAAAATTAAAAATAGAGCTATCGAATGATACAGCAATTCCACTTCTGGGTATATATTTGAAGGAAATAAAATCATTATCTTGAGATATTTGCACTCCCATGTTTATTACCTTATTATTTACTGTAGCCAAGACATGGAAATAACCTAAGTGTCCATTGACAGATGAATGGATAAAGAAAATGTGGTGTATATATAGAGAATGAAAGATTATTCAGCCATAAAAAGAAGGAAATCTTGCCACTTATGATAACATGAAGAATCTTGAAGGAATTATGCAAGTGAAATAAGTCAAACAAAGACAAATTTTGGAGACGAGGGGAAGATGGCAGAAGAGTAAGATGCGGAGATCACCTGCCTCCCTACAGATACACCAGAAATACATCTACACGTGGAACAACTCCTACAGAACAAATACTGAACGCTGGCAGAAGACCTCAGACCTCCCAAAAGGCAAGAAACTCCCCACGTACCAAGGTAGGGCAAAAGAAAAAAGAATAAACAGAGACAAAAGGATAAAGATGGGACCTGCAGCAGTGGGAGGGAGTTGTGAAGGAGGAAAGGTTTCCACACACTAAGAAGCCCCTTCGGGGGCGGAGAGTGTGGATGGTGGAGGGGGAAAGCTTCAGAGCTGTGGAGGAGAGCACAGCAACAAGAGTGTGGAGGGCAAAGCAGAGAGATTCACACACAGAGGATTGGTGCCGACCGCCTCTCACCAGTCCAAGAGCTGGTCTGCTCACCCGCCGGGGTGGGTGGGGCTGGGAGCTGAGGCTTGGGCTCCCTCGGAGCACAGGGAGAGGACTGGCAGCATGAACAGAGCCTGAAAGGATTAGTGCACCACAGCTAGCTAGGAGGGAGTCCGTGAAAGTATGGACCTACTGAAAAGGCAAGAGACTTTTTCTTCCATATTTGTTTCCTGGTGCATGAGGAGAGAGGATTAGGAGCACTGCTTAAAGGAGCTCCAGAGATGGGCAGGAGCCGTGTATAAAGCGTGGACCACGGAGAGGGGCATGAGATGCTAAGGCTGCTGCTGCCGCCACCAAGAAGCCTGTGTGCGAGCACAGGTCACTATCCACACCTTCCTTCCGGGGCTCCTGTGCAGCCCACCACAAGATGCTGGACACCCTATGCCAAACAATTAGCAAGACAGGAACACAACCCCGCCCATTAGATAGAGGCTGCCTAAAATCATAATAAGGCCACAGACAACCAAAAATGCACCAACAGACGTGGACCTGCCCAACAGAAAGACAAGATCCAGCCTTATACACCAGAACACAGGCACTAGTCCCCTCCACCAGGAAGCCTACACAACCCACTGAACAAAATTTAGCCACTGGAGAAGACGCCAAAAACAACGAGAACTACAAACCTGCAACCTGCATAAAGGAGACCCCAAACACAGTAAGATAAGCAGAATGAGAAGACAGAAAAACACACAGCAGATGAAGGAGCAAGATAAAAACCCACCAGACCTAACAAATGAAGAGGAAATAGGAAGTCTACCTGATAAAGAATTCAGAATAATGATAGTAAAGATGATCCAAATTCTTGGAAATAGAATAGACAAAATGTAAGAAACATGTAACAAGAACGTAGAAGAACTAAAGATGAAACAAGCAACGATGAACAACACAATAAATGAAATTAAAAATACTCTTGCTGGGATCAATAGCAGAATAACTGAGGCAGAAGAATGGATAAGTGAACTGTAAGATAAAATAGTGGAAATAATTACTGAAGAGTAGAATAAAGAAAAAAGAATGAAAAGACCTGAGGACAGTCTCAGAGAAGCTTGGGACAACAATAAAAACACCAACATTCTAATTATAGGGGTTCCAGAAGAAGAAGAGAAAAAGAAAGGGACTGAGAAAATATTTGAAGAGATTACAGTTGAAAACTTCCCTAATATGGGAAAGGAAATAGTTAATCAAGTCCAGGAAGCACAGAGAATCCAATACAGGATAAATCCAAGGAGAGACGCCAAGACACATATTAATCAAACTGAGAAAAATTAAATACAAAGAAAACATATTAAAAGCAGAGAGAGTAAAACAACAAATAACACACAAGGGAATCCCCATAAGGTTAACAGCCGACCTTTCAGCAGAAACTCTGTAAGCCAGAAGGGACAGGCAGGACATATTTAAAGGGATGAAGGAGAAAAATCTGCAACCAAGAATACTCTACCCAGCAAGGATCTCATTCAGATTTGATGGAGAAATTAAAACCCTTACAGACAAGCAAAAGCTGAGAGAGTTCAGCACCACCAAACCACATTTACAACAAATCCTAAAGGAACTTCTGTAGGCAAGAAACACAAGAGAAGGAAAAGACTCACAATAACAACCCCAACAATTAAGAAAATGGAATAGGAACATATATATAAATAAATACCTTACTTGTAAATGGGCTAATTGCTCCCACCAAAAGACACAGATTGGCTGAATGGATACAAAAACAAGACCCATATATACGCTGTCTACAAGAGACCCACTTCAGACCTAGAGACACATACGAACTGAAAGTAAGGGGATGGAAAAAGATATTCCATGCAAATGGAAACCAAAAGAAAGCTGGAGTAGCAATTCTCATATCAGACAATATAGACTTTAAAATAAAGACTATTAGAAGAGACAAAGAAAGACACTACATAATGATCAAGGGATCAATCAAGCAAAAAGATATAACAGTTGTAAATATTTATGCACTCAACATAAGAGCACCTCAATACATAAGGCAAATACTAACAGCCATAAAAGGGGAAATAGGCAGTAAAACAATCATAGTAGGGGACTTTAACACCCCACTTTCACCAATGGACAGATCATCCAAAATGAAAATAAATAAGGAAACACAAACTTTAAATGATGCATTAAACAAGGTGGACTTAATTAATATTTATAGGACATTCCATCCGAAAACTACAGAATACATATATTGCTCAAGTGCTCATGGAACGTGCTCCAGGATAGATCATATCTTGGGTCACAAATCAAGCCTTGGTAAATTTAAGAAAATTGAAATTGTATCAAGTATTTTTTCTGACCACAACGCTATGAGACTAGATATCAATTACAATTATCAATGTAAAAATTACAAACACATGGAGGCTAAGTAATATACTACTTAATAACGAAGTGATCACTGAAGAAATCAAAGAGGAAATCACAAAATACGTAGAAACAAATGACAATGGAGACATGACGACACAAAACCTATGGGATTAGCAAAAGCAGTTCTAAGAGGGAAGTTTATAGCAATACAATCCTACCTTAAGAAAGAGGAAATATCTCGAATAAACAACCTAACTTTGCACCTAAGCTAATTAGAGAAAGAAGAACAAAAAGCCCCCAAAGTTAGCAGTAGGAAAGAAATCATAAAGATCAGATCAGAAATAACAGAAAAAGAAATGACAGAAACGATAGCAAAGATCAAAAAACTAAAAGCTCGTTCTTTGAGAAGATAAAAAAAATTCATAAACCACTAGCCAGATTCATCAAGAAAAAAAGGGAGAAGACTCAAATCAATAGAATTAGAAATGAAAAAGGAGAAGTTACAACTGACACTGCAGAAATACATAAGATCATGAGAGGTTACTACAAGCAACTCTATGCCAATAAAATGGACAACATGGAAGAAATGAACAAATTCTTAGAAATGCACAACCTGCCAAGACTGAATCAGGAAGAAATAGAAAATATGAACAGACCAATCACAAGCACTGAAATTGAATCTGTGATTAAAAATCTTCCAACAAACAAAGGCCCAGGACCAGATGGGCTTCACAGGCAAATTCTATCATTTACAGAAGAGCTAACACCTACCCTTCTCAAACACTTCCAAAATATAGCAGAGGGAGGAACATTCCCAAACTCATTCTATGAAGCTGCCAACACCTTGATACCAAAACCAGACAAGGATGTCACAAAAAAAGAAAACTACAGGCCAATATCACTGATGAACATAGATGCAAAAATCCTCAACAAACTACTAGCCAAAAGAGTCCAACAGCACATTAGAAGGATTATACACCATGATCAAGTGGGGTTTATTCCAGGAATGCAAGGATTCTTCAATATACACAAATCAATCAATGTGAAAAACCATATTAACAAACTGAAGGGGAAAAAGCATATGATCATCTCAATAGGTGCAGAGAAAGCTTTCGAGAAAATTCAGCACCCATTTATGATAAAAACCATGCAGAAAGTAGGCATAGAAGGAACCTTCCTCAACATAATAAAGGGCATATATGACAAACTCACAGCCAACATTGTCCTCAATGGTGAAAAACTGAAAGCTTTTCCAGTAAGATCAGAAACAAGACAAGGTTGCCCACTCTCACCACTCTTATTCAACATAGTTTTGGATGTTTTAGCCATGGCAATCAGAGACGAAAAGGAAATACAAGGAATCGAAATCGGAAAAGAAGTAAAGCTGTCACTGTTTGCAGATGAGATGATACTATACATAGAGAATCCTAAAGATGCTACCAGAAAACTACTACAGCTAATCAATGAATTTGGTAAAGTAGCAGGATACAAAATTAATGCACAGAAATCTCTGGCATTCCTATACAATAATGATGATAAATCTGAAAGTGAGATCAAGAAAGCACTCCCATTTACCATTGCACCAAAAAGAATAAAATATCTAGGAATAAACCTACCTAAGGAAAAAAAAGACCTGTATGCAGAAAATTATAAGACACTGATGAAAGAAATTAAAGGTGATACAAATGGATGGACAGATATACCACGTTCTTGGATTGGATGATTCAACATTGTGAAAATGACTCTACTAGACTCTACTACCCAAAGCAATCTACAGCTTGAATGCAATCCCTATCAATCTACCACTGACATTTTTCACAGAACTAGAACAAAATATTTCACAATTTGTATGGAAACACAAAAGATCCTCAATAGACAAAGCAATTTTGAGAACGAAAAACAGGGCTGGAGGAATCAGGCTCCCTGACTTCAGACAATACTACAAAGCTACAGTAATCAAGACAGTATGGTACTGGCACAAAAACAGAAAGATAAATCAATGGAACAGTATAGAAAGCCCAGAGATAAACCCACGCACATATTGTCACCTTATCTTTGATAAAGGTGGCAGGAATTTACAGTGGAGAAAGGACAGCCTCTTCAATAAGTGGTGCTGGGAAAACTGGACAGGTACATGTAAAAGTATGACATTAGATCATTCCCTAACACCCTACACAAAAATAAGCTCAAAATGGATTAAAGACCTAAATGTAAGGCCAGAAACTATCAAACTCCTAGAGGAAAATACAGGCAGGATACTCTATGACATAAATCACAGCAAGATCCTTTTTGACCCACCTCCTAGAGAAATGGAAATAAAAACAAAAACAAATTGTACCTAATGAAACTTCAAAGTTTTTGCACAGCAAAGGAAATCATAAATAAGACCAAAAGACAACCCTCAGAATGGGAGAAAGTATTTGCAAATGAAGCAACTGACAAAGGATTAATCTCCAAAACTTATAAGCAGCTCATGCATCTCATAACAAAAAAACAAACAACCCAATCAAAAAAATGGGCAGAAGATCTAAATAGACATTTCTCCAAAGAAGATATACAGAATGCCAACAAATACATGAAACAATGCTCAACATCATTAATCATTAGAGAAATGCAAATCAAAACTGCAATGAGATATCATCTCACACCAGTCAGAATGGCCATCATCAAAAAATCTAGAAACAATAAATGTTGGAGAGGGTGTGGAAAATGGGAACACTCTTGCACTGCTAGTGGGAATGTGAATTGGTACAGCAACTATGGAGAACAATGTGGAGCTTCCTTAAAAAACTACAAATAGAACTACCATATGACCCAGCAGTCCCACTACTGGGCATATACCCTGAGAAAACCATAATTGAAAAATAGTCATATACCAAAATGTTCATTGCAGCTTTATTTACAATAGCCCAGAGGTGGAAACAGCTAAGTGTCCATCATCGGATGAATGGATAAAGATGATGTGGCATATATATACAATGGAATATTACTCAGCCATAAAAAGAAATGAAAGTGAGCTATTTGTAATGTGGTGAATAGACCTAGAGTCTGTCATACAGAGTGAAGTAAGTCAGAAAAAGAAAGAGAAATACCGTATGCTAATACATATATATATGGAATTTAAGAAAAAATGTCATGAAGAACCTAGGGGTAAGACAGGAATAAAGACACAGACCTACTAGAGAATGGACTTGAGGATATGGGAGGGGGAAGGGTAAGCTGTGACAAAGCGAGAGAGAGCCATGGACATATATACACTACCAAACGTAAGGTAGATAGCTAGTGGGAAGCAGCCGCATAGCATAGGGATATCAGCTCCGTGCTTTGTGACCACCTGGAGGGGTGCGATAGGGAGGATGGGATGGAGGGAGACGAAAGAGGGAAGAGATATGGGAACATTTGTGTATGTATAACTGATTTACTGTTATAAATCAGAAACTAACCCACCATTGTAAAGCAATTATACTCCAATTAAGATGTAAAAAAAGAAAAAGACAAATTTTGCATGATTTCACTTATATATGGGACTAAAAAACCTAAACGCATAGAAACAGAGAACCGATTGATGGTTGCCAGAGTTGGGCATGCTGTGAGGAAAATGGCTGAAGGAAGTGAAAATGCACATATTACATTTATGAGATAAAGTTACAGGGATATACGCAGCATGGTGGCTATAGTCAACAATGCTGCATTGTATATTTGGAAGTTTCTAAGAGTAGATATTAAAAGTTCTCATCACAAGAAAAAAATTGTATCTATGTGAGATAATAAATGTTAACCAAAGTTATTGTGGTTATCATTTTGCTATATATTCATTTATCAACTCATTATGTTGTACACCTTAAACTTGATGCAATGTTATATGTCAGATACATCTCAATAAAACTGGGGAAAAAGATATTGTGATTTAGTGTGGAATTAGGCAGTTTCCATATCAATAGGGAATGTATAGATTACTGAACAAATGGTACTAAGACAATTTATTTATTATTTATATATATGTATACGTATATATGACTATAATTTGTTGAACATATGCTATGTTATGTGTTAGGACTTTTGTCTATTGTATCTCTAATATTTACAACAATCATGCAAGTTAGGTGTTATCGTCACTCTTAAGTAAGAAAAGTTAGGTTCATAGAGCTTAGGTGATGTACCTAAAATAGAGAACATTCTTGTCCTAGTCACTGCTGTATCCTCATTGTATAGAACAGTATCTGGTACATAGTAACTCCCCAGAATTTTTTTAAAATTATTGACTCATGATTATTGTGAAAAATACTTTCCATCTGTGCATTATTCAACATTTCCTTCTTAGTAAGAACACTCTGAGTTCTTGTGTGACAGTTTTTCCAGTTGAAAAAAGACATAGATTTCCCAGCCTTAGGAGTGGGCTTGTAACAGAGTTCAGGTCATTGTGATGCAAGGCTCCAGATCGAGCTTCTAGAAATGCTAAGTCAGGATGACTCATATTGTATACTTCTTTCACTCTCTGCCTTTTCATTTCTTCTTATCTTTAAATGTATATGACACGGGAAGTAGAGTAGCCATTTTATTGTCTTGAGACGATATGGCTAACCATAGCCAAACCGTATAGCACGTTTGTGAGAAAGAGAAAAAGGTGTTATCTCCACACAAAGTCAGGGTCAATTTCAGCTTTCACTTACCACTTCACTGGGCATCACTGGGCATCAGTGGGGAGTGAAAATTGTCACAACCAAATGTGGCAGTCCAGGCTGAGTGGAAGACCAGAAACATATTAGATTTCTCAGAACATCAAGGAGTCACCTACAATGGACTTATCACTATGTGAGAAAAATAAAACCCATAAGAAAAACTACTCTTTTCTGTTATTCAAAGGTAAATACAATGTTTAGTTTATATAACTATCAGGGCTCCTTGTGGAGGGCCATAATGGACAAGGCAAGAAGAAATCCATACCTTTTTCTGGACATTTGGGGAAAAAAAGGATTTTCCTGAGGAATATGAAGCGCTTATTTGAAAATTGGGGCGGGATTGTCAGGCTTGATTGTGAAAAATGTAAAATAAATTATTTCTTAGGAGTGTCCTTCCCTCTAAGATGCTGATAAAGAAAAAAAAGTATTGCTGGAATGATGAGTTCTGATAATGGCCCAACAGGTATTTGAGCCCAGGCATGTAGACCAAGAGTTTATATAAGGCAGCATCTTTGTGTTCTCTTTATCCTATCAGTCATGTCCTGACACTGGACTGGGCACACACAAGCCAGAAAATACAGAGTGGTTGAACTTTCCTATTGTTTGCATCCTGCACTTCCTCCCTGTTCTCCCAACTTCTGTCTCCTAGACAGAAGCCCAAAGTCCTAGTACTGACTACATCATGGAGTCCTGAGATCATAGTCAGTATTCAAGAATACTTTCTTACAGGCTGTTGCAAAGTGAGTGGGACAAGTAAGTCTGAGGGTGAAGCTTGGAATTGATCTAAAAGTCAGTATCTCAAATAAACCAAAATTAAAGCCAAATGTGCTCTCAAAATATTTATCCAAAGTGGCTCATTCCAGCCAACAAATATACAGACCATATACTGTCATTAACAATTCCCCATCAATCCACTCTCTTATGATATACTGTACTAATCAGTCATAGTACTCTCCCACCAAGGCCAGATAGAGCCACATAATACTTCCCAACATGGTGTTCCAAGCAGTCAAAACTAATTGATTTTCCATGAAATGTTATCTATGTGTCACTCTGGGACTGGATAGAAAGAGAGAATCTGAACATGAAGCAGTGAGGTGGTAAATGGGGATCAAGACAAAAGAAGATCTATTAAAAATAGAGTACAAGAAGGTAGCCTTCAGAAATCAACTGAGCCTGAGAGGGTACATACAGAAACTTTGTGGAAGGTAACTGAGGATTAGGCAAGGGAAGGAGAAAACTGCTAGTGTTACTTGCTCAGCCTAGATAGGAGCATTTAAACAGCGCTGTCTTACAGGAACCTTCAGGAGACAAGGCCTGTGGGGAATGCAAGGCTGAAGGTCAAGTCAGAGAACTGTGATACTGGGACTTTGGAGAACAGAAAGGAAACAAGAAAAGAGGACTCTTAGGTTTCTAGCCTAAGTCTGGTTCAGTTTTCTAGGAGTTTAAACATCTCATCCCTGCCTCTGGCTTGCCTTTACTGGACTCTGGCCTATGACCTAAATGTTCTTATTTCCTCAAAATCTCTCTGAACTGGGTCATATACTCTTGGGTCCTTGCTATAAGGCTGTTTGATAAGTTTTCTTACTTCAGATTCTTTGGGGCCTATTTATGTTGTTTTCTTATTCTGTTTTCAAGCTCCGAGGCCGATTCTGAAAAACAGAATCAGCTCAACTGCTCCTCAGAAGGATGTTTCCCTGAACGGACTTCAGTTAACAAGGCTAACCTTGGGAAAGTCCCTATTTATGAGACTACAGTTATTCGGAGGACCCCCAAAAGCATTCAAGTTTTCTTTTCAGAAACCTGTCAAAATAAGCTCTTTAGAGACAGGGCAGCATGCCTTGTTATGTCTCAAACATCTTTCACAAAATGAGTAACCCATGGTTCTAAGATTAGGTACTTTGTTTGATTTTTTGTACTTCCTCAGGATGGGCATTCTACCCTCCTGGAGCAATTGTTGCCCCCATGCCTAAATTGGCTCATTTGTTGTCCTCTCTTTTTGTGCCAGAGTCTAATGTTTATTATCAGTTACAAAGTCGCCTTCACTATATTTCCCAGGAGGGCTTAGATCCTGGTTTAACTGATTCTCCTGGTCTTAGGCTCTACTAACTCGAAATTCCAGAGGTGGGTATGTAGATTAAGCAATAATAATAATAACAACACATGTGTAAATAGAGCAGTAAAGTTTTTAAGGCACGCATGCTTATGATTTATTTTAATCCTTCCCTGTGAAATAAACGGATCAGAGGCTATTAACCCCATTTTCAAAATGAAAAAACTATGTTCCAGAGAAGGGTTATGACTTGTGCAAGGCCACATTGTACAACTATGTAATTCCCACTCTAATGTTCTTTCTGCTCTATCATGGGCCTCTGGATCAGGGTAGCTTACACCCACAGTGGGATCAGCTTTCCCCTGACAAGCCCCTATATCCACAGCCAAGGAGCTGGCGGCCTTAGAGCCCATCTGGTCTCCAGTGGATGAAGCTTTCAGTGATTGGTGACAAGCCTCACCCTCCAGTCCACTCCATTAGGAGCATTCTGTCTGAACTGCTGGAGTCACGCAAAGCTCTGCAGTATGTGAGTATGCAGCAGAAATCTGTTTTGCATTTGCTGTTTGCAAACCCCAAGCACTGGATTGGGGCTCAAGAGGCATGAGAATGCTTGAGTAGGCCCACACTCCAAGAAAAGGGCAACATTTCCAGTGCCATATTCTTGGAAGAAGACAGGGAAGACGTATTCAAAACAGAAACTAACGAGATGGAAGTGAGAAAGTGGATCATTGAAACCCACTATATACCATTTTCCCAGATGAGGGAACACTGAGACTTAAAAGATGGAAGGACCTAGTTGAGGTTCTACTCTAATACCTGACAGTGGTGGGATTTGAACTCAGTTTGTGTGCCCCAAAACTGGTACTTTCACCACTGTACCACGCTGTCATGCTAGGTGCCCTCAAAGGAAATCTTCCTGTTCTCGTTCGCTTTCTTCCTTCCCTGAGTCAAGGTGCTCAACTTTCAAGTTCCCAAGAGAAACTTGGTGAGGAGGAAGTAGAGAGCAGTGGGAAAATGACTTTGGTTTGCGCTGCATGTATGATGAGAGAAGATGAATGCTCCTTCTTCCAGTATGCTCAGAAGGGAAGCAGTTCCTGCTGGTTTTCAGGCTGGTTTATTTTATATCACTTTTATATTATGTAATAATTCATAACAAGTGATTGATAATGTGCCTCACTCAGATACCCAAAGGAAGAGATTTCGAATAAGGTGACTCTGTAAGTGAAATAAAGAACAACCTAGTCTTGGCAGGCTCATTACCTGATACGTATGCCAGAAAGCCTCATGATTGTTCAGAGCTAAATGTCTGGAGGAGGGGGTTCTGGCTGGTTTCAGATCCTGAATGTGCCTCCCACTAGCTTTGTGAATTTGGGGTAGTAATTTAAGTCTCTGTTGCCTCTGAGGAGGAGGAGAGGCTGTCTATTCTTCCAGTGCAGGGCCATGAAGGATCAGGATTGGCTCAAATGTCTCTTCTCTTCTTTGGGCCTTAGCTTCCACATTAGACCATAAAAACGTGGATTAACTAGTATCCAGGGGCCTTTCTATTTCTGAAAGATTCCTTTGGGCCTCCATTGTACCATTATACAGACTTAAGAATTTTGAAACAACTTAATTTAAAAAAATTATACAAGTTCACAATACAACGATAGGACAATGTAAACAACAACATAAAAATAAAAGAAAAAATCAATTAGAATTTCACTGCTTAGAGATAAGTATTGTTAAAATTGAGAGCTATCTACCTTTCTGAACATTTTTCTATGCACATTTATCTATGTTTATTGTGTTTGAATTTAAAAAATAATACAATCATGCCACACAGACTATTTTGAAATCTACTTCTTTCACTTCACAGTGCATCGTGAATGTTGTGCAGAGGTGGAAAATGTATGCCACTCTTTCCATGTTGTGGATTTAAAATGCAGGAGACCTCTGTTCTTTCTCACCATACAGGTTCATGCTAGAGAGAGACTTATTACCCATTTCTTCAAAATCTCACTAATTCCCTGTTTGTTCCTTCCCATTAGAATAGTTGTTAATTTTAAAAATTGGGATAGAGAGAGAGAGAGAGAGAGAGAGAGAGAGAGAGAGAGAGAGAGATGATACATCAGCAATGTTACGATACTTAAAAACAGTATTCTACTTTCTTTTCATTTCCTGTGTCTAGGTACTTCTGACCTTCCTCCACATCCTGTCTCTATAAGATAAGTGCACTAGGTAAGAGTACAGAACCTGCCATTTAGCTGTCCTCCTAACTCTTTTCACCTGCAATTGAAGTATGTGACAGACTTTCATCCTCATCCATAGAACTGGCTGAGTAAATGTACCTAAGCCAATTTTTGCAGACTCAAGAGAGGGAAAATGTCACAGTTCAGAATCAAACCTGCACTACTTTCCCTCAATCATAGCTCTACATTGAGGGCTATAATAACCTTGCCCAAATGAATAAAAGTAGCACTTATTTCCCATTTGGCTAGTGATCTTTGTGTATGTTTCCCATTTGTCATAAATCTGGAGAAACAAAAAAAGATGAATGGCATTCTGATATTTAACAATAAATATTTATGTCAACTACATTTCTACATTGTTAGTTGAACTGGCTACAGGGTATCTCATTGTAAATATGTCCCATATTTATTTAAACAATTCCCTATTATTGGATATTTAAACTGTTTCCTTTCTTCTCCAGGTTATAGGATCCATATTCTGAAAATTACAAAATGCTGATAAAAGAAATCAAAGAAAACCTAAATAAATGGAAAGAAAAACCATGTTCATGGGTTGGAAGAAACAGCATAGTAAAGATGTCAGTTCTCCCCAAATTGATATACAGGTTTAATACAATTCCTGTAAAAATCCCAGCAAGATTTTCTGTATATACAGAAAAGATTTTTATAAAATGTGGATAAAAAGGCAAAGAAACTAGAATAGCTAAAACAATTTTGAAAAAGAGTTACAAAGTGAGAGTAGTAATTTTATCAGATATGAAGTCTTCCTATATAGCTACAGTAATCAAGACTGTGGTACTGTATGTGGGATAGACACAAGATCAGTGGAACATAATAAAGAGACCAGAAATAAACCCACACATATATGTTCAACTGAGTTTTTAAAAAGGTGTAAAACAATTCAATGGAAGAAGAAGAGCTTTTTCAACAAATGGTGCTGGAGCAGTTGGATATTCATAGACAAAAAAGAAGGAACTTTGTCCTAAACTCATACCTTATACAAAAATTAATCAAACTTTATCATCAACTTAAATATGAACATTAAAAATTTTAGGAAAAATAGGAGAAAATCTTTGGAATCTAAAGTTAAGCAATGAGTTTATTGACTTGACATCATAGCACAATCCATCAAAAGAAAATTTGACAAGTTGGAACTCATATATATATTCAACAGTAGAATTACTTTTGCCATGACAGAACTGACCAAGTCCCCAGAGAAACTTGTGAGCATTATTTAAAAACAATCATTTAAAGACTCTGGAAATGGTCTCAAGGGCAAACAGGAAATGAAACAATATCTATTCAAGAAGATATATAAAAATTAAGTACAAAAGTCAAGAGTCTGTTTGAACCAAGATCACACATTCCCATTCCCATCCTGCTACAAGATTAATAAGGTGAAGACTCCACCTCAAACAGCTGCAGCTAAGAACACAGGGATCTCTCTTCCCCCAGCTACCAGTAGGAGGGCATTCTTCTCTGGAGGAACAGGACTTCAGGAAACAGCATTTCTCACATGGCCCCCAGATGATTGTTGTTGAGGCTAAATACCAGCGGTGTTCAGTCTAGAGGTGGGGGTTCCTTCTTATGTCAAACCTCTACATGTGAAATGGAGTCTATACCATGAGTGTGACAATGTTGAGTATACTGAGGCACCAATAGCTTTCACTGCAGCAAGTGAGATGGTGGTTCAACACTAAGAAGAATAAGATGAGAGGGCTTCAGGCTACTGCCCAGCCTCCTCACCACCACTGAGAACTCAGCTTCTAGAATAGGATTGTCACTCATAGAGGTGCTTGCCATTGTGGGAGCTCTAGAGTCCTATCTCAGAGTTTTTGCCTGGGTGGAGAAGCAGGACATAAAACTGACAGCTCCTAATCCCTTTCTAAAGTAACTGACTTCATTCATGAGAGTATGGAAAAGTTTAAATCTAAGAGTACGCTCAAACCCAGTGAAGTTGTGGCAAAGTGAATTGAGAGGAGATTCATATAGCTAATGATGATACAATCTAAAATGTAGACTGGTTAACTTGGAGGAGAAAACTAGGAAATAAGAGAACTGGGAGGAGCTCTGCTGATGTCAGAACAAATATCAAATAATGACCACTGAAACCTTTCCATAAAAGGAACACAATTTTATTATATTAGTTTCTGGATGAATTTTATGCTCCACCACATTATGTAAACAATAGAGCAATAAAGGACCAATTAGTGGAGCTTCACTGCTGGATGTTATCAGAGAAAGAGTGGAAGAGAGCTCTACCATTACCACTATCATTCCCTGGTGACTGTAGACATACTCAAGTTTCATCTCACTGAGGAATATCAGAGATTTAAAACTGTGAAAAGTTGGAGGGTAGTATACTTCACTAAAATAACCCAGCCACTCACTAAACAACTTAATAATAATAACAAGCCCCAGGGGTAGGAGGACCAGTACACAGAATTGCTACAATATATTATATAAAATTTCTAGTTTCCAACAAAAAAAATTATAAAGAATACAAAGAAATGAGAAAGTGTGACCAGAGAAAAGAGAAAGCAACAGAAACTACCTGTTAGAGTGCCCAGATGTCAGATTTAAGAAGAAAATATTTTTAAAGTAGCCATTATAAATGTGTTCACAGAAAAAAAAGAAAAGTTTGATTAAAGAAGTAGAGGAAGATATGGAGAAAATATTGATAAAAATGATAAAAAATAAATTAGAAAAAACAAAACCTAAAGTCAACAGAAGGAAGGAAATAACAAAGATCAGGGAGGAAATAGCTAAAATAGAAATTTAAAAAAACATAGGAAAAAATCAATAAAACCCAGAGCTGGTTCTTTGAAAGGGTAAACAAAGGTGACAAACATCTGGCCAGGCCCACCAAGAAGAAAAGAGAGAGAACCCAGATAAACAAAATAAAAATTGAAAGAGGAGAAATCTCAACCAATACCGCAGAAATAAAAAAAACATAAGATAATACTATGAATAATTATATGCCAACAAATTTGACAACCTAGAAGAAATGGACAACTTCCTAGAAACATACAGCCCACCAAAATTAAATCAAGAAGAAACAGATAATTTGAACAAACCAATCACTAGAAGTGAAATAGAATCTGTAGCTTAAAAAATTCCCTACAGACAAAAGTCCAGGATCAGATGGTTTTACAGTTTTTTTTTTAAGTTCACGAAAAGAATTTATACAAATTCTCCTCAAACTCTTCCAAAAGATTGAAGAGGAGGGAACACTCCCAAGGACATTTGATGAAGCCATCATTAACATGATACTCAAATCAGACAAAGATACCACCAAAAAAGAAAATTACAGACCAATATCTTTGATGAAAATAGATGCAAAAATTCTCAACAAAATATTAGCAAGCCAAATCCAACAACAC
The DNA here is from genome assembly GCF_963924675.1 of Phocoena phocoena. NCBI lineage: Eukaryota > Metazoa > Chordata > Mammalia > Artiodactyla > Phocoenidae > Phocoena > Phocoena phocoena. The sequence continues at coordinate 57,044,309 of NC_089240.1, forward strand.
ATAAAAAGGATCATACACCATGACCAAGTGGGATTCATGTTAAGCTCACAAGGATGGTTCAACGTATGGAAATCAATCAATGTAATGCACCACATTAACAAAAGAAAAGTAAAAAACACATGATCATCTCAGTAGATGCAGGAAAAGCATTTGACAAAATGCAACATCCATTCATGATAAAATCTCTTACCAAAGTGGGTATAGAGGGAACATATCTCAATATAATAAAAGCTATTTATGACAAACCCACAGCCAATATAATACTCAATGGTGAAAAGCTGAAAGCCTTCCCACTAAAATCTGAAACAAGAAACAGGTGTCCACTCTCACCACTTCTATTCAACATAGTATTGGAATTTCTAGCCACAGCAATCAGACATGAAAAAGAAATAAAACTTATCCAAGTTGGAAGGGAAGAGGTAAAATTGTCACTATATGCAGATGACATGATACTATATAGAGAAAACCTTAAGGACAACACACAAAAACTACTAGATCTAATAAATGAATTCAGCAAAGTAGCAGGATACAAGATTAACATTCAGAAATTGATTTCTTTACATTTCTTTACACTAACAATGAAATGTCAGAAAGGGAATGTAAAAACAACAAAAACAAAACAAATAAAAACAAAAAAATACCTTTAAAAATTGTACCAAAAAAAAAAACCTAGGAATAAACCTGACCAAGGAGGTGAAAGACTTATATGCTGAGAACTATAAAACATTAATAAAGGAAATTAACAAGGATTCAAAGAAATAGAAAGATATCCCATGCTCTTGGATTGTAAGAATTAATGTTGTTAAAATGGCAATAATACCCAAAGCAATCTACAGATCTAATGCAATTCCTATCAAATTATCCAAGACATTTTTTTTGGAGAACTAAAACAAATAATCCAAATATTTATATGGAACCATAAAGACCCAGAATTGCCAAAGCAATTCTGAGGAACAAAAACAAAGCAGGAAGCATAACTCTCCCAGACTTCAGACAATTCTACAAAGCTACAGTAATCAAACCAGTGTAGTATTTGTACAAAAACAGACATATAGATCAATGGAACACAATAGAGAGCCCAGAAATAAATCCATACACCTACAGTCAATTAATCGCCAACAAAGGAGGCAAGAATATAAAATGGGGAAAAGACAGTCTTTTCAGAAAGTGGTTATGGGAAATTGGACAGCTGCATGTAAAACAATGAAGTTAGAACACACACACACACAACATGCACAAAAATAAACTCAAAATGGCTTAAAGACTTAAACATAAGACATGACACCATAAAACTCCTAGAAGAGAGCAGAGGAAAAAATATTCTCTGACCTAAATCATACCAATGTTTTCTTAGTTCAATCTCCCAAGGCAATAGAAATAAAAACAAAAATAAACAAATCAGACCTAATCAAACTTACAAGCTTTTGCACAGCAAAGGAAACCATAAACAAAATGAAAAGACAACCTACAGAATGGGAGAAAATATTTGCAAATGATGTCACTGACAAAGGCTTAATCTCCAAAATATACAAACAGCTCATACAACTCAACAACAACAAAAAAACCCGAACAATCCAATCAAAAAATTGGCAGAAGACCTTAATAGACATTTATCCAAAGAAGTCATACAGATGGCCAGTAAGCACATGAAAAGATGCTCAACATCATTAATTATTAGAGAAACGCAAATCAAAACTACAATGAGGTACAACCTCACACTGGTCAGAATGGCCATCATTATAAAGTCTACAAATAAAAAATGTTGGAGAGGGTGTGGAAAAAATGGAACGCTCCTACACTGTTGGTGGGAATGTAAGTTGTTGCAGCCACTGTAGAAAAGAGTACGGATGTTCCTCAGAAAACTAAAAATAGAATTACCATATGCTCCAGCAATCCCCCTCCTGGACATATACCTGGACAAAACTAAAATTCAAAAAGATACATGCACCTCTATGTTCATAGCAGCACTATTCACAATAGGCAAAACATGGAAACAACCTAAATGTCCATCAACAGATGAATGAATAAACAGGATGTGGTACATATATAGAATGGAATACTACTCAGCCATAAAAAGGAACAAAATAATGCCATTTGCAGCAACATGGATGCTACTAGAGATTTTCATACTAAGTGAATTAAGTCAAGAAAAGATAAATACCATATGATATCACTTATATGTGGAATCTAAAATATGGCACAAATAAACCCATCTACAAAACAGAAACAGACTCACAGACATAGAGATCAGACTTGTGGTTGCCAAAGGGGAGTGGGGGAGGGAGAGGGATGGACTGGGAATTTGAGGTTGGTAGATGCAAAGTATTATAATTAGAATGGATAAACAAGGTCCTACTGTACAGCACAGGGAAGTATATCCAATCTCCTGGGATAAACCATAATGGAAAAGAAAATTTTAAAAATAAGGTGTATGTGTAAAACTAGTCAATTTGCTCTACAGCAGAAATTAACACAACATTGTAAATCAACTACCTTTCAATAAAAAGATCATAAATAGATAGAAGAATTTTTTTTAAGTTTTAAAAGGAACCAAATTTCTACAAAGAACCAAATGTTACATATATACAATGGAATTATTACACAACCATAAGAAGGAATGAAATGGTGCCATTTGCAGAGACATGGATGGACCTATAGACAGTCATACAGAGTGAAGTAAGTCAGAAAGAGAAAAACAATATCATATATTAATGCATATATGTGGAATCTAGAAAAATGGTAGAGATGAGCCTATTTGCAAATCAGAAATAGAAACACAGACGTAGGGAACAAATATATGGACATAGAGGAGGGAAAGGGGAGTAGGATGAATTGGTAATTTGGGATTGACATATATATACTACTATGTATAAAATAGGTAACTAATGAGAACCTACTGTATAGCACACGGAACTCGACTCAGTGTTCTGTGGTGACCTAAATGGGAAGGAAATCCACAAAGAAGGGGATATATGCATATGTATAGCTGATTCACCTTGCTGTACAGCAGAAACTAACACAACATTGTAAAGCAACTATACTCCAATTAAAATTTTTTTCTTTTAAAGAAAAAGGGAAAAAATAGAAAGAACCAAAGGTAAATTTTGGACTTGAAAAGTACAATAACTGAAGTAAAATTCTTATAGAGGGGCTCAACAACAGATTTGACTGGCAGAAAAACGAATTAGCAAATTGAACACAAACTGACAGAGATTATGCAAGCTAAAGAACAGAGAAAAAGAGAATGAAGAAACTAACAGAGCTTCAAAGAAATGTAAGACAACATTGAGAAAGTTACCATGTACATAATGGGGACACCAGAAGGAGAAGTGAGAAATAACTTGAAGAAAATTATTCAAAGGAATACTAGCTGAAAACTTCTCAAATTAAAAAATATATATATTGGAGTGTACTTGCTTTACAATGTTGTCTTAGTTTCTACTGTACAGCAAAGTGAATCAGCTATACATATATATATATATCCACTCTTTTTTGGATTTCCTTCCCTTTTAGGTCACCGTAGAGCATTGAGTAGAGTTCCCTGTGCTACACAGTAGGTTCTCATTAGTTATCTATTTTATACATAGTATCAATAGTGTATATATGTCAATCTCAATATTCCAATCCATCAAATTTATTTTTAAAATGATAACATACATATTCACGAAGCTCAATGAAGTCCAAGTAGGATAAATTCAAAGAGACTCATAAACAGACACATGATAGTAAAATGCTGAAAATCAACAATAAGGAAATCTTGAAAACTGAAAGAGAAAAATGATATGTCTGTTATAAAGGAACCCCAATAAGATTAAGAGCTATTGTCTCATCATACACAGTGGAGGTCAAAGGGCAGTAGGATAACATATTCAAACTGCTCAAGGAAAAACACTGTCAAGCAAGAATCCTACATAGAACAAAATTAATATTAAAAAATTAAGGCAAAAGAAAGACTTTACAGATAAATAAAAATTGAGAAAACTCATTGCTAGATTCGCCTTACAAGAAACACTAGAAAACTTTTCAGGCTGAAAGGAAATTACCTCAGATGATAATTTGGTGATTTAAATTGAAAGGAACCTATCAAACTACGACTGCCTTTTTTCACAGAACTAGAACAAAAAATTTCACAATTTGTATGGAAACACAAAAGACCCCGAATAGACAAAGCAATCTTGAGAACGAAAAACGGAGCTGGAGGAATCAGGTTCCTTGACTTCAGACTATACTAAAAAGGTACAGTAATCAAGACAGTATGGTACTGGCACAAAAACAGAACAATAGATCAATGGAACAAGATAGAAAACCCAGAGATAAACCCTCACACATATGGTCACCTTATCTTTGATAAAGGAGGCAGGAATGTACGGTGGAGGAAAGACAGCCTCTTCAATAAGTGGTGCTGGGAAAACTGGAAAGGTACATGTAAAAGTATGAGATTAGATCACTCCCTAACACCATACACAAAAATAAGCTCAAAATAGATTAAAGACCTAAATGTAAAGTCAGAAACTATCACACACTTAGAGGAAAACATAGGCAGAACACTCTATGACATAAATCACAGCAAGATCCTTTTTGACCCACCTCCTAGAGAAATGGAAATAAAAACAAAAACAAATGGGACCTAATGAAACTTCAAAGCTTTTGCACAACAATGGAAACCATAAACAAGACCAAAAGACAACCCTCTGAATGGAAGAAAATATTTGCAAATGAAGCAACTGACAAAGGATTAATCTCCAAAATTTACAAGCAGCTCATGCAGCTCAATAACAGAAAACAAACAATCCAATCCAAAAATGAGCAGAAGATCTAAATACACATTTCCCCAAAGAAGATACACAGACTGCCAACAAACACATGAAAGAATGCTCAACATCATTAATCTATAGGGAAGTGCAAATCAAAACTACAATGAGATATCATCTCACACCAGTCAGAGTGGCCATCATCAAAAAATCTAGAAACAATAAATGCTGGAGAGGATGTAGAGAAAAGGGAACACTCCTGCACTGCTGGTGGGAATGTGAATTGGTACAGCCACTATGGAGAACAGTATGGAGATTCCTTAAAAAACTACAAATAGAACTACCATATGACCCAGCAATCTCACTACTGGGCATATACCCTGAGAAAACCAAATTCAAAAAGAGTCATGTACAAAATGTTCATTGCAGCTCTATTTACAATAGCCCAGAGATGGAAACAACCTAAGTGCCCATCATTGGATGAATGGAAAAAGAAGATGTGGCACATATACACAATGGAATATTACTCAGCCATAAAAAGAAACGAAATTGAGCTATTTGTAATGAGGTGGATAGATCTAGAGTCTGTCATACGGAGTGAAGTAAGTCAGAAAGAGAAAGACAAATACCGTATGCTAACACATATATATGGAATTTAAGAAAAAAAGTGTCATGAAGAACCTAGGGGTAAAACAGGAATAAAGACACAGACCTACTGGAGAATGGACTTGAGGATATGGGGAGGGGGAAGGGTGAGCTGTGACAGGGCGAGAGAGAGGCATGGACATATATACACTACAAAACCTAAGGTAGGTAGCTAGTGGGAAGCAGCCGCATAGCACAGGGAGATCAGCTTGGTGCTTTGTGACCACCCGGAGGGGTGCGATAGGGAGGGTGGGATGGAGGGAAATGCAAGAGGTAGGAGATATGGGAACATGTGTATATATATGGCTGATTCATTTTGTTGTAAAGCAGAAACTAACACACCACTGTAAAGCAATTATACCCCAATAAAGATGTAAAAAAAAAAAAAAGACAGTATGGTATTGGCACAAAAACAGAAAGATAGATCAATGGAACAGGATAGAAAACCCAGAGATAAACCCCCACACATATGGTCACCTTATTTTTGATAAAGGAGGCAGGAATGTACAGTGGAGAGAGGACAGCCTCTTCAATAAGTGGTGCTGGGAAAACTGGAAAGGTACATGTAAAAGTATGAGATTCGATCACTCTCTAACACCATACACAAAAATGAGCTCAAAATGGATTAAAGACCTAAAGGTAAGGCCAGAAACTATCACACACTTAGAGGAAAACATAAGCAGAACACTCTATGACATAAATCACAGCAAGATCCTTTTTGACCCACCTCCTAGGGAAATGGAAATAAAAACAAAAATAAGTAAATGGGACCTAATGAAACTTAAAAGCTTTTGCACAGCAAAGGAAACCATAAACAAGACCAAAAGACAACCCTCATAATGGCAGAAAATATTTGCAAATGAAGCAACTGACAAAGGATCAATCTCCAAAATTTATAAGCAGCTCATGCAGCTCAATAACAGAAAACAAACAACCCAATCCAAAAATGGGCAGAAGACCTAAGTAGACATTTCTCCAAAGAAGATATACAGACTGCCAACAAACACATGAAAGAATGTTCAACGTTATTAATCATTAGAGAAATGCATATCAAACCTACACTGAGATATCATCTCACACCAGTCAGAATGGCCATCATCAAAAACTCTAGAAACAGTAAATGTTGGAGAGGGTGTGGAAAAAAGGGAACGCTCCTGCACTGCTGGTGGGAGTGTGAATTGGTACAGCCACTATGGAAAACAGTATGGAGGTTCTGTAAAAAACTACAAATAGAACTACTATATGACCCAGCAATCCCACTACTGGGCATATACCTTGAGAAAACCATAATTCAAAAAGAGTCATGTACCAAAATGTTCATTGCAGCTCTATTTACAATAGCCAGGAGATGGAAACAACCAAAGTGTCCATCATCAGATGAATGGATAAAGAAGATGTGGCAGATATATACAATGGAATATTACTCAGCCATAAAAAGAAACGAAATTGAGCTATTTGTAATGATGTGTATAGACCTAGAGTCTGTCATACAGAGTGAAGTAAGTCAGAAAGAGAAAGACAAATACTGTATGCTAACATATATATATGGAATTTAAGAAAACAATGTCATGAAGAACCTAGGGATAAGACAGGAATAAAGACACAGACCTACTAGAGAATGGACTTGTGGATATGGGGAAGGGGAAGGGTAAGCTGTGACAAAGTGAAAGAGTGGCATGGACATATATACACTGCCAAACGTAAAATAGATAGCTAGTGGGAAACAGCCCCATGGCACAGGGAGATCAGCTCAATGCTTTTTGACCACCAGAGGGGTGGGAGAGGGAGGGTAAGAGAGAGGGAGATGCAAGAGGGGAGAGATATGAGAACATATGTATATGTATAACTGATGCACTTTGTTATAAAGCAGAAACTAACCCACCATTGTAAAGCAATTATACTTTAATAAAAATATTTTAAAAAGTAAATTTAAATGAATCAAAAGAAGATGGCTGTCGGTGTACTTATGTAATTGTAGTAGACACTATTAATGCATATTTTATTCATTTTTTCTCTTAATTCATTTAAATAGCAATTATTTAAAATTATATATATATATCATATGTAGTTGGTGTTACATATATAGCTGTCTAAAATTATATATTGTATATTATATATTGTATTATATAAAATTATATATAAATTACATACATTTTTATTGACGTATACTTGATTTGCAATATTATATTAGTTTAGATGTACAAGAAGGTAATTCAATACTTTTATAGATTATACTCCATTTAAAGTTAATATAAAATATTGGCTATATTCCCTGTGGTATACAATATATCTTTGTAGTTTATTTATTTATTTAATAAATTTATTTATTTATTTTTGGCTGCATTGGGTCTTCATTGCTGTGCATGGTCTTTCTTTAGTTGCAGTAAGTGTGGACTACTCTTTGTTGTGGTGAACGGGCTTCTCATTGTGGTGGCTTCTCTTTCTGTGGAAAATGGGCTCTAGGCAAGTGGGCTTCAGTAGTTCTGCCATGCAAGCTCAGTAGTTGTGGCTCGCAGGCTCTAAAGCGCAGGGACAGTAGTTGTGGTACATGGGTTTAGTTGCTCCATGGCATGTGGGATCTTCTCAGACCAGAACTTGAACCCATGTCACCTGCATTGGCAGGTGGATTCTTAATCACTGCACCACCAGGGAAGTCCCTGTATCTTATTTATTTTGTATAGAGTAGTTTGTACCTCTTGATCCTCTAGCCCTATTTTGCCTCTCCACCTTTCCATCACCCTACTGATAACCATTAACTTGTTCTTTATATCTGTGAGACTGTTTTTGTTTTATTTATTCATTAGTTCCATTTTTAAGATTACACTTATAAGTGATAACACAGTATTTTTCTTTTTCTGTCTGACATATTTTACTAGGTATAATGCCTTCCAGTTCCATCACAAGGTTGCAAATGGCAAAATTGCATTCTTTTTTTACTGCTGAGTAATATATATATATATATATATATATATATATATATATATATATATATATATGCCACAGCTTCTTTATCCATTCATGTGTTGATGGACATTTTAGTTGCTTCCATATCTTGATTATTGTAAATAATGCTGCTATGAACATTGGGGTGCATGTATCTTTTCAAACTGATGTTTTCATTTTCTTTAGATTATGTACCTAGGAGTGGAATTGGCTGAATTCGTAGTTCTATTTTTACTTTTTTGAAGAACAACCATACTGCTTTCCATAGTGGCTCAACCAATTTACATTCCCACCAACAGTGTACTAGAGTTCCCTTTTTTCTATGTCCTCACCAGCATTTGATATTTGTGAACATTTTGATGATAGCCATTCTGACTGTTGTGAGGTGATATGTCATTGTGGTTTTGATTTGTATTTCCCTGATGATTAGCAATGTTAAGCATCTTTTCATGTGCCTGTTGGTCATCAGTATGTCTTCTTTGGAAAATCGTCTATTCAGATCTTTTGTCCATTTTTTGATTGTGTTGTTTGTTTTTTGATATTGAGCTTTATGAGCTGTTTATATATTAACCCCTATAGGTTATATAATTTTCAGATATTTTCTCCCAGTCAGTAGATTGTCTTATTGTTTTGTCTAAGATTTCCTTTGCTGTGCAAAAGCTTTTAATTTAAATTAAGTCCCATTTGTTTATTTTTGCTTTGGTTTCCTTTGCCTTAGGAGAGAGATGTAAAAAAAATATTGTTACAATTTAAGTCAAAGTGTGTTCTGTCTATGTTTTCCTCTAGGAGTTTTATGACTTGCAGTCTTATTTTGAATTTATTTTTGCATATGGTGTGAGAAAACATTCTAATTTCATTCTTCTACAGTTTTCCCAGAACAACTTATTAAACAGACTGTCTTTTCCCCAATGTATATTCCTGCATCTTTTATCAGACTAATTGACCATAAATGGGTAAGTTTATTTCTGGGCTTTGTATTCTGTTCCATTGACCTATAAGTCTGTTTTTGTGCCAGTACCATACTGGTTTGATTACTATAGCTTTGTAATATAGTCTGAAGTCAGGGAGTATGATACCTCCAGCTTTGTTGTTTTTCTCAGGATTGCTTTGGAAATTCAGTGTATTTTGTGGTTCCATATAAATTTTAGGATTGCTTATTCTAGTTCAGTGAAAAATGTCTTGGGTATTTTGATAAGGATTTCATTACATATGTAGATTTCTTGTTTAGTATGGAAATTTTAACAATTTTCATTTTTGCAATCCATGAACATGGGGCATTATTCCATTTCTTTGTTTCATTTTCAGTTTTCTTCATCAACGTCTTATTTTCAGAATACAGGTCTTTCACCTCCTTTGTCAAATTTATTCCTAGGTATTTTATTCTTTTGGGTAAGATTTTAAATGGATTTGTTTTTTCATATTCTCTTTCTGATAGTTCATTATTAATGTATAGAAAAGCAACTTTTTATATATTAATTTTGTATCCTGCAACTTTAGTGAATTCATTTATTAGTTCGAATAGTTTTTTAGTGGAGATTTTAGGGTTTTCTATATAAAGTATCATGTCATCTGCCAATAGTGACACAGTTTTACTTCTTCCCTTCCAATTTGGATACCTTTCATTTCTTTTTTTCGGCTAATTGCTGAGGCTAAAAACTTCAAGTACTATGTTAAATAGAAGTGGTGAGAGTGGACATCTTTGTCTTGTTCCTGATTTTAGAGGAAAAGCTTTCAGCTTGTCACCATTGAGTATGATGTTAGCTATGGGTTTGTCATATATGGACTTTATTATGATGAGATATGTTCCCTCTATATCAACTTATTTGAGTGTTATTATCATGAATGGATGTTGAATTTTGTCAAATGCCTTTTCTGCCTCTATTGAGTTGATCATGTGATATTTATTCTTCCTTTTGTTGATGTGGTGTATCACATGGATTGATTTGTGGATATTGAACCATCCTTGATCCTTGGAACACATCCCATTTGACCATGATCCTTTTAATATATATTGTTAAATTTAGTTTGCTAGTATTTTGTTGAAGATTTTTGCATCTATGTTCATCAGGGATATTGGTCTGTAACTTTTTTTGTAGTGTCTTTGTCTGGTTTTGGTATCAGGGTAATGGTGGCCTCATAATAAAAATTTGGGAGTGTTCCCTTCTCTTCAACTTTTTGGAATAGCTTGAGAAGGATGAGTATTCACTCTTTCTTAACCAAAAGGTAGATAAAAAATATGATCCAACTATATGTTGTCTATAGGAGACATACTTTTGATTCAGAAACACAGATAGATGGAAACTAAAAGGATTGAAAAATATATATCATGCAAACCACAACAACAGGAAAACTGAAGCGGATATATTAATATCAGACAAACGGGCATTAAAACAAAGTTTTACTGGAGATTTTCCTTAAAGAAAAAAGTCAATTACAAAAGACTACATACTACATGATTCCATTCATAGGAATTCCACAATAGAGAAATATATATATAGAGAAAGTGGATTAGCATTGGACTTCCCTGGCAGTTCAAACTCCATGCTTCCATTGCAAGGGGCACTTAGTTCAACAGAACTACGATCACTCATGCCGCCTCACCATGCAGCGAGGCCAGCCAAAAAAAAAGAAAAATTTTTTTTTTAAAGCTACGATGGGGCTTCCCTGGTGGTGCAGTGGTTGAGAGTCTGCCTGCCAATGCAGGAGACGCGGGTTCGTTCCCCAGTCCGGGAAGATCCCACATGCCATGGAACGGCTGGGCCCGTGAGCCATGGCCACTGAGCCTGCACATCCAGAGCCTGTGCTCCACAATGGGAGAGGCCACAACGGTGAGAGGCTCGCGTACCGCAAAAAAAAAAAAAAAAAGCTACGGTGAAGCAAGAAAGGTAGGTATCTCAGAAAGTCGATTAGTGTCTGCTTAGAGCTAAGTGGGGTAAGGCAGGTGAATAGGAAGATGAATAGGAGGAACTAGTTAAAGAATATAGGAATTTTTTCTTAATTGATGAAAATATTCTAAATTTGCATGTGGTGATGGTTGTACATGTCTGTGAATATAAGAAAACCTGTTGAATTGCATACATTATGTGGGTAAATTGTATGATATGTGAATTATCTCAAAGAAACTCTTTTAAAAAGCTGAAGAGTAAAAAAGCTATCCAATTAGAAAATGAGGAAAAGATATGAAGAGAAATTTTACCAAAGATATACAGATGGCAAATAAGCAGATGAAAAAATATTCAATATCATTTTCAGTCAGGGAAATTCAAATTAAAACCACAATGACATATCACCATACATGTACCAGAATGGCTAAAATAAAAAATATTTACAACACCAAATGCGGACACAGATGTGTCAATCACTCATATAATTTTGATTGGACTGTAAGGTGTTACAGCCACTCTGGAAAATAGTTTGACAGTTTATTAAAAACTAAAATGCAACCATCACTTGACCCAGCAATTGGATGCCTAGGCATTTATTCCAGAAAATAAAAAGTAAACTTATGTTCCCACAGAAGCCTGTACACTAATGACCATAGCATAGATTTATTTGTAATAACCTAAAACTGGAATCAGCCCAGGTGTGCCTCAACTGGTAAATGATTAAAGAATCCATGGTAAATATGTATTGTGTAGTACTACTCAGCAATAAGTTGGAACAAATTATTTATACATGCAATCACTTGGATGAATCTCCAAGGAATTATGATGAGTGAAAAAAGGCCAATCAGAAAAGGTTACATACTGTATGATTCCATTTAAATAATGTTTTGAAATAAAATTTTAGAAATGTAGGACAGATTAGTAGTTTTCAGGGGTTTGGAATGGAGGAGGGAGCCAGGAGGATGGTAGGTCTGGTTATAAAAGGGCAAGGTGATGAATACTTGGAACTGGATCAGTAACTTGACCGTGCTGTGGATACAGGAATTTATACAGTTGACATAATATTATAGAACTTAATGTACACAGACACACACACAAATGAGGAAAAATCTGGGGAAATCTGAATAAGATCTATAGATTGTATCAATGCTAGTATCCTTGTTCTAATATTATAGAACAATATACCTAGTTTTGCAAAATGTCACCATTGGGGGAAACTAGGCAAAGTGCACAAGGGATCTTTCTGTATTGTTTCTTACAATTTCATGTAAATCTACAATTAATTGAAAATTTCAATTAAAAATCTTCATAAGAAAATCTCTGGTGGGCCCAAAACAGTCTATCTCACCTACGATTTCAACAAAATCTCTGGACAAAAATACAAAAAGTGACTATCTGAAGACTTTGAAAAATTAACAATAGTGGGCAGATTCATGAGGGAATCAAACCCAGAAGAATGATCCCTATGGGAGTGAGTTTACTGGGGTTTTTCCCCTTTTTCATTTCTTCTCTTTGTCCTTGGAGCAGTCCTAGTGCAGAACTGCACAGCAGGCAGGGAAAGCAAAAACTCTGAAAGAAACATGTCTTGCTGACAATAGAATTGGGAAAGAAGACCATCCTGAGTCAGAGAGTGCTCCGGTAAGCCTCGTTTTTTTTCATTTTTTTTCTCTGTTTCTCTCCAGGCCCTGAATCAAGAGTAGCTTCAGTCATGGAGCTGTACTGCAGCAGCAGTGGTACAGTTACCTAAAACCACAAGAGAAAACTCATCTTTCTTGGTGAAGAAAAAGGAAAAGGGGACCTTGTGGTCCAAATAATGTCTATACAAATTTCTTTTAATTTTTACATCTTTTTCTCTTAATGTTTCCCTCTGAGGATGGCCTCAGATGTACATAACTGTATGGTGCCATGAGTGGATAAAACTCTGAGAGAAAGACCATCTTTATAACTAGAGTATAAATAGACTGTAGATCCAAGGGAGTCCATATATCTGCCTCATTCTCACTTAAGGCAATTGGGTATGGGGTTGGCGATAAAAGAACCTAGAGGGTGCAAAGCTGAGCAGCTATCCATGGGCAAAAGAGAATTTGTGGATGTCCAGCCTGCCTGAAGAGAGTTTCCAGCACACTACCACAATGGGTTAGAGACAAGTTTGGATGCAGGGGAGAGAGAGGAACACACTGAGGCAGCCCCCCTCCCCAGGATGACACTTTAAGAGGCTGGGCTTTTGGCAACAACAGCATCAATCTCTTCGGCAGAGGAGGTGGAAAGTGGTGAACTCTCCCATGGAAGAGGTGGAAAGTGAAAGTGGTAAGTGACTGCCCAGCTCTCCCAATTGTGCAGATTGTAACTGAAATAACCCATTTCTCTCCAGAAGCTGGTTGAGATGCTGAGGAGGGGTCTTCATGACTGGGGCGAGTGAGGAGAAAGGGAAGGCAGCAGATAAGAATATCAAGGGGCATTAAATGAATATGTTTCTTGATGTTTGCTTCAGGACTTCAGCAAGAACTCTGCTCAGAAAACTCTGGGAGTACCTCACTCAAGGATGCCTCCACTAGGCCTATGAGCACCATGAAAATCTGAAGAGGTAAATCCACACCTCTCCCCACAGAGTGCACTCCTGAGTGTATGCTCTGGTAGACACAGAAGAACTCAGGTAATAAGCAAGATCCATGGGCTAGAGAGAAAACACAAACATTAGCTATAATGCCACCTTCTGGAATACAAAAGAAAGATTCCTAATAGGCAGCCTGTTGAATTATAAGAACAAGAGAAGGTATCAAAAATGTAATTAAGGAGTTATCTGTTATTTCAAATGCTAAATCCAAAGCACATACCCACAAATATTAAAAACATAAAGAAAATATGGTACCAAAGAAACAAAATGATAATTATCCAACAACTGAACTCAAAAGCACAGAATATTGGATATAACGTGATAAAGAATTCAAAATAGCTATTACAAAGAAATTCAGTGAAGTACAAGAAACCTCAGAAGACAATTAAATGAACTCAGGAATAAAATTGATGAAGAGAGGGAATTCCTTATGAAAAAGATTGAAATTATAAAAAAACCCAGAAATTCTGGAACTGAAGGATTTGATGAATGAGAAGAATCTAACAGAGAAATTCAGTAATAGGAGAAACCAGATGGAAGAAAGAATTAGTGACTTGGAGGATAGGAATATAGAAATAATTCAGTGAGAAGAGGAGAAAGAAGTAGGATCTTTTAAAAGTGAAGAAACCTGAGACACCTTCAAGATGGCAGAGGAGTAAGATGTGGAGATAACCTTCCTCCCCATAAATACATCAGAAATACATCTACATGTAGAACAATTCCTACAGAACACCTACTGAATGCTGGCAGAAGACCTCAAACTTCCCAAAAGGCAAGAAACATCCCACGTACCTGGGTAGGGCAAAAGAAAAAAACAGAGACAAAAGAATAGGGACGGGACCTGCACCTCTGGGAGGGAGCTGTGAAGAAGGAAAAGTTTCCACACACTAGGAAGCCCCTTCACTGGTGGAGCCAGGGGCTGGCGTGGGGGGTAAGCTTTGGAGCCATGGAGGAGAGCATAGCAACAGGGGTGCAGAGGGCAAAACAGAGATTCCTGCACAGAGGATCAGTGCTGACCAGCACTCACCAGCCTGAGAGGTTTGTCTGCTCACCCACTGGTGCAGGTGGGGGCTGAGAGCTGACGCTCCGGCTTCAAAGGTCACATCCCAGGGAGAGGACTGGGATTGGCTGGATGAAGACAGGCTGAAGGGGGCTAGTGCACCATAGCTAACCAGGAGGGAATCCGGGAAAAACTCTGGACCTGGCTAAGAGACAAGAGACCATTGTTTTGGGGTGCGTGAGGAGATGGGATTCAGAACATTGCCTAAACGAGATCCAAAGATGGGTGCGAGCCATGGCTATCAGAATGGACACCAGAGATGGGCATGAAATGCTAAGGCTGCTGCTGCAGACACCAAGAAGCCTGTGAGCAAGCACAGGTCACTATCCACACATCCTCTCTGGGGAGCCTGTGCAGCCTGCCAGTGACAGGAGAATGCACGGCGTACCTCAGGCTGTTGCAACATCCTGCTGACCTCTGCCACTGCAGGCTCACCCTGCTTTCCATACCCCTTCCTAACTCTGGCCTGGGTGAGCCAGAACGTCCTAATCAGCTGCCACCTTAACTCCGTCCTGTCTGAGTGAAGAACAGAAGCCCTCAGGCGACCCACATACAGAGGCAGGACCAAATCGAAAGCTGACTCCAGGAGTTGTGCGAACAAAGAAGAGAAAGGGAAATCTCTCCTAAAAGCCTCAGAAGCAGTGGATAAAATCTACACAATCAACTTGATGTACCCTGCATCACTGGAATACCTGAATAGACAACGAATCATCCCAAAATTGAGGCAGTGGATTTTGGGAGCAATTGTAGACTTGGCGTTTGCTTTTTGCATAAAATTTGTTTCTGGTTTTATTTTTTTATTATTATTATTCTTTTCATTTTTTTGCAGTACGCAGGCCTCTCAGTGTTGTGGCCTCTCCTGTTGTGGAGCACAGGCTCCGGATGCGCAGACTCAGCAGCCATGGCTCATAGGCCCAGCTGCTCCGCGGCATGTGGGATCTTCCCGGGCCAGGGCACGAACCTGTGTCCCCTGCATCTGCAAGCGGACTCTCAACCACTGTGCCACCAGGGAAGCCCTCTGGTTTTATTTTTATCTTAGTTTAGTACTAAGAATTTAATATCATTGGTAGATTTGTTTATTGATTTGGTTGCTCTCTTCTTTTCATATATTTTCTTTTTCATTTTGTGAGTGTGTATGTGTATGCTTCTTTGTGTTATATGGTCTGTGTAGCTTTGCTTTTACCATTTGTCTCAGGGTTCTGTCTCTCCTTTTTTTTTTCCCTTCTCTTTACTTTTCTTTTATTTTTAATAATTTTTTACTTTGATAACTTTATTTTATTTTTCATTCTTTTTTTCTCACTTTTCTTCTGAGCTGTGTAGCTGACAGGGTCTTGGTGCTCAAGCCAGTATCAGACCTGTGCCTCTGAGTTGGGAGAGCCGAGTTCAGGACATTGGTCCACCAGAGACTTCCCACCTCTACATAATATCAAATGGCAAAAGCTGTCCCAGAGATCTTCATCTCAATGCTAAGACCCAGTTCCTCTCCAACAGGAAGCCTACACAAATCACTGAAGAAACCTTAGCCACTGGAGGCAGAAACCAAAAACAACAGGAACTACGAACCTGAAACATGTGAAAAGGAGACCTCAAACAGAGTAAGTTAAGCAAAATAATAAGACATAGAAACACACAGCAAATGAAGGAGCAAGGTAAAAACCCACCAAACCAAACAAATGAGGAGGAAATAGGCAGTCTACTGGAAAAAAAATCAGAATAATGAGAGTAAAGATGATCCAAAATCTTGGAAATAGAAAGGAGAAAATAAAATAAACGTTTAACAAGGACCCAGAAGAACTAAAGAGCAAACAAACCATGATGAACAACACAATAAATGATATTAAAAATTCTCTAGAAGGAATCAGTAGCAGAAAAACTGAGGCAGAAAAACAGATAAGTGGCCTGGAAGATAAAACAGAGGAAATAACTACACAGAGCAGAATAAAGGAACAGAATTAAAAGAATTGAGGACAGTCTCACAGACCTCTGGGACAACTTTAATCACACCAACATTCGAATTATAGGGGTCCCAGAAGAAGAAGAGAGAAAGAAAGGGACTGAGAAAATATTGGAAGAGATTAGAGTGGAAAAATTCCTTAATGTAGGAAATGAAATATTCAATCAAGTCCAGGAAGCACAGAGAGTCCAATACAGGATAAATCCAAGGAGAAACACACCAAGACACATATTAATCAAACTAAAAATAATTAAATACAAAGAAAAAATATTAAAAACAGCAAGGGAAAAACAACAAATAACACAAAAGGGAATCCCCATAAGGTTAACAGCTGATATTTCAGCAGAAACTCGGCAAGCCAGAAAGGAGTGGCAGAACGTATTTAAAGTGATGAAGGAGAAAAACCTACAACTAAGATTACTCTACCCAGCAAGGATTTCATTCAGATTCGACAAAGAAATTACATCCTATACAGACAAGCAAAAGCTAAGAGAATTTAGCACCACCAAACTAGCTTCACAACAAATGCTAAAGGAACTTCTCTAGGCAATAAAAACTAGAGAAGGAAAAGACCTACAATAGCAAACACAAAACAATTAAGAAAATGGTAATAGGAACATACATATCAATAACTACCTTAAACGTAAATGGTTTAAATGCTCCAACCAAAAGGCATAGAATGACTGAATGGATACAAAAACAAGACCCGTATATATGCTGTCTACCTAGGCACACATAGAGACTGAAAAGGAGGAGATGAAAAAGATATTCCATGCAAATGGAAATTAAAAGAAAGCTGCAGTAGCAATTCTCATATCAGACAAAATATATTTTAAAATAAAGACAATTACTATAGACAAAGAAGGACACTACATAATGTTCAAGGGATCAATCCAAGAAGAAGATATAACAATTGTAAATATTTATGCACCCACCATAGGAGCACCGCAATACATAAGGCAGATACTAACAGCCATAAAAGGGGAAATCGACAGTAGCACAATAATAGTAGGGGACTTTAACACCCCACTTTCACAAACGGACAGATCAATCAAAATGAAAATAAATAAGGAAACACAAGCTTTAAAGGATACATTAAACATGATGGACTTAATTAATGTTTAAAGGACATTCCAACCAAAAACAACAGAACACACTTTCTTATCAAGTGCTCATGGAACATTCTCCAGGATATATTGTATCTTGGGTCACAAATCAAGCCTTGGGAAATATAAGAAAATTGAAATCATATCAAGTATCTTTTCTGACCACAATGCTATGAGACTGCATATCAATTACAGGAAAAAATCTGTAAAAATACAAACACATGGAGGCAAAACAATACACTACTTAATAACCAAGAGATCACTGAAGAAATCAAAGAGGAAATCAAAAAGTACCTAGAAACAAATGACAATGAAAACACAATGACAAAAAACTGATGGGATGTAGCCAAAGCACCTCAAAGAGGGAAGTTTATAGCAATACAATCCTACCTCAAGAAACAAGAAACATCTCAAATAAACAACCTAACCTTACACCTCATGCAATTAGAGAAAGAAGAACAAAAAAAAAACAAAATATTTTTGGGAAGGAAAGAAATCATAAAGATCAGATCAGAAATAAATGACAAAGAAATGAAAGAAACAATAGCCAAGATCAATAAAACTAAAAGCTAGTACTCTGAGAAGATAAACAAAATTGATAAACCATTAGACTGTCTCATCAAGAAAAAATGGAAGAAGACTTAGATCAATAGAATTAGAAATGAAAAAGGAGAAGTGACAACTGACACTGCAGAAATACAATGGATCATGACTCATTACTACAAGCAACTATATGCCAATAAAATGGAAAACCTGGAAGATATGGACTAATTCTTAGAAAAGCACAACCTTCTGAGTCTGAACCAGGAAGAAACAGAAAATATAAACAGACGACTCACAAGAACTGAAATTGAAACTGTGATTAAAACTCTTCCAAGAAACAAAAGCCAAGGACCAGATGGCTTCACAGGCTAATCCTATCAAACATTTAGAGAAAAGCTAACACCGATCCTCCTCAAACTCGTCCAAAATATAGCAGATGGAAAAACACACCCAAACTCAATTCTATGAGGCCATCATCACACTGATACCCAAAAGAGACAAAGATGTCACAAAGAAAGAAAACTACAGGCCAATACAACTGACGAACATAGATGCAAAAATCCTCAACAAAATACTAGCAAACAGAATCCAACAGCACATTAGAAGGATCATACACCATGGGACTTCCCTGGTGGCACAGTCATTGAGAGTCCACCTGCCAGGGCAGGGGACACAGGTTCATGCCCCAGTCCAGGAAGATCCCACATGCTGAGGAGTGTCTAGGCCCATGAACCATGGCCGCTGAGCCTGCATGTCCAGAGCCTGTGCTCCACAACGGGAGAGGCCACAACAGTGAGAGGCCTTTGTACCACACACACAAAAAAAATGGATCATACAACATGATCAATTGGGGTTTATCCCAGGAATGCAAGGATTCTTCAATATATGCAAATGAATATTCACAAACTGAAGGACAAAATCCATATGATCATCTCAATAGATGCAGAAAAAGCTTTCAACAAATTTCAACACCCATTTATGACAAAAAAAGTCCAGAAAGTAGGCATAGAGGGAACTTACTTCAACATAATAAAAGCCATATATGACAAACTCACAGCCAACATTGTTCTAAACGGTGAAAAACTGAAACCATTTCCTCTAAGATCAAGAACAAGACAAGGTTGCTCACTCTCATCACTATTATTCAACATAGTTTTGGAAGGCTTAGCCACAGCAATCAGAGAAGAAAAAGAAATAAAAGGAATCCAAATTGGAAAGGAGGAAAGAAAGCTGTCACTCTTTGCAGATGACATGATACTATACATAGAGAATCCTAAAGATGCTACAAGAAAACTACTAGAGCTAATCAATGAATTTGGTAAAGTAGCAGGATAAAAAGTTAATGCACAGAAATCTCTTGCATTCCTATAGATTAATGATGAACATCTGAAAGAGAAATTAAGAAAACACTCCTATTTACCATTGCAACAAAAAGAATAAAATACCTAGGAATAAACCTACCTAAGGAGACAAATGACGTGTATGCAGAAAACTAAAAGACACTGATTAAAGAAATTAAAGATGATACAGACAGATGGAGAGATATACCATGTTCTTGGATTGGAAGAATCAACATTGTGAAAATGACTCTACTACCCAAAGCAATCTACTGATTGAATGCAATTCCTATCAAACTACCACTGGCATTTTTCACAGAACTAGAACAAAACATTTCACAATTTGTATGGAAACACAAAACACCCCGAATAGCAAAAGCCATCTTGAGAACAAAAAACAGAGCTGGAGGAATCAGGCTCCCTGACTTCAGACTATTCTACAAATCTACAGTAAACAAGACACTATGGTACTGGCACAAAAACAGAAATATAGATCAATGGAACAGGATAGAAAGCCCAGAGATAACCCCACACACATGTGGTCTCCTTACCTTTAATAAAGGAGGCAAGAATATACAATGTAGAAAAGACAGCCTCTTCAATAAGTGGTGCTGGGAAAACTGGACAGCTACATGTAAAAGAATGAAATTAGAACACTCCCTAACACCATACACAAAAATAAGCTCAAAATGGATTAAAGACCTAAATGTAAGACCAGAAACTATCAAACTCTTAGAGGAAAGCATAGGCAGAACACTCTATGACATAAATCACAGCAAAATCCTTTTTTGACCCACCTCCTAGAGTTATAGAAATAAAAACAAAAATAAACAAATGGGACCTAATGAAACTTAAAAGCTTTTGTACATCAAAGGAAACTATAAACAAGACGAAAAGAGAACCATCAGAATGGGAAAATGTTTGCAAATGAAGCAATAGACAAAGGGATTAATGTCCAAAATATACAAAGAGCCTGAGTGAGAAGGTGTGCTCCAATTAGCTGCTGATTTTGTTCCTTCTTTCTTGGGTGGGGAGCTGACACCTGATTGTGGCACACACTCAGAGGTGGGGCCAAAATCAAAGCTAAGTCCCAGGGGCAGTGCAGTTAAGGAAGAGGAACAGAAATCTCTCCATGCATCTGCACAAACCGTGGATTAAATCCCCACCATCCACTTGGTAAATTGTGCGTCTGTGGAATATCTGAATAGACAACAAGTGTTCCCACAACTGAGACCAGTCTAGCTTTAGCATCAGTAGACTTTACAGGCAAGTAAACGTGGAAATTGGGCCAAGTGAGAGTCTGAGCTCCCCCACAGTGCCAAAAGCAAGTCCGCAGACCTACCTACAAGTATTGGAGGGACTTGTGGGGAGGCGGGGGTTGGCTGTGGCTCACTGTGGGAGCAAGGACTCTGACAGCAGAGGCCTCAGGTAAATACTCTTATTACTATTATTCTCTGTTAGTTTGTTCAGTTGTTGCTGTTGTTGTTTTATTATTTTTTTTTGTTTTTTATATATTTCTTAATTTTTCTACTTTACTTTTGTGTTGTTTTGTAATTTTTTCTTGTTTTTCCTTTGATCATCTTTGTGTGTATGTTTTATGATTTATTTGCTTTTTATAGATTGCTTTCTCTTTATTTTTTATCTAACTTTTTATTTATTTATTTTTCTTATAAATTTATTTAATTAATTTATTTTTTGCATGTTGGGCTTTCTTTGCTGCGCACAGGCTTTCTCTATTTGCGGTGAGTGGAGGCTACTCTTTGTTGTGGTGCACAGGCTTCTTATTGTGGTGGCTCCTCTTGTTCGGAGCATGGGCTCTAGGCATGTGGGCTTCAGTAGTTGTGACACGTGGGCTTAGTAGTAGTGGCTCACGGGCTCTAGAGCACAGGTTCAGTAGTTGTGATGTATGGGCTTAGTTGCTCTATGGCATGTGGGATCTTCCCAGACCAGAGCTGAAAACCTTGTCCCCTGCATTAGCAGGCAGATTGTTAACCACTGCACAACCAAGGAAGAACTTTCTCCTTATTTATTTGTTTGTTTATCTTTATTTAGTTTTTATGGATTGTTTTCAGTTTTGAATTCTTTTGTTTGATCTTTTTTTAAAATTTTTTCTCTTTCTTTGTTTCTGTTTGTTTGGTTTTGTTTTTACCATTTGTCTTGGGTTTGATTTGTCTGTTTTCTTTTTTTAATTTTTTAATATGTTTGGTGTGCTTGTTCTTTATTTTTGTTTTTGCTATTAGTCTTGGGTTTTGTTTGTTTGCTTTCTTCTATTTTTTCTTTTTTCCTTTTACTTCTTTTTTTCCCCTTTTTTCTTACCTTATTTTTCTCTGTCCATGCTGCACAGCTTGCAGGTTCTTGGTCCCCTGGCCAGGGGTTGGGCCTTCACATCAAAGATGGGAGCACCAAGTCCAGAATGCTGGACCACCAGAGAATTCCTGGGCCCAGGGAATATTAATCAGCATTTGCTTTTGCAGAGGTATCTATCTTGACTCCCATACCCATCTCCACCCAACTGTTTGCAGATTCCAGTACTGGACACCTCACATCAAACAAACAGCAAGGCAGAAACACAGACCCACCCATCAGCAGAAAGGCTACATAAACTCATACTAAGCTCTCAGACACCCCATAACACACCACTTGACATTGCTCTGCCCATCAGAGAAAAAACACTCAGTTCCATCCACCAGAGCACAGGTACCAGTCACTCCCTCCAGGAAGCCTACACAAGCCCCTGGACCAACCTCACCTACCAGGGGGAAGACATCAGAGTCAAGAGGAACTATGATCCTGCAGCCTGCAGAAAGGAGACCATAAACACAGTAAGTTAGACAAAATGAGATGACAGAGAAATATGCTGGAGGTAAAGCAGCAAGGTAAAACCCCACAAGACCAAATAAATGAAGAGGAAATAGGCAATCAACCTGAAAAAGAATGCAGAGTAATGAGAGTAAAGATGATCCAACATCTCAGAAGTACAATGCAGGCACAGACTGAGAATATACAAGAAATGCTTAACAAGGACCTAGAAGAACTAAAGAACAATCAGTGATGAACAAAATGACTCCAATGAAAAATACACTAGAAGTAATCAAGAGCAGAATAACTGAGGCAGAAGAACGGATAAGTAAGATGGAAAATAGAATGGTGGAAATAAGTGCCATGGAGCAGAATAAAAAAAAAAAAACATTGAAAAGAAATAAGGAAAGTCTCAGAGACCTCTGGGACAACAGTAAACACACGAGATTTCTAATTATAGGGTCCCAGAAGAAGAAGAGAAAGAGAAAAGGTATGAGAAAATATTTGAAGAGATTATAGTTGAAAACTTCCAAAACAAGAGAAAGGAAATAGCCACCCAATTCCAGGAAGCACAGAGAGTCTGTTACAGGATAAACCCAAGGAAAAACATGCAGAGACACATATTAATCAAACTAACAGAATTAAATGCAAAGAAAAAATATTAAAAGCAGCAAGGGAAAAGCAACAAATAGCATACAAGGGAATCCCATAATGTTATAAGGTGATTTTTCAGCAGAAATTCTGCAGGTCAGAAGGGAGTGGCAAGATAAGTTTAAAGTGATGGAAGGGAAAAACCTAAATAAAAGATTACTCTATGCAGCAGAATCTCATTCAGATTTCATGGAGAAATCAAAAGCTTTACACACAAGCAATAGCTAAGAGAATTAGGCACCACCAAACCAGCTCCACAACAAATGCTAAAGGCAGGAAACAATAGAGAAGAGGAAAAAAAGAGGAAGGGAAGAAAAAGACCTACAATAACAAGCCGATCAACAAAAATAAACTCAAAATGGATTAAAGACCTAAATGTAAGGCCAGACACTATCAAACTCTTAGAGGAAAACATAGGCAGAACACTCTATGACATTAATCACAGCGAGATTCTTTTGGACCCAACTCTTAGAGAAATGGAAATAAAAACGAAAATAAACAAACGGGACCTAATGAAACTTCAAAGCTTTTGCACAGCAAAGGAAACCATAAACAAGACCAATAGACAACTCTCAGAATGGGAGAATGTATTTGCAAGTGAATCAACTGTCAAAGGATTAATATCCAAAATTTACAAACAGCTCATGCAGCTCAATATCAAAAAACAAACAACCCAATCCAAAAATGGGAGAAGACGTAAATAGACATTTCTCCAAAGACATACAGATGGCCAAGAAGCACATGAGAAGCTGCTCAATATGACTAATTATTAGAGAAATGAAAATCAAAACTACAATGAGGTATCACCTCACCCTGGTCAGAATGGCCATCATCAAAAAATCTAGGGCTTCCCTGGTGGTGCAGTGGTTCAGAGTTCGCCTGCCAATGCAGGGGACACGGGTTCGTGCCCCGGTCCGGGAAGATCCCACATGCCGCGGAGTGGCTGGGCCCGTGAGCCATGGCCACTGAGCCTGCGCATCTGGAGCCTGTGCTCCGCAACGAGAGAGGCCACAACAGTGAGAGGCCCGCGTACCGCAAAAAAAAAAAAAAAATCTAGAAACAATAAATGCTGGAGAGAGGATGTAGAAAATGGAACTCTCTTGCACTGTTGGTGGGAATGTAAGTTGATAAAGCCACTATAGAGAACAGTATGGAGGTTCCTTAAAAAACTACAAATAGAACTACCATATGACCCAGCAATCCCACTACTGGGCATATACCCTGAGAAAAGCATAATTCAAAAAGAGTCATGTACCAAAATGTTCATTGCAGCTCAATTTACAATAGCCAGGACATGGAAGCAAACTAAGTGTCCATCACTGGATGAATGGATAAAGAAGATGTGGCACATATATGCAATGGAATATTGCTCAGCCATAAAAAGAAATGAAACTGAGATATTTGTAGTGAGGTGGATGGACCTAGAGTCTGTCATACAGAGTGAAGTAAGTCAGAAAGAGAAAAACAAATACCATATGCTAACACATATATATGGAATCTAAATTTTAAAACGTTCATGAAGAACCTAGGGGTAAGAAAGGAATAAAGACACAGACCTACTAGAGCATGGACTTGAGGATATGGGGAGGGGGAAGGGTAAGCTGTGACAAAGTGAGAGAGTGGCAGGAACATATATACACTACCAAACGTAAAATAGATAGCTAGTGGGAAGCAGCCACATAGCACAGGGAAATAAGCTCGGTGGTTTGTGACCACCTAGAGGGGTGGGATAGGAGGGTGAGAGGGCGGGTGATGCAAGAGGGAAGAGATATGGGAGCATATGTATATGTAAAGCTGATTCACTTTGTTTTTAAGCAGAAACTAACACACCATTGTAAAGCAATTATACTCCAATAAAGATGTTAAAAAATTAAAAAATAATAAATCTTACATAGAGGGACCACGTATTATCTTGTTAAGATAAATTATTTATTTATTTATTTTTTGCATCAGGTGTGAAAATCGCCAAGTGCACTGCATTGTTCTCCCTAGCCATAATCCAGATGGTTGTCTAGTTTCACAGATAAGGACCAAATGAACCAAGCAGACAAAAGGAGGGAGAGAAGGGAGTGTGCCTCACTGTGTACAGTAGTGCTTTCCCCAAATAGCTTTAGGTAAATAAGAATTGATCAGATTATCTCATCTTAATCTTAGTTGTGCTTTCATTCGTTAAAGGAGTCCCTTTGTAATGTAGATGGTGCTTGTAGCAATAATACCTATCCTCTAAAATAATTTTTAAAAACTCTTGGTACATCAAAGTTTTTTAAATGGAGACATGCACTTGGGACCCCTGAAAAGCAGATTGGCACTTAGTTTTGGTATGAAGAGCTAGTTCCTCTGGAGCCAGATGAGCTGAATTGGAATCTTAGCTCCAATACCAGAATGATACCTCTCTTAACCTCAGTTTCCTCTGTGGTAAATAGGATACTAGTGATAACTTCTTCATAAGGCTGTTGTCAGGATTAAGTGAATAGTACATTTAAAAGCTGAGATCACTGTTGGGACTGCATATGTAAGGTGTTTAATAAATGTCTGCTTCACTATTAAAAAAAAACAGAAAAAAGCAAGCTGATCAGAATTAAAAAATGGTAATAGGAACATACATGTTGATAATTACCTTAAATGTAAATAGATTAAATGCTCCAACCAAAATACATAGACTGGCTGAATTGATACAAAAACAAGACCAATATATATACTGTTAACAAGAGACCCACTTCAGACCTAGAGACACATACAGGCTGAAAGTCAGGGGCTGGAAAAAGATATTCCCTGCAAATGGAAATCAAAAGAAAGCTGGAGTAGCAATACTCATATCAGTCAATATAGACTTTAAAATAAAGACTGTTACAAAAGAAAAGGAAGGACACTACATAATGATCAAGGGATCAATCCAAGAAGAAGATAAATCATTTAGAAATATTTATGCACCCAACATAGGAGCAACTCAATACATAAGGCAAATGTTAACAGCCATAATAGGGGAAATTGACACTAACACAAAAACAATGAGGGAGTTTAACACTCCACTTACACCAATGGTTAGATCATCCAGACAGAATATTAATAAGGAAACACAAGCCTTTAATGACACATTAAACAATATGGACTTAATGCATATTTATAGGGCATTTCCTCTGAAAACAGCAGAATACACTTCTCCAGTGCACACAGAACATTCCAAGGATAGATGACATCTTGGATCACAAAACAAGCCTTGGTAAATTTAAAAAATCTGAAATTATACCAAGCATCTTTTCTGACCACAATGCTATGAGATAAGAAATCAGTTACAGGAAAAAAAAAAAAAACTAAAAAACACAAACACATGGAAGTTAAACAGTATGCTACTAAATATCCAAGAGATCACTGAAGAAGTCAAAGAGGAAACCAAAAACTACCTAGAAACAAATGACCATGAAAACACAATGACGGAAAACCTATGGGATGCAGCAAAAGCAGTTCTAAGAGGGAAGTTTATAATAATACGAACTTACCTCAGGAAGGAAGAAAACCCTCAAATAAACAACCTAATCTTATACCCAAAGCTACTAGAGAAAGAAGAACAAGCAAAACCCAAAGTTAGTAGAAGGAAAGAAATTATCCAGATCAGAGCAGAAATAAATGAAATAGTAAAGATCAATGAAACTAAAAGCTGGTTCTTTGAGAAGATAAACAAAATTGATAAACATTTAGCTAGACTTATCAAGAAAAAATGGAAAAGGTTTAAATCAATAAAATTAGAAATGAAAAAGAAGCTACAACTGACACCACAGAAAACAAAGGATCATAAGAGACTACTACAAGGAACTATATGCCAATAAAATGGACAACCTGGAGGACATGGACAAATTCTTAGAAAAGCAGAATCTTCCAAGACTGAACCAGGAAGAAATAGAAAATATGAACAGACCAATCTCAAGTAATAAAATTGAAACTGTGATTAAAAATCTGACAAAAAAACAAAAGTCTAGGACCAGATGGCTTCACAGGAAAATCCTATCAAATATGTAGAAAAGATCTAACACATGGCCTTCTCAAACTCTTCCAAAATATTGCAGAGGAAGAAACACCCTCAAGCTCATTCTATGAGGCCACCATCCCCCTTGATACCACAAAACAAGAAAATTACAGGCCAATATCACTGATGAACATAGACACAAAAATCCTCAACAAAATAATAGCAAAATGAATCCAACAACATATTAAAATGATCATACACCATGATCAAGTGGGATTTGTCCCAGGGATGCAAGGATCCTTCAAGATATATGAATCAATCGATGTGATACACCATATTAACAAACTAAGGAATGAAAACCATAACGATCATCTCAATAGATGCAGAAAAAGCTTTTGACAAAATTCAACACCCATTTATGATAAAAACTCTCCATAAAATGGGCATACAGAGAACCTACCTCAACATAATAAAGGCCATATATGACAACCCCACAGCAAACATCATTCTCAATGGTGAAAAACTGAAAGCATTTCCTCTAAGATCAGGAACAAGACAAAGGTGCCCACTCTCACCACTGTTATTCAATATAGTTTTGAAACTACCAGCCACCACAATCAGAGAAGAAAAAGAAGTAAAAGAATCTGATTTGGAAAAGAAGAAGTAAAATTGTCACTGTTTTCAGATGACATGATACTATACATAGAAAATCCTAAAGATGCCACCAGAAAACTACTAGAGTTAATCACTGAATTTAGTTAAGTTGCAGGAAACAAAATACACAGAAATCTCTTGCATTCCTATACACTAACAACAAAATATCAGAAAGAGAAATTAAGAAAACAATTCCATTTACCATTGCAGCTAGAAGAGTAAGATACCTAGGAATAAACCTACCTAAGGAGGCGAAAGACCTGTATGCAGAAAACTATAAGATACTGTTGAAAGAAATCAAAGACAACACAAGCAGATGGAGAGATATACCATGCTCTTGGACTGGAAGAATCAATATTGTGAAAATGACTATACTACCAAAAGCAATCTACAGATTAAATGCAATCCCTATAAAGTTACCAATGGCATTTTTCACAGAACTAGAACAAAAAATCATACAATTTGTATGCAAACACAAAAGACCCTGAATAGCCAAAGCAATCTTGAGAACCAAAAATAGAGTTGGAGGAATCAGGCCCCCTGATTTCAGACTGTACTACAAAGCTACAGTAATCATTGCTATACTACAAAGCTACAGTAGTCACAAAAATAGAAATATAGATCAAATGTAACAGGATAGAAAGCTCAGAGATAAACTCATGCTTCTATGGTCACCTAACCTATGACATAGAGGCAAGAATATATGATGGAGAAAAGACAGCCTCTTAAATAAGTGGTGCTGGGAAAATTGGACTGCTATAATTAAAGAATGAAATTAGAACACTCCCTAACATCATACACAAAAGTAAGCTCAAAATGGATTAAAGACCTAAATGTAAGGCCAGACACTATAAAACCCTTAGAGGAAAACATAGGCAGAACAAGCTATGACATAAATTGCAGCAAGATCTTTTTTGATCCACCTCCTAAAGTAATGAAAATAAAAACAAAAATAAACAAATGAGACCTAATTAAACTTGAAAGCTTTTGCAATGCAAAGGAAACCATAAACAAAATTAAAAGGCAATCCTCAGAATGGGAGAAAATATTTGCACTGGACAAGGGATTAATCTTCAAAGTACACAAACAACTCATGCAGCTCAATATAAAAAAAAAACCCAATCAAAAAATGGGTGGAAGACCTAAATAGACATTTCTCCAAAGAAGACATCAGATGGCCATAATGCACATGAAAAGATGCTCAGCATCACTAATCGTTAGAGTAATGCAAATCGAAACTATAAGGAGGTATCACCTCACACCATTTAGAATGGCCATCATTAAAAAGTCTACAAGCAATAAATGCTGGAGAGGGTGTGGGGAAAAGGGATTCCTCTTGTATTGTTGGTGGGAATATAAATTGATACAGCCACTGTGGAGAACAGTATGGAGGTTCCTTAAAAACCTAAAAAGAGAACTACAATATGACCCAGCAATCCCACTACTGATCATATACCCAAAGAATTCCATAATTCAAAAAGACACATGCACCCCAATGTTCATTGCAGCACTATTTGTAATAGCCATGACATGGAAGCAACCTAAATGTCCATCAGCAGAAGAACAGATAAAGAAGATGTGGTACATATATACAATGGATTATTAGTTAGCCATAAAATGGAATGAAATTGTGCCATTTCCAGAGACGTGGATGGACCCAGAGACTGTCATACATAGTGAAGCAAGTCAGAAAGCGAAAAACAAATATCGTATATTAATGCATATATGTGGAATCTAGAAAAATGGCATAGATGATTTTACTTGAAAAGCAGAACTAGAGACATAGACGTAGACAACAAATGTATGGATACTAAGGGGGAAAGGGGAGGTGGGATGAATTGGGAGATTGGGATTGACATATATACGCTACTATGTATAAAATAGATACCTAATGAGAACCTACTCAGTAGGAGCTCTACTCAGTGCTCTGTGGTGACCTACATGGGAAGGAAATCCAAAAATGATGGGATATATGTATACATATAGCTGATTCCCTTTGCTGTACAGCAGAAACTGCCTGTGTCAGCAGCAGTGTAAAGCAAGTATATTCCAATAAAAAATAAATACAAAGAAAAGATAATTATGTACTATGATAGAGATGCTAATTATCTTTACAATGGCAATCATATTGCAATATATGAATGTATCAAACTTTACGAAATGATTCATTGAATGGGATCAGTATCATTATAGAGATGGCAGAGGAAACAGTCAATAATAATTATCCAATCTGCAGAACAGAGAGAAAAACATTTAAAAGTAAACTGGGGTTCAGAAGTGTATGGAATAAAATCTGAAGGTATAGCTTGAGTTCCAGAAGAGGAGAAAAAGGTACTGGTGCAGGATAAAATTCTGAAGAAATTATGTCCAAAATCTGCCTAAAGTTGGTGAAAGATAAAGATCTATATATTCACAGGTTCACACATATTAAATTGTATGCTTTAAATATGCACAGTATTTTGTATGTGAATTATATGTCAATAAAACTGTTCAAAAGACCTGCCAACATTAAGATTTACAGTTTTACACCTAAATTTCATCACTGGTAGAAACAAGGTATTAACATCATTGTTCACTAGAAAAATTCAACTAAAATCACAGTGAGGCACCACTATACAACTATGAGAATGGCGAAAGATTTTTTAAAAAGCAACAATACTATGTGCTGAGGAAAAGTAGGAGCAATTGGAACTCTCATACATTGCTGGTTGGAATGCAAATTGCTAGAGCCAACTGTTAGGGAAACTGTTGTTTCTTACAATATTAAAATATAACTCAGTAATTCTACTCATGCATATACCTAAGAGAAATGAAAACTTATATTTGCAAAATAACTGTACAATGGATATTTATAGTAGTTTTATTTGTAATCACCAAAACTTGACAAAATCCAAATGCAATTTACCTGGTGATGATGGATAAACAAACTGGTAATTTCATAAAATGTGACACTACTCAGCGATAAAACATGCAAAATGTAGATTAATCACAAATGAATTACGCTAAACAAAAGGAGTCATACACAAAAGACTACATATTGTATAATTCCATTTATATAACATTCTGGAAGAAGCAAAACTGTAGATATGGTTTTCTTGGGTTGGAGATGAGCAGAAGGCTGGACTACAAAGTTGCAAAACAAAATAATTTTTTCAAAGAACATTTACATCCCAATTGTGCAAGTGATTGCAAAGTTTCATAGCTCTACACACCAAAAAAGTAAATTTTAATGTATCAAATTTTTAAAAAATAATAATTTAAAATATAAATTTAGGAAGGGACACCACAGCCAAGTCTTGTGGCCATCCTTAATGCTTGCCTAAAAATATTCCTAGAAATATATTTGCTGAACAAATGTTGCACACATTTTAAGATCTTCATAAAAATGGTGTATTTTCCCAGACAATGAACCCACTGGATTATCTTTCATCAGGGAGCTGTCGTGGGGGTTAGCAGGTGGCCAGTATTCCACCCCAGGTTCTTGGGCAGACCTCATTTCAATTTAATGAGCTGTTATTTTGATTGATAGTGCTGTTTTCAACAGAAGCTGTTATGTCTATAAATGATCATATGATGTAGACACTTACAATTTAGCAGTTAAGAGGCCTAGATCTGAAGTCAGAAACTGCATACATTCAAATCTTAGCTCTACTAATGCCTTAGCTATGTGACCTTGAGTAATTTATTTAACTTCTTCAAGCCTGTTTCCTTACCCATAAAATGAAAATCAATAACGCTTGTTTCAGAAGGTGTCAGTGTTTTTGTTCCATAGTAAATACTCAATAAATAGCAATAAAGATGTTATATTGTTGTTATTGTTGATGATGATGATGAAGATTTATAAGTTTAGAATTTGAAGATTCAACAGGAGCCTCTTTAGCAGATGCATAATATAGGAAGCTCTACGTGCTTGTTTCCTACACTGACCTCTTCTGGACAAGCAGCCTTAGGCAGTTGTTTCTGTATAAAATTGTCATGCCATGTGATATAGGATGCTGATATCATGGCCACAAGTAATTGAATCAGAGATCTATGCAAAATCAAAAAAAAAATCTTAAAGAGGTTTTCTTGACCAATTGGGGATAATGAAATTCTTTCTTCCTGAGAAAACTGCACATTGATTATACTTTAACAAATATTTTAGGGAGGCTGTAGACCTCCTGAAGATACCCTTGAGCCTCAATATCCCTCTGATCCAAATGCTGTATGACGTACACTGACACAAAAACAAAAATATAGATCAATGGAACAGGGTAGAAAGTTCAGATATAAACCCACACACCTATGGTCACCTAAACTATGACAAAGTAGGCAAGAATATACAATGGAGAAAAGGCAGTCTCTTCATAAGTGGTGCTGGGAAAACTGGACAGCTACATGTAAAAGAATGAAATTAGAACACTCCCTAACACCATACACAAAAATAAACTCCAAATGAATTAAAGACCTAAATGTAAGAACAGATACTATAAAACTCTTAGAGAAAAACATAGGCAAAATGCTCTTAGATGTAAATCACAGCAAGATCTTTTTTGATCCACCTCCTAGAATAATGAAAATAAAAACAAAACTGAACAAATGGGACCTAAATAACTTAAAAGCTTTTGTACAGTAAAGGAAACCATAACCAAAATGAAAAGACAATCCTCAGAATTGGAGAAAATATTTGCAAATGAAAGAACTGACAGGGGATTAATCTCCAAAATATACAAACAGCTCATGCAGGTCAATATCAAAAAAAAAAAACCTAATCAAAAAATGGGTGGAAGACTTAAATAGGCATGTCTCCAAAAAAGACATACAGATGGTTAAAAAGTGCATGAAAAGATGCTCAACGTCACTAATTATTAGACAAATGCAAACTAAAACTACAAGGAGGTATCACCTCATATGGGTCAGAGTGGCCATCATCAAAAAATCTACAAGCAATAAATGCTGGAGAGGGTGTGGAGGAAAGAGAACCCTCTTACACTCTTGGTGGGAATGTAACTTGGTAGAGCTACCATGGAGAACAGTATGGAGATTCCTTAAAAAACTAAAAATAGAGCTACTATATGATCCAGCAATCCCACTCTTGGACATATAACCAGAGAAAACCATAATTTGAAAAGATACATACACCCCAATATTCATTGCAGCACTATTAACAATGCCAGGACATGGAAGCAACCTAAATGTCCATCAACAGAGGAATGGATAAAGAAGTGGTACCCTGAGAGAACCATAATTCAAAAAGACCCATGTACCAAAATGTTCATTGCAGCTCTATTTACAATAGCCAGGAGATGGAAACAACCTAAGTGTCCATCATCGGATGAATGGATAAAAAAGATGTGGCACATATATACAGTGGAATATTACTCAGCCATAAAAAGAAACGAAATTGAGCTATTTGTAATGAGGTGGACAGACCTAGAGTCTGTCATACAGAGTGAAGTAAGTCAGAAAGAGAAAGACAAATACTGTATGCTAACACATATATATGGAATTTAAGGAAAAAAATGTCATGAAGAGCCTAGGGGTAAGACAGGAATGAAGACACAGACCTACTAGAGAATGGACTTGAGGATATAGGGAGGGGGAAGGGTAAGCTGTGACAAAGTGAGAGAGAGGCATGGACATATATACACTATCAAACGTAAAATAGATAGCTAGTGGGAAGCAGTTGCATAGCACAGGGAGATCAGCTTGGTGCTTTGTGACCACCTGGAGGGGTGGGATAGGGAGGGTGGGAGGGAGGGAGATGCAAGAGGGAAGAGATATGGGAACAAATGTATATGTATAACTGATTCACTCTGTTATAAAGCAGAAACAAACACACCATTGTAAAGCAATTATACTCTAATAAAGATGTAAAAAAAAATTTAAAAAGTGGTACCAGACGTGAACCTGCCCACTAGAGAGACAAGATCCAGCCTCATCCAGCACAACACAGGCACCAGTCCCCTCCACCAGGAAGCCTACACAACCCGCTGAAACAACCTTAACCACTGGAGACAGACATCAAAAACAACGGGAACTACGAACATGCAGCCTGCAAAAAGGAGACCCCAAACACAGTAAGATAAGCAAAATGAGAAGACAGAAAAACACACAGCAGATGAAGGAGCAAGATAAAAACCCACCAGACATAACAAATGAAGAGGAAATAGGCAATCTACCTGAAAAAGAATTCAGAATAATGATAGTAAGGATGATCCGAAATCTTGGAAGTAGAATGGACAAAATGCAAGAAACAGTTAACAAGGACCTACAAGAACTAAAGATGAAGCAGGCAACGATGAACAACGCAATAAATGAAATTAAAAGTACTCTAGATAGGATCAATAGCAGAATAACTGAGGCAGAAGAACGGATAAGTGACCTGGAAGATAAAGTAGTGGAAATAACTACTGCAGAGCAGAATAAAGAAAAAAGAATGAAAAGAACTGAGGACAGTCTCAGAGAGCTCTGGGACAACATTAAACGCACAAACATTCTAATTACAGGGGTTCCAGAAAAAGAAGAAGAAAAAAAGAAAGGGACTGAGAAAATATTTGATGAGATTATAGTTGAAAACTTCCCTAATATGGGAAAGGAAATAGTTAATCAAGTCCAGGAAGCACAGAGAGTCCCATACAGGATAAATACAAGGAGAAATACGCCAAGACACATATTAATCAAACTATCAAAAATTAAATACAAAGAAAGCATATTAAAAGCAGCAAGGGAAAAACAACAAATAACACACAAGGGAATCCCCATAAGGTTAACAGCTGATCTCTCAGCAGAAACCCTACAAGCCAGAAGGGAGTGGCAGGACATACTGAAAGTGATGAAGGAGAAAAACCTGCAACCAAGACTACTCTACCCAGCAAGGATCTCATTCAGATTTGATGGAGAAATTAAAACCTTTACAGACAAGCAAAAGCTGAGAGAGTTCAGCACCACCAAACCAGCTTTACAACAAATGCTAAAGGAACTTCTCTAGATAAGAAATGCAAAAGAAGGAAACGACCTATAATAACGAACCCAAAACAATATAGAAAATGGGAATAGGAACATACATATCGATAATTACCTTAAATGTAAATGGACTAAATGCTCCCACCAAAAGACACAGATTGGCTGAATGGATACAAAAACAAGACCCTTATATATGCTGTCTACAAGAGACCCACCTCAGATCTAGAGACACATACAGACTGAAAGTAAGGGGATGGAAAAAGATATTCCATGCAAATGGAAACCAAAAGAAAGCTGGAGTAGCAATTCTCATATCAGACAAAATAGACTTTAAAATAAGGACTATTAAAAGGGATAAAGAAGGACACTACATAATGATCAAGGGATCGATCCAAGAAGAAGATATAACAATTGTAAATATTTATGCACCCAACATAGGAGCACCTCAATACATAAGGCAAATACTAACAGCCATAAAAGGGGAAATTGACAGTAACACATTTATAGTAGGGGACTTTAACACCCCACTTTCACCCATGGACAGATCATCCAAAATGAAAATAAATAAGGAAACACAAGCTTTAAATGATACATTAAACAAGATGGACTTAATTGATATTTATAGGACACTCCATCCAAAAACAACAGAATACACATTTTTCTCAAGTGCTCATGGAACATTCTCCAGGATAGATCATATCTTGGGTCACAAATCAAGCCTTGGTAAATTTAAGAAAATTGAAATTGTATCAAGTATCTTTTCTGACCACAACGCCATGAGACTAGATATCAATTACAGGAAAAGATCTGTAAAATATACAAACACATGGAGGCTAAACAATACACTACTTAATAATGAAGTGATCACTGAAGAAATCAAAGAGGAAATAAAAAAATACCTAGAAACAAATGACAATGGAGACACAACGACCCAAAACCTATGGGATGCAGCAAAAGCAGTTCTAAGGGGGAAGTTTATAGCAATACAAGCCCACCTTAAGAAGCAGGAAACATCTCGAATAAACAACCTAACCTTGCACCTCAAGCAATTAGAGAAAGAAGAACAAAAAACCCCCAATGCTAGCAGAAGGAAAGAAATCATAAAGATCAGATCAGAAAAAAATGAAAAAGAAATGAAGGAAACGATAGCAAAGATCAAGAAAACTAAAAACTGGTTCTTTGAGAAGATAAACAAAATAGATAAACCACTAGCCAGACTCATCAAGAAAAAAAGGAAGAAGACTCAAATCAATGGAATTAGAAATGAAAAAGGAGAAGTAACAACTGACACTGCAGAAATTAAAAAAATCATGAGAGATTACTACAAGCAACTCTATGCCAATAAAATGGACAATCTGGAAGAAATGGACAAATTCTTAGAAATGCACAACCTGCCAAGACTGGATAAGGAAGACATAGAAAATATGAACAGACCAATCACAAGCACTGAAGTTGAAACTGTGATTAAAAATCTTCCAACAAACAAAAGCCCAGGACCAGATGGCTTCACAGGTGAATTCTATCAAACGTTTAGAGAAGAGCTAACACCTATCTTTCTCGAACTCTTCCAAAATATAGCAGAGGGAGGAACACTCCCAAATTCCTTCTATGAGGCCAACATCACCTTGATACCAAAATCAAACAAGGATGTCACAAAGAAAGAAAACTACAGACCAATTTCACTGATGAACATAGATGCAAAAATCCTCAACAAAATACTAACAAACAGAATCCAACAGCACATTAAAAGGATCATACACCATGATCAAGTGGGGTTTATTCCAGGAATGCAAGGATTCTTCAATATACACAAATCTATCAATGTGATAAACCATATTAACAAATTGAAGGAGAAAAACCATATGATCATCTCAATAGATGCAGAGAAAGCTTTCGACAAAATTCAACACCCATTTATGATAAAAACCCTCCAGAAAGTAGGCATAGAGGGAACTTTCCTCAACATAATAAAGGCCATATATGACAAGCCCACAGCAAACATCATCCTCAATGGTGAAAAAGTGAAAGCATTTCCACTAAGATCAGGAACAAGACAAGGTTGCCCACTCTCACCACTCTTATTCAACATAGTTTTGGAAGTTTTAGCCACAGCAATCAGAGAACAAAAGGAAATAAAAGGAATCCACATTGGAAAAGAAGAAGTAAAGCTGTCACTGTTTGCAGATGACATGATACTATACATAGAGAATCCTAAGATGCTACCAGAAAACTACTAGAGCTAATCAATGAATTTGGTAAAGTAGCAGGATACAAAATTAATGCACAGAAATCTCTGGCATTCCTATATATTAATGATGAAAAATCTGAAAGTGAAATCAAGAAAACACTCCCATTTACCATTGCAACAAAAAGAATAAAATATCTAGGAATAAACCTACCTAAGGATATGAAAGACCTGTATGCAGAAAATTATAAGACACTGATGAAAGAAATTAAAGATGATACAAATAGATGGAGAGATATACCATGTTCTTGGATGGGAAGAATCAACATTGTGAAAATGACTCTACTACCCAAAGCAATCTACAGATTCAATGCAATCCCTATCAAACTACCACTGGCATTTTTCACAGAACTAGAACAAAAAATTTCGCAATTTGTATGGAAACACAAAAGACCCCGAATAGCCAAAGCAATCTTGAGAACGAAAAAAGGAGCTGGAGGAATCAG
Source organism: Phocoena phocoena (assembly GCF_963924675.1). Classification (NCBI taxonomy): domain Eukaryota; kingdom Metazoa; phylum Chordata; class Mammalia; order Artiodactyla; family Phocoenidae; genus Phocoena; species Phocoena phocoena. The sequence goes on from NC_089240.1 coordinate 57,081,848, forward strand.
GCTCCCTGACTTCAGACTATACTACAAAGCAACAGTAATCAAGACAGTTTGGTACTGGCACAAAAACAGAAAGATAGATCAGTGGAACAGGATAGAAAGCCCAGAGATAAACCCATGCACGTATGGACACCTTATCTTTGATAAAGGAGGCAGGAATGTACAGTGGAGAAAGGACAGCCTCTTCAATAAATGGTGCTGGGAAAACTGGACAGGTACATGTAAAAGTATGAGATTAGATCACTCCCTAACACCATCCACAAAAATAAGCTCAAAATGGATTAAAGACCTAAATGTAAGGCCAGAAACTATCAAACTCTTAGAGGAAAACATAGGAAGAACACTCTATGACATAAATCACAGCAAGATCCTTTCTGACCCACCTCCTAGAGTAATGGAAATAAAAACAAAAATAAACAAATGGGACCTAATGAAACTTCAAAGCTTTTGCACAGCAAAGGAAACCATAATCAAGACCAAAAGACAACCCTCAGAATGGGAGAAAACATTTGCAAATGAAGCAACTGACAAAGGATTAATCTCCAAAATTTACAAGCAGCTCATGCAGCTCAATACCAAAAAGCAAACAACCCCATCCAAAAATGGACAGAAGACCTAAACAGACATTTCTGCAAAGAAGATATACAGAATGCCAACAAACACATGAAAGAATGCTCAACATCATTAATCATTAGAGAAATGCAAATCAAAACTACAATGAGATATCATCTCACACCAGTCAGAATGGCCATCATCAAAAAATCTAGAAACAATAAATGCTGGAGAGGGTGTGGAGAAAAGGGGACACTCTTGCACTGCTGGTGGGAATGTGAATTGGTTCAGCCACTATGGAGAACAGTATGGAGGTTCCTTAAAAAACTACAAATAGAATTACCATATGACCCAGCAATCCCACTACTGGGCATATACCCTGAGAAAACCAAAATTAAAAAAGAGTCATGTACCAAAATGTTCATTGCAGCTCTATTTACAATAGCCCGGAGATGGAAAGAACCTAAGCGCCCATCATCAGACGAATGGATAAAGAAGATGTGGCACATATACACAATGGAATATTACTCAGCCTTAAAAAGAAATGAAATTGAGATATTTGTAATGAGATGGATAGACCTAGAGTCTGTCATACAGAGTGAAGTAAGTCAGAAAGACAAAGACAAATATCGTATGCTAACACATATATATGGAATTTAAGGGGAAAAAATGTCATGAAGAACCTAGGGATAAGACAGGAATAGAGGCGCAGACCTACTGGAGAACGGACTTGAGGATATCGGGAGGGGGAAGGGTGAGTTTTGACAGGGCGAGAGAGAGTCATGGACATATACACGCTAACAAACGTAGTAAGATAGATAGCTAGGGGGAAGCAGCCGCAAGGCACAGGGATATTAGCTCGGGGCTTTGGGACAGCCTGGAGGGGTGGGAGGGGGAGAGTGGGAGGGAGGGAGATGCAAGAGGGAAGACACATGGGAGCACATGTATATGTATAGCTGATTCACTTTGTTATAAATCAGAAACTAACACACCATTTTAAAGCAATTATACCCCAATAAAGATGTTAAAAAAAAAAAAAAAGTGGTAGATGTATACAATGGAATATTACTCAGCCATAAAAAGGAATGAAATAATGCCATTTGCAGCAATATGGATGGACCTACAGATTGTCATACCGAGTATAAAGTAAGTCAGACAGAGAAAGACAGATACCATATCATATCACTTATATGTGGAATCTTTAAATTAAAAAAAGGTACAGACGAACTTATCTACAAAAAAGAAATAGAGTAATGGATGTAGAAAACAAACTTATGGTTACCAGGGGGTAAGGGGAAAGGGAGGGATAAATTGGAAGTTTGGGATTGACATATACACACTACTATATATAAAATAGATAAGTAATAAGGACCCACTGTATAGCACAGGAAACTACTCAATGTTCTATAATGGCCTATATGGGAAAAGAATCTTAAAAAGAGTGGGTATATGTATATATATAACAGATTCACTTTGCTGTATACCTGAAACCAACACAACATTGTAAATCAACTACATTTCAATAAAAATAAAAAACAAACAAAAAATGCAGTTTGACGAACTCAGAAGCCTATATGATAAATCCTATGTGATTCCTGATGACAAATCAAGCCAATCAGAGCCTCTTCCTCACTTTGGAAGTCTAAAGATGGAAGTCTAACAAAGAGAAGACCCTAAGGAGAAATGGTGATATTCTTTTGCAGGATCAGTTATCTGAGTCATTGGAACTGTGGTTATATTTTGAATGATGGTGTCAGTATTCTCATTCTCCCTGAGGTCACACATTTCTATCTCACCATGAACTCCATACCCCCCCAAGGCACCTCTACATGACAAGATCTGACATAAGCTAATCGAGGTACTCATTTTTATTACAACTTAAAACTGCCTAATATATATAACATGAACAGAGAATAAGTACTATGAAAGGTATAAGCTTACCTTCCAAAATATTCTGTGGTCACCTGTGGTGATGGTCCCCATCCTCACCTAGAGTCAGCTACACTGTTCTCTCTTATATTAAACTCAAATCTATTTTATCAAGCTCCCACCCACAGATCCTGTACCTCTCCTAATTAAGTGATGTTATTAAAGTCATTAAAGCGATGTATTAGACTTATGTTTTCCATTTTGTTTGTCTAGAATTTATACATAGAATTCCAAAATTATCTTTTTTGTGTGTATCTTTCTGATGAGGACATTAGCCATCATTTAAGTAAACAAAGCTTCCAAACCAGACAGAGATGATAAATGTGTTACAAGGCATCAGGACAGGCTCTCTATGGCCAGAGTCAAACTCCAGGTTTGGGATGTACTCAGGAAATCAAGGCATCTACTGGTGGGTGCCCAAGTAAGCCTTACATTTACTTGCCAGAATTTGGCATGTGCTTTATGCATGGTATCTTTGAAAGGAGTCTCAGTCTTCTGCACCCCTCTACCCTTCACTCTCTCCACTGCCAGAGACAGCTCTCTAATAACCAACACAACATTGTAAATCAACTACTTCATTTATCCTATATGACCCACTTGATTCTTTATCTAAAATCATATGCTTCCAGAGTTCAGAAGTATTCTAGTTCCAATCTGTCATGTTACTGTTGGGCAACCTTAAGTCTAGAGAGGGGAAGGAATGTTTCCAAGGTCACGCAGATAACGAATATATCTCTCACACAGAGGAAAATGCTTGTCTGTAGGATTCATAGCTCCCTTTTGGCTTGTCTCTCAGGGTTCCAACTTAGACCAGGCAATAATGATCTCTAGAGATAAGTTATTTTTCTTCCCCATCTGTGTTTACTCTCGCTCTTGTTCTCCTTGAAGTCTGTTTATTCTGTTACCCAGCTTCCTTCTCTGCCTCTCGGGCAGGCCACTGTGTTCCCTGATTTCATCTTTCTTTCCAGGCAGCCGTTCTTCATGCATTCCTCCCTCAGCTTTCTCTACTCTGGATCACTTCCAAGTCATTTCTCTCTCTGCGTGGGAGCAGCAATCCAAGAGGAAAGGGGTGGTGGTTTACCCTGGTTTAGAGTAAGCCTCTGGCAAAATATCTCTCACCAAGCATAGGGACATTCTTGTTGATGAGATCATAGGGACAATCAAGACTGTGTCCTGGGGCCTCTTCCTTTGACCTAAGTCTAAAATTATGCAAATGTCAGAGTATTCCATAAGTCCGTAAAGGTCTCATCATAGCATGGTTGTTAACTTACCACCTGCTTCAGGACAACCCTCCTCCTGTGGAAAGGCTCTCCCAGATCTCATCCCAGATCAAGTATTCAGTATTCTCAGAGGAAGTTCTCATAAAACCAGTGGAAATTAAGTAGGATGAAGAGAAAGCCTCAGAGGCTGATTGTCTCCCAAGGTTCCCTTCAGTGAAGCAATTGCTGTCCAATGAATGAGAGAGCTAGGGTTTAGGTTTGGTTTTGTTTATGTTATTACTAAAGGATAAGAGAACTCACATTTTCAGAGCACCTCCTACATACCAGGTGCTGTGTCAGGCATTTTACATATACTGGGAATGTTCTAGTTGATAGCAACACCACCCGCCCAGGCAAAGAGAGGAATGTAGAAGTCTTCCTGTCTTCCTCCTTCTCCATCATCCTCCACAGACAATCTATCAGTAAATCCTCTTATTCGATCTCCAAAATAATTTTATTCCAGCTTCCTCCCTCCATACATTCAGTTATGAATCTAGGCCAGTACATTATCACCTCTAGCCTGGCCTAATGAAATAATCTTTTAGCCAATCTCCTTATAAGTGTTTTCATGCCCCTGTAATCCTTCTCCACACATTAGTAAAGTGATCTTTTAAAAATGAACATTTGATTGTTTCTCTTCCCTGCTTCAATGGCTTCCAAGTGCACCTTGGCTAATGTTCCCAAATCCTTAACTGGACCACAGGTCAAATTTAGCTTCTCAGCTTTATCTATATCTACTTGCATTCTCCCTGTTCCAATTCCAGCCACATTAGACCTCTCTCAATTCCGTGAACATACCATGCCCTCTTCTGTCTCGCAGCTGTGAATGTGACATTATTTATCATCTGAATATTCTCTCCATTGTTCTTTACCTGATTAACTCCTACTCATCCTTAAGAAACCAGCTAACATGTCATTCCTTAGGAACACCTTCTCTATACTTACTCCCTAGTCCCATGATGCTCCCATTCCTACCCAGAAAAGGTTTGATCCTTCTTATGGATGAGTATTTAGAAGTACAAGGTATTATGGGAGTGTAAGAGAATTCCTAACACTCATTATACGTATAATTATTTGTTTATTATTTATTTTCCATGATTTGCTCTAAAATCCAAGAGGGCAAAAGCAATGCCTTCCACATTCCATGTAGAATTGGTACAAATTCCTCTCTAAATGTTTGGTATAATGAAACCATTTGAACCTGAAGACTACTTTTTTTACATTCTTTTAAATTTTGGACTCAAATTCAGGGGGACTATTCAGCTTATCTCTTTCATATTGGATGAGTATTGGTAACCTGTGGATTATGAGAAATTGGCCCATTCATCTAAGTTGTTGAATTTATATTCATAGAGTTTTTCTCATATTTCCTTTTTTCACTTTAATGAGAGCAATATGTAGTTATATGCCCTGTTTCATTCTTGATATTCATAACTTGTGTCTTCTTTCTTTTTTCTTTGTCAGTTTCACTAGATGTTTGTCAAATTTATTGATCTTTTCAGAGAAGCACCTTTTTGTTTCGCTGATTTTCTCTATAATTTTCCCATTTCTTACTGAATTGATTTCTTACATTTTTGGAGGTTAAGGATATATTTATTGCTTTGTGATGATGGTTTCATGGAGTATACATATCTCATGTTGTATATATTAAAAATGTCCAGTTTTTTAAATATCAATAATAGCTCAATAAAACTGTTTTAAAAATACAAGTGGCAGTAGGTCTAGGCTAGAGTTTGGGAGGTTTATTTATTTATTTATTTGATAATTGTGTAAGTTTAGGTATACAATATTTTGATTTTATACATTCATATATTGCAGTATGATTACCTCTGTAGCATTAGTTAACACCTCTATTACATCACATAATTATCTTCTTTTTTTGTGGTCACAACATTTAAGATGTAGTTTTTTAGCAACTTTGAAGTATACAATACAGTATTGTTGATTATAAATACTATGCTGTGCATTAGATCTTCAGAATTTATTCATCTTCTAAATGTACGTTTGTAACATCTCTCACCCAATTGGCTCACTCTCCAGCCCTTGGTAAGCATTATTTTACTCTCTGTCTTTACAAGGTCTTGTTTTTTTTTTTTAGTTTCCACATATAAATGATATTACACAGTATTTGTCTTTCTCTGACTTACCTCACTTACATAATCCCCTCTAGTTCCAGAAATGTCATCACAATGGCAGGAATCCCTTCTTTCTCATATATGAATAATATTTCATTGTATAAGTAAACACCACATCTTCTTTATCCATTCATCCATTGATGGAAACATGTTTCTTCCATATCTTGGCTATTGTGACTAACGGTGCAATAAGCATTTGAGTGCAGGTATAATTTTAATATCTGGTTTTTGTTCCTTTGGATATATACTAAGAATTGGGATTGCTGCATGATATGGTAGTTGTATTTTTATTTGAAGAACCTTCATACTGTTTTCTGTAGTGGCTGAACCAATTTACATTCCCACCAACAGTGCACAATTGTTTCCTTCTCTGCACATCCTTGCCAACACCTGTTATCTCTTTTTTCTTTATTATAACCATTCTGACAGGTGTGAGGTGATATCTCATTTTGGTTTTCATTTGAATTTCCTTGATAATTAGTGATGTTGAGCATCTTTTGGTGTACCTGTTGACCATTTGAATATATTCTTTGGAAAAATGTCTAATCAGTTTCTCTGTCCATTTTTAAATTGGATTGTTTGTTTTGTTGTTGTAGTTATGGAGTTGTATGAGTATTTTGCATGTACTTTTATATTGACCCCTCAACTAATATATGATTTACAAATATTCTTGCCCATTCTGCAGGTTGCCTTTTCATCTTGGTGATTGTTTCTTTTATTGGCAGAAGCTTTTGATGTAGCCCCACTTGTTTATTTTTGTTTTTGTTGATACTGCTTTTGTTGTCATGTCCAAAATGTCATTGCCAAGACCAATGTCAAGGAGCTTCTTCCCAATGTTTTCCTAAGTTTTTTGTAACACAGCTTATGGTTAAGTCCGTAATCCATTTCAAGTTACTTTTTGTGAATGGTATAAGATAAGGGATCAATTTCACATTTTTGCATGTGATTATCCAGTTTTCCCAACACCATATATTGAGGAAACTATCCTTTCCCATTGAGTATTCTTGGCTCCCTTTTCAAATATTAGTTGACCTTATATTCGTGTGTGGAAGTTATTTCTGGGCTCTATATTCCACTCCATTCTACAAAATCTATTTTTATGCCTACCACACTGTTTTAATTACTAAGGCTTTGTAGTATTGTTTGAAATCAGGAATGTGATATTAATATTAGTTATTTTGAGCCATGAACAAGGGTATCTTTCAACATGTTTCTATTTTTTTTCAATTTCTTTCATCAGTAGATTTTATTGTACAGATATTTCCCTTCCTTGGCTAAATTTATTCCTAAGTATATTACTGTTTTTGATGCTATTGTGAATGATATAGTTTTATTTGTTTTTTTCCAGATATTTTGTTGATAGTGCATAGAAATGCAACTGATTTCTGCATGTTAAATTTATATCCTGCAACTTTACTGAATTTGTTAATTAGTTCCAACAGTTTTTTTTGTTGTTGTTGAGTCTTCAAGATTTTCTGTATATAAAATTATATCATCTGCAAATAACAAAAATTTTACCTCTTCCCTTATGATTTGGATGTATTTTATTTCTTTATCTTGCCTCATTGCTCTAGCTAAGACTTCCAGTACTATGTTGAATAATGATTGTAGTAGTAGGCTTCCTTTTCTTGTTCATAATATCAGAGGACAGCTTTCAAATTTTCATCATGGATATAATGTTGGCTGTGAGTTTGGCACACATACGTTTATTATGTTGCAGTGTATTCCTAGAAGTAACAAATTGTTGAAGGTTTTTATCACAAAAAGTTGCTTCATTTTGTCAAATAATTTTTCTTTATCTGTTGAGGTGATCATATAATTTTTATTACTTAGTCCATTAGTGTGATGTATCACATTATTGATTTGCTTATTTTGGACCATAATTGCAATCCAGGGTTAAATCCCACTGATCATATTGTATGATTCTTTTAATGTGGTTTCTTAATTGAAGTATAGTTGATTGACAATATTATATTAGTTTCAGATGTACTGCGTAGTGATCCAGTATTTTTGCAGATTATACTCAATTATAGGTTATTACAAAGTAATGACTATAATTCCCTGTGCTATACAGTATATCCTTGTTGCTTATCTATTTTATACATAATAGTTCGATCTGTTAATCCCATACCCCTGATTTGCTTCTCTCCCCTTCCCTCTCTGCTTTTGTAACCACAAATTTGTTTTCTGTATCTGTGAGTCTGTTTCTGTGTTGTAATGTGTTGTTGAATTCATTTTGACAATATTTTTTTGAGAATTTTTGGATCTATATTTGCCAGGGACATTGGTCTAAAGTTTTCTTGTTGTGTCCTTTGTAGGATACAATATTTTTTATTGTTGCTTTTAGGATACTTCTTTCATCTTTGCATTTTGACAGTTTCATTATAATGTGTCTTGGAGAGGTTATTTAGTTTTTTGGGTTTTTATACGATTTAAAACAAATTTATTGAAGTATAGTTGATTTACAATGTTGTGTTAGTATCAAGTGTACAGCAAAGTGAATCTGTTATACAAATACAAATATATAAATTCCCCGATTTTAAGATTCTTTTCCCATACAGGCCACTACAGAGTATTGAGTAGAGTTCCCTGTGCGATACAGTAAGTCCTTATTAGTTATCTGTTTTATATATAGTAGTGTGTATATTTCAATCCCAATCTTCCGAATTATCCATCCCCTCCCTTACATCCTGGTAACCACAAGTTTATTTTCAACATCTGTAACTCTATTTCTGTTTTGTAGATAAGTTCATTTGTACAATATTTTCTAGATTCCATATATAAGCAAAATCTTATTATATCTGTCTTTCTCTGTCTGACTTACTTCACTCAGTATGACAATATCTAAGCCCAGCCTTGTCGCTGCAAATGACATTTTTTAGTTCTTTTTATGGCTAATATTCCATTGTATATATGTACCACAACTTATTTACCCATTCTTTCAATAAACATTTAGGTGGCTTCCATTTCCTGACTATTGTAAATAGTGCTGCAATGAACGTTTGGGGTGCATGTTGCTTTTTGAATTATGGTTTTCTCTGGGTATATGCCCAGGAGTGTGACTGCTGGATCATATGGTAGCTCTATATTTAATTTCTAAGGAAGCTATGTACTGTTCTCCATATTGACTATACCAATTTACATTCCCACCAACAGTGTAGGAGGGTTTCAATTTCTCCACACCCTCACCAGCATTTATTGCTTGTAGATTTTTTGATGACGGCCACTCTGACTGCGATGAGGTTTGATTTGCATTTCTCTAATAATTAGTGATATTAAGCATCTTTTTATGTCCTTTTTAACCATCTGAATTCTTCTTTGGAGAAATGTCTGTTGAGATCTTCCACCAATTTTTTGAATGGATTGTTTGTTTTTATGATATTGAGCTGCATGAACAGTTTATATATTTTGGAGATTAATCCCTTTTTGGTCGGTTCATTAGCAAATATTTTCTACCATTTTGAGGGTTGTCCTTTCATTTTCTTTATGGTGTCCTTTACATTGCAAAAGCTTTTAAGTTTAACTAGGTCCCATTTGTTTATTTTTCTTTCTATTTTCATTACCCTAGGAGGTGGATCGAAAAAGATCTTGCTGTGATTTATGTCATCGTGTGTTCCGCCTATATTTTCCTCTAAGAGTTTGATAGTATTCGGCCTTACATTTAGTTCCTTAATCTATTTTGAGTTTATTTTTGTGTATGGTGTTAGGGAGTGTTCTAATTTCATTCTTTCACATGTAGCTGTCCAGTTTTCCCAGCACCGCTAATTGAAGAGGTTGTCTTTTCTCCATTGTATATCCTTGCCCTCTTTGTCATAGATTAGTTGACCATACGTGTATGGGTTTATCTCTGGGCTTTCTATCCTGTTCCATTGATCTATATTTCTGCTTTTGTGCAAGTACCATACTGTTTTGATGACTGTAGCTTGTAGTATAGTCTGAAGTCAGAGAGCCTGACTCTTCCAGCTCTGTTTTTCTTCCCCAGGATTGCTTTGGCTATTTCTGGTCTTCTGTGTTTCCATACAAATTGTAAACTTTTTTGTTCTAATTCTTTGAAAAATGCCATTGGTAATTTGAGAGGGATTGCATTGAATTTGTAGATTGCTTTGAGTAGTAGAGTCATTTTCACAATATTGATTCTTCCAATCCAAGAACGTGGTATCTCTTCATCTCTTTGTATCATCTTTCATTTTTAAAATCAGGATCTTATATTTTTCTGAGAACAGGACTTTTACCTCCTTAGGTCGGATTATTCCTAGGTATTTTATTCTTTTTGATGCACTGGTAAATTGGATTATTTCCTTGATTTCTATTTCTGATCTTTCATTGTTAATGTATAGGAATGCAAGAGATTTCTGTGTATTAATTTCATATCCTGCAACTTTACCAAATTCATTGATGAGCTCTACTTGTTATCTGGTAGCATCTTGTCATGTTCCTGATCTTAGAGGAAATGTTTTCAGTATTTCACCATTAAGAATGATGTTTGCTGTGTGTCTCTCATATATGGACTTTATTATGTTGAAGTAGGTTCTCTCTAAGCCCACTTTCTGGAGAGTTTTTATCATAAATGGGTCTTGAATTTTGTCAAAAACTTTTTCTACATCTATGGAGATGATCATATGGTTTTTAGTTTTCAATTTGTTGATGTGGTGTATCAAACTAACTGATTTGCAGATATTGAAAAATCCTTGCACCACTGCAATAAATCCCACTTGTTCTTGGTGTACGATCCTTTTAATGTGTTGTTTGCTTAGGTTTGCTAATATTTTGTTGAGGATTTTCCCGTCTGTGTTCATCGGTGATATTGGCCTGTAGTTTTCTCATTTTGTGATATCATTGTCTGGTTTTGGTATCAGGGTGATGTTGCCCTCATCAAATGAGATTGGGAGTGTTCCTTCCTCTGCAAATTTTTGGGAGAGTTTCAGAAGTGTAGGTGTTAATTCTTCTCTAAATGTGTGATAGAATTCTCCTATGTAACCATCTGGTCCTTGACTTTTGTTTGTTGGAAGATTTTTCATCACAGTTTCAATTTCAGTACTTGTGATTTGTCTGTTCATATTTTCTATTTCTTCCTGGTTCAGTCTTGGAATGCTGTACCTTTCTAAGAATTTGTCTTTTCTTCTAGGTTTTCCATTTTATTGGCATATAATTGCTTGAAATAGTCTCATGATCCTTTGTATTTCCGTGATGTCTGTTGTAACTTCTCCTTTTTCATTTCTAATTTTATTGACTTGTGTACTCTCCATTTTTTCTTAATGAGTCTGGCTATAGGTTTACCAATTTCTTAAAATAAATGTAGTATTTTACTAATAATTGAAGCTAATAAATTTTAAAATTTAGATAAAGTACTTCTCGAAAAATATTTTTCAAAATTGACTGGCTTTCTTTTTTTAACTTTTTATTTTATACTGGAGTATAGCCGATTAACAAAGTTATGAAAGTTTCAGTTGCACAGCAAAGGAACTCAGGCATATATATACATATATCCATTCTTCCCCAAACTCCTCTCCCATCAAGGCTGCCACATAACATTGGGCAGACTTCCCTGTGCTATAGAGTCCTTGTTGGTTATTTTAAATAAAGCAATGTGTACATGATGATCTCAAACTCCTTAAGTATCCTTTCCCCCCATGCTCTACCCTGGTAAACATTAGTTCATTCTCTATGTCTGTGAATCTGTTTCTGTTTTGTAAATAAGTTCATTTGTATCATTTCTTTTTAGATTCTGCATATAAGGTATATCATATGATATTTCTCTTTCTTTGTCTGACTTACTTCACTCAGTTTGAGAATCTCTATGTCCTTCCATGTTGCTACAAATGGCATTATTTAGTCCTTTTTAATGGCTGAGTAATATTCCAGTGTATATATGTACCATATCTTCTTTATCCATTCTTCTGTTGATGGACATTTAGTTTACTTCCATGTCCTGGCTATTGTAAATAGTGCTGCAAAGAACATTGGGGTGCGTGGATAGTTTTGAATTATGGTTTTCTCTGGATATATGCCCAGGAGTGGGATTGAAAGATCATATGTTAGCTCTATTTTTAGGTTTTTAAGGAACCTCCACATGGTTCTCCATAGTAGGTATACCAGTTTACATTCCCACCAACAGTGTAGTAGGGTTCCCTTTTCTCCACATCCTCTCCAGCATTTATTGTTTGTGGAATTTTTGATGATAGCCATTTGACTGTTGTGGGGTGATATCTCATTGTAGTTTTAATTTGCACTTCTCTAATAATTAGCTATGTTGAACATCTTTTCATATGCCTCTTGTCCATTTGTATGTCTTCTTTGGAGAAATGTTTATTTAGGTCTTCTGCCCATTTTTTATTGAGGTGTTTGTTTTGATGATACTAAACCCCATGAGCTGTTAGTAAATTTTGGAGACTAATCCCTTGTCAGTCACATCATTTGCAAATATTTTCTCCCAATCTGTGGTTTGTCTTTTCAGTTTTTGTTTTGTTTTGTTTTGTTTCCTCTGCTGTGCAAAAGCTTTTGAGTTTAATTAAGGCTCATTTGTTTATTTTTCCTTTTAGTTCCATTATCCTGGGAGATGGATCAAAACAGATATTGCTGTGATTTATGTCAGAGAGTTTTCTGCCTATGTTTTCCTCTAAGCGTTTTATAGTGTCCAGTCTCACATTTAGGTCTTTAATCCATTTTGAGCTTGTTTTTGTGTATGGTGTTAAAGAATGATATATTTTCATTTATTTTCATGTAGCTGTCCATTTTTCCCAGCGCCATTTATTGAAAAGACTGTCTTTCCACGATTTCTGTAGTCTTACCTAATTGACCATTGGTACATAGGTTTATTTCTGGGCTTACTATCCTGTTCCATTGATCTATAATTTTTGCCATTACTATACTGTTTTGATGACTGTAGCTTTGTAGTATAGTCTGAAGATAGGGAGCCTGATTCCTCCAGCTCCATTTTTCTTTCTCAAGATTGTTTTCACTATTCATAATCCTTTGTGTCTCCATACAAGTCTTAAGATTTTTTATTCTAGTTCTGTGAAAAATGCCATTGGTAATTTGATAGGGATTATATTGAATCTGTAAATTACCTGGGTAGTATAGTCATTTTGACATTATTGATTCTTCCTATCCATGAACATGGTATATCTTTCCATCTGTTTGTGTCTTTGTTGATTTCTTTCATCAGCATCTTACTCTCTTGGGAGTACAAGTCTTTTGTCTCCTTGGGTGCATCTATTCTTAAGTATTTCATGCTTTTTGATATGATGGTAAATGGGATTGTTTTTCGAATTTCTCTTTCTTATCTTTGGTTGTTAGTGTATAGCAATGTAACAGATTTCTGTGTAACAATTTTGTAACCTGCAACTTTACCAAATTCACTGATAAGCTCTAGTCATTTTCAGGTAGTGTCTTTAGGATCTTCTATGGATATATCATGTCATCTGAAAACCATTACAGTTTTACTTCTTTTCCAATTTTGATTCCTTTTATTTCTTTTTCTTCTCTGATTGCCATAGCTAGGACTTCCAAAACTATGTTATATAAAAGTGGTTAAAGTGGACATCCTTGTCTTGTTCCTGATCTTAGAGGAAATGCTTTCAGCTTTACACCAGTGAGTGTGATGTTAGCTGCAGGTTTGTCAAATATGCCTTTTATTATGTTGAGGTATGTTCCCTCTATGCCCACTTTCTGGAGAGGTTTCTTTTATCATTAATGGGTTCTGAATTTTGTCAAAAGCTTTTTGTGCATCTATTGAGATGATCATATGGTTTTCATTATTCAGTTTGTTGATGTGGTGTATTACACTGATTGATTTGCAGATATTGAAAAATCTTTACACCCCTAGGATAAATCCCCCTTGTTCATGGTGTATGATCCTTTTAATGTGTTGATGGATTAGGTTTGTTAGTATTTTGTTCAGGATCTTTGCATCTTTATTCATCAGTGATATTGGCATGTAATTTTCTTTTTTGTGATATCTTTGTCTGGTTTTGGTGTCAGGGTGGTGGTGGCCTCATAGAATGAGTTTGGGAGTTTTCCTTCCTTTGTAATTTTTTCGAAAAATTTCAGAAGGTAGGTGTTAGCTCTTCTCTAAATGTTTGATAGAATTTGCTTATGAAGCCATCTGGTCTTAGACTTTTATTGTTGGGAGATTTTTAATCACAGTTTCATTTTCAGTGCTTGTGATTGGTCTGTTCATATTTTCTATTTCTTCCTGGTTCAGTCTTGGAAGGCTGTACTTTTCTAACAATTTGTCTGTTTTTTTCAGGTTTTTCATTTTTTTGACATATATTTGCTTGTAGTAGTGTCTTACAATCATTTGTACTTCTGTGGTGTCAGTTGTAACTTCTTATTCGTTTCTCATTTTATTGATTTTAGTCCTCTCCCTTTCTTTCTTGATAAGTCTGGCTATATGTTTATCAACTGTGTTTATCTTATTAGTGAACCAGCTTTTAGTTTCATTGATCTTTGCTATTGTTTTCTTTGTCTCTATTTCATTTATAGAGATTGATTTGCTATGATCTTTATGATTTCTTTCCTTCTACTAACTTTAGGTTTTGCTTGTTCTTCTTTCTCTAGTTGATTTAGGTGTAATGTTAGGTTTTTTATTTGAGATTTTTCTTGTTTCCTGAGGTAAGACTGTATTGCTGCAAACTTTCCTCTTAGAACTGTTTTTGCTGTATCCCATAGCTTTTGGATCATTTTGCTTTCATCTTCATTTGTCTCTAGATGTTTTTTTATTTCCTCTTTTGTTTTTTCAGTGATTTATTGGTCATTTAGTAGCATATTGTTTAGCCTCCACGTGTTTGATTTTTTATAGTTTTTTTCTTATAGTTTATTTCTAATCTCATAGTGTTGCGATCAGAAAAGATGCTTCATGTGATTTCAATTTTCTTAAATGTACTGAGGTTTGCCTTGTGGCCCAGCATGTGGTCAATCCTGGAGAATGTTCCGTGTTGACTTGAGAAGAATGAGTATTCTGCTGTTTTTGGATGGAATGCTCTATAAATATCAGTTATGTCCATATGGTCTAATGTGTCATTTAATTCCTCTGTTTCCTTATTGATTTTCTGTCTGGATGACCTGTTCATTGAAAGAAGTGGGGTGTTAAAGTCCCCCACTATTGTTTTGTTACTGCCAATTTTTCACTTTATAGCTTTTAGTATCTGCCTTATATATTCAGGTGCTCCTATGTTGGGTGCATATATATTTACAATTTTTATATCTTTGCCTTGGATTGATCCCTTGATCATTATATAGTGTCCTTCCTTGTCTCTGGTAAAAGAATGTATTTTAAAGTTTATTTTTTCTGATATGTGTATTGCTACTCTGATTTCCATTTGTGTGGAATACCTTCTTCCATCCCCTCACTTTCAGTTAGTATGTTTCTCTGGGTCTGATGTGGGTCTCTTGTAGACAGAATATGTACACTTTTCTCTCTCTCTTTTTTTGTATCCACTCAGCCAGTCTATGTCTTTTGGTTGGCACATTTAATCCATATACATTTAATTATCTACATGTGTATTCTGATTGCCATTTTCTTAATTGTTTTTGGTTTGTTTTTGTAGGTCTTTTTATTTCCCCCCCTTCTCTTTTGTTATCTTCTCCTGTGGTCTGATGACCATCTTTAGTGCTGTGTTTGGCTTCTTTTTTCTTTTGTGTGTGTGTATCTATTGTAGTTTTGGGGTTTGCTGTTCCCATGAGGTTTTGAGATAACAGCCTATATATGTACAAGTTTTTTTAAGTTTCTAGTGCCTTTCCCTCCTAAAGGAGTCCCTTTAGCATTTGTTACAAATCTGATCTGGTGGTGCTGAATTCTTTTAGCTTTTGTTCGCCTGTAAAGCTTTTGATTTCTCCATCAAATATGTATGAGAGCCTATCTGTGTAGATTATTATTGGTTGTAGGTTATTCCTATCTTCACTTTCAATATATTGTGCCTTCTGGCTTGCAGAATTTCTGCTGAGAAAACAGCTGATAACCTGATGGAAGTTCCCTTTTATGTTATTTGTCATTTTTCTCTTATTGCTTTTAATATTTTTTCTTTGTATTTAGTTTTTGTTAGTTTGATTACTATGTGTCTCGGCATGTTCCTCCTTGGTTTTCTCCTGCCTGGGACTCTTTGCACTTCCTGGACTTGTTGACTGTTTCTTTTCCCATTTTAGGGAACTTTTCAGCTATTATCTTTTCAAATACTTTCTCAGGTCCTTTCTCTCTCTCATCTCCTCCTGGGATCCCTAAAATGTGAATGTTGCTGCATTTAACATTGTCCCAGAAGTCTCTTAGACTGTCTTCATTTCTTTAGATTCTTTTTTCTTTATTCTGTTCCACAGCAGTGATTTCCACCATTCTGTCTTCCAGGTCACTTATCCGTTCTTCTGCTTCAGTTATTCTGCTATTGATTCCTTCTAGTATATTTTTCATTTCAGTTATTGTATTGTTCATCTCTGTTTGTTTGTTCTTCAGTTCTTGTAGGTCTTTTTAAAATATTTCTTGCCACCTTCTCAATCTTTCCCTCCATTTTTTCTGACATCCTGGATCACCTTCACTATCATTATTCTGAATTCTTTTTCTGGAAGTTTGCTTATCTCCACTTCATTTAATTGTTTCTCTGTGGCTTTATCTTGTTCCTTCATCTGTGGCATAATCCTCTGCCTTTTCCTTTTGTCTGACTTTCTGTGATTGTGGTTTTTGTCCTGCAGGCTGCAGGATTATAGATCTTCTTGCTTCTGCTGTCTGCCCTCTGGTGGATGAGGCTATCTTTGCTGGATCTGGAGATCTGCCACCAAGTTCTTTCAGAGGAGGACCTGCCACCCAGAAGCATTGAGTGACTCAGCAAAATCTCTTCAGATATATTCTCAGTCCCTTTCTCTTTCTCTTCTTCTGGGATCCCTTTAATTTGAATGTTGCTGCATTTAATGTTGTCCCAGAATTCTCTGAGACTGTCCTCATTTTTTCATTCTTTTTTCTTTATTCTGCTCTGTGACAGTTATTTCCACCATTCTATCTTCCTTCTCACTTATCCATTCTTCTGCCTCAGTTATTCCTCTCTTGATTCCTTCTACTATATTTTTCATGGGAGTTATTGTGTTGTTCATCACTGATTGTTTGTTCTTTAGTTCTTCCAGGTCCTTGTTAACCATTTCTTGTATCTTCTAAATCTGTGCCTCCATTCTATTTCTGAGATCCTGGATCAATTTTACTATCATTACTCTGAATTCTTTTTCAGGTAAATTGCCTATCTCTTCTTCGTTCATTTGGTCTTGTGGGTTTTCACCTTGCTGTTTTGTCTCCAACGTATTTCTCTGTCATCTCATTTTGTCTAACTTACTGTGTTTGTGGTCTCTTTTCACAGGCTTTAGGGTCAAAGTTCCTCTTGCTACTGATGTCTGCCCCCAATGAGTGAGGTTGTTCCAGGGGTCTATGTAGGCGTCCTGGTGGGAGGGACTGGTGACTGCCCTCTCATAGATGGAGCTGAGTCTCGTCCATCTTATAGGCAAGGCCACCTTGGGGTGTGTTTTCGGGTGTCTGTGAGCTTAGTATGACTTTAGGCAGCCTGTAGGCTGATGGGTGGGGCTGTGTTCTTATCTTGCTGTTTGTTTGCCCTGAGGAGTTCAGCCCTGGAACTTGCATTAGTTGGGTGGAGCCGGGTCTTGGGGCCGAGATGAGGACCTCTGGGTGAGCTCATGCCAATTAATATTCCCTGGGTCTGGGTCTTTGTCCTTCCACCATGGGAGCTTGAGCTTGACCTCCAGCTGCAGAACCATGACCTCACAATGTGCACAGTGCAGCCAGAAGAAAAAAGGAAACAAGAAAACACAAAACAACCAGAAAAACAAAAACAGAGACAAGCAATAAAAATAAAAGAAAGAAACAAACAAAAGAAACAAAGAAAACAACCAAACACAAAATCATAACCAATAATAGAAACAAAACTAGCAAAAACCAAAAATCAAATTAAAATAATCAAAGAAAGCAAACAAAACCAAAAAAACCCCAAAACAAAACCCCAAAAATTCAAAATCAAAATAAAATTTCAAAAAAATAAAAATATATTAAAAACTTTTAAAGAAAATAAAATAAAACAACAACACCTACCAAAAATGTCCCTGGAGCCTCCACTACCAGTATCCTTGCCCCCATGGTGAACTACAGCCAAATGCTGCCTCCCCAGGAGACCATTCAAAACCTCTAGGTAGGTCTCTGTCTCTGATGTGGGCACTGTGGGGGTAGCGCAGACTCTGAAATGGCCAAACTCCCTCTTGTACATGCCCACAAGGTCTACATCTGTTAAAGCTAAACACATCTCAGTTGCAGGAGCACTCATTGTTCATTCAGATGTTCTGCAGGTGCTGTATTTACCAAGCCAATTGCGAGTGTTTAATCTGCAGCTTATGCAGCTGCAAGGAGTGACTTCAGGTCTTCTTCATTAGTTGCACCGCTCCTGGGGTTCAGCTTTGGTTTGGGCCCCACCTCTCTGTGTGGGCTATCCTCAGGCATCTACTCCCAGCCTAGGCGAGAGAGGGCAAAGGCAGCAACAGGGGGCACTCTGGCTCATCTCAGTGGGACAGGAAGGGCATGCACACTCACTTGACTGGGAGCCTCTCCCAGTGCCTGCAGAGGCAGGGGCTTGCAGGAGGTGGTTACCAACTGGAGCACATGTGCTCACTCATGCTGGAGGAGGATAAAGCAGCAACAACTGGGGCATGTGTGCTAGCTCTGGCAGGAGCCACCCCCAGTAACTGTGGAAGCAGGGGCTGGTTTGTGGGGAGAGAGGTTGTGATGGCAGCCCCACCCTTTGCACATCACTTAACAATGCTGCTTTGCTTCTATAGTGCTCTGGGCTTCTTCCAGGGGTATTCCCAGTTGTTGAGCTCCTCATTCCTGTCCCCTCAGGTTGTCTCCTCTCAAACTTAATGGGTTTTGAGGTAAAATTTTGTCTTCCCATCTCTGTGAGACTGTTGAAGCTCTAGTCCATCTTCTCAAATTCTTAGTTGTGCTTTCTGATGAGCTTTTCAACCTCTCAAATTTGTGCCTGTTACAAAGTAGCCTTAAGAGGAAAAGAGGAGATATAAATGTCAGATTTATTTCTCTGTGTGTCAGACTTACTTCTTCTCTGTCGCTCCAGGATCTTATATGCTCAAGCTCTGGCTACTTTGGCAGTTCTCTAATTCCTTTAGGTTTATTTTTTCCATAGTCATGTTCTTTTAACACTTTCATTTGATTTCATCCAGAAAAGTTTAAATTTATATAATAAAACTGATATGTAGTACAGTTTTAAAATAATTTTGATAAGAACATGGCTCTTTCATTTAAAAATAATACAATTCTTATTTGTATAATTGTAAAACTTTTAAGATTAAAGGAATCTTGTTTGATTGAGTCACTTATTTTTCTTCCAATTCCTTGTTGTAAAGTATTTTTAATTGTTGTGATAAAAAACACATAATGCAAACCTACCATCATAACAAAATTTTAAGTGTACAGTACATTTTGTTAATATGCACATTTTTATAACACAGATCTCTAGATTTATTTTATCCTTCATCCTGTTAATGTTGTAGATCACATTACTTTGGTTTTTATATGCTAAATCATCCTTGTATCACAGGGATAAATCTCACTTGGCTATGGTATATGATCCATTAAGTGTGTTGTTGAATTTGGATTTTTTGAGTTTTGCAGGGGATTTTTGCACCAGATTCATAAGGAATGACCTATAGTTTTCTTTTTTTCATAATATCTTTGCTTGGCTTTATATCAGGGTAATACTGACTTCATAAAACAGGTTTGGAAGTGTTCCCTCCTCTTTAACTTTTTGGAAGAGTTTGAGAAGGATTAGCTTTAATTTTTCTCTGTTAGAATTCACAGTGAAGCCATCTGGTCCTGGGCTTTGCACTATTGGGAAGTTTTGATTACTGATTCAATCTCCTTACTAGTTATATATCTGTTCAAGTTTTCTATTTCTTCATGATTCAATCTTGGTAGATTTATGTTTCTAGGAATTTGTCCACCTTTCTAGTTATCCAATTTTTTGATAGTAATCTCTTAAAATCCTTTTTATTTTTGTAGAATCAGCTGTAATTTAAAATCTCATCTTTCAAATTTGATTTTATTTATCTGAGTCTTCTTTTTTCTTGGTTTAGCTTAAGATGTGTTCACTTTTCATTTTAAAAACACTCATTTTTTTTGAATTTTCTATTGTTTTTCCACTCTATTTCATTTATTCCTGCTCTAATCTTTATAATTTTCTTAATTCTGATTAGTTTGTTCTTCTTTTCCTATGATATGTAAAGTTAGATTGTTTATTTGAGATCTTTCTTCTTTTCTTATTGTAGGCATTTACTGCCATAAACTTCTTTTTTAATACTGCTTTTGCTGCATCTCATAAATTTTGATATTCTACATTTTCATTTTCATTTGTCTCAAGATATTTTCTTCTTTCTCATTTGATTTCTCCTTCAATGCACTGATTTTTGGAGAGTGTGTTGTTTAGTTTTCACATGTTTGCAAATTTTCCAGTTTTCTTTCCGATTTTCCAGTCTTCTTTCTTACTCACTTTCAATTTCATTCCATTTTGGTCATAAAGTATACTTGGTATGACATCAATCTTTGAAAATTTTAGGCCAGTTTTATAGCTTAATATACAATTTATCCTGATAAATATTCCATGTGCACTTGAGAAAAATGTGTATTCTGCTTGTTTTTTATTAGAATGTTCTATATATATATCTGTTATGTCTAGTTGGTTCATAATGTTGCTCAAAGTCCACTACTTCCTTATTTATCTTCTCTCTATAGTTTCTATCCATTATTGAGAGAAGGGTATTGAAGTTTCCAAGTACTGTTGTAAAATTCTCTATTTCTTCCTTTAATTCTGTCCATACTTAGTTTTTTTGTTAAGTGTGTATGTTTATAATTGTTATATTTTCATGATGTATTGATATTTTTATTGGCACATAATTTCTTTTTTGTCTCTTGTAACATTTTTTTACTTAATGTCTATTTTGTCAAATACTATACCTACCTCTCCTTTAGTTACTATTTGCATAGAATATCTTTTCCATCCTATCATCTTAAACTTCTCTGATTATTCAGATCTAAAGTGAGTTTCTTTAGACCATATATACTTGGGTCATGTTTTTCTAAATCCATTTTTCCAGAGTTTGCCTTTTAAATTGAGAGTTTAATCCATTTACAGTTTAACGTAATTATTAAGGGACTGATTTCTGCCATTTTGCTGTTTATTTTCTCTATGTCTCATATTTTTGGTTCTTCCGTTTCCCCATTACTGCTTTCTTTTGTAATTTCGTTGGTTTTTCATAGTGTATCATTTCAATTCCTTTCTGAAATCCTTTTCTATATATTTCTTAGTTACTTTTGTGGTTACTCCAGTGATTAGAATTAACATCTTAAATTTATAACAATGTAGTTTTATTAGTACACAAAATCTCTGCTACTTTCAGCTCTATCCCTCCTTTTTTGTGCTGTTATTATCATCACAAATTACATCTTTATGATTGTGTGCCAACTAACATATTTATAATTATTGTTTTATGTACCTTCTTTTAAATAATATAGAAAAAAGAGGAGTTTAAAATAAAAAAATACACTAATGCTTGGTGTTCTGCATTTCTTTTTATGACATTCTTTCATTTTAGCCAGAAAGACTACCTTTAGCATGTTTCATAATGCATTCTTACTAGTGATAAATTCCCTCAGCTTTTGCTTATCAGGATTATCTAAATTCCTCCTTCATTTTTGAAGGACAGTTTTGCAAGATGTAGTGTTCTTGACTTACAGACTTTTCATTCAGTCCTTGAAATATTTCGTGTGTTTGCCCTCTAGCCTCCATTGTTTATAATACAAAAACAGCTGTTAATCTTACTGAGGACCATTTGTACATGATGAGTCAACTTATTCTTGCTGCTTTCAAGATTTTCTCTTAGTCATTGGCCTTCAACTATTTGATTATAATGTGTCTAAGAGTGAATTTCTTTGAATTTATCCTGCATGGAGATGATTGAGCTTCTTAGAAGTGTAGATTAATGTTTTTAATCAAATTTGGGAGGTTCAGTTTGGGCATCACTATTTCTCCAAATATTGTTTCTTCCCCTTTCTCTATCTCTTTTGGAATTCCCATCCTGTATATGTTGGTACACTTGATGGTGTCTCACAGGTCCCTCAGGCTCTGTTCTTTGTTCTTAATTAGTTTTCCTTTCTCCTCCTCAGACTAGATAATTTCAATTGAGTTAAATTCAAGTTTATTGATTCTATGTTTTGTTTGCTGTTTAACCATTCTAGTAAAATTTTTATTTCAGCTATTTTACTTTTAGCTCCAGAATATCTATTTGCTTCCTTTTTATAATTTATATGTCTTTTTTTATATTATCTATTTGGTGAGACATGAGAAATCATTCACCTGGTTTCCTTTATTTTCTTTGTACATGGTTTTCTGTAGCTCTTTGGGCCTACTTAATATAATTGATTTAAAGTCTATCTATTAAGTGGTATGTCTGGGCCTCCTCAGGGATAATTTCTATTAATTTCTTTTTTTCTGTTAATGAACTGCACTTTCTTATTTCTTTGCAGGCCTCCTAAGTTTCTGTTTGAAACTGGACATTTTGAATATCATGATGTGGAAAAACATGGTGTCCTTCCCCTTCCCAGGGTTTGTTGTTGTTGTTTGTTGTAGATTGTAGTTGTTTGTTTAGTGACTTTTCTCCTTTTTTCCTACTATATTCATTCTCTTCTGTGATCACTAGGTTACTTTTCTATTAGCTTAGTAGTCAGCAAGTGAATTGACAAAGATTTTCTTAGAGGACTGAAGTAAAATAAAACCTCCCGGGTTTTGTGGCTGGGCTCTACATGTGCTTTAAGGCATGGGTTGCCTCAAAATTCAGCTGGGCTGTTTACAACACTGCTTTCACCTTCATTTCCCTTTTGTGCAGAGCCTGGAGGTCATTCAGAGGTAAAAAAAAAACAAAACAAAACAAAATCAAAACAAAAAATTTAGGTCTTTCTTAGGTATTTTTTGTGTATGCCCTGGCCTGGACATGCATGTGGACTTCTAGATGCTCAGGGATATGTGGAAGTTTCCAAAGCCCTTATTCCCCATAGCATCTCACTCCCCATATTTCCTCTCAGGCTTCTAGTGTGTCTACTCTTTGCCCCAGTTGATATCCTTTGTCCCAAGCAGCAATGGCTGATTCATTTGTCTAAATATTTTTGAGAAACACCTTTTGTGTTTATCACCCCAAGAGACTTCAAATCATGTGAAATAAAGGTAAGCCCTTTGCATTAGTCTTTCAGGGAGCCACTAAACACATCAAAACAAGGAACTACAGCTCTTTGAGAATAAGCTTGGCTTTGCTCCCTCTGGTACCATGAAGCAACATCAGAAATGCAGGATTCCATCTTCAAGTTGCCACCAAACCAGGGAGGAAGTAATATAGAAAGTGTAAGGTAAAATATCACAAAGAATTCCTACTAAGTTTCAGCCAATAAGCTGATTATGACAGTTCTTCCAGTGTTCCTGTGGAAGGACGAGCTCTGAATTTCCCAGTTCTTGCCATTTTTGCTGACATCACTTCTCCGAATTAGCTTGTAATAAGAAAAAACTTTTCTTTCCAGTTAGAACAAAAAGAAAATTTTAAAAATGGGATAGCCTTATAGAGTACATCTAAAGGAATTTTTCTCGAGTAGTCAAGCTCTATCAGAAAGAAGAAAGGTAGGGAGGACACTGGTGGTAGAAAGAAAGAGGCTCCCTAGTTCATTGTGATAGCTTAATAGATAATCTATCAACATATTATGCACAGTTATGGAAATCTACACTTGTCTCCAGCGCCTCCTTCTTCCTTTTAATTTTCTTCTGTTTTGAATTTAGAAATGTTTTCTCCCTAATTACAACATAATCCAGTGTATTGTATAAACTCTCTTTCTTTCACCACTACCACCCCCTTCATTGATGATATTTTTCTGAGGCTAGGTGGATTCTGGGAGAGAGAGATGAGGCTCAGTGCTAAAACATAACAATTCTAGAATGTCAAAGCAGCCAAAATTATTATCTAGGTTACTGATTTTCTAACTTTTAAAGAAGAATTTTTTTAGATAAAGTCTCACAAAGAATATAAACACACAGACATAAATAGACATATTTATTCCAGGTGTTCCCTGAAGTACTTCACAGAAATATAGGATCTTAGGAGTACATTTTCAAGTCTACTGGTCCAGGCCAGCGATCCCATTTTATTGTTAAGGTAACTGGGACTCTAGAAGGTGAAGATCTTGACCAGCCAAAGTTCCTCAGAGATTCAATGGCAGAGTCAAGCCCAGGTCACAATCTTTTCTAACACCTTTCTTCTTTCTCTGCCTCTATCCCTAAGCTATAATTCAGTCCCCATCCATTTCCAAGAATATTCAGTGCTAGAATGTAAATATTCTCATTTCCACTACAACCACTGAATTGCATAATGGCAAAGTGACAAATGCAGCTTGTTAAAGGCCAATTGATGTTAAGGAATAATCGAATGAAGTGAATATGCTCAGAGGAAAAGGATAGAGTCATGGAGCCCCCTTGGGGTCTTTCAAAGGTTCTAGATAATTATATAAACAGCCTGGGCAGTAGAACTCTCACCAGCACACTAACTATGGTCCTGTATTCAAGCATTACCTTTATAATGAGTGTTATACTATAAGTTGCCTCAAAAATAGACAATGGTTCAGCAATGTAAAAAGCCCTGCTGGCTGCCGCCACCAAAAAGCCTGTGTGCAAGCACAGGTCACAACCCACACCCTCCTTCATGGGAGCATGAGCAGCCCAACACTGCCAGGGGCCCAGGATCCAGGGACAAACTTCCCGGGAGAATGCACGGCACACCTCAGGCTGGTGCAACGTCCCAACGGCCCCTGGCACTGCAGGTTCGCCCGCCTTTGCACACATCCCTCCCCTCAGCCTGAGTGAGTTAGAACTCCTGAGTCAGCTACTTCTTTAACCCCGTCCTGTCTGAGCGAAGAACAGACGCCCTCCAGAGACTTACACGCAGAGGCAGGGCCAAAGCTGAGCCAATCCAAAGCTGAGACCCGGGAGCTGTGCGAACAAAGAAGAGAAAGGGAAAACTCTACCAGAAGCCTCAGAAGCAGCAGATTAAACCTCCACAATCAACTTGATGTACCCTGCATCTGTGGAATACCTGAATAGACAACAAATGATCCCAAATTGAGGAGGTGGATTTTCAGAGCAAGATTTATTATTTTTTCCACTTTTCATATTTTTGTGAGTGTGTATGTGTATGCTTCTGTGTGAGATTTTGTCTGTATAGCTTTGCTTTCATGATTTGTCCTAGGGTTCTATCCGTCTGTTTATTTCTTTATAAAAATATTATTTTCTTAATAATTATTTTTTATTTTAATAACTTTATTTTAACATACTTTATTTTATTTTATATTCTTTCTTTCTTTCTTTCTTTCTACTTTTTCTCCAGTTTATTCTGAGCCATGTGGATGAAGAGCACTTAGTTCTCCACCCAGGAGTCAGTGCTCTGACTCTGAGTTGGGAGAGCCAACTTCAAGTCACTGGTCCACAAGACACCTCCCAGCTCCACGTAATATCAAATGGCAAAAATCTCCCAGAGATCTCTATCTCAACACAAACACCCAGCTTCACTCAACGACCAGCAAGCTACAGGGCTAGACACCCTATGCCAAACAACTAGAAAGACAGAAACACAAACCCACCCATTAGCAGAGAAACTGACTAAAATCATAAGTCCACAGACACCCCACAAGTGCACCAGACGTGGACTTGTCCACCAGAAAAACAAGATCCAGCCTCATCCACCAGAACACGGGCACTAGTCTCCTCCACCAGGGCGTTTATACAACCCACTGAACCAACTTTAACCACTGGGGACAGACACCAAAAACAAGAGGAACTACGAACTTGCAGCCTGCAAAAAGGAGACCCAAAACACAGTAAGATAAGCAAAATGAGAAGACAGAACAACACACAGCAGATTAAGGAGCAAGATAAAAACCCACCAAGCCTAACAAATGAAGAAGAAATAGGCAGTCTATCCGAAAAAGAATTCAGAATAATGACACTAAAGATGATCCAAAATCTTGGAAATAGAATAGAGAAAATGCAAGAAGCATTTAACAAAGATCTAGAAGAAATAAAGATGAAACAAGCAACGATGAATAACAAAATAAATGAAATTAAAAATACTCTTGCTGGGATCAATAGCAGAAAAACTGAGGCAGAAGAACGGATAAGTGACCTGGAAGATAAAAGACTGGAAATAACTAACGCAGAGCAGATTAAAGAAAGAAGAATGAAAAGAACTGAGGACAGCCTCAGAGACCTCTGGAACAACATTAAATGCACCAACAATCGAATTATAGGGGTTCCAGAAGAAGAAGAGGAAAACAAAGGGTCTGAGAAAATATTTGAAGAGATTATAGTTGAAATTTTCCCAATATGGAAAAGGAAAGAGTTAAGCAATTCCAGAAAGCACAGAGAGTCACATACAGGATAAATCCAAGGAGAAACAAGCCAAGACACATATTAATCAAACTGTCAAAAACTAACTACAAAGAAAACATATTAAAAGCAGCAAGGGAAAAACAACAAACAACACACAAGGGAATCTCCATTACATTAACAGCTGAACTTTCAGCAGAAACTCTGCAAGACAGAAGGGAGTGGCAGGACATATTTAAAGTGATGAAGGAGAAAAACCTGCAACCGAGATTACTCTACCCAGCAAGGATCTAATTCACATTTGATGGAGAAAATAAAACCTTTACAAACAAACAAAAGCTGAGAGAGTTCAGCACTACCAAACCAGCTTCACAAAAAATGCTAAAGGAACTTCTCTAGGCAAGAAAAACAAGAGAAGGAAAAGACCTACAATAACGAACCCAACACACTTTAGAAAATGGGAATAGGAACATACATATCAATAATTACCTTAAATATAAATGGACTAAATGCTCCCACCAAAAGACACAGATTGGCTGAATGGATACAAAAACAAGACCCATATATATGCTATCTACAAGAGGCCCACTTCAGACCTAGAGACACAGACAGAATGAAAGTAAGGGGATGGATAAAGATATTCCATGCAAATGGAAATCAAAAGAAAGCTGGAGTAGCAATTCTCGTATTAGACAAAATAGACTTTAAAATAAAGACTATTAGAAGAGACAAAGAAGGACACTACATAATGATCAAGGGATCGGTCCAAGAAGAAGATATAACAATTGTAAATATTTATGCACCCAACATAGGAGCACCTCAATACATAAGGCAATACTAAAAGCCATAAAAGGGGAAATCGACAGTAACACATTCATATTAAGGGATTTTAACACCCCACTTTCACCAATGGACAGATCATCCAAAGTGAAAATAAATAAGGAAACACAGGCTTTAAATGATACATTAACCAAGATGGACTTAATTGATATTTATAGGACATTACATCCAAAAACAACAAAATACACATTTTTCTCAAGTGCTCATGGAACATTCTCCAGGATAGATCATATCTTGGGTCACAAATCAAGCGTTGGTAAATTTAAGAAAATTGAAATTGTATCAAGTATCTTTTCTGACCACAATAATATGAGACTAGATATAAATTACAGGAAAAGATCCGTAAAAAATACAAACACATGGAGGCTAAAAAATACAACACTCAATAATGAAGTGATCATTGAAGGACTCAAAGAGGAAATCACAAAACACCTAGAAACAAATGACAATGGAGACACGACGACCGAAAACCTATGGGATGCAGTAAAAGCAGTTCTAAGAGGGAAGTTTATAGCAATACAAGCCCACCTTCAGAAACAGAAACATCTCGAATAAACAACCAAACCTTGCTCCTAAAGCAATTAGAAAAAGAAGAACAAAACACCCGCAAAGTTAGCAGAAGGAAAGAAATCATAAAAATCAGATCAGAAAAAAATGAAAAAGCAATGAAGGAAATGATTGCAAAGATCAATAAAACTAAACGCTGGTTCTTTGATAAGATAAACAAAATAGATAAACCATTAGCCAGACTCATCAAGAAAAAAGGGAGAAGACTCAAATCAACAGAATTAGAAATGAAAATGGAGAAATAACAACTGACACTGCAGAAACACAAAACGTCATGAGAGATTACTACAAGCAACTCTATGCCAATAAAATGGACAACATGGAAGAAATGGACAAATTCTTAGAAATGCACAAGCTGCCAAGACTGAATCCGGAAGATATAGAAAATATGAACAGACCAATCACAAGCACTGAAATTGAAAATGTCATAAAAAATTTTCCAACCAACAAAAGCCCAGGACCAGATGGATTCACAGTCGAATTCTTTCAAACATTTAGAGAAGAGCTAACACCTATCCTTCTCAAACTATTCCAAAATATAGCAGAGGGAGGAACACTCGCAAATTCATTCTACAGGGCCACGATCACCTTGATACCAAAACCAGACAAGGATGTCACAAAGAAAGAAAACTGCAGCCCAATATCACTGATGAACATAGATGCAAAAATCCTCAAGAAAATACTAGCAAACAGAATCCAACAGCACATTAAAAGGATCATATACCATGATCAAGTGGGATTTATTCCAGGAATGCAAGGATTCTTCAATATACACAAATCAATCAATGTGATAAACCACATTAACAAATTGAAGGAGAAATACCATATGATCATCTGAATAGATGCAGAGAAAGCTTTCGACAAATTTCAACACCCATTTATAATAAAAACCCTGCAGAATGTAGGCATAGAGAGAACTTTCCTCAACATAATAGAGGCCATATATGACAAACCCACAGCCAACATCATCCTCAATGGTGAAAAACTGAAACCATTTCCACTAAGATCAGGAACAAGACAAGGTTGCCCACTCTCACCACTCTTAACCAACAGAGTTTTGGAAGTTTTAGCCACAGCAATCAGAGAAGAAAAGGAAATAAAAGGAATCCAAATCAGAAAAGAAGAAGTAAAGCTGTCACTGTTTGCAGATTACATGATACTATACATAGAGATGTTACCAGAAAACTACTATAGCTAATCAATGAATTTGGTAAAGTTGCAAGATACAAAATTAATGCACAGAAATCTCTGGCATTCCTATACAACAATGATGAAAAATCTGAAAGTGTAATCAAGAAAACACTCCCATTTACCATTGCAACAAAAAGAATAAAATATCTAGGAATAAACCTACCTAAGGAGACAAAAGACCTGTATGCAGAAAATTATAAGACACTGATGAAAGAAATTAAAGATGATACAAATAGATGCAGAGATATATCATGTACTTGGATTGGAAAAATCATTATTGCGAAAATGGCTCTACTACCCAAAGCAATCTACAGATTCAATGCAATCCCTATCAAACTATCACTGGCATTTTTCACAGAAATAGAACAAAAATTTTCACAATTTGTATGGAAACACAAAAGACCACGAATAGCTCAAGCAATCTTGAGAACGAAAACCAGAGCTGGGGGAATCAGGCTCCCTGAATTCTCATTATACTACAAAGCTACAATAATCAAGACAGTATGGTACTGGCACAAAAACAGAAAGATAGATCAATGGAACAGGATAGAAAGCCCAGAGATAAACCCACGCACATGTGGTCACCTTATTTTTGATAAAGGAGGCAGGAATGTACAGTGGAGAAAGGACAGCCTCTTCAATAAGTGGTGCTGGGAAAACTGGACTGGTACATGTAAATGTATGAGATTAGATCACTCCCTAACACCATACAAAAAAATAAGCTCAAAATGGATTAAAGACCTAAATGTAAGGCCAGAAACTATAAAACTCTTATGGGAAAACATAGGCAGAACACTCTATGACATAAATCACAGCAAGATCCTTTTCGACCCACCTCCTAGATAAATGGAAATAAAAACAAAAATAAACAAATGGGACCTAATGAAACTTAAAAGCTTTTGCACAGTAATGGAAACGATAAACAAGCCCAAAAGACAACCCTCACAATGGGAGAAAATATTTGCATATGGGGCATTTGACAAAGGATTAATCTCCAAAACTTATAAGCAGCTCATGCAGCATAATAAAAAATAAAACAAACAACCCAATCCAAAAATGGGCAGAAGACCTAAATAGACATTTCTCCAAAGAAGATATACAGACTGCCAGCAAACATGTGAAAGAACGCTCAACAT
Source organism: Phocoena phocoena (assembly GCF_963924675.1). Classification (NCBI taxonomy): domain Eukaryota; kingdom Metazoa; phylum Chordata; class Mammalia; order Artiodactyla; family Phocoenidae; genus Phocoena; species Phocoena phocoena. Next base: position 57,111,913 of record NC_089240.1, read on the forward strand.
CATTAATCATTAGAGAAATGCAAATCAAAACTACAATGAGATATCATCTCACACCAGTCAGAATGGCCATCATCAAAAAATCTAGAAACAGTAAATGCTGGAGAGCATGTGGAGAAAAGGGAACACTCTTGCACTGCTGGTGGGAATGTGAATTGGTACAGCCACTATGGAGAACAGTATGGACGTTCCTTAAAAACTACAAATAGAACTTCCATATGACCCAGCAATCCCAGTACTGTGCATATACCCTGAGAAAACCATAATTGAAAAAGAGTAATGTACCAAAATGTTAATTGCAGCTCTATTTACAATAGTCTGGAGATGGAAACAACCTATATGCCCGTCATTGGATGAATGGATAAGGAAGAAGTGGCACATATTTACAATGGCATATTACTCAGCCATAAAAAGAAACGAAATTGAGCTATTTGTAATGAGGTGGATAGACCTGGAGTCTGTCATACAGAGTGAAGTAAGTCAGAAAGAGTAAGACAAATACCGTATACTAACACATATATATGGAATTTAAGGGAAAAAAATGTCATGAAGAACCTAGGGGTAAGATAGGAATAAAGACACAGACCTACTAGAGAATGGACTTGAGGATATGGGGAGAGGGAAGGGTGAGCTGTGACAAAGCGAGAGAGAGGCATGGACATATATACACTACCAAACATAAGGGAGATAGCTAGTGGGAAGCAGCCGCATAGCACAGGGAGATCAGCTCGGTGCTTTGTGACCGCCTGGAAGTGTGGTATAGGGAGGGTGGGAGGGAGGGAGACACAAGAGAGAAGAAATATGGGAACATATGTATATGTATAACATTCACTTTGTTATAAAGCAGCAAGTAACACACCATTGTAAAGCAATTATACCACAATAAAGATGTTTAAAAAAATTTATAGAGACTGTTTTATGAACCAGTAGTATATGGTCTCTCTTGGTGAATGCACAATGAGCACTTGAAAGAATATGTTGTCAGAAGATTTTGCATAGTCTATTATATAAATATAAGTGTCAAGGTGTTTGATTGTGTTATTCAGAACCTCTATGTCTTTACTGATTTTTTGTTTCTTTTTACTATAAATTTCTGAGAAAAGAGTGGTCAAACCTCTTACTACAATGGTTTGATTGCCTATTTGTCCAGTTGTCCAATTGTCTGTCAGTTTTTGCTTTATGTACTTTGAGCCTTTCTTATTCATCCTATTCATGTGTATGATAGTTAGTTATTCCTGATGAATAGACCCTTTTATCTTTTTGAAATAGCTATCTTTTAGGGTAAAATTTCTTATTCTGAAGTCTATTTTATCGATATTAATATAGCAATTTCAGCCTTCATATGCTTATTATTTGCCTGGTATAACCATTTGCATCCATTTACTTTCAACATTTTTGTGTCTTTACATTTATAGTGTGCCTCTTGTATTTTGGTTTGCTTTTTTTAATGCATTTTGATAATCGTTATCTTTCAGTTGGAGCACTTAGCCTATCAACATTTAATGCAAGTATTGAAATTGTAGGGTTTAAGTGTATTATTTTATTCTTATTTTTTCTGATTTGTCTCTTCTAGTTTTTGTCCTATTTCCTTTTCCTGTCTTTTTCTTTTTTTGATTTATGAATTTTTTTAATGTAAATATCTTTTAGAGAGTCATTTTATTTTCTCTATTGGCCTTTTAGCTATTCTTATTTGTGTTTTTTAGTGGTTGTCCTAAGGACTGTGATATGCATAACAAACTATTCACCATGTATTTGGAGTTAATATTCTTCCACCTCACAGAAAATATAAAACTTGCAACCATATACATACATCACCACAACTATCCTCAATCTTTTATACTATATTTAATACATATAAATATGAATATTAATCTACATAAGTTGTACACTTCAGAGAATGTTACACATACATATACAGTAAGGTGTGTTTTAAAGAAATTAAGATATTTAAAAAATTAAGAGAAAAAATAGTATTTGATATTCACCTATTTATACTTGTGATACTTTTCATTTAGTCTGGAAGATCTGGGTTTCCCTCGAGCATGATTTTTCTACAGCCTAAAGAATCCTATATAGCTTTTATGTAGTCTAGCAATTAATTATTTCAGAATTCCTTTATCTGAGAATATCTTTATTTTACCTCCATTTTGAAGGTTATTTTTACTGGATATAGAACTGACAGCTTTTCTTTCAGCACTTTAATGATACTGCTCTACTCTCTTCTGGCCTTCATGAATTCTGATGGAAGTATATCAAGATTTGAATTGTTACCCCGCATATAAGGTGTCATTTTCAACTGGCTACTTTCACAATTTCTTTCTATCTTTCATTTCCAGAAGTTTGACTCGTATGTATTTAAACACGGTTTCTTCATTTATATCTTCTCTGGGGTCTGGTGTGGTGAATGAATCTAAAACTTGATTTCCTTTGCCAAACGTTATAACTTCTCAGCCATTTTTTCTTCAAATAACATTTTCTGTTCCATTTTCTCATTCTTCTCTTTCTAGTACTCTCATTCCCATCTGTTAAAATTTACTGCTCTTCCACAGGTCACTGAGAATCTCTTCATTTTTAAAATTTGTTTATTTTCTTTCTTATTTTTCAGATTGGAACGTTCCTATTGATATGTCTGCAAGTTCACTCAGTTCTTCTTTTTCTTTTTTTATATCTTTAGTGGAGTATAATTGCTTTACAATGGTGTGTTAATTTCTGCTTTATAACAAACTGAATCAGCTATATATATATACATATGTTCCCATAACTCTTCCCTCTGGCGTCTCCCTCCCTTCCACCCTCCCTATCCCACCCCTCTAGGTGGTCACAAAGCACCGAGCTGATCTCCCTGTGCTATGCGGCTGCTTCCCACTAGCTATCTATTTTACGTTTGGTAGTGGATATATGTCAATGCCACTCTCTCACTTTGTCACAGCTTACCGTTCCCCTACCCCATATCCCCAAGTCCACTCTCTAGTAGGTCTGTGTCTTTATTCCTGTCTTACACCTAGGTTCTTCATGACATTTGTTTTTCCTAGATTTCATATATATGTGTTAGAATACGGTGTTTGTCTTTCTTTTTCTGACTTACTTCACTCTGTATGACAGACTCAAGGTCCATCTACCTCATTACAAATAGCTCAATTTCGTTTCTTTTTATGACTGAGTAATATTCCATTGTATATATGTGCTACATCTTCTTTATCCATTCATCCGATGATGGACACTTACATTGTTTCTATCTCCTGGTGATTGTAAATAGAGCTACAATAAATATTTTGGTACATGACTCATTTTAAACTATGCTATTCTCAGGGTATATGCCCAGTAGTGGGATTGCTGGGTCATCTGGTAGTTCTATTTGTAGATTTTTAAGGAACCTCCATACTGTTCTCCATAGTGGCTGTACCAATTCACATTCCCACCAGCACTGCAAAAGTGTTCTCTTTTCTCCACACCCACTCCAGCATTTATTGTTTCTAGATTTTTTGATGATGGCCATTCTGACTGGTGTGAGATGATATCTCATTGCAGTTTTGATTTGCATTTCTCTAATGATTAATGATGTTGAGCATTGTTTCATGTGTTTGTTGGCAGTCTGTATATCTTCTTTGGAGAAATGTCTATTTAGATCTTCTGCCCATTTTTTGGATTGGGTTGTTTGTTTTTTTGTTATGAGATGCATGAGCTGCTTATAAGTTTTGGAGATTAATCCTTTGTCAGTTACTTCATTTGCAAATACTTTCTCCCATTCTGAGGGTTGTCTTTTGATCTTGTTTATGGCTTCCTTTGCTGTGCAAAAGCTTTGAAGTTTCATTAGGTCCCATTTGTTTATTTTTATTTCCATTTTTCTAGGAAGTGGGTCAAAAGGGGTCTTGCTGTGTTTTATGTCATAGAGTGTTCTGCCTATGTTTTCCTCTAAGACTTTTATAGTTTCTGGCCTTACATTTAGGTCTTTAATCTATCTTGAGCTTATTTTTGTGTATGGGGTAAGGGAGTGTTTTAATATCATACTTTTACATGTATCTGTCCAGTTTTACCATCACAACTTATTGAATAGTCTGTCATTCCCCACTATATATTCCTGCCTCCTATATCAAAGATAAGTTGACCATATTGCATGGGTTTATCTCTGGGATTTCTATCCTGTTGCATTCATCTATATTTCTGTTTTGGTGCCAGTACCATACTGTCTTGATTATTGTAGCTTTGTAGTTTAGTCTGAAGTCAGGGAGCCTGATTCCTCCAGCTCTGTTTTTCGTCCTCAAGATAGCTTTGGCTATTCAGGGTCTTTTGTGTTTCCATAAAAATTGTGAATTTTTTTGTTCTATTTCTATGAAAAATGCCAGTGGTAGTTTGATAGTAATTGCATTGAATCTGTAGATTGCTTTGGGTAGTAGAGTCATTTACTCAGTGGTGATTCATCCAATCCAAGAACATGGTATATCTCTCCATCTATTTGTATCATTTTTAATTTCTTTCATCAGTGTCTTACAATTGTCTGCATACAGGTCTATTGTCTCCTTAGGTAGGGTTATTCCTAGATATTTTATTCTTTAGGTTGCAGTGGTAAAGGGGAGTGTTTTCTTCATTCACTTTCAGATTTATCATCATTATTGTATAGGAATGCCAGAGATTTCTGTGCATTAATTTTGTATGCTGCTACTTTACCAAATTCATTGATTAGCTGTAGTAGTTTTCTGGTAGCATCTTTAGGAATCTCTATGTATAGTATCATGTCATCTGCAAACAGTGACAGCTTTATTTCTCCCTTTCCAATTTAGATTCCTTTTTTTCCTTTTCTTCTCTGATTGCTGTGGTTAAAACGTCCAAAACTCTGTTGATTAAGAGTGGTGAGAGTGGGCAACCTTGTCTTGTCCCTGATCATAGTGGAAATGCTTTCAGGTTTTCACCACTGAGGACGATGTTGGCTGTGGGTTTGTCATATATGGCCTTTATTATGTTGAGGAACATTCCCTTTATGCCTACTTTCTGCAGGGTTTTTATCATAAATGGGTGTTGAATTCTGTCGAAAGCTTTCCCCACATCTATTGAGATGACCATATGGTTTTTCTCCTTCAGTTTTTTAATATTGTGTATCAAATTGATTGATTTGCATGTATTGAAGAATCCTTGCATTCCTGGAATAAACGCCACTTGATCATGTTGTATGATCCTTTCAATGTGCTGTTGGATTCTGGTTGCTAGTATTATCTGAAGATTTTTACATCTATGTTCATCAGTGATATTGGGCTGTAGTTTTCTTTCGTTGTGACATCTTTGTCTGGTTTTGGTATCAGGGTGATGGTGGCCTCGTAGTATGAGTTTGGGTGTGTTCTTCCCTCTGCTATATTTTGGAAGAGCTTGAGAAGGTTAGGTATTAGCTCTTCCTCAAACGTTTGATAGAATTCCCTTGTGAAACTTTCTGGTGCTGGGCTTTTGTTTGTTGAAAGATTTTTAATCACAGTTTCAATTTCATTTCTTGTGATTGGTCTGTTCATATTTTCTGTTTCTTCCTGATTTAGTCTTGGAAAGTTGTGCATTTTTAAGAATTTGTCCATTTCTTCCAGGTTGTCCATTTTATTGGCATAGTGTTGCTTGTAGTAATCTCTCATGACGTTCTGTGTTTCTGCAGTGTCAGTTGTTACTTCTCCTTTTTCACTTCTAATTCTATTAATTTGAGTCTTCTCCCTCTTTTTCCTGAGGAGTCTGGCTAATGATTTTTCAATTTAGTTTATCTTCTCATAGAACCGGCTTTTAGTTTTATTGATCTTTGTTATCATTTCCTTCATTTCTTTTTCATTTATTTCTTATCTGATCTTTATGATTTCTTTCCCTCTGCTAACTTTGGGGCTCTTTTGGTTCTTCTTTCTCTGATTGCTTTAGGTTCAAGGTTAGGTTGTTTATTCGAGATGTTTCCTGTTTCTTAAGGTAGGATTGTATTGCTATAAAATTCTCTCTTAGAACTGTTTTTGCTGCATACCATAGGTTTGGTTCATCATTTCTCCATTGCCAATTTGTTTCTAGGTATTTTTTAATTTCCTCTTTGGTTTTTTCAGTGATCACTTCGTTACTAGGTAGTATATTGTTTATCCTCCATGTGTTTGTATTTTTTACAGATCTTTTCCTGTCATTGATATCTAGTCTCATAGCATTGTTGTCGGAAAAGAAACTTGATAGAATTTCAATTTTCTTAAATTTACCAAGGCTTGATTAGTGACCCAGGATATGATCTATCCTGGAGAATGTTCCATTAGCACTTGAGGAAAATGTGTATCCTGTTGTTTTATTATGGAATGTCCTATAAGTATCAATTAAGTCCATCTTGTTTTATATATCTTTTAAAGCATGTGATTCCTTCTTTATTTTCATTTTGGATGATCTGTCCATTGGTGAAAGTTGGGTGTTAAAGTCCCCTACTATGAATGTGTTACTGTCGATTTCCCATTTTATGGCTGTTAGTTTTTGCCTTATGTATTGAGGTGCTCCTATGTTGGGTGCATAAATATTTACAATTGTTATATCTTCTTCTTGGACCGATCCCTTGATCATTATGTAGTGTCCCTCTTTGTCTCTTCTAATAGTCTTTATTTTAAAGTCTATTTTGTCTGATATGAGAATTGTTACTCCAGCTTTCTTTTGGTTTCCATTTGCATGGAATATCTTTTTCCACCCCTTTACTGCCAGTCTGTATGTGTCTCTAGGTCTGAAGTGGGTGTCTTGTAGACAGCATATATATGGGTCTTGTTTTTGTATCCATTCAGCCAATCTGTGTCTTTTGATGGGAGCATTTAGTCCATTTACATTTAAGGTAATTATCGATATGTATTTTCCTATTCCCATTTTCTAAATTGTTTTGGGTTCATTATTATAGGTCTTTTCCTTCTCTTGTGTTTTTTGTCTAGAGGTGTTCCTTTAGCATTTGTTGTAAAGCTGGTTTGGTGGTTCTGAACTCTCAGCTTTTGCTTGTCTGTAAAGGTTTTAATTTCTCCATCAAATCTGAATGAGATCCTTGCTGGGTATAGTAATCTTGGCTGTAGGTTTTTCTCCTTCACCACTTTCAGTATGTCCTGCCACTCTCTTCTGGCTTGCAGAGTTTCTGCTGAGAGATCAGTTGTTAACCTTATGGGGATTCCCTTGTGTGTTATTTGTTGTTTTTCCCTTGCTGCTTTTAATATGCTTTCTTTGTATTTAATTTTGAACAGTTTGATTAATATGTGTCTTGGCGTATTTCTCCTTGTATTTATCCTGTATGGGACTCTCTGTGCTTCCTGGACTTGATTAACTATTTCCTTTCCCATATTAAGGAAGTATTCAACTATAATCTCTTCAAATGTTTTCTCAGTCCCTTTCTTTTTCTCTTTTTCTTCTGGAACCCCTACAATTCGTATGTTGGTGTGTTTAATGTTGTCCCAGAGGTCTCTGAGACTGTCCTCAGTTCTTTTCATTCTTTTTTCTTTATTCTTTTCTGCAGTAGTTTTTTCCCCTATTTTATCTTCCAGGTCACTTATCCATTCCTCTGCCTCAGTTATTCTGCTATTGATCCCTTCTAGAGTATTTTTAATTTCATTTATTGTGTTGTTCATCAGTGCTTGTTTCATCTTTAGTTCTTCTAAGTCCTTGTTGAATGTTTCTTGCATTTTTTCTATTCTATTTCCAAGATTTTGGATCATCTTTACTATTATTATTCTGAATTCTTATTCAGGTAGACTGCCTATTTCCTCTTCATTTGTTAGGTCTGGTGGGTTTTTATCTTGCTCCTTCATCTGCTGTGTGTTTTTCTGTCTTCTCATTTTGCTTATCTTACTGTGTTTGTGGTCTCCTTTTCGCAGGCTGCAGGTTCGTAATTCCTGTTGCTTTTGGTGTCTGTCCCCAGTGGCTAAGGTTGGTTCAGTCGGTTGTGTAGGCTTCCTGGTGGATGGGACTAGTGCCTGTGTTCTGGTGGAGGAGCCTGGATCTGTCTTTCTGGTGGGCAGATCCAAGTCTGATGGTGTGTTTTGGGGTGTCTGTGGACTTATGATTTTAGGTAGTGTCTCTGCTAATGGGTGGGGTTGTGCTCCTGTCTTGCTTGTTGTTTGGCATAGGGTGTCCAGCACTCTAGCGTGCTGGTCGTTGAGTGAAGCTGGGTCTTGGTGTTGAGATGGAGATATCTGGGAGATTTTCGCCATTTGCTATTTTGTGGAGCTGGGAGGTCTCTTGTGGACCAGTATTCTGAAGTTGACTCTCCCACCTCAGAGGCACAGCACTGACTCCTTGCTGTAGCATCAAGAGCCTTTCATCCACAAGGCTCAGAATAAAGGTGAGAAAAAGTAGAAAGAAAGGAAGGAAGGAACAGGATAAAATAAATTAAAATAAAGTAAGATAAAATAAAAAAATTTAAATAAAGAATAATTATTAAGAAAATATTTTTTAAAAAAATTTTAAAAATTGGAGAGAGAGAACCCTAGGTCAAATGGTGAAAGCAAATCTATACAGACAAAATCTCCCACAGAAGCATACACATACACAATCACAAAAATAGGAAAAGTGGAAAAAATAATAAATCTTGCTCTGAAAATCTACCTCCTCAATTTGGGATCATTCGTTGTCTATTCACGTATTCCACAGATGCAGGGTACATCAAGTTGATTGTGGAGATTTACTCCGCTGCTCCTGAGGCTGCTGGAAGAGATTTCCCTTTCTGTACTTTGTTTGCACATTTCCCGGGGCTCAGCTTTGGATTTGTCCCCGACTCTGTGTGTAGGTTGCCTGAGGGTGTCTGTTCTTTGCTCAGACAGGATGGGTTTAAAGGAGCAGCTGATTTTGTGACTCTGGATCACTCAGGCGGGGGGGCTGGAGGGGTATGATGTGGGGCGAGCCTGCAGCGGCAGAGGCAGGTGGGACGTTGCACCAGCCTGACACACGTCATGCGTTCTCCCGGGAAAGGTGTCCCTGGATCCCGGGACCCTGGCAGTGGTGGGTTGCACAGGCTCCCCGGAATGCAGGTGTGGATAGTGACCTGTGTTCGCACACAGGCTTCTTGGTGGTGACAGCAGCAGCCTTTGAGTCTCATGCCCGTCTCTGGGGTCCGTGCTGTTAGCTGCGGCTCGCACCCATCTCTGGAGCTGCTTTAAGCAGTGTTCTTAATCGCCTCTCCTTGCGCACCCAGGAAACAAAGAGGGAAGAAAAAGTCCCTTGCCTCCTAGGCAGCTCCAGACATTTTCCCAGACTCCTCCCGGATAGCTGTGGCACACTAGCCCCCTTCAGCCTGTGATCTCGCAGCCAGTCCCAGTCCTCTCCCTGGGATACAACCGAAGCCCAAGCCTCAGCTCTCAGCCCTGCCTGCTCTGGCAGGTGAGCATACAAGCCTCTCCGGCTGGTGAGTGCTGGTCGGCACCCATCCTCTGTGCGGGAATCTCTCTGCTTTGCCCTCCGCACCCCTGTTGCTGTGCTCTCCTCCGCAGCTACGAAGCCTCCCCCCTCCGCCACCCACAGTCTCCACCTGCGAAGGGGCTTCCTAGTGTGTGGAAACCTTTCCTCCTTCACAGCTCCCTCCCACTGGTGCAGGTCCCCTCCCTATTCTTTTGTCTCTGTTTTTCCTTTTTTCTTTTGCCCTACCCAGGTACGTGGGGAGTTTCTTGCCTTTTGGGAAGTCTGAGGTCTTCTGCCAGTGTTCAGTAGGTGTTCTGTAGGAGTTGTTCCACGTGTAGATGTAATTCTGATGTATCTGTTTGGAAGAAGTTGATCTCCGCGTCTTACTCTTCTGCCATCTTCCCCTTCTCCCCACTCAGTTCTTCTTATAACATCTCCATTTTCTCTTGACTCCATATAACTCTTATTTCAAAATTTGTGTTTTTCCATTGAAATTATCATTTAGTTTTATCTTACATTTCTAATCTCTGCTAATACCACCTACATTTTCATTCATTGTACTTTCTTTAACTCACCAAACACAGTTTTAACAGCTGCTCTGAAGTCCTTGTCTAATAATTCTAACATACAGGTGATCTTCGAACTGCCACCTTTATTTCTGAGAGTGGCTCATACTTTTATGGCTTTTTATATGTAGAATAATATTGGCTTGTTTCCTGCACATGGTAAATGTTGTATTGTAGAGCTCTGTATTCTCTTATATGCCTCTTAACAGTGTTGAATATTTTAGCTACCAATTAACTTGGCTAGACTCAAATTATTACTAATAGTTACCAGAAGATTGCTCAAATTTGGTTAGAGTCAAATTTCAAGCTGTCGTGCCTGCTGTGGGAGGCAGCTAAGATCTCAGTTAAGACCGATTTCAAACTGCGTGGTTCAGCCAGTGACTTGGCAGAGTTTTTACACAAAATGTGGATTCTTCTCTGGATTTTTCTTTTTGGGGTCCCCCTCAGTCTTTGGAAGCCCTATACCCTGGGCTCCTTCCCCTAGTCTTTCTAGCCAGAAAGACAGCAGTCCTTCATAAGAATTTTCTCTATCCTGTGCTGTGCCACAATTTCGGTTTCCCTCAGTTCAAAGTAATAAAAATGGGAAACCCACCCCATTTGATCACTTTCTCAAAGTTTAGATTCCCCTATAGAATATAATTGCTTTTGTTTGCTCCCCAGAGACTTTGGGTAGTTGTTTTATTGCATTTGGCCCAGAGTTTATTTTTGTCACTTCAGGAAGGTTGATTTGTTAGGAATGTATTCCTCCACACAGGAAGAAGTACTGTTTAAATTTAAAATAAACATTTATGGTTATAAACAAATGCTATGCCCAAGGTCATATAGTTACAACATGGTATAATCTACCCTCAAAACCAATTCTTATCTTCCACTGTACAATGGTTTTCAAACAATACCCACAAAGAGTGCACACCATTGATACTAAAATGAGTTTCCAAGTGAATTTTCATGATGCTTCTAGTTTGATATAATTTCTCAGATGGCCTCTCAGATGCTTCTGAGACATACCTACCACTGAGCACAGTATGGTGGTCAAGCCATGGTTGAACTGACCCTAAGCTATTGGGTAGGCTAAAAGGTTCATTCAGTTTTTTCTGTAAGATGGTTCTAGTAGCACTTGGTTGTCTTTAACATCATTCGAAACAATTTTATTAGATTGTATGTGACATCTGTCATATCAGTGTGCATTAATAAAGACTTATCAAAGTTGGTGAATTTTTGTGTAGCCATTTAATATTGAAGATGGAAGAAAAAAACAATATTTTTGACACATTATGCTTTATTATCTCAAGAAAGGTAAAAACGCAACTGAAACACACAAAAAGATTTGTGCAGTGTATGGAGAGGGTGCTGTGACTGATCGAACATGTCAAAAGTGGTTTGTGAAGTTTTGTGCTGGAAATTTCTCATTGGACAATGCTCCATGGTCGGGTAGACCAGTTGAAGGTGATAGCGATCAAATCGACACAATAATTGAGAAAACAATCAACGATATACCACGTGGGAGAGAACCAACATCCTCAAAATATCCAAACAAAGCACTGAAAATCATTTGCACCAACTTGGTTATGTGAATCTCTTTGATGTTTGGGTTCCACATAAGTTAAGCGAAAAAACCTCTTCTTGACCATATTTCCTCATGCGATTTTAAATTTGTTTTAAAACAAATTGTGACAGGCAATGAAAAGTGGATACTCTAGAACAATGTGGAATGGAAGAGATCATGAGGCAAGTGAAATGAACCACCACCAACCACACCAAAGCCCGACCTTCATCCAAAGAAAGTGATGTTGTGTATATGGTGAGATTCGAAGGGAGTCCTCTATCATGAGCTCCTTCTGGAAAACCAAACGATTAATTCCAACAAGTACTGCTCCCAATTTGACCATCTGAAAGCGGCAGTCTATGAAAAGCATCCAGAATTAGCCAACAGAAAACGTATAGTCTTCCATCAGGATAACGCAAGACTGCGTCTTTCTTTGATGACCAGATAAAAACTGTTACAGCTTGGCTGGGAAGTTCTGATTCAACTGCCATATTTCCCAGACATTACACCTTCAGGTTTCCATTTATTTCGGTCTTTACAAAATTCTCTTAATGGAAAAAATTTCAATTCCCTGGAAAATTATGAAGTTACCTGAAAAATGGCAGAAGGTAGTGGAACAAAAGGGTGAATACATTGTTCAATAAAGTTCTTGGTGAAAATGAAAAATGTGTCTTTTATTTTTACTTAAAAACCAAAGGCACTTTTTGGCCCACCCAATAGTTTACCTTTGGATAGCTCATTCCATCTTGAGAGATCCCATTTAAGACTTACAGATTCATAAACACCATTGCAACAGCTTTCCTGGGGATGAGTTAGACCCCGAGGAATTTATTTATGTTCACCGACCCACCAGAGACTAATTTATAAGCTAGAGTCTATTTATTAATTTTCAATGAGCAATATCTCACTCCTGAGCAAGATGAAAACTTATATCAGCTTATTCTCCTCTCAGTAGGGAAACACACTTGGGAAAGTAAGTCAAGATCAAACTCCCACAGTAAATGCAGTCAGAGCATAGAGTGTGAATATTTTGAAGGAAAATATCAAATCCTGATAGCTGTGAGATTCTGCCCTCCCCCAGCCACTTCTAGCTGAAGTCATGAATTCCTTCTGCCTGCCTCACCTAATTCTGGAACTGGGAAGGAAAATTCAATAAGCTTTTTGGGGGTTGGGATTAGTCTTCCTTCCTGCTTTAGTTTTGACAATTTTTAATCCAGTTATTTATTGAATCTAGACTCTGCTCTGAATGATCCCCATTCTGTCTAGTCATGCCCTCCAGGGCTACTACCAACTGTTTTTTACCCACTCCTGTCAGATAGAGCCTTGATAATATGACTTGTCTGCAATCCGGGCTCTCACTGCTGTCAACAAAGCCCTCACTTAGTGAGCCTACACAAATTATGCTACAGATCTATTGACATCTTTTCCACTGTTATAGTCATCATCATCATCATTATCATCATCTCATTCTAGCAATTCTAGTAAAGTGGCTTTTACTTACATTATTCCATGATATCTTCCTAATAGCTCTGTGAGGTAGGAAAGGCAGTTATAATTACATCAACCTTATAGATGAGAAATCTGAAGCTCAGAAAAGTTATTTACACAGACATGTGCAGCTAGTTAGCAATGAAGCCAGAACTGAGATCCTTGTCTATCTCACTTTCCAGTCTCAAACTCTTTTCCCTACAGTAGTATTTCACCCAAGATGCCTATTGTGATGCACATTCTTAAGCCCTGTTTTCTTTTATCAGAATCCCCAGGGAGGAATTCCTTAAAGGGTCTTTAAAGGGCCTCCCAGGTGTTTCTTATGAACAGGCAAAATGGCAAATACTGCATAATACCCTGTCTATCTATCAGTGTTAGCCAGTTAGTGCCACCTCCCCCTAATACAGTGCCTGAAATATCCTAGGAATATTCATGTGGTCCTAGGCCTTTGAATTACATCATTTTTAACAGCTCATATTCCTTATTATGGGCCACTTGAGCTAGGGAGTCATGACAGGCTGAAGGATAATCTCAGAGGTGTTTGGCTATAGTTCCCACACACTTTCCTTTCTGATATTTCACTTACAGGAAACCTTAATATTTGTTATTATTTTCAACTCTTTTGTTTTGTTTTGTTTTTGTATGAGTCCCACGTAACCCATGTTATTGTGTCTCTTTTTGACCAAATGTGAAAGTGACTTTCTCTCCAAATATGATACGTATTTCAGCTGACTAGTGTTCTATCATCCAAGGCCTTGGTTTCCCTAGTAATCTAGGGAAATTTCTATTATCTCCCATGGATCCAAAGAAATGTGAGAGAGTTAAAACGCATGCCATCATTTTAAGGAGAATCTGCAGATCAGCTGTTGAGAAACATTGCTTTAAGTGTCCATCAAGCTTGACTCTTCCAGCTTTGCAGCTTCCTCTTTCAAAAAGCATATAGCCATCTACTTGGAGGATCAATCGCTCTGCCTATCTTTCAGAAAGCCATGTGGGAACTATCAAGGAGGCCACATAGACTTCCCTACTCTAGAGAAAAAATAGAGCCCTCCTGGATTTATAAGGTCTAGCCTATCTCAACAGGACTAGAGTTCAACAGTAAGATTTGGTCATCAAGTCTTCCTTTTTTCATACTGCCCCCTAGGCAATTTCCTTCTGGGACCTCATAGGCCGATTGAGGACAGGATTTTAGAGTCTTGTGTCTGGACTCTCTCCTGCCTTCTTCTCTCCTCTCCTCTCCTCTCCTGTCTCTCACTCTCACTCTCTCCTTCTCACACAACAGAGACATGTTAATACACTCTTGTCCTGAATAGAGATTCCTTCCTTTCTAGGACCATCCCCAAGTATTAGAACAGATGCTAAGGTTCTATCTCTCCCTTCCTACTCAATTATTTAGCCTCCATATCTTTCTTAACCCCTAAAAATCAATCTTCTAGTAGCAAATACCTGCTCTCTGGGGCTCAGGGAGGCAGCCGGCTAAACTGAGGGCCAAGCTAAACTTTATATTAATGAGGAATAGTCAGCTGGTAGAGGAGCAAATGAATAGAATTAACTATATCATTTTCTAGATGTCTGATCTTAGCTAATTAAGTCACTTAACTTCTCTGGAACTTACTTTCCTTAAATGATATATAGAGAAGAGTGATTTAGCAACAAGCTCTAAGTAAATGGTTTTCTAACTGTGATCTACATAACTTTGGGCCCATCACACTTCACTTCAACCAGAGCAACTCTGCTGTTATCTGTAGTATAAGGAGGTTCCAACTCAAACTGCATTGGAACAAAGGGATTAACCAGTAAAAAAAGTTTTTAACAATTTACCTAAAGAATTTTTAGGGCCAATCTAATCCTAACATGTTTTGATTAGGTAGTAGAAGTTCTCTATAACAACCTTAGAAAAATGAGCACATATGTGGTTGGCTTATCCAAAGGATAAATTTACTATGTGAAGATTTCTGCAAAGCCCAGTCAAGCAACAACATGAAAATTTGGTAAGGGACATATCTGAGGACCAGTTCATAGTCATTAAATAATCATCCCAGGGGGGGACCTTGAAGATGGCGGAAGAGTAAGACGCGGAGATCGCCTTCCTCCCCACGGATACACTAGAAATACACCTACACGTGGAACAACTCCTACAGAACACCTACTGAAGGCTGGCAAAAGACCTCAGACCTCTCAAAAGGTAAGAAACTCCCCACGTACCTGGGTAGGGCAAAATAAAAAAAGAAAAAACAGAGACAAAAGAATAAGGACGGCACCTGCACCAGTGGGAGGGAGCTGTGAAGGAGGAAAAGTTTCCACACACTAGGAAGCCCCTCTGCGGGCGGAGACTGCGGGAGACGGAGGGGGGAGCTTCGGGACCGCGGAGTAGTGCACAGCGACGGGTGCGGAGGGCAAAGCAGGGAGATTCCTGCACAGACGATCGGTGCCGACCGGCACTCACCAACCCGAGAGGCTTGTCTGCTCACCCGCCGGGGCGGGCGGGGCTGCAAGCTGAGGCTTCAGTTTCGGTTTTGGACGGAGCGCAGGGAGAGGACTGGGGTTGGCGGCTTGAACATAGCCTGAAGGGGTTAGTGCACCACGACTAGCCGGGAGGGAGTTCGGGGAAAAGCCTGCACCTGCCGAAGAGGCAAGAGACTTTTTCTTTCCTCTTTGTTTCCTGGTGCGCGAGGAGAGGAGTTTAAGAGCGCTGCTTAAAGGAACTCCAGAGACGGGCGCGAGCCGCGGCTAAAAGCGCGAACCCCAGAGACGGGCGCGAGCCGCGGCTAAAACCGCGGACCCCAGAGGTGGGCGGGAGACGCTAAGGCTGCTGCTGCCGCCATCAAGGGGCCTGAGTACGAGTGTGGGTCACTCTCCACGCCCCTCTTCCACGGAGCCTGTGCAGCCCGCCACTGCCAGGTTCCCGGGATCCAGGGACAACTTCCCCGGGAGTACGCACGGCGGGCCTCAGGCTGGTGCAACGTCACGCCAGCCTCTGCCGCAACGTCACGCCGCCTCTGCCGCCTCAGGCCCGCCCTGCACGCAGTGCCCCTCCTTCCCCCATCCCCCAACCCCCGGCCTGAGTGAGCCGGAGCCCCCGAATCAGCGGCTCCTTTAACCCCGTCCCGTCTGAGCAAAAAACAGACGCCCTCCAGCGACCTACACACAGAGGCAGGGCCAGATCCAAAGCTGAGCTCCTGTGAGCTGTGAGAAAAAAGAAGAGAAAGGGAAATCTCTCCCAGCAGCCACAGAAGCAGCGGATTAAAGCTCCACAATCAACTTGATATACCCTGCATTTGTGGAATACCTGAATAGACAAGGAATGATCCCAAATTGAAGAGGTGGAATTTAGGAGCGAGATCTATGATTTTTTTCCCTTTTCCTCTTTTTGTGAATGTGTACGTGTATGCTTCTGTGTGAGATCTTGTCTGTATACTCTTGCTTCCACCATTTGTCCTAGGACTCTATCCGTCCATGGTTTTTAAAAAAAATTTTTTTTCTTAATAAGTAATATTAGTTGTAATAACTTTATTATACTTTACCTTCATTTTCTTTCTTTCTTTCCTTCCTTCCTTCCCTCCTTTAGACAACGAATCACCCCAAATTGAGGAGGTGGTCTCTGAGAGCAAGATTTATGATTTTTCCCCCTTTACCTCTTTTTGTGAACGTGTATGTGTATGCTTCTGTGTAAGATTTTCTCTGTATAGCTTTGCTTCCAACATTTGTCCTAAGGTTCTATCCGTCCCTTTTTTTTTTTCTAAATATTTTTTAATTCAATAACTATATTATACTTTATTTTATTTTTACTGTATCTTCTTTCTTTCTGTCTTTTTTCCTTCTTTCCCTCCTTCCTTCCTTCCTTCCTCCCTCCCTCCCTCCCTCCTTTCTTTCCTTCTTTCTTCCTTCCTTCCTTTCCTCCTTTCCTTCTTTCTTTCCTCATATTTCTACTAATTCTCTCTACTTTTTCTCCCTTTTATTCCGAGCCATGTGGATGAAAGGCTCTTGGTGCTCCGGCCCAGGAGTCAGGGCTCTGCCTCTGAGGTAGGAGAGCCAACTTCAGGACACTGGTCAACAAGAGACCTCCCAGCTCCACATAATATTAAATGGTGGAAATCTCCCAGAGACCTCCATCTTAACACCAGCACCCAGCTTCACTCAACGACCAGCAAGCCACAGTGCTGGACAACCTATGCCAAACAACTAGCAAAACAGGAACACAACCCCACCCATTAGCAGAGAGGCTGCCTAAAATCATAATAAGGCCACAGACACCCCACAACACAACACCAGACGTGAACCTGCCCACTACAGAGACAAGATCCAGCCTCATCCAGCACAACACAGGCACTAGTCCCCTCCACCAGAAAGCCTACACAACCCACTGAAACAACCTTAGCCACTGGAGACAGACATCAAAAACAACGGGAACTACGAACGTGCAGCCTGCAAAAAGGAGACCCCAAACACAGTAAAATAAGCAAAATGAGAAGACAGAAAAACACACAGCAGATGAAGGAGCAAGATAAAAACCCACCAGACCTAACAAATGAAGAGGAAATAGGCAATCTACCTGAAAAAGAATTCAGAATAATGATAGTAAGGATGATCTGAAATCTTGGAAGTAGAATGGACAAAATGCAGGAAACAGTTAACAAGGACCTAGAAGAAATAAAGATGAAACAAGCAACGATGAACAACGCAATAAATGAAATTAAAAGTACTCTAGATAGGATCAATAGCAGAATAACTGAGGCAGAAGAACGGATAAGTGACCTGGAAGATAAAGTAGTGGAAATAACTACTGCAGAGCAGAATAAAGAAAAAAGAATGAAAAGAACTGAGGACAGTTTCAGAGACCTCTGGGACAACATCAAATGAACCAACATTCGAATTATAGGGGTTCCAGAAGAAGAAGAAAAAAAGAAAGGGACTGAGAAAACATTTGAAGAGATTATAGTTGAAAACTTCCCTAATATGGGAAAGGAAATAGTTAATCAAGTCCAGGAAGCACAGAGAGTCCCATACAGGATAAATACAAGGAGAAATACGCCAAGACACATATTAATCAAACTGTCAAAAATTAAATACAAAGAAAGCATATTAAAAGCAGCAAGGGAAAAACAACAAATAACACACAAAGAAATCCCCATAAGGTTAACAGCTGATGTCTCAGCGGAAACCCTACAAGTCAAAAGGGAGTGGCAGGACATACTGAAAGTGATGAAGGAGAAAAACCTGCAACCAAGACTACTCTACCCAGCAAGGATCTCATTCAGATTTGATGGAGAAATTAAAAGCTTTACAGACAAGCAAAAGCTGAGAGAGTTCAGCACCACAAAACCAGCTTTACAACAAATGCTAAAGGAACTTCTCTAGACAAGAAACACAAGGGAAGGAAACGACCTATAATAACGAACCCAAAACAATATAGAAAATGGGAATAGGAAGATATATATCGATAATTACCTTAAATGTAAATGGACTAAATGCTCCCACCAAAAGACACAGATTGGCTGAATGGATAAAAAAACAAGACCCTTATATATGCTGTCTACAAGAGACCCACTTCAGACCTAGAGACACATACAGACTGAAAGTAAGGGGATGGAAAAAGATATTCCATGCAAATGGAAACCAAAAGAAAGCTGGAGTAGCAATTCTCATATCAGACAAAATAGACTTTAAAATAAGGACTATTAAAAGGGACAAAGAAGGACACTACATAATGATCAAGGGATCGACCCAAGAAGATATAACAATTGTAAATATTTATGCACCCAACATAGGAGCACCTCAATACATAAGGCAAATACTAACAACCATAAAAGGGGAGATCGACAGTAACACATTCATAGTAGGGGACGTTAACACCCCACTTTCACCCATGGACAGATCATCCAAAATGAAAATAAATAAGGAAAAACAAGCCTTGAAAAACAAGCCTTAAACGATACATTAAACAAGATGGACTTAATTGATATTTATAGGACACTCCATCCAAAAACAACAGAATACACATTTTTCTCAAGTGCTCATGGAACATTCTCCAGGATAGATCATATCTTGCGTCACAAATCAAGCCTTGGTAAATTTAAGAAAATTGAAATTGTATCAAGTATCTTTTCTGACCACAACGCCATGAGACTAGATATCAATTACAGGAAAAGATCTGTAAAATATACAAACACATGGAGGCTAAACAATACACTACTTAATAATGAAGTGATCACTGAAGAAATCAAAGAGGAAATAAAAAAATACCTAGAAACAAATGACAATGGAGACACAACGACCCAAAACCTATGGGATGCAGCAAAAGCAGTTCTAAGGGGGAAGTTTATAGCAATACAAGCCCACCTTAAGAAGCAGGAAACATCTCGAATAAACAACCTAACCTTGCACCTCAAGCAATTAGAGAAAGAAGAACAAAAAACCCCCAATGCTAGCAGAAGGAAAGAAATCATAAAGATCAGATCAGAAATAAATGAAAAAGAAATGAAGGAAACGATAGCAAAGATCAATAAAACTAAAAGCTGGTTCTTTGAGAAGATAAACAGAATAGATAAACCACTAGCCAGACTCATCAAGAAAAAAAGGGAGAAGACTCAAATCAATGGAATTAGAAATGAAAAAGGAGAAGTAACAACTGACACTGCAGAAATTAAAAAAATCATGAGAGATTACTACAAGCAACTCTATGCCAATAAAATGGACAATCTGGAAGAAATGGACAAATTCTTAGAAATGCACAACTTGCCAAGACTGGATAAGGAAGACATAGAAAATATGAACAGACCAATCACAAGCACTGAAGTTGAAACTGTGATTAAAAATCTTCCAACAAACAAAAGCCCAGGACCAGATGGCTTCACAGGTGAATTCTATCAAACGTTTAGAGAAGAGCTAACACCTATCTTTCTCGAACTCTTCCAAAATATAGCAGAGGGAGGAACACTCCCAAATTCCTTCTATGAGGCCAACATCACCTTGATACCAAAATCAAACAAGGATGTCACAAAGAAAGAAAACTACAGGCCAATTTCACTGATGAACATAGATGCAAAAATCCTCAACAAAATACTAACAAACAGAATCCAACAGCACATTAAAAGGATCATACACCATGATCAAGTGGGGTTTATTCCAGGAATGCAAGGATTCTTCAATATACGCAAATCTATCAATGTGATAAACCATATTAACAAATTGAAGGAGAAAAACCATATGATCATCTCAATAGATGCAGAGAAAGCTTTCGACAAAATTCAACACCCATTTATGATAAAAACCCTCCAGAAAGTAGGCATAGAGGGAACTTTCCTCAACATAATAAAGGCCATATATGACAAGCCCACAGCAAACATCATCCTCAATGGTGAAAAACTGAAAGCATTTCCACTAAGATCAGGAACAAGACAAGGTTGCCCACTCTCACCACTCTTATTCAACATAGTTTTGGAAGTTTTAGCCACAGAAATCAGAGAAGAAAAGGAAATAAAAGGAATCCAAATCGGAAAAGAAGAAGTAAAGCTGTCACTGTTTGCAGATGACATGAAACTATACATAGAGAATCCTAAAGATGCTACCAGAAAACTACTAGAGCTAATCAATGAATTTGGTAAAGTAGCAGGATACAAAATTAATGCACAGAAATCTCTGGCATTCCTATATGCTAATGATGAAAAATCTGAAAGTGAAATCAAGAAAACACTCCCATTTACCATGGCAACAAAAAGAATAAAATATCTAGGAATAAACCTACCTAAGGATATGAAAGACCTGTATGCAGAAAATTATAAGACACTGATGAAAGAAATTAAAGATGATACAAATAGATGGAGAGATATACCATATTCTTGGATGGGAAGAATTAACATTGTGAAAATGACTCTACCACCCAAGGCAATCTACAAATTCAATGCAATCCCTATCAAACTACCACTGGCATTTTTCACAGAACTAGAACAAAAAATTTCGCAATTTGTATGGAAACACAAAAGACCCTGAATACCCAAAGCAATCTTGAGAATGACAAAAGGAACTGGAGGAATCAGGCTCCCTGACTTCAGACTATACTACAAAGCAACAGTAATCAAGACAGTATGGTACTGGCACAAAAACAGAAAGATAGATTAGTGGAACAGGATAGAAAGCCCAGAGATAAACCCACACACATATGGACACCTTATCTTTGATAAAGGAGGCAGGAATGTACAGTGGAGAAAGGACAGCCTCTTCAATAAATGGTGCTGGGAAAACTGGACAGGTACATGTAAAAGTATGAGATTAGATCACTCCCTAACACCATACAGAAAGATAAGCTCAAAATGGATTAAAGACCTAAATGTAAGGCCAGAAACTATCAAACTCTTAGAGGAAAACATAGGAAGAACACTCTATGACATAAATCACAGCAAGATCCTTTCTGACCCACCTCCTAGAGTAATGGAAATAAAAACAAAAATAAACAAATGGGACCTAATGAAACTTCAAAGCTTTTGCACAGCAAAGGAAACCATAATCAAGACCAAAAGACAACCCTCAGAATGGGAGAAAACATTTGCAAATGAAGCAACTGACAAAGGATCAATCTCCAAAATTTACAAGCAGCTCATGCAGCTCAATAACAAAAAAACAAGCAACCCCATCCAAAAATGGGCAGAAGACCTAAATAGACATTTCTCCAAAGAAGATATACAGAATGCCAACAAACACATGAAAGAATGCTCAACATCATTAATCATTAGAGAAATGCAAATCAAAACTACAATGAGATATCATCTCACACCAGTCAGAATGGCCATCATCAAAAAATCTAGAAACAACCAATGCTGGAGAGGGTGTGGAGAAAAGGGGACACTCTTGCACTGCTGGTGGGAATGTGAATTGGTTCAGCCACTATGGAGAACAGTATGGAGGTTCCTTAAAAAACCACAAATAGAATTACCATTTGACCCCAGCAATCCCACTACTGGGCATATACCCTGAGAAAACCAAAATTCAAAAAGAGTCATGTACCAAAATGTTCATTGCAGCTCTATTTACAATAGCCCGGAGATGGAAACAACCTAAGCGCCCATCATCGGATGAATGGATAAAGAAGATGTGGCACATATACACAATGGAATATTACTCAGCCTTAAAAAGAAATGAAATTGAGCTATTTGTAATGAGATGGATAGACCTAGAGTCTGTCATACAGAGTGAAATAAGTCAGAAAGAAAAAGACAAATACCGTATGCTAACACATATATATGAAATTTAAGGGGAAAAAATGTCATGAAGAATCTAGGGGTAAGACAGGAATAAAGACACAGACCTACTGGAGAATGGACTTGAGGATATGGGGAGGGGGAAGGGTGAGTTTTGACAGGGCGAGAGAGAGTCATGGACATATACACACTAACAAACGTAGTAAGGTAGATAGCTAGCGGGAAGCAGCCGCAAGGCACAGGGATATTAGCTTGGTGCTTTGTGACAGCCTGAGGGGTGGGATGGGGAGAGTGGGAAGGAGGGAGACGCAAGAGGGAAGACATATGGGAACATATGTATATGTATAGCTGATTCACTTTGTTATAAAGCAGAAACTAACACACCACTGTAAAGAAATTATACCCCAATAAAGATGTTTAAAAAATAATAATAATAATCATCCCAAGGGCATAACCTGCCCCTCCCCTTGTGGTATGTGTCCCATAGACACTGAGCTCCTCATAAGTTGTATAATCCTGATAGAGACATTTATGAGTACTTACTATGTATTAGGCTCACAGGTGGGGACAAAGGTGGCAATACAAAAAGTTTTTTTGAACTATATGCTGCCTGAAAGGGCTCACTTTATTTTCTTTTTTCAATTTTTTTTCCATTTCATAGATAGACTTTTAATTCTCACGACAACACGTTGATGTAGCATATCCTAAATTTACAGGTGTAAAACTAAGGTGAGAGAGGTAAAGTTTGCCTAAAATCACAATTATTCCTTCATCATTTATACAACAGATTCACACAACTTGTAAGTGGTGGATCTGGGACTCAAACCTATTTCTGCCTTACTCAGTAACCCCTTATCATTAGTTGATAAGTCCTCTGGTTTCCACGTGGCTAGGAGATATACAATATATCCTTTCCTCTCTATTCCCATAGTCATTGTCTTAATTCAGACACAAAATTTATCTTCTGGACTACTGCAATTTTCTGTTGCATATGCCAGACAAGAGCTCCTGGCTTCTTGTCTCTTGCCTCTCCAATCCATTCTTCACCTAGCTGCAGTATTCTTTCTAAAACACAAATCTGACCATATTGCTTCCCTTCTTAAACATCTTCAAAACTCCTACTGTCTATAGAATGAAGTCCAAACTGAACATGAAACATGAGGCACTTCATGACACCACACAGTTGCTTAGGGAATAGCCTTGGATTCATCCTTGCTTTTCCTGTTTTCTTTACTCTCTTTGTCCATCAGTAAATTCTGTCAACAAGGACCTCTAAAACACATCTTGAATCTGTGCACTTCGCTACACATTTACAGCTACCACACTTGGATGAGCCACCATAATCTGTCACTTAGACTGTTACAGTAACTTCCTAACTGCTTCACTGTTGCCTCCCTACACCCAGTTCTCCCATGACAGCCATAGTAGTCTTTTTATTCTTTTAATTCTTTTTACATATTTATTGGAGTATAATTGCTTTACAATGGTGTGTTAGTTTCTGCTTTATAACAAAGTGAATCAGTTATACATATACATATGTTCCCATATCTCTTCCCTCTTGCATCTCCCACCCTCCCACCCTCCCAATCCCACCCCTCTAGGTGGTCCAAAGCACCGAGCTGATCTCCTTGTACTATGCGGCTGCTTCCCAATAGCTATCTATTTTACGTTTGGTACTGTATATATGTCCATGCCACTCTCTCGCTCTGTCACAGCTTACCCTCCCCTCCCCATGTCCTCAAGTCCATTCGCTAGTAGGTCTGTGTCTTTATTCCTGTCTTACCCCTAGATTATTAACGACATTTCTTTCATTTTTCTTAGATTCCATATATATGTGTTAGCTTACGGTATTTGTCTTTCTCTTTCTGACTTACTTCACTCTGTATGACAGACTCTAGGTCCATCCACCTCATTACAAACAGCTCAATTCGTTTCTTTTTATGGCTGAGTAATATTCCATTCTATTTGTGTGCCACATCTTCTTTATCAATTCAACTGATGATGGACACTTAGGTCATTTCCATCTCCGGGCTATTGTAAATAGAGCTGCAATGAACATTTTGATACATGACTCTTTTTGAATTATGATTTTCTCAGGGTATATGCCCAATAGTGGGATTGCTGGGTCATATGGTAGTTCTATTTGTAGTTTTTAAAGGAACCTCCATACTGTTCTCCATAGTGGCTGTACCAATTCAAATTCCCACCAGCAGTGCAAGAGTGTTCCCTTTACTCCACACCCTCTCCATCATTTATTGTTTCTAGATTTTTTGGTGATGGCCATTCTGAACGGTGTGAGATGATATCTCATTGTAGTTTTGATTTGCATTTCTCTAATGATGTTGAGCATTCTTTCATGTGTTTGTTGGCAGTCTGTATATCTTCTTTGGAGAAATGTCTATTTAGGTCTTCTGCCCATTTTTGGATTGGGTTTTTTGTTTATTTTTTATTGAGCTGCATGAGGTTCTTGTAAATTTTGGAGATTAATCTTCTGTCAGTTACTTCATTTGCAAATATTTGCTCCAATTCTGAGGGTTGTCTTTTGGTCTTGTTTATGTTTTCCTTTGCTGTGAAAAATCATTGAAGTTTCATTAGGTCCCATTTGTTTATTTATGTTTTTATTTCCATTTCTCTAGGAGGTGGGTCAAAAGGGATCTTGCTGTGATTTATGTCATAGAGTGTTCTGTCTATGTTTTCCTCTAAGAGGTTGATCGTTTCTGGCCTTACATTTAGGCCTTTAACCCATTTTGAGCTTATTTTTCTGTATGGTATTAGGGAGTGATCTAATCTCATACATTTACATGTACCTGTCCAGTTTTCCCAGCACCACTTATTGAAGAGGCTATCCTTTCTCCACTGTATATTCCTGCCTCCTTTATCAAAGATAAGGTGACCATATGTGCGTGGGTTTTTCTCTGGGCTTTCTATCCTGTTCCATTGATCTATATTTCTGTTTTTGTGCCAGTACCATACTGTCTTAATTACTGTAGCTTTGTAGTATAGTCTGAAGTCAGGAAGCCTGATTCCTCCAGCTCTGTTTTACGTTCTCAAGATTGCATTGGCAATTCGGGTTCTTTTGTGTTTCCATACAAATTGTCAAATGTTTTATTCTAGATCTGTGAAAAATGCCCTTGGTAGTTTGATAGGGATTGCATTGAATCTGTAGATTGCTTTGGGTAGTAGAATCATTTTCAAATATAGACTCTTCCAATCTAAGAACATGGTATATCTCTCCATCTATTTGTATCATCTTTAATTTCTTTCATCAGTGTCTTATAATTTTCTGCATACAGGTCTTTTGTCTCCTTAGGTAGGTTTATTCCTAGATATTTAATCTTTTCATTGCAATGGTAAGTGAGAGTGTTTCCCTGATTTCACTTTCAGATTTTTCATCATTAGTGTATAGGAATTCCAGAGGTTTCTATGCATTAATTTTGTATCCTACTACTTTACCAAATTCATTGATTAGCTGTAGGAGTTTTCCGGTAGCATCTTTAGGATTCTCTATGTATAGTATCATGTCATCTGCAAACAGTGACAGCTTTACTTCTTCTTTTCCAATTTGCATTCCTTTTATTTCCTTTTCTTCTCTCATTCCTGTGGCTAAAACTTCCAAAACTATGTTGAATTAGAGTGGTAAGAGTGGGCAACCTTGTCTTGTTCCTGATCTTAGTCAAAATGCTTTCAGTTTTTCACCATTGAGGACGATGTTGGCTGTGGGTTTGTCATATATGGCCTTTATTTTGTTGAGGAAAGTTCCCTCTATGCCTACTTTCTGCAGAGTTTGTATCATAAATGGGTGTTGAATTTTGTCAAAGGCTTTCTCTGCATCTATTGAGATGATCATATGATTTTTCTCCCTTCAATTTGTTAATATGGTGTATCACGTTGATTCATTTCCATATGTTGAAGGATTCTTACATTCCTGGAATAAACCCCACTTGATCATGGTGTATGATCCTTTTAATGTGCTGTTGGATTCTGTTTGCTAGTATTTTGTTGAAGATTTTTCCATCTATGTTCATCAGTGATATTGGGCTGTAGTTTTCTTTCTTTGTGACATCCTTGTCTGGTTTGGGTATCAGGTTGATGGTGGCTTTGTAGAATGAGTTTGGGAGTGTTCCTCCCTCTGCTATATTTTGGAACAGTTTGAGAAGGATAGGTGTTAGCTCTTCTCTAAATGTTTCATAGAATTCTCCTGTGAAGCCATCTGGTCCTGGGCTTTTGTTTCTTGGAAGGTTTTTACTCACAGTTTCAATTTCAGTGCTTGTGATTGGTCTGTTCATATTTTCTAATTCTTCCTGATTCAGTCTTGGTAGGTTGTGCATTTCTAAGAATTTGTCCATTTCTTCCAGGTTGTCCATTTTACTGGCATAGAGTTGCTTGTAGTAATCTCTCATGGTATTTTGTATTTCTGCAGTGTCAGTTGTTATTTCTCCTTTTTCATTTCTAATTCTATTGATTTGAGTCTTCTCCCTTTATTTCTTGATAAGTCTGGCTAACGGATTATCAATTTTGTTTATCTTCTCAAAGAACCAGCTTTTACTTTTATTGATCTTTGCTATCATTTCCTTCATTTCTTTTTTTTCTTTACATATTTGTTGGAGTATAATTGCTTTACAATTGTGTGTTAGTTTCTGCTTTATAACAAAGTGAATCAGTTATACATACACATATGTTCCCATAACTCTTCCCTCTTGCGTCCACCTCCCTCTAACCCTCCCTATCCCTCCCCTCTATGTGATCACATAACACCGAGCTGATCTCCCTGTGCTATGCGGCTGCTTCCCACTAGCTATCTCTTTTAGGTTTGGTAGTGTGTATATGTCCATGCCACTCTCTTGCTGTGTCACAGCTTACCCATGTCCCTCCCTATACCCTCAAGTCCATTCTCTTGTAGGTCTGTGTCTTTATTCCTGTTTTAACACTAGGTTCTTCATGACATTTTTTTGTCTTAAATTCCATAAATATATGTTAGCATATGGTATTTGTCTTTCTCTTTCTGACTTACATCACTCTGTATGACACACTCTTGGTCCATCCACCAAATTACAAATAACTCAATTTCGTTTCTTTTTATGGCTCAGTAATATTCCATTGTATATATGTGCCACATCCTCTTTATCCACTAATCCAATGATGGACACTTAGGTCGTTTCCATCTCTGGGCTATTGTAAATAGAACTGCAATGAATATTTTAGTTCATGACTCATTTTGAGTTATGGTTTTCACAGGGTATAGGCCCAGTAGTGGGATTTCTGGGTCATATGGTAGTTCTATTTGTAGTTTTTAAAAGAACCTCCATACTGTTCTCCATAGTGGCTGTACCAATTCAAATTCCCACCAGCAGTGCAAGAGTGTTCCCTTTGCTCCACACCCTCTCCAGCATTTACTGTTTCTAGATTTTTTGATGATATGGCCATTCTGACTGGTGTGAGATGATATCTCATTGTAGTTTTGATTTGCATTTCTCTAAAGATTAATGATGCTGAGCATTCTTTCATGTATTTGTTGGCAGTCTGTATATCTTCTTTGGAGAAATGTCTATTTAGGTCTTCTGCCCATTTTTGGATTGGGTTGTTTGTTTTTTTATTATTGAGCTGCATGAGCTAATTATAAATTTTGGTGATTAATCCTTTGTCAGTTGCTTCTTTTGCAAATATTTTCTCCCATTCTCAGGGTTGTCTTTGGTCTTGTTTATGGTTTCCTTTTCTGTGCAAATGCTTTGAGATTTCATTAGGTCCCATTTGTTTTGTTTTTATTTCCATTTCTCTAGGAGGTGGGTCAAATAGGATCTTGCTGTGATTTATGTCATAGAGAGTTCTGCCTATGTTTTCCTCTAAGTGTTTGTTAGTTTCTGGCCTTCCATTTAGGTCTTTAATCCATTTTGAGCTTATTTTTGTGTATGGTGTTAGGGAATGGTCTTATCTCATACTTTTCCATGTACCTGTCCAATTTTCCCAGCACCATTTATTGAAGAGGCTTTCCTTTCTCCATTGTACATTCCTGCCTCCTTTATCAAAGATAAGGTGACCATACGTGTGTGGGTTTATCTCTGGGCTCTCTATCCTGTTCCATTGATCTATCTTTCTGTTTTTGTGCCATTACCCTACTGTCTTGATGACTGTAGCTTTGTAGTATTGTCTGAAGTCAGGGAGCCTGTTTCTTCCAACTCTATTTTTCATTCTCAAGATTGCTTTGGCTATTCGGGGTCTTTTGTGTTTCCATACAAATTGTGAAATATTTTGTTCTAGTTCTGTGAAAAATGCCAGTGGTGGTTTGATAGGGATTGCATTGAATCTGTAGATTGCTTTGCATAGTAGAGTCATTTTCACAATGTTGATTCTTCCAATGCAAGAACATGGTATATCTCTCCATCTATTTGTATCATTTTTAATTTATTTCATCAGTGTCTTACAATTTTCTGCATACAGGTCTTTTGCCTGCTTAGGCAGGTTTATTCCTAGATATTTTATTATTTTTCATGAAATTGTAAATGGGATTGTTTTCTTGATTTCACTTTCAGATTTTTCATCATTAGTGTATAGTTATGCCAGAGATTTCTGTGCATTAATTTTGTATCCTGCTACTTTACCAAATTCTTTGATTAGCTCTAGTAGTTTTCTGGTAGCATCTTTAGGATTCTCTCTATATAGTATCATGCCATTTGCAAAGATTGACAGCTTTACTTCTTCTTTACCGATTTGGATTCCTTTCCTTTTATTTCCTTTTGTTCTCTGATTGCTGTGGTTGAAACTTCCAAAACTGTGTTGAATAAGAGTGGTGTGAGTGTGCAATCTTCTCTTGTTCCTTATCTTAGTGGAAGTGCTTTCAGTGTTTCACCATTGAGGATGATGTTGGTTGTGGGTTTATCATATATGGCCTTTATTATGTTTGGGAAAGTTCCCTCTATGCATACTTTCTGCAGGGTTTTTATCATAAATCGTTGAATTTTGTCAAAACTTTCTCTGCATGTATTGGGATTTTCATATGCTTTTTCTCCTTCAGTATGTTAATATGGTGTATCATGTTGGTTGATTTGCATATATTGAACAATCCTTGCATTCCTGGAGTAAACCCCACTTGATCATGGTGTATGATCCTTTTAATGTGCTGTTGGATTCTGTTTGCTAGTATTTTGTTGAGGATTTTTGCATCTATGTTCATCAATGATATTGGCCTGTAGTTTTCTTTCTTTGTGACATCCTTGTCTGGTTTTGGTGTCAGGGTGATGGTGGCCTCATAAATTGAGTTTGGGAGTGTTCCTCCCTCTGCTCTTTCATTTATTTCTGATCTGATCTTTATGATTTCTTTCCTTCTGCTAACTTTGGGGTTTTTTGTTCTTCTTTCTCTAATTGCTTTAACTGCAGTGTTAGGTTGTTTATTCGCGATGCTTTCTATTTATTAAGGTAGGATTGTATTGCTATAAACTTCACTCTTAGAACTGCTTTTGCTGCATCCCATTGGCTTTGGGTCGTCGTGTCTCCATTGTCATATGTTTCTAGGTATTTTTTTATTTCCTCTTTGATTTCATCAATGATCACTTCGTTATTTAGTAGTGTATTGTTTAGCCTCCTTGTGTTTGTAATTTTTACAGATCTTTTCCTGTAATTGATATCTAGTCTCATAGCATTGTGGTCGGAAAAGGTACTTGATACACTTTCAATTTTCTTAAATTACCAAGGCTTGATTTATGACCCAAGATATGATCTATCCTGGAGAATGTTCCATAAGCACTTGAGAAAAATGTGTATTCTGTTGTTTTTGGATGGAATGTCCTACACATATCAATTAAATCCATCTTGTTGAATGTATCATTTAAAGCTTCTGTTCCGTTATTTATTTTCATTTTGGATGATCTGTCCATTGGTGAAAGTGGGGTGTTAATGTCCCCTACTATGAAAGTGTTACTGTCACTTTCCCCTTTTATGGCTGTTAGTATTTGTCTATGTATTGCGGTGCTCCTATGTTGTGTGCATAAATATTTACAATTTTATATCTTCTTCTTGGATAAATCCCTTGATCATTATGTAGTGTCCTTCTTTGTCTCTTCTAATAGTCTTTATTTTAAAGTCTATTTTGTCTGATATGTGAATTGCTACTCCAGCTTTGTTTTGGTTTCCTTTTGCATGGAATATCTTTTTCCATCCCCTTACTTTCAGTCTGTATGTGTCTCAAGGTCTAAAGTGCGTCTCTTGTAGACACCTTAAATATGGGTCTTGTTTTTGTATCCATTCAGCCAGTCTGTGTCCTTTGGTGGGAACATTTAATCCATTTACACTTAACGTAATTATCGGTATGTCTATTCCTATTACCATTTTCTTAATTGTTTTGAGTTTGTTATTGTATGTCTTTTCCTCCTCTTGTGTTTCTTGCCTAGAAAAGTTCCTTTAGAATTTGTTGTAGAGCTGGTTTGGTGGTGCTGAACTCTCTCAGCTTTTGCTTGTCTGTAAATGTTTTAATATCTCCATCAAATCTGAATGAGATCCTTGCTGAGTAGAGTAATGTTGGTTGTAGGTTTTTCTCCTTCATCACTTTAAATATGTCCTGCCACTCCCTTCTGGCTTGCAGAGTTTCTGCTGAAAGATCAGCTGTTAACCTTAAGGGGATTCCCTTGTTTGTTATTTGATGTTTTTTTCTTTATATTTAATTTTTGACAGTTTGATTAATATGTGTCTTGGAATGTTTCTCCTTGGATTTATCCTCTATGGGATGCTCTGTGCGTCTTGGAATTGATTAACTATTTCCTTTCCCATATTAGGGAAGTTTTCAACTATAATCTCTTCAAATATTTTCTCAGTCCCTTTATTTTTCTCTACTTCTTCTGGAACCCCTATAATTCAAATGTTGCTGCATTTAATGTTGTCCCAGGGGTCTCTGAGACTGTCTTCAGTTCTTTTCATTCTTTTTTCTTTATTCTGCTCTACAGGAGTTATTTCCATTATTTTATCTTCCAGGTCACTTATCTGTTCTTCTGCCTCATTTTTTCTGCTATTGATCTCTTCTAGCATATTTATAATTTCATTTATTGTGTTGTTTATCGTTGCTTGTTTCATCTTTATTTCTCCTAGGTCCTTTTAAATGTTTCTTGCATTTTCTCTATTCTATTTCCAAGATTTTGGATCATCTTTACTACCATTATTCTGAATTCTTTTTCAGGTACACTTCCTATTTCCTCTTCATTTGTTAGGTCTGTTGGCTGTTTATCTTGCTCCTTTATCTGCTGTGTGTTGTTCTGTCTTCTCATTTTGCTTATCTTACTGTGTATGGGGTCTTCTTTTTGCAGTCTGCAGGTTCGTATTTCCCATTGTTTTTGGTGTCTGTCCCCAGTGGCTAAAGTTGGTTCAGTGTGTTATATAAGCTTCCTGGTGGAGGGGACTAGTGCCTGTGTTCTGGTGTATGTGGCTGGATTTTGTCTTTCTGGTGAGCAGGTCCACGTCTGTTGGTGTGTTTTGTGGTGTCTGTGAACTTATTATGATTTTTGGCAGCCTCTCTGCTAATGGGTGGGGTTGTGTTCCTGTCTTACTAGTTGTTTGGCATAGGGTGTCCAGCACTGTAGCTTGCTGGTCATTGAGTGAAGCTCGGTGCTGATGTTGAGATGGAGATCTCTGGGAGATTTTCGCTGTTTGATATTATGTGGAGCTGGGAGGTCTCTTGTGGACCAGTGTCCTGAAGTTGGCTCTCCCACCTCAGAGACACAGCACTGACTCCTGGCTGTAGCACAAAGATACTTTCATCCACATCACTGAGAATAAAAGGGAGAAAAATAAGAAAGAAAAAAGAATGAAAGAAAGAAAAAAAGAAAGAAGGAAGGAAGGAAAGAAGAAAGAAAGAAAGAGAAATAAGATAAAATAATGTAAATAAAATATAGTTATTAAAATAATAATAATTATTAAGAAAAGAAAAAAAAAAACGGATGGATAGAACCCTAGGACTAATGTTGAAAGCAAAGCTATACGGACAAAATCTCACACAGAATCATACACATACACACTCACAAAAAAAGGGGAAAAAATAATAAATCTTGCTCTCAAAGTCCACCTCCTCTATTTGGGATGATTCGTTGTCTATTCATGTATTCCACAGCTGCAGGGTACATCAAGTTGATTGTGTATCTTTAATCCGCTGCTTCTGAGGCTGCTGGGAGAAATTTCCCTTTCTCTTTTTTGTTCGCATAGCTCCTGGGGCTCAGCTTTGGTTTGGCTCAGCTTTGGACCTGCCTCTGTGTAGGTCGCTGGAGGGCGTCTGTTCTTCACTCAGACAGGATGGGGTTAAAGAAGCAGCTGCTTCAGGGACTCTGACTCACTCAGGTCAGGGGGCGTGAGGGGTAGGGATGTGGGGTGAGCCTGTGGCGGCAGAGGCAGGCAGGACGTTGCACCAGCCTGAGGTGCTGTGTGTTCTCCCGGGGAAGTTGTCCCTGGATCCCGGGACCCTGGCAGTGGCAGGCTGCACAGGGTCTCTGGAAGGGAGGTGTGGATAGTGACCTGTGCTCTCACAGAGGATTCTTGGTGGCAGCAGCAGCAGCCTTAGCGTCTCATGCTCATCTCTGGGGTCCGCGCTGTTAGCCGCGGCTCGCGCCCGTCCTTGGAGCTCCTTTAAACAGTGCTCTTAATCCCCTATCCTCGCACACCAGGAAACAATGAGGCAAGAAAAGGTCTCTTGCCTCTTAG
Source organism: Phocoena phocoena (assembly GCF_963924675.1). Lineage (NCBI taxonomy): Eukaryota > Metazoa > Chordata > Mammalia > Artiodactyla > Phocoenidae > Phocoena > Phocoena phocoena. The sequence goes on from NC_089240.1 coordinate 57,144,720, forward strand.
GCAGCTCCAGACTTTTCCCCAGACTCCCTCCCGGCTAGCCGTGGTGCACTAATCCCCTGCAGGCTCTGTTCACGCCACCAACCCCAGTCCTCTCCCTGCGCTCCGACCGAAGCCCGAGCTTCAGCTGCCAGCCCCGCCCACCCTGGCCGGTGAGCAAACAAACCCCTTGGGCTTGTGAGTGCTGCTCAGCACGGATCCTCTGTGCGGGAATCTCTCTGCTTTGCCCTCCGCACCCCTGTTGCTGTGTTCTCCTCCATGGCTCTGAAGCTTTCCCCCTCCGCCACCCACAGTCTCCATCCGAGAATGTGCTTCCTAATCTGTGGAAACTTTTCCTCTTTCACAGCTCCCTCCCACTGGTGCAGGTCCTGTCCCTATTCTTTTGTCTCTGTTTTTCCTTTTTTCTTTTGCCCTACCCAGGTACGTGGGGAGTTTCTTGCCTTTTGGCAGGTCTGAGGTTTTCTGCCAGCATTCAGTATGTGTTCTGTAGGAGTTGATCCACGTGTAGATGTATTTCTGGTGTATATGTGGGGAGGAAGGTGATCTCTGTATCTTACTCTTCCACCATCTTCCCCCAAAGATCCATAGTAGTCTTTTTAAAATCTAAATCAGACCATGGTATTCATCTGCTCTGTACCTCCAATGATTTACTATCTTATTCAAAGAAAATGATATCTAAGACTCTAAATAATCTGCTCCTACCCCCTGCTAACCCTTTGCCCTACTATCTCTCTTTGCTGTTCCTCAAACATACCAAGTTCATTCCCATCTTAGTGTTTTCCCTAAGAAGTTTCCTCTGCCCAGAATGCTCTTCCTTCTTAGTGTCTCATGCCTGGATTCTTCTCATGATTTAGGTCTCAGCTTAAATGTCATCTCCTCAGAGAGGCCTTCCTGGGCCACTCAAGTCAAGATCCACCCAGTCAGTCTATCATATCACCTAATCTTATTCTTTGCACAGCACTCATAACTATCTGTTATTTTCTTGTTTGTTTATTGTTTTTCTTCTTAAACTAGACTTTAAGCTCCATAAGACTGAGGACTTTGCCTGTCTTGCTCACTACTCTATTCCTAGTGCTCACAATAGTGTATGGAACACAATAAATACTATGTAAATATTTGTGGAATGGATAAATTATCCTTTCCTACATCTCCAATTTCTCCTCTTATTACTTCCTTTCCCACCCTGCTCTCAGTTTTGTGAAAAGTACATAAACTTCTATGTTCTTTTTTGCCTTTGCCTCTTCTTTCTAGGATTCCCTAAGACTGAATCACCCTCCTGATAAGTTCCTAGTTATCATTCAAGACTCACTTCAAATATTACTTCCTCTGAGAAGCCTTTTTCTGATCCCTCCAGGAAGAATACAGACTTTCCCTCTGTGTTGCTAGGGTGTCTCGTCCATATAGTCATTATGTGATGTTTTTATTTAATTTACTATAATCAGTTTACTGTCTGTCTCTCCCCTGAAGCCATTTCCAGCACTTTGTATAATGATTGGTGTTTAATGAGTATTTACTAAATTTATAAATGATGGCAAAGCCAAAGCCTTCCAAACTCTACCAGACCACCTCTTTAGCCTTCTTGAACTACTGAAGAGAAAGCATGGGTACAGCATATTGAATCCAAAAGGTTTGGCTGTTGGAGTTGATAGTCTTTTCTATGTTTCTTACTAATTTCATGGCATTGAATGAGTTATTCACCTCTATAAGACTCATGATCTTCATTTGTAAAGTGGGCTAACAAGGATGACAAACAGTCTTGGTTTACCTGACACTGAGGGGTTTCCTGGACACAGGAATTTCAGAGCTAAAACAATATAAATCACAGGCACACAAGAAGAGTTAGTTATCCTAACTAACACCTACCTTGTTGTGTTGCAATGGAACTTAGAAATAACATATGTAAAGCCCTTAGTACCTCTGAGTGTTTTCTGGTCTTTCTGACAACCATCTCTACCCCTCCCCTTATTGATCTAACTGCAAATCTTGATCATCCCCTGGATTTCTCAGGACTTCCCTTTCCTATCTGACACCCTCAGACCCAATGAAAGAAGTATAGCTTCATTTTTAAGACTTTGGGGGCTAGTATAACACAGACCTGTGTTTGATGACTAAATATGCCTATTAACTTTGATCTTAGAAACTTACATAATGTCTCTGAACATTGGTATGCTCAAGCATTGAATAGTGAAGATAAGAGTACTTATGTAGAGGAAAAGTTTCCACTCTTGTCTTATCCCTCCGCCCCCTCTCTTCCGCAAAGAGGAGGTAATGCTAATATCAGTGAAAGAAGCCTATGACATTGATTGGGTCATATTCACTAGTGGGAGTTGTTGTTATACATAAAAAGGTCGTATGCATTTCTGTGTAGTCTCATCTTTCTCCTCCATTCCATTCAAGCCTGCTTTTATAGGGCAAAATTAGCCTTAAGTGTGCACATATCTTTGTTGTCATCATTGTTATTATCTCTCTGTCATTGTGGTCTCAGTTCTACACAAGCCCTCCTCTCCACATACCCACAAAACACACAGTTTCATCTCCCTTGCAACTGAATGAGTCAGAGGATTCAGGACAAGCCCTTAGCAGATGTATTTGTTTCCTCTTAACTTCCCAATTTCATGCAAATGGTCAGAGGTGATAAAGTCTGAAGATTCTTATTTTGGGCCCCAGATGCTCTCAGACAGGTTCCTAATTGTCCCAGGATTCCAAAAGATATATGCAAAATGTCCTGGGTCTAAGATCCCAGCCTCCAGGAGTGTGTTCTTTCCAGAGTAGTGGGCTCAGGACACTCATTTATTTGAGACCTGATAGTCTGTGTTGGGTTTACAAATATCTGCCTTTTACAGGTATAGAAAGGAGCACTGAGTTAACTTCACAACTGACATCACCACTCCTGCATAACTGCAGATCTTTCCAGATCCCTAACATCTGAGCCCTCTGATAGATCCATCTTTAAGCTCAATCCTACCCAGTTTCCCAAGTTCCCATTTCAGGCTGGGATCTTATGGCACAATAGTTGGCACTGGGCTCCTACATAGTCCCCAAATACTAACCTCCAGCTAGATCTGGAGCCCCTGGGATATCTCCCAAAGCCAGTCATGGGTGCCTACATCAGACTCTTCCCTTTTTCTCAATTTAGTGGATCTATGGGCTCTGTCTTCTGCTTTTATCCTTACTATGAATTTCTACCTACTCATTTTTACTTGTATTTCAACATATCCCCTGAAAAAATAACCCAGCTTAGTGACTATTATAGCTTTGGAGTTAAGTAGGTTCAACAACCCACTTGCTATGCTTCAGTCAATCAATAAAAACATCAATGGGCATTGTTCCCAACTCCTTTGTGCATGATTTTATCATACCAGCCCTGATTTTCCAGCTCCAAACCTTGTCTCTCGTGTATACTTTCAGTTTGGGAACACTTCTGGCTTTCTGGACTTTGGTTTTCCCACACAAAGTTTTATTCTGCCTTTGACTTGGTTTTGGCATTCCTGTTACCTCAAAAGAAATCACAATTTAATTGGGAAGTTTGGACAGCCCAGAACTTAACATATATACTACTATGGTCTTAGCAGGGCACAGGGCACAGGAAAGAGAGCCATCTCCTCCCTGGCTCTAGATTCTATTTTTCTATTAATGCAGCTTAGGTTGGCATTGGCCCTTTTGATAACCTTGCCCACAGAACACTCAATGAACTTATAAGTTAAAGAAACTATAACTATAGTCAAAGAAAACTCATAAGTTTCTTTCAAATCTGCTACTATTAATCCAAGTCTTACCCATCTTGGTCTTTGAGCAATTGATTATTTGAATTTAAATGATGTTCTTTACATTTCTATTAAATGTAATTAAGTTTCATCCCATTGCTCCTCTTTATTAACAAAGTTGGGAGATTAAGAGTTCTAGTCCACCCTTTAAAAGCCCTAACTATAGTTCAAAGGGGACTATTGGTGGAGTCTCATTCACTCAGCACTGGCAACGTCTGGCATACTTGAAGGTTAAGACAAACTTAATTATGAACTTGCTACCTGCCAAGGGTCATGATGTCATCCTGATGGTGGTGGAAACCTTATCCTAATTATTCTTTTTATCTCCTGCTTTAGACTCCCATCTGCTTGTGCCAGCACCATTCTATTCTTCTAAAAAATGATCTAATTCTTAATACATATCTGAGTGTTTGTGATTTCTCTTCACACACACTCATCCCTACCACTTCTTGTTCCACCTGTCCACAGCTCATCATGTGGAAATTGACAGCTAGATGCACTGTGATGAATATTTGTTACAGCTCCTACAGACATAATAATGAATTCATCTATTTTCCCACTGAAGAATTTGCCTAGGGTAGCTGTCTATTCTCTTTTAACCAAAATTCTTTCTTCAGTGTCACCATGGAGATTCATTATTTAGGATTGTGTAAAGTTTTCAGAAGCCCTCAATCTTGTAAATCTCAGATTTAAATATCCAACTGATTCATCCCATCTTCAATCACTTCCTCTTTTGCCTAGCCTAACAAGGACTTTGCTTTTTACTCCATATTGGCACACCCAGCCCAATAAATATAATATGAGACACTGGACCATGTTGTGGAAGGACTTCTGGACTTCTGTGAGCATCATTAGGCTGTGCCAAATCTCCAGTTTATTGGATATGAGTAGGAGAGTGAAGCTGCCAATTACTAACTCAATAACTCCAAGACAAATGTTTAAAGTTCCTAGTAGGCAAATTTAATGACACCCCAAACATGATCCTCCAAAGGAATTGAGTGAGAGTGAAGGGTAGGAGGGGAAAGTGTCTTTTATCCCTGAGCCCTTTAATCTGAGACAACCTACCTATACATCATATACACCTATCAGGTCATAAAGCAAAGAATCACCCCTTTGGTTCTAAGGAATCAGTCAATTCCTAGTAGTGTCTCCTCTCCACTGCTTCTTACTTGGTTCCATATTTTGATAACTCCAGCACCTGTTCTGGCCCTCTTCACCAGTGGCAATCAATTTCTGCAACCTAAGAAACCGTATTTCCTGCCAGGCTAGTTCCCTTTTACTTTTCAGATGGATTGGGTTGTAAGGGTTTAACTTTAGATAAGTTATGTTGGGGTGTGGCCACTTATAAAGTGACCAGTGATCTGTATAATCGACTGGACTTCTGAATCTTCCCTAACTCACATTCCCCAGTACAGTATAGCAGTGGCTATATAACCCTAGAGTCAGAAAGAGCCGAGTTAAAAATATGTCTCTGCCACTAACAAGCTGTATGCCTATGAGCAAGTGACAACTTCTCTGAGCCTCAGCTTACTCATATATAAAATGTGAATATTAAGGGAAAAACAAAGTTGAACAAGTATCATTGAAATGTATTTAAGCCTTCCTTCCCCTAGTGCTAACTGCTTGACAGCTTCTCTATACTTAATATCTGTGACTAGGTCCAGCAAATCTTGTTCTACCCCAGGAGGCTGGTCTTGAACAGATGCTGGCTCATTGCAGCCCACCCACTTCCTTCCCACCAATCAGGTTTGTGAATGCTGAGTTCTGAGGACAATAGCCCTTAGTTACATCCAGGGACCAGAATGTTGTCTCCTCACTCTCCCAATAAGACCAACGAGGTCGGTCATATTTCACACAAGATGTGAAGAAATGTAAGAGGACTATTTCTATCATCTAGCTGACAATCATTTTTCTAGTCTGTATGTATTTGTATGTCTAAATACTGAGAGGCCCCGTGGCACACTAGAAAGACAGTAGAGACTTTAGGGTAAGAAAGTCCTGGATCAAAATCCTGACTATATCACTTACTAGCTATAGGAAATAAGGCAAGTTTAGTTCTTTGAGCTTTACTTTCCTCTAATATAAGAATCAAATGACCTAGAACATGGTATGTTCTCAATAAATACTAGTTCTCCCATCACCCTTTCTCCTTCTGTTTCATGGAGAAAGAGGTTGACCTTAACCGCAGGCACAGGGTGATGGTAGGGTGGTTGATGAACTTTCCCTCAGAGATATAAAAAGAAAGGGTTAGAATGCAAAAAAGCCACCATGAGTATTGCAAAGGAGTCAGGGAGAGTAAAGCAGAGCTCCCAGTTAAAACAAGGTAACTAGATTCTTGAAGTTGTGGCCCTCTTTGCATAGTTTCCTTCTGGTTTCTTTGCAGTGTTTCTTCTTTCCTCACCTCATGATGTTCTCCCATGCTGACCCTCTGTTTCCCAACTGCTCACCCACACACTTGGAATGAATAACTGTAAAATCCTACAATCACAAAGGTCTTCTCTAAGGGAGAGCAGCAAAGGAGGGGGAGGCTCACTACACTGACGACTCTGTGGGGAGTGTGTCTTGAGGGACAGAGTGATAGGGGCAGTTTAGAGGAGAGAAAATCAAGCCAAATACTTAGGGCCTGTGGGAAGGAAGAGAAAGGGAACTTGGTGGCTGAGGGCAGTCAATGTGATTCAGAATACCTTGTGTCCTCCCTACTTGCATCCTGTGACCACAGAGAAACAGACCAAAAGATACACCTTTCTTTGGCCTAAAAACATGGCTTAAGCATATCTGTGCATATTGGTGATGCAAAGCCACTCCACAACACATCTCATCCTTTTTGTTGTCCTTCTGATAACTCAGCCAATTCCAATTGCTGCTTCAATTCAATTCAGAAAGTTTTAATTCCCAATCTCTCTCAGGTAAAATGACACCTATAGAAGGCAGCACTGTTTAGTGAAAAGAGAATTATTGGCTTTTGAATAATAGGATTTCAGTTTAAGTCTAAATTCTGTTACTTGCTAGATGCATGACCTTGGGCCAGACATTAAGCTTCCATTTCTAGGTTTATAGAATTGGAATTACAGTACATTACTCATGGGTTGTTGTGAGGACCAAATGAAATGGGACTTATAAAGCTTTTGGCAAATAATGACTGACTGAATAAATACATATTTATCTCTCCATCACAGACAAGAGTTGGGGAACTTCTAGGTACAGATAATTGTAGTTTGTGATTCAGTCAGTTGAGCCTTGTGCTTAAGGCAGAGCATCTGCAGCCACCATGCCTGACCATGAATTCAAACCCTGCTGCTTACTAGTTGTTTTCAACTCTAAAATGGGGATAATAATTATAATGATAATACTAGTATCTATCCAATATGAGACAAATAAATTAATATGTATAAATGCTTAGAATGATAACAAACACATAGTGAGTGCTCAATAATTGCTACTATTCTCATTCGCCATATATACTTATGGAGTTTTTAATGGAATATAGACTCCATAAGTATAGGGAATTTTGGTCTGCTTTATTCACTGCTGTTTTTCAGCACCTGATCAGTGCCTGGAACACAGTAGGTGCTTAGTATGTATTTGTTGAATGAATAAATGAATCATATTTATCTACTTTCCTCACCCACACAAGTCTGGTGACTGAGCATTAGTATTTGGCAAAACTAGTGATATGACAGTTCAGAGCAACAGAAGGCAGCTTAGTTCCTAGCCCTTCTCCCACATCTAGCCCAACCTACACACAGCTGTCAACATCCCTGCACAAGATCCTCTTGTTGACAAGGCAGATGTCCTGTAGTCTTGGTATCAGGACATTTCAAAAGGAAAGCTACTGTGTTTCCTTTTCTCTGGATATTGGGATCTAGGATAAACTGGCAGGCTAGAGCTCTGTCCTAGACATGTCAATTATGATATCTGTCACACACACACATAGTGTTTTCTAAAGGAAGATGCCCTTCCAAAGTCCTATTAGGTATCCATGCTTTGGATCACATAATGTGCCCCCTCCCCACCTAAGCCATAACTAATTGAACTGAGGTGGCCACCTAACTAAGGGAAGACAATCTATACATAGGCTAGCCAAAGATGAGGCATTATAGATGTAATCTGGCATCAAAAAATGACCTAAGCCAACTAAGTTCTCTCACAAGAATTTGAATTAGGATGTCCCAAGAGAAAAAAATCAGTTAGCAACAGGAACTAAAGCTGAAAGATCATGATGAAGAAAGCCTGGATGAACCATGAAGGGCTATATGACAAGCTAACTGCAAGCCCAAAGTAGGAGAGAGTAGAGTATATTAGGGAGCAAAAGTTAGCAGTAAAGAAAAGATATAGAGAAAAGAATGGAGCAGACACTGGGTCATATTCATAGCTGCATATAGTAGACCATAGAATCTAGTATGTCTATCTAGAATGACAAAAACCTGGATAAAAAAAATTCTATTTGAGTGCAACAGAGAACTATTGAGGCAACAAGAACTAGGGGGGGATAACAATACAGAGATAATTTTACCTTAAAGAGGTGAGCAAAATTCTATATCCACTTTTACCTTGGTTGTATTTGCTTATTCTGGGCATGGGTGAAAAGCTTGCAATCCAGTATTGTCAGTAGTGTGGGCTGCTGCTGGGGGATGTAGAAACTAGCAGAGTTTTTGGTGGAGGCTGAGAGACCTCAAATGTATGGCCTGTATCCCCTCATATAACTGATAAATACTAGGGATACTTGGGGCAGGAGGCAAAATCCTATGATATCCTAAAAAGTAAAGCACTGAGTTATGGCGTTAACATTATTCAAAAATTATAGTTAAGGATCCACTAGAAGAGTGTCCATAAAATTACACCAGACACTGAGTTGAAAGCCCTTGAAGTCCTACAGTAAACCCTATGAATACTGAGCTTTACCAGGAGAAGTGCAACCCATAGGTAACATAGCATAGTTTTTGATTGGATTAAGGTTATCAGGCATAATGCTATCTACCCAGTAGAGTAGATAGATAATGCTATCTATCTACCCTGAAGCTTTTCTAAAGGAAGATAATCCCAACTTGACTTTCAACAATATTTTTATACCATATCTGGCATTCACTATAAAAGAATTGTGTTGAGGTAAAACAAAGGACCACATGACTAAAAGTGGAGAGAATAGACATTAAAAATATGTCCAAAGATGGTCCAAGTATTAGAGTTAACTGACAAGAACACTAAAATGATTACAATTATTAAGTTCAAGAAAAGAGAGGAGTAGGCGAATAAAATAGATAAAAGGAGAATTTCCTCAGATATTTGAAATTCATAAAAAGAGTCACAAGGAAATTTTAAAACTGCAAAATGTAATACCTAAATATAAGAATTAATTTGACAAGTTTAACTGAGCATCACTTGTACATGTGAAAGCAGGATATCCATGTGTAAAAGAAGACTTCACTATAAGATCCATTTTTCTCTTGCTGCTCTTAACATTCTCTTCTTGGTTTTTGCTTTCAGCATTTTTAATATGATATGCCTATTTGTGGGTATCTTTATGTTTATCCTACTTGGAATAGTTGAGCTTCCTGGATGTGTAGGGAATCTCAGTAAGGTTAGCAGCTGACTTTTCATCAAAAAAAAAAAAAAAATAGAAGCCAAAATGCAGTGGGATAACACGTTCAAAGTACAAATGGGGAAAAAAAGTCAGTCAAGAAACCTACCCCAGCAAAACTACTCTTTCAAACTGAAGGCAAAATAAAGGCATTCCCAGATAAACAAAAACTGAGAATTTGTTTCTAACAATCTGGCTTTCAAAAATTGCTGAAGCAAGTTCTTTAGTCTGAAAGTGAGTGACCCCAGATAGTGATTCAAATTCACATAAAAAAATGAAAAGCACTAGTAAAGGAAACTTTGTAATTATAAAAGAGAATATAAATACATATCATTTCCTCTTCCTTTCCTTTACTGATTTAGGAAACAATTGTATAAAATAATATGTATATAATGTATTTTGGGGGCCTATAACATGAAGAAATGTAACATATTTGCCAATTGCAGCACAAAGAAGGTTGGGTGTGGAGAAAAAGGAGTATTTTGCTAATTAAATGAGTCTATATGGCAAATCAAACACAAAAGAATAAATTAAGGGAATGAAAAATAATAAATAAGAAGGTTAACATAAGAAAGATAAAAATATATTCTTATTCTCCTTTCTTCTTTCAATTTATTTAAAAGACATAAAATTATATAAAGCAATAATTGTTACAATGTATTATTGAATTTGCAACATTTATAGATGTGATATGTATTACAATAATACCATAAAAGAGGGAGAATGGGGAATAGACATATATGTGTATATTTCTATATCACATTAGAATGAAGAAAATCTGAAGCTGATTCTGATCAGTATAAATGTATATGTTAAGCTCTACAGTAACCACTAGGGAAATAATTCAAAAATATATAATAAAAGTATCATTAAAGAAATTAAAATGATACATTAGAAAATATTCACTTAATTCAAAAGAAAGCAGTAAAGGAGGAATAGAGAAAGAAAAAGATATGTGACACAGAAACAACAAGTAAAATGGCAGATGTAAATCCAGGTATATTAATAATAATATTAAATGTGAATGGATTAAATAATCAATTCAAAATACTAAAATTATTAGAATGGATTAAGAAAAGATCCAACTATATGCATTCTACAGGAGAAATACTACAGATTTAAAAAATGAAATACAGTGAAGGTCAAAGAATGGAAAAAGAAATATCACACAAACAGCAACCACAAGAAAACTGAAGTGACTACACTAATACCAGACAAAACAGACTTTAAAACAAAGTGTTAAAGACATAAAGGAGGACATTTTATAATCATAAAAGGGTTAATCCATCAAGAATATATAATAATTATAAGTATATATACATCTAACAATAGAACACTAAAATGCATGTAGCAAAAACTGATAGAAATTAAGTGAAAAATATACAATTCAACAATAATAATTGGAGATTTCAATACTTCATTTTCAATAATGGATAGAACAACTAGGCAGAAGATCAACAAGTGAATAGAAGACTTGAATAATACCATAAACCATTTGAGGGAAATTTATAGCTGTAAGTGTCTATATTAAGAAAGAAAAATGATTTCAAATCAATAACCTAATTTTCCACAATAAGACACTGGAAAAATAATGGTAAAAATTAAACCTAAAGCAAGATGGACAAAATAATACAGATTAAAAAAGAAATTTATGAAATAGAACATGCAAAAATAATAGAGAAAATTAATGGAATCAAAATCTGGTTCTTTGAAAAAAAATCAACAAAATTGACAAACCTTTAGTTAAATTGACCCCCAAAAAAGTGAGAAGACTCAAATTACTGGAACCAGATATGAAAGACAGGTTACTAATTGTCTTACAGGAATTAAAAGTAGGAAAGCTATGAAAAATTGTGTGCCAATAAATTAGAAAACAAATGAAATGGATAAATTCTTAGGAAGACACAAACTAGCAACATTCATTCAAGAAGAGATAGAAATCATGAATAGACCTATAATAAGTAAAGAAGTTGAATTGATAATCAAAAAATTACCTACAAAGGAAAGCAGGCCCAGATACCTTAACCATTCAGTTCTATCAAAAGTTGAAAAATAATACATATAAATTTCCAGAAAATAGATGTAGTGGGAACATTTCCCAACTAATTCTGTGAGGCCATTAGTACCCTGATACCAAAAGCAAACACAACACAAGATAAGAAAACTAAGATCACTATATCCTTCAAATATAAATGTGAAAATACTAAAAATCCAAATCCAGAAACATTAAAAACCTATACAATATGACCAAATGGGATTTATCTCAGGAATGCAAGGTTGGTTCAACATCCCCCCAAAATCAATTAATGTAACATACCATATCAATAGAATAATAAACAAAAACCACATTATCATCTCCATATATACAGCTAAAACATTTGACAAAATCTGTCACCTTATCATGGTAGAAACACTCAATAAACTAGAAATATAAAGGAACATCCTCAGCTAGAAAAAATGCATCTCTGAAAATTTCACAGCTCCTCTCTCTCTCTCTCATTCTTTCCATCTCTCCTTTATCTCCAGACTTTCTCTCCACTTATTCCTTTCCCTCAGCCTATAAACAAAATCAAGTGCCTTCCATTCCTTTACACACAAAAGTCATGTCAATCCTCTGCTCAGAAACGTGAATGGCTTCTAAACTCTTTGAGGAGAAAAGCCAAAGTCATTAAAATGTCCATAGAAACTCTGACCTCATCTCTTACTATTTTCCCCCTCACTGTGCTCCAACCACACTGGCATGCTTTCTCTTCCTCACTACGTGTGTGTCCTCCTCAGAGCCTTTGCCTAGATCATCCCAGGTTCCTTCTGCCTGGAATCATCTTTAATATACATGTCTCACTCTTTCAATTCCTTCACATCTCTTCTCAAATGTAGCCTTGTCAAATAGGCCATCCTTGACTACCTTGTTTAACATAATACCCCAACCTTATCACTCTCTTTTCTCCTTACCCAGCATTATTTTTCTCCCTATCTCCACCACTAGAATTTGGGCTCCATGAAAATGGGAACTTTGGGGTGTTTTTATTTGTTTTTCTTTAACCTCTGTGTGCCAACGCATTGAATAATACTTGACACTGATCAAGAAAAAAACGCTCCTTATGTCCATAACTGATCTCGTATTTACAATTCAACCTCAATATTATTACAAGCTGGTCAGACACTCACAGCCAGGCCATTTTGTTCACCTGTTGGATATAAACAATCTTATCGGATACCATCCCACACAAGATTACTCTGAAACCAAGGCAAAATGAAGCAAAACAAGGCTCTGTCATAATTTTGTCTGAGACAAAATCAAGGTGACTGTGTCACCTATAACATACCCAATCATAAAATTGCCCCCCATATTTTCAGTAACATTTAAAGCAAACCTCCACTTTCTTTGACACTCTCCAAAATCACACAAAAAGCCCAAATCTTATAATAGTTTCTTTCTAAGATATTCTTACTGAGGTATTCCATGGTTCTACATGGTGTGTGTTCTCTCTTGCTGCAATGAGTAAAAAACCCAACTTGTTTAACTACAAGGTGTCCCTGGTGGTCTTCAGTTGAAGTGCATTGACAGAATTTGAGGCACCAATAAAGATTTCCCTGAGATACTCATTCCCTTGGACTGAGACTTTTAGTAATGATATATAACAATCTGCACATTTGAGATCAATTGTGTCTCTATCGGAACAAGGTTCCAAATGATGTTGACTGAGCGATAAATCCATGCTAAATTGGACTCCACTATTTCACTGAAGCCTTTCAACATTGGGTTTATTTTGTTTTCCTAGGAATAAGTCCCTCTTTGAGATTTTGGTTATTGATTAGATTTGTATTGTTCTTTTGTGAAATATTTTCTAGCATCTAACATCTGTGTGTCTAATGCCCCCTTTTCTGTCTGTATTCTTGTCTAGTGTCTTGACTGTTGCTTGCTTATAAGAGGAAAATTCTATAGGGAGAGGAGGAGTACTGGTCCAATAAGTCTGTCCTTATGCTAGCCTTAGGGCTGAGAAGTTCAGAACTTTTTATTTTCCTCAAACCAGTGTCCTTTGGACAAACTTTACCCCAGGCCATCATTTCAAAACCTTACAAGGATTTCTTCCGTCTTGTTTTTGTGTCCTTGAGAATTTCTGGTATTTAGTTCAGTCTGTCCAAAATCAGGACGTCTTGTCCAGCCTTTGATCAATGACTACTGGTCATTGACCAAGCTCTGGATACACAGGTCATACAAGTACCTTCTTATGGACCTGGTGTAGTTCTTGTGGAACCTTTTCCGTCGAAAACTGCACCTCCTTCAGGCCAAACACCTGCTTCCTTTGTTTTCTAACTAGAATGCTAATATGCATATCTTGCAATCTGGTACAATCTCACCAAGGAAAATTTGGAATTACAGTGGTCACTTTGGGAGAAATTTGATATAGACAAATGTTCTTTGAAAGATGCCTTAAAACAAAAAGGAAGCCAAACTCTGAGTGTCCAATAGTCTACTTTCTTTAATTGGTATGAAGGGGTTTCTAAATGCAATTCAGACTCAAATATTGCTTCCCTAAAACATTATTTAGCTAAAACTATTGCAAAATATGAGTAACTGTCTCCTAAATAGTACTTAGGATTAGCTTCTGATGTTGACATTCCTAATGTTTTTTCTACTTTCTTGTTGATTATTGCAGATATGATATGTAAACAAAAATTTGACTGGAAAGTCATCCCGTTACATGAACTTCAACATTCGGCTTAACATTTTAAAGAAAACTTACATACCAGAAATAAAAAAATTCATGAGAAATGTGTTTGTCTAAAAGATAGGTCATTTTGTCTAGCAGGGGGAAATATCTCCTTCATTTCTATATGTTGGGCGTTAATAAGTGCAGGCTTTTTAGTTATATAACTTCATAAAATTCTCAAGAACCCAAATTATATCAAAATTTGTATGATTCTCTATAATGTGTACATGTCAAAAATATCTTTTTCTACATCTAAACTTTCTTCTCTTACTTTACAGAGAAAACATAGCTATTTGCCTAAATCCGGCTCCTTCTCATTTTTCTGTACCATTTTCTCTCCTCTTTCCCTCTCTTATGAGACTTTAAAAATTAACTAATTAAAAATTATTTAATTGTTATGTACATAGTCTAGGAATATTTAGTTCAGATAAGCAATAAACTTGTCAAAGGAAAGAAAAATTATTAACAAAACGATTATGCTTCTTTGTGGACAATAAAAAGTATATTTTTATATAATAACCATTTTAACTATAGATATTAAGTAATATGAAGAGGCTTCAATTTCAAGATATAAGATAAGCTTTCACATGATTCTGCTATCAACAATTAGGTTACCAAAAATAAAATGTTACCATAAAATTTTGGTTTGTTCAGAACCAAGGTTAAATTTCTCATAATTTAAAATTCCTAAATAGCCTGCACCTAGTTTTATGAGTTAAATAATATTTCATCATTTCCATAACTTCTTTAAAAATAAAAATTATATTTATAAAATTGTATTTAACTAAAAATAATTGTAATGGATGTCATTTAAAGGGTTTAATTTTTAAAAGCTACAATTAATAAAAGATTTAATGCATTAACTAAACTGTAATTTCTAGATTAATTAACTTTACTAAGTTAATTAGCAAATAATCTCTAAATGCTTGAACAGTTTCTAAAGAGAAAAAAATACAAAACCACTGGTTACTGAACTTAAATTTTATTTTTCTCCATTTCTTAAAATGTCAGTAGATTAACAAAATATGCAAATGGTTTTAGATAATACTGTGTATATATCTGTTCTCAAATTTTGTGAACAATATAAGATAAATGTAGATGGAAAAAGTAACTGGAGGATTTTTAACTTTCTGTCCTCTAGGGTATTTTGTGTCTTGAGAAAAAAGAGCAAATTGTTTAGTTTAATTAAAGATGTTAATAAATGTAAACAATTGTACTAGGTACAGTAATTGCATTTAGAGGTATGTGAACAGAATAAGAGATGTGATTTTCTGTTTAGTATAAAAGTTATTAAAGATCATTCAAATGATAAATTTAAGATGACATATATTACTTGAAGTAGACCAACTAATTAGTTAAAATTTAAAGCTATACTTAAAGCTTTACGCTATTACTTTATGTGTTTGTTCTTATAACAGTGTATGCCTAAATGCATATAAATAAAGTTATATTCATAGAGCCTTTACTACAATTTGTTAAATAATGTATCAAAGGAAGAAAATTATAGTTTGGATTTTTCCTCTAAAATGCCCAAATTAGTAGAGGTTCCTTTTTGTCACCAAATTATTCTGTTAACTCTCAGTGCTTCGATCATAGTCCTAAATCATTCTATTAGATATTCCCTTGGATACAACTGACTTAGTTTCATTTGTTCGTTTTTAAAAATGTCATCACACACCTAAATTCACTCAAAATATAGACTGCTCCCAGAAATTAAATCATCTTAGATGATTAAATAATTGCCCTTACCCAAACCTGTCAGCTGGAAGAAAGTAAAAGCAAATATTTATATTGATAGCAGATGTGCTTTTGGGGTAATCCACCAATTTGGGATGATTTGGTAACAAAGAGGTTTTTAACCTTGATAAAAACCTAAGGAAAAAAAGGATGACAATTTGAAGAACTTCTAGATACTTTGCTGTTACCTAAGGACATTGCTATAATAAATAAAAGGTCATTCAAAGTACAAAGATTCAGAATATTATGGTAATGCTTCAGAGGACCACTATGCTAAACAAGTAGCATTAACCAAGATAATTGCTCCTGTAATCACACAGAAAAGAGAGACCTTGGAAAAATTCAAAGAGGCTGTATATTAATGGTCAGAGACAAGTCCCTGATTTAGAGAAAATGAAATGAGAAAAGTCAGGATTCTCTTTGCACAAAGATAATAATTGGCACTCTCAGGATGGCCAACTGATAGCATCAAATAATTTAAAATGGAATTTAGTAAAAATGCTTCATGTCATTACTTATAATAGGAGAGATAAGCTGGCAACACATTAAACCATCATTGGTGTGGCAATGTTAGAGTTATTGCCAAGGAAGACCCAAAATGTGTCCTACATGCCAACAACTCAATCCTGGCAAAACTGGAAAGGTGGGACATGGACAGAAACCAAAGCCTCAAAGGCCCTTTAAACACCTCCAAATGGATTTCATACAAATGCTTTCTGCAATAGGTTATGAATATATTGCAGTTGTTTTTTGTTTATTCTTAGAGTGGGTTAAAGCTTTTCCTTACTGGAGAGCTACAACCCTGTGAACAGCTCCCCAACCCCAACAAATCTTCTTGATTTCCTTTTTCCAATGCAGGGAATTCCCATTTAGCTACATCAGAGATATTCATTTTACTGAACTGTTATCAGGAAAATCTGTAAAATTTTAACTTTTACCCAGAATAGTCACCAGCCTTTTCTTCCACTGTCATTAGGAAAAATAGAGGACTAACGGAATTCTAAAACTAAAATTAAAGACATTCTCAGAAATCCTTGAAATCTCATATCCTAAAATATTGCCCTTATCTTTAATGTGTAGAAGATCAACCCCCTCTGGGATCTGCAGGTTATCTCCTTATAAAATAACAATAGGCCACCCCATGAATTTTATATTGCAAGCAGATGTGATTAATTACTTCAAGGGACTCATGTGATACCTCCAGCTTTATCATCAACAAGTATGAGCTCCATTTCCAAAACATGCATGAAAATAAGCTTCTACATGATCTTCAACCTTGAGATGTAATCTTTTGGAAAAGACACCAGAAAAAAAACTGCCCTAGAGGCTTGATGAAAAGGGTCTTACCAGATACTGTTAACAACTGACACAGAATTAAAACTTTAAGGTGTAGATTCTTACATTCATATTTCCAGCTCAAAATACCTACATTCCTTCTTCCTGACTGACTACTGAACGTCTATTCTATCTAGAAATCTAAACAGGCTTATTAGAAATCCCCTGGGACCTACTGACTTCAGAGAGGGACAGCTTCCCTCTGTTCCCTGGTCCTAAACAGTGGAACAGTATTACTTTTCTGATACTTCAACACTCTTTCCTGTCTCTTTACTCTACTACTAATCTGGCCTATTAATCCACTTTGATAGATTAATTAATGAAAACACTAAGATTATCTCCCTTATCTGTATCCTATTATTTCTGACCCTTATGGTCTCCAATCATTTAAGAGAAAGCAAAACTCATATATTTTCCCCATATGATAGCTGCTGATCTAAATCTAACAGGTTGCTGGCCCTGTCTCCTCTCACCTGACTCTCCTGACAAAAAATTAATAGCTGTTCCTTTAAATCTTTCAAAAGACAACTTCCTTTTAACAAGCCCCTTCAGTACTTGACTCTCCCTCACACCATTAATCCCAAACTTCAGTCTTATAAAAATTAAACTTTGACCTCATGTCAGCAAAATGTGGAGGTCATTACAATCCTTTCATCAAGGCTTAGTCAATCAGAAATGGGCTTACATATTGGGGGGTTATCTTGGCTATAATAGTCATTTTGTTCTCTTCAGAGGCACTTCAGTTTGCTTTACAGAAATGGTTTGATTCCACTCAAATAATCTGTGCATCTCAAGGAACAAAAATTCATTCACCCCTATTATAATAATTTATACTTATGCTCTCAATACAAACTGTGCTCCACTAGGATACTATTTCTTACATGGATATCAGGCATATACCCGTCTACTGCACACTAATTTAACTCCAAATTGTTAGAGATTCCCAGATATTTAAAACTATCAGCCCTCCAGTAAATCATGTTTCATTTAATATTTTGGCCAGACACCTTCAAAATAAAATAAACATAGATTATTCTAGAAAACTTTAAAGAGGGATAATTGATTTCCTCCTCATGTGAGCTGTAATTTCCACAATGGGAATAATACAATTAGAAAAGTTTGTCCAAAACTTGTTTTCAACTTTAGCAGAAGTCATTAAATGATACTATTTCTTCTCTGGAGGTCAAACAAATTATAAATCCATTAACTGGAGTTATCATGCACAGTGGTACACTCTTTGATTTCCTCTTATCTAGCCAAGGGAGAGTTTGTGTTATAACAAATCTTTATTGTTGCATCTATGTAAATACTAAGGACAAGTAGAACAGTCTGTGACTAGGCTAAAAGAAAAAGCTCCTGGCACTCTAAAACAGACCCTGCTGAATTCTGGGATATGTTTTCATTGCCTGGGTCCTTTATAATCTAGATCCTTGCTTCAAGATCTGTTAAAAGTACTAATAACCATTTTATTTCTGACAAATGACTGTGTTATATGGCTTATATATCCTGTCTAGAGTCTTAAATGCTACTAAGCAGCCATAGACATGTCCAATGGGTCAAAAACTCATGCCATGACAGAAGAAAATGAAAGATTAACTCTGGTTCAACTAGCTGTGACATTTAATGGACACTCTTCTAATCTTAATCAAGAAAATATTGGTAATGGTGAAAAGCTGGATATCATGGATTAATGTCCTGCAGCCTGACATCAAGTGTCTTTAGCTATAAGGTGGAGGCTGAAAAAGAAAATGAGTCCCTGACTTCAAGAACTGATTTGGTATTCACAGCTAGACCTCAATATTATTAACAAGCTAGTCTGACATCATAACTAGGTCATTTTGTCCCCCTGTTGGATATAATGTCAAAGAATGCAACCTCAGATAAAGTTATTCTTAGACTACAGTAAAATAAAACAAAACAAGGCCATGTCATAATTTTGTTTAAGCACAGACTAAAACAAAGTCATAAAATTGCCCCCAATTTCTGACAGTATCTAACCTAGAACAACACTCTACTTCCTTCAACCTTCCCCCAAAAAGCACAAATCCTATAATAGGTTATTTCTAGCACCCTCTTAGTGAGAGGGAACCTCATGATTCCTCACAATGTGTATCCTCCCTAACTCCAAGGAGTTAATAAAACCCAACTTGTTTAACTACAGATGTGTTCCTGGTGGCCTTTGGCTAAAGGTCATTAACATCACATAGTAGTTGCTCAATGAAAAATAAATGAATTACTCATACAATATGTCTCTTATCCCACTTGCTTTATAAAAGATGACTTTGGAATTGCCAAATCCAGTGTTCTTTCTCAGGTTAAATCCTCTGCAACTAACTGTAGCCTTTTACACACTTGACTGCTCTCTATCACCCACCTGAGCACCAATAAAGAGGATTGCCTCTCCTTGTTCTCTTCTTACCTTTCTGATTTCTTCACTGCTTTCTCTTCTCAACCCATTCTCAAATTTTGGACATCCATAATATTCTACACACTCCCTAGGTGATTTCATTTACTCCTAGGACTTCTAATACCATCAATATATGAGTGATTTCAAAATTTCTATTTTTAACCAATATTTTTCCCTGCCTGCCCATTAACTCCAACTGTGGGGAGTGGGACAAGATGATGGAGTAGGAAGACCCTGGGCTGCCTCCTCCCACAGACACACTAAAATTACAACTACATATAGATGAACTATCTCTGAGAATGACCTAAAGTTTTCTGCAACTAAGGATAAAAAGAAAAAGCCACACTGAGACAGATAGGAGCAAAAGAGACACAGTCTGTCCAGGACTCATACCTCCAGTGCTGCAAACCACAGATAGGAGGAGTATCACAGCCTCAGACGTCTTCCCTGAGGAGCGAGGGCTTCAAATCCAACATTGGGTTTCCAAGCCCAGGGAACCTACACTGGGAAGACGAGCCCCCATAATATCTGGCTTTGAATACCAGCAAGGCCTATGTCTAAGAGATCCCGAAGATTATATGAAACTGAGGATCTGCTCTTACAGGGTACATGGAAAAACTCATTCACTCCAAGTCCCAACACAGAGGCAACAGTTAGAAAACAGCTTGAGTCATACATGAAGAAGATGGATTCACTAATTTTAGGGCATGTGCTCAAAGGGTAGAGATCTACTGGAACTTTCTCTGTTCACAGAGGAGCTAATGGGCACCATTTCTTTCTTTTTTTGGGTCACCCTCTACCTACCTGGCCCAGGGTTGGCAGGTGTCATTTCTGACTTCTCCCATTGAATTTTCTAGCAACGCTTGCCCCACCACAGGTTCACCCATGGAACAACCCAGCTGGCAATACCCCAAAGCAGCATTCCCTGTATTGTCAAACCTCGTGAGAGCCTTTGGCCAGCATCGTCATCCCCCAAAATTGGTTACAACTGCTTCAGACCAAGTAGGTGCCTGGTGCCCCTTGCCAACACCAGAGCCCTTCCAAAACATTCCCCTACCCTGCCAGACCTGTTAGGTGACCTCAGCTAGCACTGGTGTGCTCCCAAAGCAGCTCCCAGGGGCCAGTCATGAACAGCAGAATGCCCACAACAATTTCAGCCAGACCTTATCACCAACCACACCAGGGGCCAGGCCCACATATTAGCATGGCTGCAACAATAATGGCCCATCCACAAAAAAGGGCACATGCAGCACATGTACATGTGCAGCACACTTTGGGTGCACCTGGATCTGGCAACCAGGGAGGAACACACTACTGCACCCCACAGGATACCTTCTACAAAAATCCACTGTTTGAAGAATGGGAGGGAGGAACTAAGATGGTGGAGTAGAAGAATGTGTTCTCACTCCCTCTTGTGAGAACACCAGAATCACAACTAGCTGCTGGACAATCATCAACAGGAAGACACTGGAACTCACCAAAAAAGATACCCCACATCCAAAGACAAAGGAGAAGTCACAATGAGATGGTAGGAGGGGCGCCATCACAGTAAAATTAAATCTCATCACTGGTGGGTGGGTGACTCACAGACTGGCAAACACTTATACCACAGAACTCCACTCACTGGAGTGAAGGTTCTGAGCTCCACGTCAGGCTTCCCAACCTGGTCTGGAAACGGGAGGAGGAATTCCTAAAGAATCAGAAGTTAAAGCCTAGTGGGAATTGATTGCAGGACTTCAACAGGACTGGGGGAAACAGAGACTCCACTCTTGGATGGCACACACAAACTAGTGTGTGCATCGGGACCCAGGGGAAGGAGCAGTGACCCCAGGGGAGACGGAACCAAACCTAAATGCTAGTGTTGAAGCATCTCCTGCAGAGGCAGGGGGTGGCTCTGTTTCACCATGGGGACAAGGACACTAGCAGCAGAAGTTCTTGGAAGTACTCCTTGGCATGAGCCCTCCCAGAGTTTGTCATTAGTCCCACCAAAGAGCCCAGGTAGGCTCCAGTGTTGGGTTGCTTCAGGCCAAACAACCAACAGGGAGGGAACCCAGCACCACATCAACAGTCAAGTGGATTAAAGTTTTACTGAGCTCTGCCCACCAGAGCCACAGTCAGCTCTATCCACCACCAGACACTCCCATCAAGCCTCTTAGATAGCCTCATCCACCAGAGGGCAGACAGCAGAAGCAAGAAGAACTACAATGCTGCAGCCTGTGGAACAAAAACCAAATTCACAGAAAGATAGACAAGATGAAAAGGCAGAGGGCTATATACCAGGTGAAGGAACAAGATAAAACCCAGAAAATCAACTAAACTAAGTGGAGATAGGCAACCTTCCAGAAAAACAATTCAAAATAATGATAGTGAAGATGATCCAGGATTTCTGAAAAAGAATGGAGGCAAAGATCAAGAAGATGCAAGAAATGTTTAACAAAGGCATAGAAGAATTAAGGAACAAACAAACAGAGATGAACAATAAAATAACTGAAATGAAAACTACACTAGAAGGAATCAATAGCAGAATAACTGAGGCAGAAGAATGGATAGGTGACCTGGAAGACAGAATTGTGGAATTCACTGTTGCAGAACAGACTAAAGAAAAAAAAATGAAAAGAAATGAAGACAGCTTAAGAGACCTCTGGGACAACATTAAACACAACAACATTTGCATTATAGGGGTCCCAGAAGGAGAAGAGAGAGAGAAAGGACCAGAGAAAATATTTCAAGTGATTATAGATGAAAACTTCCCTAACATGGGAAAGGAAATAGCCACTCAAGTCCAGGAAGTGCAGCAAGTCCCAGACAGGATAAACCCAAGGAGAAACATGCCAAGACACATAGTAAACAAATTGGCAAAACTTAAAGACAAAGAAAAATTATTGAAAGCAGCAAGGGAAAAATGCCAAAAAACGTACAAGGGAACAACCATAAGGTTAACAGCTGATTTCTCAGCAGAAACTCTACAAGCCATAAGAGAGTGGAATGATATACTTAAAGTGATGAAAGGGAAGAAACTACAACAAAGATTACTCTACACAGCAAGGATCTCATTCAGATTCGATGGAGAAATCAAAAGCTTTACAGACAAGCAAAAGCTAAGAGAATTCAGCACCACCAAACGAGCTCTACAACAAATGCTAAAGAAACTTCTCTAAGTGGGAAACACAAGCGAAGAAAAGGACCTACAAAAACAAACACAAATCAATTAAGAAAATGGTCATAGGAACATATATATCGATAATTACCTTAAACGTGAATGGATTAAATGCTCCAACCAAAAGACACACTCTTGCTGAAAAGATACAAAACAAGACCCATATATATGCTGTCTACAAGAGACCCACTTCAGACCTAGGGACACATACAGACTGAAAGTGAGGGAATGGAAAAAGATATTCCATGCAAATGTAAATCAAAAGAAAGCTGGAGTAGCTATACTCATATCAGATAAAATAGACTTTAAAATAAAGAAAGTTACAAGAGACAAGGAACGACACTACATAATGATCAAGGGATCAATCCTAGAAGAAGATATAACAATTATAAATATATATGCACCCAACATAGGAGCACCTCAATACATAAGGCAAGTGCTAACAGGTATAAAAGAGGAAATCGACAGTAACACAATAATGGGGGGAACTTTAACACCTCACTTACACCAATGGACAGATCATCCGAAATGAAAATAAATAAGGAAACAGAAGCTTTAAATGACACAATAGACCGGATAGATTTAATTGATATTTATAGGACATTGCATCCAAAAACAGCAGATTACACTTTCTTCTCAAGTGCACACGGAACATTCTCCAGGATAGATCACACCTTGGTTCACAAATCAAGCCTCAGTAAACTTAAAAAAATTGAAATCATATGAAGCATCTTTTCTGAGCACAACACTATGATATTAGAAATGAATTACAGGGGAAAATAAACATAAAACACACAAACACATGGAGGCTAAACAATACATTACTAAACAACCAAGAGATCACTGAAGAAATCAAAGAGGAAATCAAAAAATACCTGGAGACAAATGACAATGAAAAAACGATGATCCAAAACCTATGGGATGCCACAAAAGCAGTTCTAAGAGGGAAGTTTATAGCTATACAAGCCTACCTCAAGAAACAAGAAAAATATCAAGTAAACAATCTAACGTTACACTTAAAACAACTAGAGGAAGAAGAACAAACAAAACCCAAAGTTAGCAGAAGGAAAGAAATCATAATGATCAGAGCAGAAATAAATGAAATAGAAAAAAAAGAAGGCAATAGCAAAGATCAATAAAACTAAAAGCTGGTTCTTTGAGAAGATAAAGAAAATTGATAAACCATTAGCCAGACTCATCAATAAAAAGAGGGAGAGGACTCAAATCAATAAAATTAGAAATGAAAAAGGAGAAGTTACAAGAGACACCACAGAAAAACAAAGCATCCTAAGAAACTACAACAAGCAACTCTCTGCCAATAAAATATACAGCCTGAAAGAAATGGACAAATTCTTAGAAAGGTATAACCTTCCAAGACTGAACCAGGAAGAAACAGAAAATATGAACAGAACAGTCACAAGTAATGAAATTGAAACTGATTAAAAATCTTCCAACAAACAAAAGTCCAGGACCAGATGGCTTCACAGGTGAATTCTATCAAACATTTAGAGACGAGCTAACACCCATCCTTCTCAAACTCTTCAAATAATTTCAGAGGAAGGAACACTCCCAAACTCATTCTATGAGGCCAGCAGCACCCTGACACCAAAACCAGACAAAGATACTACAAAGAAAATTACAGAACAATATCACTGATGAATATAGATGTAAAAATCCTCAAAAAAATACTAGCAAACAGAATCCAGCAACACATTAAAAGGATCATACACCATGATCAAGTGGGATTTATCCCAGCAATGCAAGGATTCTTCAATATACAGAAATCAATCAATGTGATTGATTGAATTGAAGAATAAAAACCATGTGATCATCTCAATAGATACACCATGATCAAGTGGGATTTATCCCAGCAATGCAAGGATTCTTCAATATACAGAAATCAATCAATGTGAAATACCATGTTATTCAAAATTTTGGAAGTCCTAGCCATGGCAATCAGAGAAGAAAAAGAAATAAAAGGAATACAAGTTAGAAAAGAAGAAATAAAACTGTCACTGTTTGCAGATGACATGATACTATACATACAGTATCCTAAAAATGCCACCAGAAAACTCCTAGAGCTAATCAAAGAATTTGGTGAAGTTTCAGGACACAAAATTAATGCACAGAAATCTCCTGCATTCCTATACACTAATGATGAAAAATCTGAAATAGAAATTATGGAAACACTTCCATTTACCATTGCAACAAAAAGAATAAAATACCTAGGAATAAACCTACCTAGGGAGACAAAAGACCTGTATGCAGAAAACTATAAGACACTGATGAAAAAATGAAAGATGATACCAACAGTTGGAGAGATATACCATCTTCTTGGATTGGAAGAATCAATATTGTGAAAATGACTATACTACCCAAAGCAATGTACAGATTCAATGCAATCGCTATCATATTACCAGTGGCATTTTTACAGAACTGGAACAAATCATGTTAAAATTCATGGAGACACAAAAGACCCCTAATAGCCAAAGCAGTCTTGAGGGTAAAAACTGGAGCTGGAGGAATCAGACTCCCTGACTTCAGATTATACTACAAAGCTGCAGTAATCAAAACAATATGGTACTGGCACAAAAACAAAAACATAGATCAATGGAAAAAGATAGAAAGCCCAGAGATAAACCCACGCACCTAGGTTCAACTAATCTATGATAAAGGAGGCAAAGATATACAAAGAAAAGACAGTATCTTCAATAAGTGGTGCTGGGAAAACTGGACAGCTACATGTAAAAGAATGAAATTAGAACACTCCCTAACACCATACACAAAAATAAACTCAAAATGGATTCGAGACCTAAAGTAGATCAGACACTATAAAACTCCTAGAGGAAAATATAGGAAGAACACTCTTTGAGATAAATAGCAGGAAGATCTTTTTTGATCCACATTGTAGAGTAATGGAAATAAAAGCAAAAATAAACAAATAGGACCTGATGAAACTTCAAAGCTTTTGCACAGCAAAGGAAACCATAAACAAGACGAAAAGACAACCCTCAGAATGGGAGAAAATATTTGCAAACGAATCAATGGACAAAGGATTAATCTCCAAAATATATATACAGCTCATGCAGCTCAATATTAAAGAAACAAACAACCCAATCCAAAAGTGGCAGAAGAACTAAATAGACATTTCTCCAAAGAAGACACACAGATGGCCAAGAAGCACATCAAACGCTGCTCAACATCACTAATTATTAGAGAAATGCAAATCAAAAGTACAATGAGGTATCACCTCACACCATTTAGAATGGACATCATCAGAAAATCTACAAACAACAAATGCTGGAGAGGGTGTGAAAAAAGGGAACCTTCTTGCACTGTTGGTGGGAATGTAAATTTATACAGTCACTATGGAGAACAGTATGGAGGTTCCTTAACAAACTAAAAATAGAATTACCATATGATCCAGCAATCCCACTACTGGGCATATACCCAGAGAAAAACATATTTCAAAAAGACACACGCACCCCAGTGTTCATTGCAGCACTATTTACAATAGCCGGGTCATGGAACAAGCTAAATGCCCATCAACAGATGAATGGATAAAGAAGATGTGGTACATATATACAATGGAATATTACTCAGCCATAAAAAGGAATGAAATTGAGTCATTTTTTGAGATGTGGATGGATCTCGAGACTGTCATACAGAGTGAAATAAGTCAGAATGAGAAAAACAAATATTGTATATTAATGCATGTATGTGGAACCTAGAAAAATGGTACAGATGAACTGGTTTGCAGGGCAAATGTTTAGACACAGATGTAGAGAACAAACGTATGGACACCAAGGGGGGAATATGCGGTGGGGTGGGGATGGTGGTTTGCTGAATTGGGTGATTGGGATTGACATGTATATACTGATGTGTATAAAATTGATGACTAATAAGAACCTACAGTATAAAAAAAACAAACAAAAAACAAAAAAACAACTAATACTAAACTTTCATTGTGTTATTTGTATGGAAATATGTTAATATAAATGTTTCAGACATTACATGAAATTTCTAAAAATCTTATATGTTCTGGTATAATGTTATAAGTCATAATTCTGGTTATTACTTTAAAATGTATATCTCAGAAATAGCTAAATTTCCTTGTCAATTGCATTATTATGAACTTTCATCAAATCTTTAACCATGGTCATTTTTAAGTCTTTTGTAATTTACAGACAGTTCTGGGTGTACTCTGATGCCTTTGCAAAAATATTTCTATAAAAGGGTTTCATCTTCAAGGAAGTCATGGAAAAGACTCTGACAAGTACAGGTTTCTGGTAACTGACTATATTGTTGAACTGAATGAATAAGCATTTTCAGAACTCTAATGGAAAACTGATGAATTCATAAAAGTGCTAACAAAAGATGAAGATGAAAAAGAAATTAATTACATGGGACTGAGTGAAGTGTTGAGGATGATTATAATTTTTGTGACTTTCTTTTTGAATAAAAAAAAATCCGACAAGGACTCAGAGGCAAAAATATACAAATCATTTTTCACTGCAAAGTAAAGGAGCTGTTACAGTGGAGGATTACTGGATTGAATGTCAATATTATGACATAGTATGAGTGTGTTTCGTGTTTGGTAATTGCAATCATTGTTGCTTTTTCTATGGTTATCCACTTACAATGCTTGGTGTCAGTTTATTTACTTCTTGTAAAATTAAAATACAGTGTGTGTGTGTGTGTGTGTGTGAAAAAAAAAGAATGGGAGACATAGGTGATCTACTTAATACATAGACAAAAAACAAAGAGAGTTAGGCAAAGTGAAGAGACAAAAGAATATGTTTCAAAAACAGTACAAGACAAAACCTAAGAAAAATAATGAAACAAAATGGAGATAAGAAATCTTCCAGATAAAAGTTCAAAGTAATGGTCATAAACATGCTCACCAGATTCAGAAGAAGAATAGAGGAACACAGTGAAAACTTCAACAACGAGATAGAAAATATTAAAAAGAACAAATTAGAGCTGAAGTATATAAAAACTGAAATGAAAAACACTAGAGGGAACCAAGAGCAGATCAGATGATGCAGAAGAATGGATCAGTGACCTGGAAGACAGGGTAGTGGAAATCACCCAATAGTAACAGCAAAAAGAAAAAAACAAAAGAGGATTAGGGACCTCTGTGACAATATCAAGTGTAGATTTGCACTATAAGCGTCTGAGAAAGAGAAGAGAGAGATAAAGGGACAGAAAAACTATTTGAAAAAATAATGGCTGAAACTTCTTTAATGTGGCAAAGGAAGCAGACAGACATTCAAGTCCAGGAAGCACAGAGAGTCCCAAGCAAGATGATCCCAA
Source organism: Phocoena phocoena (assembly GCF_963924675.1). NCBI lineage: Eukaryota > Metazoa > Chordata > Mammalia > Artiodactyla > Phocoenidae > Phocoena > Phocoena phocoena. The sequence goes on from NC_089240.1 coordinate 57,172,726, forward strand.
AGAGACCCAAACCAAGATACTTTATAGTTAAAATGTAAAAAGTTAAAGATAAAGAGAGAATCTTAAAGGCAGCAAGAGAACAACTTGTTACATATAGGGGAGTTTCCATAAGACTATTACCTGACATTTCAGCAGAAACTTTACAGACCAGAGGGATAAGAATGACATATTCAAACTGCTGAAAGGAAAAAAAGATAAAACCAAGTACATTCTACCTGGCAAAATTATCATTCAGATTCGAAGGAGAGATTAAGCATTTTCCAGAAAAGCAAAAGCTAAAGGAGCTCATCATCATCATGAAACTGACCTTACAACAAGAGTTAAAGGGACTTCCTTTACTAGAAACATGATAATTGTCAAAGAAAATTATTGTACCAATAAAGGCAAACATATAGTAAAGGTAGTGATGCAACCACCCCTATAGTTACTATGTTGGTTATAAGACAAAACTAGTAAAATCATTTATATCTACAATAATTAGTTAAAAGATACACAAAAAATGTTTTAAATACGATGCCAAAAGCATAAAACTTGTGTGTATGTTGGGGGGAGACATAGCACTTTTGGAACACACTCAAACTTAAGTGACCATCAACTTAAATTAGACTGCTATACACATAGCTTGGCATATAAGAACTTCACAGTAATCATAAGCCAAAACCTGATAACTGACACACAAAAATAAAGAAAATGGAATGCAAACATAATACTAAAGAAAGTATTTAAATCACAAGGGAACAGAACAAGAGAAGAAAGGAACAGAGAAGAACAACAAAAACAATCAGAAAAAATAGCAAAATGGCAATAAGTACATACCTATCACTAATTACTTTAAATGTA